>NW_027508721.1:0-600000 GCF_051911475.1 Siphateles boraxobius | reverse complement strand
AGAGCACAATTCTGCAAAACAGGTGATGTCTCATTCTCGAGCACCTGATGATACTAATCAAGGGCTTCATTAGTTGCACCAGGTGTGCTTGAGCTAGAACACATGAAATATCTGAACTCTCTAGATTTGTTGAGTGTCACGTTTGACTGCATGTTAGAAATATGGCTAAGTCAAAAAAATGAAGCCATCAACGACTGCAACCAGACTTCTGAGAAGGAAGAAAAAAACCTCAAGTGACTGCAAAAGACCAGCAGCAAGACTTGGTGGCAACGGCACTGAGGTTAGCTTGAACAGTGAGGCACGTACTCAACGCAGATGGTTCCATGCCAGAACTCCATGACTACACCACTACTGACCCAAAAGCACAAGAAAAGTCAGTGCCAATTTGCTCAAAACCATATAAATAAGATACAGAAGTTTCGGAATTCTGTTCTGTGGAGTGATGCAACTGAAACTGGAACTTTTTGGCCCTATGGATCAGCGGTATATCTGGAGGCATATACTGAAAAGAACCCTCTGCCTACAGTTAAGCATGGCAGTGGCTCGGTGATGCTCTGGGGCTGCTTTGGTTCCTCTGGCACTGGAAACCTGCAGATTGTGGAAGGCAAGATGGATTCATTGAAGTATATCAGGAAATGCCGTCAAGTGAGGAAGTTGAAACTTGGGACCTCATTGGACCTTCCAACAGGACAATGATCCCAAGCATACCTCTAATTCCACTTTGGTTGGTGGTTGCGGAAGAAGTCCTGGAAGATTCTACAGTGGCCATCACAGTCACATGACTTGAACCCCATAGAAAATCTCTGGTGGGATTTGAAGGCGGCGGTTGCAGCACGTAAACCCAAGAATATTAATGAACTGGTAGCTATTGCTCATGAGAAATGAGTTAAGATTCCTCAGAAACGCTGTCAGAAGTTGGTGTCTGGTTATATCTCGTTTGCAGCAAGTCATAACAGCAAAATGGTTTTCTAAGAAGTACTAATGATGCTTACTAATTTTGAGATCGAAGAAGTCATTAAACGTTGCATTTTCAGTTGAATTTGGGGAAAACACTTGAAACATTTGTTGTGTTGAGCTATTTCAATTACTTTTGTTTGATTTCTACATTGCAAACAGCTGAAGGTCTGTAAATTTTACCAATAAACCTGATTTGCAATGGGGATTGAATAATTTTGATTACAACTGCACATGATTACATTATAACATTAGGTATATAACAAAGGGAAGGAATTTTGACTGAGGTCAAACCTGTCACAAATACAACAGTGGTCAATCTGAGTAGTTTGTGATATTTTGTGATATTTTACTCATAAAGTTGCAAATCATGAAAGGTGCACAAGGCAGTAAATCTTAACATAAATTAGCTAAAATGTAGGTTATTAGCATTCAACAAATGAAATTTAAAATATGTGGAAAAAAATAATACACCATAATTGAAGACATTTCTACCGGGCAGGATTAGATTTCTCAGAGGATCCCTGAGTTAGCCAAAACAAAAAAACAGCATGTAATTTTCACCTAGGTTGAATGAGAAAAACACAGATGTGAAACACAAATTTCCCCAAATTCCTCAAGAAATTAACAAGCCCTGTTTGAATATTGCTAAAGTGACATAACGGTTGATCACAGTCAACTAACAGGTAGCCTAAATTATCCACATTCTGAATGTAGTCAAGGCTACAGCATTAGACACAGTAATTCATGAATGAAACAATGTTTAGAAACAAAAAACAAAACTTTCCAACCATTCTGGTTCTCATATGTCTCATATTTCATGTTGTTCCCTTAAACATCCAAATCCTGTGTAAACTACTCTTCAGGATGGAGAGGCAGTGCGATTCCCCCAGGGGCATCTTTCACTGGCCTGTTATTTTTATTGTGGCCGTGCAAAATGAAACCAGTGGCTCAGGGAAGATGGCAAGAGCCGGAATGGAGGAAAATCAATACAGCAATATCAGTGCTGCACTTATCAGAGGCTTACTGCTTTTCAGGGGTCACAGAGGAGCAACTATATCTAAGTGAAGGGTTTCAATACTGAGATAGATTCTTGAGAAATTTGTGCTATGTACAGACTGAGAAGACATGCAGTAAGAAAAAAAAAGAAAGAATAAATAATCAAACTTTGACAACTTTCTCCAGATCTATCCACTTTTCAGAGAAATTTTGGTAACAATTTAGGATTTTTCTTTCACCCTACAGTGTTTCCCCTACCATTGTTTGGGGGAGCTTCAAAACGACCACCTGGATACATTTACATTTCATTTAATGATTTAATTTACCTCTCACACACACCACACACAGAGAAGCATGTGTGACACTCGAGCTGTTTTTTTTTGCCTATATGAGGACACGAATGCATGAACTTCATCTTCAGACTCTAGATCCGCGCTGAAAGTCACTTTGTGAGCATTTAGCCGCTTAATTTGAGAAAAACTTCTTCACGGCAACCCGTTAAAATAAAAGTTCGGTTTAACCTGACAAATATATTACTGTTGTACAGTAGAATTTAGATTAATTTCAATGTAATAATAATACTAACAAAGTTCATTGTGCGGCACATAGTTTGACAAAAAGTTTGTTTGATTTCATTGTTAAAATAAATTTAATTAATGTTTTATGTCTTGTTTGAATACCAGAAGAAACACAACACTGAATTAGTGTGGGGGGGAAAAAACATGTCATAGATTTTGTTTTTAAATATGGTATAAGTTTAATAATTGTTTATAATAAAAGTTTCATGATTTCAATTAATTAGACATGACTTTTGATTACTAAAAAATGTACACCACGTATCCGTAACACGCCCGCTCCGCAACACTAGTTTCGGGGGATCTATTAGCGGGATCTAAAATCTTCGGATTTTTTATTAGCATCCAACTAATGTGCCTGACAATGATCATTTGTGCATTTCCCCCCCACATTTGGCAGAATATACAGCAGTATTTCTGAGGATAATACATTCTCCACCGTGCCGGGAGTGAGGCTGGAAAAGCAGAAAGAATCGGACCAGAGGGGCCAATTAGAGTAAAAAAGGAAAGCCAAGCATGTCCCCAGAGTGCGGCCGTCTTCCACTGAGCGTCTGAGAGAATTTGGCCAATCCTGGGAATTTGGGGCAGTGGGAATGATGGGAAAGGGTGTTCCGTGGTTCCCTCTAAATGTCACTGTGAGGTAAGGAAGCTTGTTTAAGCAGGGTATATTCAACCAATACTTCCAACTCTCAGCTGTTATACAAGACACATGCCTGTGTCATTAAATCTGTCGTCATTTGTGAGATGCCAGCCCATATGAACACATGGATACCAGCAGCACAAAAAATCCACAGTTAAGAACAATAAACGTACAATTCTGTAACTTTTTCTAAGTTCACCTTTTTTTTTACCATTTTCATTTCAGCAATAATCTGCCCAGTGTTGTCTTTGAAAATCATTCAAGATTTACGTTGGAAATTTCCAGTTTAAGTTGGAAATTTTATTTTCCTATATATTATACTATCAAAAAAATAAACAAGCAGCTAGTACATCAAATAATGATTTTTCTTGAAATTAACATTCCAAAAAGTTCCGGTTCTCGACTCATTTCGAGTTGGACACAACATCAGACTGATTCAGTCCATGATTGAACCTATGATCAATTTAGTCTGATTCACAATGATTTGCTCATTGGCTCACCTGATTCATTAGAAAGTATTGATGAAATTAAGCCGTTTGTTCTTAACTGTACGTGTTTTTTTTTTTTTTTTTTTTTTTGCTTATTCAGTGAGGCCTCTTTTGAATAACAGTGCAAGAAACGCTAAATTATTTTGTGCTATTTATGGCGCTTTTCCATTACCAGTACCAGCTCGACTCGACTCGCTTTTCGCTCCGTTTTCCATTACAGATATTACCTCCACAATAGTACCCGTGTCATAGCGACGCCACAGGAAACTGCCGTGACGTAATCTTCTACGCGACACACACCCGCTACACACACACACACACACACAGGACAATGGAGGAAATCAAGTGTATGCTGTTTTTGATCCTTGGGATGTGGCTGTTTCTCACAGCAAGACGACAAACGTTGTTTCAGGAGAGGCTGAGGGCAGGAAAACGAAACACTGCTGAAAACAACAGCTCCGTCTGGCGCGTGCAATGATGACGCAGTGAATAGTGACGATTCTTTCTGACCAATAAGCAGTCTGCAGTGTTTTCACGTCACATATCGCCTCAGCTTGCTTAGCACCTCGCCGGAGGTGATACGAAAAAAAGTAGGTGAAAGCAGGTACAGGTACAACTTTTACACAGTGGAAAACCAAACAAAGGCGAGTCGAGATGGTACTGTGTAGTGGAAAAGCGCCATTAGTGTTCCTGAACTGTGGGGTCACAAGACCGGTTTGAGCGGGTCACGGAGTGTGCAGTCAAAGAAACAACAACATAATTTTTTTTTTCTTAATCGAGACATTTATTTTGAAAGACATTCATGAAAGCTGTTGACACATTTAAGTAAAGAGTGCCTGAGAAAAACGCGTCGTCCTGATTCAGTATCTGTGGTCCGATGAGATGTTGTCAGGCTATATGTCAGTGTCATTTTTCTAACGTTATTTATATGATGCTTATTCTATTTATCAGGATCAGTGTCCATATTATATTCCATTAACAGTTCATGTTAGTAATGGTAAATGGACTGCATTTATATAGCGCTTTCACAGATCCAATGGCCACCAAAGCGCTTTACATTATGCCTCACATTCACCCATTCACTCACTCATTCATACACCGACGCAGGAGCCATCCAGCTCGTCGGGAGCAGCCGGGGTGTCTTGCTCATGGACACCTCGACACTTGGTCAGGTGGAACTGGGGATCGAACCACCAAACTTTCGTTTTGTAGACAACCTACATGAACCACTGACCCACTGCCGCCCCATGCCGTAATGTGTATTAACCATGGTAAATATTGTTTACCCCAAAAAAATACAACTTAATTTTGTGCGACTGTGGTGGCTCATACCAATTAACTAACTTTACTGTATTAACAAAAACTAGTTAGGGACTGCAATAGCCTTACCTTATACTGTTTATTCATCATTCAGTATTAGTCATATTCTTACAATTTATGTTATGTTAAGTAAAGTGGAACAGTACTTGTGTGAGTCAACCATTTTTGTGAAATAAATTTGCTTGGTTTTAAAAGCAAATTTAATACAATTTTTATAATTGTATACAGTATATATTTGAATTAGGTCAAATAAAAACAAAATGGGTCACGGCCTAGTGACCATGGGAAAATGTGGGTCCCATGGTCAAACAAGTTGAGAACCACTGATCTAGTGCTCACAATTAGTAAAACATATCATCTCCTGTTCCTACAGTGGCATATACTGTAATGTGATTCTGATTCTTTGAGCTGACAATGACATCTGGAGGATCACATGTGGGAGTCAGAACTCTTTTGTTTTCTAAAAACAGTGAGTTGGACGCAGCTGCCAAAATAAGTGTATAGGCCAATCACATACAAAACATGACCCTAACAAAGCAGACTACTGCAGAACCTCTCACAGGCATGATACATGATCGCTTTCCCCGAGTTTACATGTTTACTTTTAATACTGTACTTCAAATGTTTTCCTCTTATAGTCTCAGTTCAGAGACCCTGCCTTGAACCTTTCTGAAAGCATAACGTTTTACAACTGGAGGGTGGGAGATGTTGAACAGAGCAGAGCCCACTCCGCCTTTACACTGTCACATCCTGCCCCAGTGCCAGACAGAACTAGAGGGAGGGATGGGAAACGAAAGGAAGATAGAAATGAAGGTGCTCTATTCCTGTCACTGGTGAAATTCTCCCACAAAGGGAGCACAGCAGGCAGAACATGAGTCTGAGGGGATTCGTGGAGAAAAGGAGCAGGTAGACAGAAATGGAGAATGATGGAAGGAATGAGAAAGCGAGACTGCAGTGATAAAAGAGGTGATGTGTGTGCGTGTTTGGCGGGGCAGCGGTGGAGGAATGCCCCATGGCTGTGCTATAAGGAATAAATCAACTGTGCTGCTATGTTTTGGTAAGATACATGCCAAACGCAATCTCTCTAGCCAAAGCTTGAAACCTTCTTGCATATAAGTTGTGTTTGAAAAGAAAACATTTGTTCTCCCTCACGTTGGCAGCTTCTCAGTTCCGACAGACAAAACTTTATTTTTTTAATATCCTCACAGGGGCTTAACAATTTCATTAAATCTTACAACAGTTTTATAAAATTGTAAATCAACCCTAAAAACAGAATATATCTGCATGAAGTGAAAGTGGCTTGTTTGTACAACATGTCAAGAAAATTTAGTTATTGCTTCACTCAGCTGCAGCAGAAGTCTTCAAGATCCCATGAAATGGATCCCATTTTTTGACTTCATGTATTGAAAAAAAATAAAAAATTGATACATCAACAAAAGTTGATGTATTTCCCATTGAAACAGTAGGTTGGGGCAGGACATATTGAAGGGATTGTCCTTTTTATACACTACCATTCAAAAGTTTGGAGACAAAGTAAAAGAGACTTTTACTTGTGACACTAAAGACTGGAATAAAAATTTAGATTTGCCATCACAGGGCAAATAATTTTTTTTTTTTTTTTTTTATAAAATACATAATTTAAAATATAATAATATTTCACAATATTACTGCTTTTAATGTATTTTTGATCAAATAAATTCAGCATTAGTAAGCATAAACATTTCTTTCAAAATTATTTAAAAAATCTTACCAACTTCAAACTTTTGAACAGTAGTATACATAGCCAATAGTTCACGCTACTTCCTATTGCTAGTCAGAGGAAAGTGGTATTAGAGGGAGAGACAATATCATTTTAGTCATCGTTTGATTGGATAAAAGCTTCACAAATGCAACATGAGTCATCAGTATTTTTGGCCAATTTAATAGTGCAGGAAGCATGGGCAATATTTAGTGGTGTGTCAATAAAGTCATTTCATGGGGTCTTTAACTATTAGAAAATGTCATTGACTGCAGACAGGAACACATGTAGAGTGAGTGAGTGAGAGAGTGTGTGAGTGTGTGTGAGTGTGAGAGTGTGAGAGTGTGAGTGTGAGAGTGTGAGAGTGTGTAAGAATGTGAGTGTGTGTGTGAGAGAGAGACTTTCATGCCAATAAAGCCCCTTTGAATTGAATTGAGAGTGTGTGTGTGTGTGTGTGTGTGTGTGTGTGTGTGTGTGTGTGTGTGTGTGTGTGTGTGTGTGTGTGTGTGTGTGTGTGTGTGTGTGTGTGTGTGTGTGTGTGTGTGTGTGTTCACCTCAAACTCAGCGTGTTTGTGGATGTCCTCTGCTCTCTGGCGGCTCAAAATGAACTCGGCCTCATTAGCTACACGCACCAGATGGTCCTTCATGGTGTGGCTCAGCAGTCTGCACATCAAAAACACATTGAACATTAAGAGTTCATACATGACAACACATGATTCTGTCTAAATTATTTTTCAATAATAATAATTGAATATTTTTCAATAATTATCCAGTTTGTGTGGGTAGGATAACAATCCAAGTTAGCATTTCATACAGATCCGAGTAAACTAAATCGGAAAACAAATCACAGATGTATTTTTACATTCATTAAAAAAATGTACTGATCGTAAGAGATGCAACAGAAATCATTTAAAAACATAACAGATTCACCTATACTGAAATTATGATACAAATAATCCAATAACTATTTTCATATTATAGCTTATATTATAAATCTATACTACTTAAAAAAAAAAAAAAATAGTTTGCATGCTACAAGTGAGTTAAGGTATCAGATTATAATGTAAAGCATGTAAATATAAGCTTATAAACAACCAATATTGGACGATACAATAAATATTAATAATAATCTCTGGCAATATCGGTGATAAATGATGTTGTATTGGTATATCATGCATCCATAATAAAGAATACTGTATATAAATTCCAATGTATAATGATGTTCACATCCAATGAAAGATGTTGGCCTACAAAATAGTAAAAGGATATCTTCCATATCTCTCAACTGTTAATCTGTGAAATAAATTTTGCTGATTTAATAACACAGCTGTTAGGCCATCACAGTGTAAATAGTACGCTAAACCCAGTTAACTACACCATGTAAAACAAGCAGAAAATCATATTTAGCACGGCTGCTAAAAACCACCCCCACTAAAACAACCAGCGATTGATTTGTAAATGATACGTATCTAACAAGATATGGATGTAGGGGGTGTGGAGAAGGGGCAAGTCTCACCCCAGCTCATGTTTCTACATAAGTAAGAACACCCTTCCTTGGATAAACACACACACACACACACACACACACACACACACACAAACACACTGTTTCTTATCACAGGACATCTGATGATTATAGGGGCTGATGAGAGATCAAATGTATCCTGTTTTTACTGCTACTGTTTGTCAACCCTCATCAAAATCTGAAGCTGTTCTTTCCATCTCAGAGTTTTGTTTGTGAATCAGCTTAGTTTTTTCTGTCCACTGTGCCCCCGGGTTAGCACAGACGGGGAGGAACCCGATCTTGAAACAGCACATTTACACCCCGGGCAGATTTGTGAACAACACAAGCCATGGCCTAATAAAACATTCCCCCCAGGGACAGAGATGAGCATCTCAGCAGGTCAGGAGGCTCAGGCCTCTGCAAAGTGGAAGAATAACAGGCGGAGGGTGGAGGGCTGAAACTCGAGCCTGGTGTGTCAGCGGCGGGCAGCGGGGGAGCGGACGTGCCAGGGACTCTGCAGTGACCCTCTCCCACCCCTCTCACACCGACTGCCATCAATAACACAGACCACTCTCTGTGACTGCCCTTCATTCTATCACCCTTTTGCTTTCCTTTCGTTCTTTATCTGTTTTTACTTACTTTATGATATGACAATCTAGAGAAACAAACAAAAGATTGGATTATTGATTATACAACGGTAATATCATGGCGTGAGACACACGCTTTTACGCTGCCCAAGTAAATCTTGCGCCAAATTAAACCGTTTTAAATCAGACCGGTTGACGTATGACATCAAGAGTCGTGTGAACGATACGAAAGCTGTGTTTTCAAATCGCTCTTGAGGTATTTTGATGTGATACACCATTCGGTCTGGGCAGCACTGCATGAAGTCGAACACACGTATTGACAAGGAATGGGTTTTAATTAAACCAATGAAGACCTGCAACCTCTTGATTGGACCAGTCTGTACCAATCAAATTTTCTCCACACCGTGCAAGGTCCCTGTATATAAGCTGCTGACCCCAACCTATGCGACGATCACTGATGTTTAGACAGCATTGTGAAACGTAGTATTTGTGCACACAAAGCAGATTTACACATTTAAAATAACTATTATATTGGAGTTGTTCATTATGCTGACAACCGTTAATAATCTCCCCGTATGTTTACAGCATTAATTGAGAGATTTTTTCCATGAGAAAAAATAACGTAGCTACTGTAACTGATATTTATCCAAATTAACTTATATTGAATAAAGATCGTAATCGTATTGCAAGCTTATGAATTGAAATCGTTCCCAGAAAGCTGCATCTCAGACAGCGCACGAATACGAATACTGCTCTTTCACGTCTTCTTGCTCTTGAACGAACAAATTTACACAAAATTGTTTAAAAAAAGTAATTCAGTCAAGAACAGTGAGTGACATTCTTGTCATTTGTTATTTAATTCACATTAAAGGGTTAGTTCACCCAAAAATGAAAATTATGTCGTTAATTACTCACCCTCATGTCGTTCCAAGCCCGTAAGCCTTTGTTTATCTTCGTAACACAAATTAAGATATTTTTGATCAAATCTGAGAGCTTTCCGACGCAGTTCACGTTGTAACCACAGTGCATCGCTTTCTGGTTCTACCTCAAAAAGCAGTCTTCTGCGTCAGGACCACACGCATGCGTCGTGGTACTCACGTGAACAGCGTCAGAGACTTTAAAGGTCACTTTAAGGCCAGATACATTGACCGAATATACTGACACACATATGGTTTTCACTCAGCTATTTATGTTAATTTAACACATAACAGACTGTATTTATGTGAATACTCCACACAATGGGCATTTTGAAAATTATCTGCATATTTGACCATTCAAGCACAATTAGCAGCAAAAGACAACTCAATATGGGATGCTGTCTGAGAGAGGTGGCTTTCTGTGTGAGCGTCTCGAATCTGTGTCAGTCAACAAGAGTAATGCATTGAGACTTTTTTCATAACTTACTACGCTTAACGTCATGCACATCCTGCTTTTCTTTTACATACCAAGATATGAACGATATAGCAAAATCCCTAACAACAGACATTTTATATCGTCACCATGATATATATCGTCATACCGTCCAGCCCATAGACTGTAAAAAAAGATGGATGACGCACATTCAGTCTCTTCCATTGTAGTAAGTGAAGCCGCCAGTGTCCCAATATTTGCGCGGACATCTTGAGTCTTAAGTCTGCGCAGTAGTGACTTAGAGCCTGAGTCTGCGCAGTAGTGACTTAGAGCCTGAGTCTGCGCAGTAGTGAGCACGAAGTGGAGCCGTCTACACTCCTGTAGAATCGGTTTGCACCGATTAGTACAGTTTATGTTGGTGTTGAATAAACAGTTATGGAAAATAGAAATTAAAGTTTAAGCTTCAATCTCCTCCCCAAAATCCTGATAAAAGTCAGTTGGAGCCTCAGTGACTACTTCACTCAGAGAAGCTGTCAATAATGCAAAAAACAACAACATCAACAACAACAACAACAACAACAACAACAACAACAACAACAAAAACAGCATCACATAATTGAACACCCAAGAACAATGGAACTATCATCCCATACAGTATAATCACTGCACTGCCACAGTATTTGTCAATGTGGAGAAGTAGCGTCGCTACAAGTAGTGCCGTTACTAGTTTAACTACATTTCTCAATTGCGTGGTGGTAGGGTCACTGTTTTCTGAATCAAATAGCTTTTCAGTAGCGAAGCTCTTTTGTTAATCAAGTAGTGCGATAGTGTCCACACAAGCTACATTTTCCAAAAAATTTCTGAAGCTCAAGCTCAAATCGAAATACAACTACAAAGGATCACTGATCCTGGATCAGTAATGGACGCCACCACTATACACTGACCTGTTGTTGGCTGTGTAGCCGACGGAAGTACTTCCGTATGACGTGACTACTACTTCTTCATCTTTTACGGCAGTTGGCAACTAGCTTTTTGGTGCATTACCACAACCCTCTGATCTGGACGGTGGCATCACATAACAAGGGCTGAGACGCAAGAAATGTACTTGATGGAAAGATGCACAAACTCTCGACACACGGTTTTGTTATAGTTATTATAGTTATGGTTTTATATGGATTCATATAGTTATGGTTTTTTTATTGTAGCCAAATTCGTTTGGAACAGTTGTTGAGTAAACAATTGAACTGAACAATTATGCCTGCCTATCTGTTTGATATATAGAGTAACTGCTAGCTTAGCTCACTACATTTTTCAAGTAGCTTGCCTAACAATGGAATTTGTTTAAGTTCTTTTCTTTTGGCTTCAAGAATTCAACTTGACTTTGGGAAAGCACAGTGACTAAATAAGAATTGATCATCATAATTTTAGTGCAGTAAGCATCATAATGACATATTTGATGTGCACTTTAGAGCTAGGATTACAGTGATATCTCTGTGACAGGTGTTGGTGTGCCAGATGTTGTCTAAACCTTGACCCTATTTTCCAAAAGAAAAGTGTATGTTTGAAGAAAAGCTGTAAAGATGGCCAGCAGTTAAGGTGGAAGAGCCTCAGTGCATCACTGCATTCATTAACATTTCTGGAGAGCTCATCAGCACGGCAGCATTCATTAACATTAATTTCCATTGCTAAGTCGGAAATGAGAGCCATCTGAAAGATCTAAGGGCTTGAAATTGAAGACAGAGATTCTTCCATCCCAAAGGGAGTCTGAGTAAAAGAGTCCAAAAGATGAGACATAAACCTGTCTGAAAACAGCAAGATACGAGAAAGATTTCCCAAGAGGTGGACAAGAAACTAAGTGGCTACTGCCCTCTCAGAAACATTTGGGAACAAGCCTAGTTATTGACAGACACCTTGAACTCCAGGTCACCCTGTTGATCCCCTTTCCACAGTACATTGATTACCTCCCAAACAGGATCTGATCGTACACATGCAACATAGCGTTGTAGACCAGAAGATAATGAGGAGGTGTCTAAGAAAGGGTCAGAGGATGGGATTAGATAATTACCTGCCCTCGTTCACAAGCTCGATGAAAGCCAAACCCGCATTCTTTTGGATGGAATTCTGCCACTCCTGTGGAGAGAAATAAAAAAGACTTTACACACAATGTATACAACAAGCAGAGAGAGGAAGGTTGGGTTTAGTCAGAATAAACATCAGCATAATGTCATTAATATGTAAGGATTCACATTAACCCCGACATCAGAAAACAAATTTCATCATCCTCAACAAACTTCATACAGAGGAAGTGATCAGTGGGGAAGGATGGAAGAAAGCAAAACAGGTCTCTAACATGATTATAATGTATCTTCAATGTTCAAGATTGCCTTTAACCGAGCACACCCCTCACAAACTTTAACAGGTCTCACCCGGTTGTTGTAAAAGGTGTTAGTCTAAACAACTCCTGAAACCACGGCTTTCAGTGATGTTTAATAGCCTAGGAGCGAGACCAAATCATTGACATTTTTCACAGCTGCGCCAACCTTTCAACACTTCCCTGTGATCGTCTCAAGAATAATAATAACAACCAGGTCATGAGTACGTACAAAGTCGCTTGTGTATTCTCGAGGGCTGTTTTCAAGACTGTATCATGGAGACAGAAGGGTAACGGTCCGACCCTAATGTCTCATTTGTATCGGCCAACAGAGAGTGCTTCTAAATAATGGTGCAACAGAAGCAATCATTTCATAATGATGATGATTTATTTGTTAATACCCTGCAATATTTTTAAGGTCATAAATGAAAATGAAACAGGGCAAATCTACTTGCTTATAAAGAAGGAAATGTTTCACAAATCCTCTGAGAGAAGATAAGTGAGCCTGAAACCAAAATAAACAAAAATTAAAAATGGCAATATGTGTATGCCTTCATATATTGCAGGCTTTGTTCAATATAACAGCTGTTAATTCCCAGATTATATGCATTTTACTTTGGAATCTCCAGCATAAATATTTGAGGAAGCATATTCAAGTAAATCTTACATCAGTTTACAGACAGCAAGCTAAGTTTGGTTACTCATTACTCACCATTAGTTTACCAAACCATCTACAGTATACATCATTTCAACAAAACCAATAAAGCAAACCAATAAGAAAGTTGAAGGAAAATATTGTAAATTCTGTACTACTCACATTAACAAATTGCAAAATAATTACTTTCAAACAGGAACTATTTGACACTTTCCCCATCTACAATTGGTTAAGTCCAGTCTCAACCAAACAGCATAGAGCAAACCAACAGAATGTTCTGAGAGTGCCACAGTAAAAACAATTCTGAGAAATTTGGGATAGAAGAGTGCATTACTTTTACAGAAACTGAATAAAATACAATTTATTATTTATTATTAATTTTTTTATTTATTCCCTAATGACTGAATCAATTCTGGGTGTTACTGTACATTGTATAAGATGGAGTAATACAGGGAAAATAAAAAAGTTTCCAGGGTGAAGTTGAAAGGAAAATTGGGCAGAAGGAAGAGACAATGGGAAGGTGTTTTTTCAGATCAAACAGCCAACTAAAGTTCATTATATTACATTTTTGGGAGAAACTGCATATATTCTAGGATCTTTTGTTAAGAGAAAACACACTTTAGCGGCTGTCATCAACCAAGCACACAAATACATTTTCACTACAAAGATAAATGAATGTTCGATGGGTGAGGGAAAGGCATTATTCTTTAATTAAAGGAAGCAATGACCCCAATCAAAAAGCCTTAACGATCAGTGCTGTGCGTTGGGGACAACGCTGACGGTTATTGGATTTCAACCAGTCATTGTGATAGGGCCCTGATACGGTTTTATGGTATCCAATGCTATTTCCATTCTGACCTGATGAGTGGATACAGGCAGCCATTTGTGACCTTTCAACTCTGACCCTGACCTAAGAGAGGTGCTTCTACAGCCCAGCCGCCTCTGCCCCGGTCCTGTTGTTACAGCAACTACTCATGCTGATCCATTCATGTCATCAAGACCAGGATTGTGTCCTAAGATAGAACATGACTTTTATCAGCCACACAAACAGTGCCTGAGAAAGTTTGTATTGTAAAGATAAACTTGTAATGATAGCCACTGTGATTCATACCAGTCATAAGACTCTTCACCAATGACATTTATAATTGACCTGTTTCCCCCAGTCTCGATAAAACAACAAAGACTAGCATACAAGGAACACTTGCTCAAGGTCAAATCTATCCAAACACACTTGCGTAAAATGCCAGTTTTCACTTTTATTGATGCTCAGGTATATAAGCAAACTATCCAAGATTGAGACTTTTGGAACACTGATTCTGGACGTGCAACTCAAAACGTCAAAACGTCTGGAGTGCAATAACTCAATAACATCAACTTTTAAAGTAAAAATTATCTTAACATCCTTTAAAAATCTTTATTTATTTTTATATAAAATAGTATAATAAATTATTATCATCATCATCATCAAGAAATAAAGATAAATTATGAAAAAATATGAAAAGTCAATTCTAACAAACCCTGCACATAATGTGCATACAAATGAATGTGTTGACATAATGCTGCAACATAAGCCATTGTATTATATTATAAGTCAAATCGATTAATCACGATTAATCGCATTTAACATAAAAGTTTTTGTTCATTTAGAACTAATGTGTGTATACATTTTTAAATATATATATATGTGTGTGTGTGTGTGTACCCATTTATGTATGCATATATATATATACGTATATATATACACACTCATATTCACACACATACTGTACGTGTGTGTGTGTGTGTGTGTGTGTGTGTGTGTGTGTGTGTGTGTGTGTGTGTGTGTGTGTGTGTGTGTGTGTGTGTGCGCGCACGCACACACAAACACGCATATATATAATTTATATATACTAAATATATTATGTATATGCACATATGTTAAATAAACAAAAATGTTTATGTCAGCTGCGATTAATCGTGATTTGTATATTATATTTAGTTATATTACATAAATCAGTCATATCGTCCTTTTTTTGAGCGATGAAGAGATCTACGTCATGCGAGTCTATGTGATGAAAACAGAAGTTTGTAATACAGAGTGAAGGGAATGCAGAGCGAGAGAAAAAGAGAGAAAGAGACCTGGTGACGCTCTTACAAAGAACTTGGTGGCATCTGCGTCAGGATAGTGTGAGCGTGTGTGAACACATTCGTAAACAAAATTAGTATGATGTGTCCCCATTAAAAACATATTACATAACATTTCCCTTATACTTTAAATTAATGCTTTAATTGAATTTATTTATTTTTTTTAAATAAAAAAAGAAAAGTAATTTTCTTCTGAGACACACAAATGTTTTAGATTCCATAGAGAAGTCATCCAATGAGGCATTCTATTGTTTAGTTTTGCCATGATAATTACCGTTGAGCTGCATTCCTAATCACTGCTGATTAAGAGAACACAATTACCCTCAAACTAAAACACACTGAAACACAAATGAAACAACGCAGACCTACAATGTAATGTTTTGCCTCATCCACAATGGCAAGACAAGGAAATGTGCATGGCGTTTGGCTTCGTTCATTGAAAATAAACAAGTCGCTCTACAGTTTCCAACCCATCAGTTATAATCACAAGTATTTGTTTGTTTTCTGCAGGCTGGGGGATTGAAGCTCAGATGAAACAAAAAAATTATCCGTCACATGTAAGAGTTCTGTTTCAGATCATAACGATCAGAAGTTTACATTACGGCTTGTCCACAGAGCACAAAGCGATTTATGACAGAAAAGTGGCTACTGTACAGCTTTGAATGACGGAAAGAGATTCTAGATTTAAAATGTTTGTGTTACTTAGAGGGAAAACGCTTAACTTTCCAAAAAAAAAAAAAAATATTCCACAAAGTATCTATTTTTGCAATGTTACGTGGTCTTAAAATCAACACTGACAAACTCCAGCATGTTCAGAATTATGCAGCTAGAATCCCGATAGACAAGAAATATTGCGCATTTTAAGATACATTTACTTGCATATAAGGTTTTGTGTGGTAGGCTCCACAGTATCTTTCTTTTAATTTAATTTTGTACCCTCTATATGTTCCTATCTATCCATTGCACTTGCATACAGTAGGAATAGGGCATTTCCTTTTTATGCTCCAAAATGGTAAAATTTACTACCTAACATTTTTTGAATTGACCTCTGTGTTCTTTAAAATCTAATCTCAAAACTTGATTTTATAGATTTTTATTTTTGTAGATTTGATTTAATTATTGTTACTATTTGTGGAATAGTTGTGTTTGCTTTGTATTTGTTTTTTATCATATTTTTTTAAACCTTTATTTTTTACAACATTATTGTATGTCAGCATACTTTAAAATATTATTTTAAAAGACAAAATATCCTCCTTTGTATCTTCAGAAAACCATTTTGTGTAATTAATCATTTATATATATATATATATATATATATATATATTTGTATTATTTATTTTAATATTGCCCCTCAATGAGTTGTATTATTATTATTTTAATACTCTTGATTATCTCTTATTATTGTTACTTTCTATTTTAATATTATTTAATATTATTACTATATATTTAATATTGCCCGTAATATCAAAATGGCATCTGACAGCAGGTCCAGACAGCTTAATTTACTGATGTGACAAGCAGAACGCTCTACAAGTCCTGTGCATGTTCTCAGATGTTATCTCTTCTAAAGCAAACACACAATCCCAAACGGCCAAGGGCCTGTGTTTCTGTGAGGACACTCCACACAAGGAGACTTTACAAGGGGAGCAAATATTTACTCTGACTACATTTAAAGACCATAGAGGATTGTGGTTAAACAGATGTGATTAGAAGCTTCCTTACAATGAGCTGGGCTTGGAGGTGTCAAAAGATTTCTAAAAACTGCTCATTTATTTAAAACAAAAGTTAAAAGTTAAAGTGCTTTTTTTCTTCTCTCTATTGAAGGTTTAGGAGGAGGGTGATGGCTGAAATAATATGACTTGACAGGAATGATAATAGCATACATAAATATTGTTGTTTTCCTTTCTGGACTAAAGA
Source organism: Siphateles boraxobius (assembly GCF_051911475.1). NCBI lineage: Eukaryota > Metazoa > Chordata > Actinopteri > Cypriniformes > Leuciscidae > Siphateles > Siphateles boraxobius. Next base: position 582,778 of record NW_027508721.1, on the reverse strand, counting down.
AACAATGATTATTATATATTCAGCACATGGTGAGAATGCAAACAGAGATAATATGATTTTGTTTTTGTAAATACACATATCCATGTATGTAAATAGTGACACAAAGACAGTATGTAAGGAAGGAGATTCTGAATTAGGTATACCAGATCAACATCAAGCTACTATAAGGATCTTCAACAGTTAAAGGAAAAAGCTACCACGAAGGACCGTTAAGTCCATCGGCACCATTTAAAAAAAACAATTTGCCTCAATAACATGTCTCTTTCTCTGCCAACTATATTGCAGTCAGAGAGTGAATTAAAAGTCACTCAAGTCGTAAGCTTTCCTCATGCCGTTCCCTCTCACTTCCTGTCAGGAAGAGCCCCGTCTCCGGACGCATAGCTCGCATCGGCAGGGCGCCGGCAGAATTAAGTGCCAGTTGGTGTTAGTGTGTTTTCTCTGGGCCTCAACGGAACCCTGTGTTCAAAGAATGCTGAGAGCAATGTTATCCACCGGCACGAAGACCCTCGTGGGTCGTTGTCTGGGGTGGAGGAGGGGGGAGGAGGGAGAGGGGGAAAGACAACACGTGGCCTGGGCCTGCGCTTGAACCTTACGTATATCTTATGCCTCTCAGCGGGGTCCAGGTCTGACTGTGAGATGGGGAGGGAGAAAGATTCAACCTCAGGTTCAACCACATTCCTCTTCAGTTCTGTGACGTTTATGGAACTTGCAAAGTTAAAAATGGTAGGACTAAACGAGACGAAACAGTCTGCACTGAACTTCAAGCGCATATGTCCCTGAATAGCTTTTAATTTTAAAAGTCCTAAACCAATTCTTTGAAGTAGTCAATCATGGTCAGAAAGCCTGCTGGCCAGAGCTCACTTGCACCCTGATGTGTGCAGATGTTTTTTCTGTGGTGTTTATAACGTTTGTACATTTCAATTTGTTTCTTGTTCTGTTCGAAAGGTAACAATATAATGTGACTCTGTTTTTGTCTCATATTTTCCCTGAAAAAAAAAGAAATGGTAATCCTGCTTTATTGGGCATCATTTGTGAAAACGAGCAAAACCAATGTCTCTTAATGGTGCACCGGTCAGGAAACTTAAGGCCGATACTGATGACAAATATGTCAACACTAATATCAGCACTGACACAAAGATTTAACACTAAGATTGCTCTTATTTAAAAATTAGGGAAATATATCCATTACAAGTTCCAAAACTGCTCAAGTGAGAAATCATTAGTGTCTATGAATTGTTTTTTAGTCTTAAACCCTATTCGCACGGGATTAGTACTATCTGGGGACCTCGTGTGATTTAGAAATTACCCCCCCCCCCCCCCCCCCCCCCCCCCCCCCCCCCACGTCTGAATTTCATGTGGCGCATTCGCACGGGATAACCGAAGCCTGTGATTTTATTCAAATTTACTGACTTATCTCCCGGATATGACGTCAATAGGCTATTGCTTGGAAATGTCTTTTTGTTATAGGTCTAGCTGTACGATATATTATGACATAAACAGAATAGAGTTCCTTACCGCATGCTGCTATACATGTCATTCATCTCCATCTAATCATTCATTTTGTTTTTGCTCTTCTGATGATTTTCAGCTTTGACTTTCTGCAAATTGTGTAGTTGTAGCGATATGACCCAGCACCCAAAATACTATCAAAACACTCCAACACAGCTTCCATTCTTCGCGAAAGATGGATAAAAAGGCGCACATGAAAGAAAAACCTTGAAAAAATGATATACGATACGGCCACATCACAGAGATGCCGATTCGTAGAGACTAATATTATCACAGGACCTCGGTGTTCGGCAAAATATAGTGGGTAATTTGCGGGGGAATTTTTACTTTACAAATTACAGACATGGCCGATTTGCACGGGATTAAGATCTTTATTTATAAAAAATCATTTATAAAAAAAATGTAAAAATCAGAATAGCGCTGGGCTGAGAGACAGAAAGTGATCATGAGCTGCCTCTATCGCTTCAAGCTGTCTGCCTGTGCCGACTGACTTTACAATAAGTATAGTTTGAATTGAATATTCACAGTTTTTTTGTTGTTTAATTCATTTTTTACATCAATTTGCAGTACGTTTATCCTCTCCATCTCTAACTGCACAGCGAGTACGAAGAATTACCGTAATGACTCTTAAAAACAGGCACCTAATTTCATACTCACAATTCATACTCATATTAATAGCTATATTTTCAAAACAAACTGGCATAATCAGATAAATTACAGTCTCATATTAATCTATAAAGTAGAGAATGCTTACAGTTGCCAATTATTTACCCTTAATAAACCTTTGCGGTATAAAAAAAATATTGGCACTGAATTTAAGCAGGATCGGCTGAACTTGATCACGGGATTAAGACGTATATCTGTTTTGAGCTAATGGAAAAAAAAAATGTCACTGCAAAAATTACATAAGAAACATTATAAGAACTTTTACACTGAAGCTTCTTGGCCTGGAGTCAGTGCACAGTTGAGAAATGATGAAGAGATCCAGTGAACAGTCACTGCTGAGGCTTTCACTGGACAGTCGACCGATCGATTCCTCTTACTTTCGCTCTCCCTATGAGTATTGATCCCAGAGAGTCACTGTGACTCCAGGGGGTTAAACTCTTGAGCCACTGGCCACTCTCCATTCTCTTCCTAAAGGTCAGAGGTTAAGAAATGCCAAGTGCTCAGGGGGAAGTCAGTGTCTCCAGTACGTATTGACTGACGAATCTGCCCATCTGTTTAACAGGTTAACTCTACACTAAAGACTCCCTGGTCAGGATCATCAACAATATCAGGACAGCAGATGTGAAATGCTGCTGATCAAAGTACAGAGAGAACCAAATGTTTTCTTTAAGCAGCTTATGATCTTAAAAAAAAAAAAAAAAGACTAAAATGAGAACACAGAAAATACGGAATACCAAAGCAAACATGCACATAAAGATACAGTTTCTTGCTCTTGCACCTTAGCCTTTCCAACGTGTGAGGCATTCAGAAGATAAATGTCTTAAAGAATAGATGACCTGACACAAGGTCTGAGCGGTAATAGGTGATATAAGGAAACACGGCTGCCCGAGTCCCATATATATCTGACAGACACACAGCTATCAGGAGGCCACTGTCAAGCAGATGGATGAGATAATTTCCAAACCAACGCCGATCTGAGAGCAGTTTGCAATTACTTCTCTGATGCTTATGCAAAGTAGCATTTAACACAATATTCTTTTTGTGTATATTTTTAGCTGGACAAGCTTATTTACAATCAAATCCACAAGCTTCTACTCCTAGTCAGAGTGTCTCAACGCGGGCAGCATTATTTATTGAAAAGCGGAAACCTTTTTAAGTGATATTCTCCAGTACAACAGCAGGTGGTATATCTTCTTCAGTGATGCGGTGTGTGTGTATGTGTGATGGTTGTCAAAGAGAATTAGGTCGAGTGAAACATAAGGCTTTTATATGGATGCCTTGAATGGCAAGATGAGGAAACTCAAAGATGATCTTCATGTAATATGCAGGGCCTAATCTGAAGCCCCATCACTCGCAATTTCCTGAACGGAGTGGATGCTTTGATAGCTGTTGTTTTATGCTCATCCTTCCTCTCTCATCCCACCCATATTCATTCTTCTGTAGCCTTCTGCTCTCCTCTCTCAGCTCGAAAGTATTTGAGCTTAATCAACAGCATTTGTAGCATAATTTTACGACACTAAATAATTTATTTATAATCAAAACTACTAATAAAATAGTCGTTTTTTCCCAGGTGCATATACACAGCCGCAAAAAATCGCAACTTTTCAGAATGCCGCAAGAGCACCGCAGGTCATGTGACAGATAACAACTGATCAGCTTCGGCCTTTCCGTAACAACATCGAAACCTCAGCCAAAATGGACGAACATCCGATTATAGTACAATGGAAAATCCATTTATCGTTTGCTTAAACTTCTTCGTCTTAATGAATACTTAGCAACGGCAGACACCACGGGAGTGCAAGCTCCCGGGCGCTTTTGAAAAGAGGAGAAAGTAGCACGGCCGGCAAATTCCACGCGTTTTTAGACGAGACGTGAACAGCCACTAAAGCAGTTTTCGCACATAAATTAAATCATAAAAATGTGTATTATTTCGGCTGTAAAGGTGTTGTGGAACTACTGTTCTATGCGAATAAACACAATGGTCTGGCGAACTAAGTGATTCTATTACTTTATTTCATTGTTAACAAGTCTTGTTGCAATATTACACTTGTAACTATAAAAGGTTTGTTTTTTTCAACATTCTTATTATTTATGTTTAACTAAGGAATAAATCAAAATGATTTTCTGTTAACTGACATTATGCCACAAACTTCACTGACTGAACTTGTATTGAATCCTGAATATTAATTTAAATAACACTAGAGTTTGAAAACAAACTCTGCTTTTTCTTCTGCATTTTGATAGCAAAAGGACAGACAGAAAAATTAATGCTGGCAAAAATTATATGCTTACATTAATCATTAATAATAATTAAGCAAAATATTTTAGTATAATCCATAATATTATAATACATACATACATATATACAGGTGCTTCTCAAAAAATTAGCATATTGTGATAAAGTTCATTATTTTACATAATGTAATGATAAAAATTAAACTTTCATATATTTTAGATTCATTGCACACCAACTGAAATATTTCAGGTCTTTTATTGTTTTAATACTGATGATTTTGGCATACAGCTCATGAAAACCCAAAATTCCTGTCTCAAAAAATTAGCATATCGTGAAAAGGGTCTCTAAACGAGCTATTAACCTAATCATCTGAATCAACTAATTAACTCTAAACACCTGCAAAAGATTCCTGAGGCTTTTAAAAACTCCCAGCCTGTTTCATTACTCAAAACCGCAATCATGGGTAAGACTGCCGACCTGACTGCTGTCCAGAAGGCCATCATTGACACCCTCAAGCAAGAGGGTAAGACACAAAGACATTTCTGATCAACTAGGCTGTTCCCAGAGTGCTGTATCAAGGCACCTCAGTGGGAAGTCTGTGGGAAGGAAAAAGTGTGGCAAAAACCGCTGCACAACGAGAAGAGGTGACCGGACCCTGAGGAAGATTGTGGAGAAGGACCGATTCCAGACCTTGGGGGACCTGCGGAAGCAGTGGACTGAGTCTGGAGTAGAAACATCCAGAGCCACCGTGCACAGGCGTGTGCAGGAAATGGGCTACAGGTGCCGCATTCCCCAGGTCAAGCCACTTTTGAATCAGAAACAGCGGCAGAAGCGCCTGACCTGGGCTACAGAGAAGCAGCACTGGACTGTTGCTCAGTTTTGCATGTCATTCGGAAATCAAGGTGCCAGAGTCTGGAGGAAGACTGGGTAGAAGGAAATGCCAAAATGCCTGAAGTCCAGTGTCAAGTACCCACAGTCAGTGATGGTCTGGGGTGCCATGTCAGCTGCTGGTGTTGGTCCACTGTGTTTTATCAAGGGCAGGGTCAATGCAGCTAGCTATCATGAGATTTTGGAGCACTTCATGCTTCCATCTGCTGAAAAGCTTTATGGAGATGAAGATTTCATTTTTCAGCACGGCCTGGCACCTGCTCACAGTGCCAAAACCACTGGTAAATGGTTTACTGACCATGGTATTACTGTGCTCAATTGGCCTGCCAACTCTCCTGACCTGAACCCCATAGAGAATCTGTGGGATATTGAGAAGAGAAAGTTGAGATACGCAAGACCCAACACTCTGGATGAGCTTAAGGCCGCTATCGAAGCATCCTGGGCCTCCATAACACCTCAGCAGTGCCACAGGCTGATTGCCTCCATGCAACGCCGCATTGAAGCAGTCATTTCTGCAAAAGGATTCCCGACCAAGAATTGACTATTGAGTGCATAACTGAACATAATTATTTGAAGGTTGACTTTTTTTTTTGTATTAAAAACACTTCATTTATTGGTCGGATGAAATATGCTAATTTTTTGAGACAGGAATTTTGGGTTTTCATGAGCTGTATGCCAAAATCATCAGTATTAAAACAATAAAAGACCTGAAATATTTCAGTTGGTGTGCAATGAATCTAAAATATATGAAAGTTAAATTTTTATCATTACATTATGGAAAATAATGAACTTTATCACAATATGCTAATTTTTTGAGAAGGACCTGTATATTACAGTATTAATAGAGGATTTCAGATAATATCCTGGATCTAATCAATACATATACATATGTATATATATAGCCTATATATACACGCACACACATACATACATCCATATTATTATAAGCATTACCAGAACAATAATACAGATATCTCGAGGATGTCAACACTTATTCATTACAATCATTGTGGTTTGTTTGCAGTATAAGATACTTTCACATGCATATTTTTAAAAGAACAAAGGGCTGAAAGAATGGAAAAAATTACAATAAAAAAAATCAATTAAAAGTCGCTTGTTTAATACAGCTTTATATAACAACTATCAATAACACACAAGTGAAAAGCAATAAACCACAACAGGCTTATAGAAGATGATGAAAATTGATCCTGTGTTGATAATAAAGGGATTCATTTCAGAGAGATGCAATAAAATTGCAGTTAAGAATCGCTGTCTAACAGAAGAGCAACCCTCCTGATCCTGAGTGATTAAAAACTAGTCTGTGACCCCAACCTTTGACATCTAGCCCTAAACCCACTCCATCTTGTACCATAGATATTAATTACAAAATTTGTGCAGACGGTACCATATCCGGCTGGATTCTATTTTGGGATAAGAAGGAAATGTAAGCAAAAGAAAACGAATCCATCAACATCCTCCCTTTCTCATTGCCTATTCAGTCAACAAAAGGACTGCTTCACTTCCTGTCTACAACAACAGCACTTCCTGTGCATGGATGTCATGTCCTGATTAAACAAAGGATCAATCAGAGACCCTAAAGTTCCTCTTGATTCTTTTTCCAAATAATAGAAAGAAAAAAATCTGCCACGTTCATAAAACAAAATTATCCCCCAACAAAAGACTGTAATTACCTGTAGGGTAAACAGAGCTCACAACCTCATTTGAGCTTTGCCGCTTTTTCCCACCATTTCTCCCCCACAATAAAATTTGCATCAGCTTTGAAAGAATTTAGTTCAGATGATTTATTGAAGTAATCAGCAGCAACGCAGCCCTTTCATTGCAGCACAGGGCCTGCAACGCGCCGCCACTGGAACGGGTTTTGGGCCGGAGGCTTTTTTTCAGTGGAGGCAGGCAGAACCCAAATTCTCCCCTTTGATTAGATTAGCATTACACAACAGCGTGACAGATATGACAAATAGGTGCATTAGAGCGTGTCATTTATTCCCTCTTTTCTAGATGCTTGGGTTCACGGAGAGACCCCCACCTCACGCCTCACTTCTGCTAATATATGCGGCCCCTGACGCCCCGCCTGAAGCCTGATCTCTCTGGATTACCTTTAGGGAGGGTTATAGGAGGACGAGAAGTGCTTTAATTCTGAAAATAAAAGCAATGAAAAAAGATACAAGGAGTGCTTATGTATGTGTGCAACTCATGTGTATGTAAACACCACGATACATTCTCACCTTGCTAATACTGAATAATTCAACAATCACTTTACTCAAGCAAGATGATAGTCACTGAAAATCTGTAGTAGTCCTGGCTTAATGTGAGTGTCTATATGTGTCTGTGTGTGTGTGTGTGTGTGTGTGTGTGTGTGTGTGTGTGTGTGTGTGTGTGTGTGTGTGTGTGTGTGTGTGTGTGTGTGTGTGTGTGTGTGTGTGTGTGTGTGTGTGTGTGTGTGTGTGTGTCAACAGAATTTCACACACTTCAGTGACTCTCCTTCCTCTAAGGGCACCCTATGGCTACCTCCATTAGCCCCAATCACAAACACTCAATCGGGTCCATATTATGCACACATGCTCAATCTCTCACCAAAAACGCAATTCTATAACCACATCACTGATTTCCTCTTAATAAAGACTGACAAATGCACCAACAAGTGAAGCTGTGGGTTTTAGTTTTTAAGAAATATGCCTATATGCTAGAACTTTTCAGATTTTAAGCTATTTTATTGATAAATCACAGAAAGTATCTGTGAAGTACAGAGCTTGTTGTATGCTGATGATATGGTTAATGTGTAAGATACAATTGGTGGATTACAGAAGGAAATTGAACAGCTCGAAATGTTCTGTAACCGATACGGTATGAGAGTGAATTTGAGTAAAACTAAGGTTATGGTTTTTAGAAGAGGGGGTTTTTTAAATAAGAATGAAAAATGGCATTTTGCTGGTGAACAGATTGAAGTGGTTAATGCTTATAAATATCTGGGTATATGGTTTACACCAAAATTGTCATGGTGGAAAACTCGACAACACTTAGCAAACCAAGGAAAGAAGGCAATGCTCTCTTTATTAAGGGTTTGTTCGTAAGCATACAATTAGCTGTAACCAAGCGCTGTATTTGTTCGACCATATGGTTGCACCCATTTTGTATTATGGATCTGAGATATGGGGCTTTGAACCAGTGGAGTGTATTGAGAATGTTCAGTTATCCTTCTGTAAAAGACTCTTATGTATCAGTACGGGTGTGAGCAATGTGGCTGTTCTGGGCGACCTAGGTAGATTTGCATTGTCTACTAAAAGAAAAGGTGCATTATGTACTGGATAAAATTAGTGTCCATGTCTAATTACCGGTATCCAAGAAAATTTTATAATATGCTTTTTCAGTTAGATGAAGTAGGTAGAAAATCTTGGGCTTCCTGCATTCGAGTTCTATTGTCTCTCAATGGTTTCTCTAGTGCTTGGGAGGCTCAAAGTGTAGGTGATATAAGAATATTCACATCTATTCTGAATCAACAATTGAGAAAGAGCACAAAATGCATGGTACACATCAGTTCTAGATATAAGAAGTTGAATATATATTCGCAATGCAAGTCAATGGTGGTACAGGAGAGCTACATTGCATCTGTACATAACACAGTTGGTACGATCTCTGTTATTGTTCAGATGCTCAGTCAGGGCACTGTTTGGCTATAGAAACGGGTAGATGGAACAATATACCTTTGACAGAGAGAATCTGCAGTTACTGTAAATGAACTAATATCTCTGTGATTGAAGATGAGAAACATTTCTTGTATGATTGTTCTTTGTACACGGATCTGCGTAAAAATATTTGAGTGATCTCACACTTGTGGGTGATGTTTGTGTTGATGTGTCACAGGTTTGTGAGTTGAAGCATGCATGGAGATTGGCATTGTATATATATCATGGAATGAAAAAAAGAGCATCTGTCATGCTATTGTGACTTTGGAACTATGGGCCGAGAGGCCGTGTATTCCTGAAATAAAAACAAACAAAACATTTGATAAATCACAGAACGGTGTTGACAATACATTTCTGCGCTACTGAATGTTTGTATGCGCGCGATCTGCACATGATGTGCGAGCTACTGTCTGTATGTGTGTGTGTTACAATGCAGAAGCTCATTAGTTTAGAAGGGCGATTAACATGTGTACAATAAGCTGTTTAAAACGTGCATTCACCCAATCAATTTTGAGCATCCAGATGTTATAATCAAAAATATCTTGTGGAGTGCTCTCGGAGAATGCATTTATTTGTCATTTTAACTGGTGGAAATGGAGCGTAAAAGTGGATTTCAAGATTTCTTATCCTGTTGCGCCATGACCAGCGACTAGTCGTGGGAGAGCATTAAAGTCAACTAGTCTGTGTAACCCCTAATATATAAACAATTTATATACACAATTGTATTTATTTATAAATACATTTTCCCGAAGTACAGATGTCTTCGAATATCTCCAAAGGGAGGATTCAGATTAGTTTGGGACAAAAAAAAACACACAAACGAACGAACAGAGCTCTGCTATCAATCCTTCATCCTACCCGCTTTAAAAAACTAGATGGGGAGGCAGATCGATCACAAAACACTATCAATGTTGCATTATCCTCTGTGACTGGCTATATTACCAAGACCGTTACACTGGGTCAAGACCCCTGACCTTTGAACTCACATCAACAGCATTAAGAAGGGCACTGTGGCCATTTTTCTGGACTTTTGTCTATACTCGGAGCTTAGCAAGACATGATTAGGGCTGGCAGTGTGAAGATAACACTGCAGCAATGGATTTATTAACAGTAAAGAGAAAGACAGAGAGGGGAAGGTGGAAAAATCTTGAGGAGAGATGGAGAAATGACTTACCTGGGAACACAGCAGCATGACCAGTTCAACCACAGAACTGCTGGACTTCATACACACAAGACCTGCAAACAAAAACACATAAAAACATTGAATTTTTTAGTTTCAGTAGGCAAAACTTCTAACCATTAATGATAAAGATTTCAGAACTCAACATGACTGATCTTAAATTTTGATTTCTTGAAATATGTCTCTAAATAAATAGCAGAGAAAATAATCACAAATAAGCAACAAATATGTTTTATTGATTCCATAGCAGTAGTCCTCCTGTTGTATCAGTAATTTTAGTATTATAGCCAAAGATTTATTTTTCTTATACAGTAAGTTTCAGTATATTTTAGACTTGAGTGCTGAATGAGGAATAATGTCAGCCAGTCATTATCACAAAATAAACCACAACAGGGTGACCTCCACCCTGACACAGGAGGATAATGACTATCTAACGGTAAAGTATCCTTAGCTTATTAATCAGCTACAAATAAACACGTGGATATTGAAGGAGGGTTCAGAATACAATTTTCTAAGAAGAGTGGTTAGTTATACACTGCTGCCATGGGCAAAGGTTATTATTCAGAAATATTTGATGGCTAAATATTGCACATGACCAAGATTATAAATCAAGAATATAATGATAATTGCATGCCACTGTAAAAAGACTGCTAATCATTTTTTTTTTTTTTTAATGATTCAGTTCTATGTGATTTCTAATTTCTAATTAAGTACTATTACGGGAAATGTTGATTTATTTTTTTGCCAATAAAAATATTTCTTTTTTCTCAACAGTGACTATTTTGCTGACACATGAACATTTGTGAGTGGCCAAATTCTGCACCATCTTGCGGGGTCAAAGAGTATTGATGACATTAATGAACCTACACGATGCTACTGTAAACTAATACATGTTTGAGCTTGTATTACATGAGACTAAATATGGTGAGCATATGTTCTATTGATCTGAAAAACAGCTTTAAAGAACTACATACACGAGAGAGAGAGATTTAACATAAAAGCTAAAGGTGAGAACAAACAGGAAGCTGGAGGAAAAGGAAGGAAGGAAGCATTTTTGTTTGAATTGGCCCTCTAAAGTCACCCTGCAGCTATTAATCAGCGTTTCATTTCTCTGGGTGGCAGTGGACAGTCCAAACACTCGTATGAGTGTGCTGACCTCTGACCCTGTGCTCTATAAAAGAACACTGCTATTATAATCAGTGAGTTAAAAGATACGTTCAGCCCCCATTTACAGCTTAAATCTGGTTAGAGGTGAGAGAGGGGGTGTGGGCGCTTTTTTAATATATTTTGGGAGTGATGAGATCTCTCTGTGTTTGTATGTGGTGTATTGAACCTCACTTCAAACCGTAACAAGAGTGCAGGCCTTTAGTGGTACTGAAACTATTAATACAACTTTGAGATGTATTTGTGTGAAATATTCTGCAAATATCAGTAATAAGAGCAGAAGAGTAGCTCACTGGTGCCCTCGATGAGTAGCTCCTGTCCGTGACTGCCCAGCAGTGTGCGAGAGAGGAACGGTGCGAAATCCACAAAAATCTCTCGGAGTAAAGGAGCAGCCTTCTCCAGAGCATGTTCCAATCTCTCTGAGATACTGAAAACACATACACAAACACACTTTAAAAAAGTGAACAGACTGTGAAATACCAGAGAAATATCAAATCAAATATATATTTCTGGAGAAAAAGGAAAAAAAGACCTCATGCTGGGGGCGGAGCTCTGGGTCACTGGGGGTAAGGCAGGGACAGATGGCAGGTTAGAGCTCGTGGAGGTTCCTCCTGCAGAGAATACAATCAGTAAAATACTCATTACAAATACATACACACTAAACAATACAGGGATCCAATAAGCTAGAACAAGCACATCTTCCATGAATAAATCTTCACTAATTCTACTGTTTAAAGCTGGGTGATATGAACGATAGATAATAATTTTGACATTTCTTGAGCTTAGAATTATATGGTTCTACCTCCACTTTTGGTCGAAATTGAGTTTTTGACAATCTTATCCATTAGGTGTTTATTAATATCTGTGTGGTGTTATTTTTTCTAAAAAATATATTTTGTTAGTAGTTATTAATAAAATAAAACGGTTCCATCTCACAAAACAGCAGGGATTTAAAAACTTTGATGCTCAATATCTCAGAACTACCCTAAACGGAGATAGAACTGTATAATTCTAAGCTCACGATTTATTTATTAGTATTATATACTATATGCTACTGTAGCCAATTGCAATAGAAATACAGTAAAATCTAAGAATTATAGTAAATCTAGTTTCTTTTTTAATAAGCACACAATAACAACAAGAATGCATTACATTGATCAAAAGCAACATTTATAATGCTACAAAAGATTACTATTTCAGTTAAATGCTAGTCTTTTGAACTTTCTACTCAAAGAATTTGGGGGGGAAATGTATAAAGGTTTCCGCAAAAGTATTAAGCAGCAAAAACAACATTGATAACAATTAAAAATGCCTGAGCACCAAATCTGCATTAGAATGGTTTTTGAAAGATCGTGTGACACTGAAGACTGAAGTTAAGGCTGCTGAAAATTCAGCTTTCCCATTACGGGAATAAATTACATTTTTTAAATATATTAAAATAGAAACCAGTTATTTTAAATTGAAATAATGTTTTACTGTGTGTATGATCAGATAAATGCAACCTGTGCTAGTCTGAGACTTCTTTAAAAAAAATTTTAAGGTATTTAAATTTAACATGACCAATTCAGAGTGATAATGCACATGATATCAGAGTTCAAATGAGATCAATCAGAGTTGAATCATGAATTTATCACTAGATACCGACAGTTTGAAGTGATGTCCCTAGAAATAAGCTCGGCAAACATCTAATACCATTTAGGCTAAGTTTATATAGCAAAAACACTTTACATAGCAACTTTATAGAACAACTTTTTATGCACAATCATTGTGAATGTACTGACAATTTTCATATTTTCCAGACCAACTAACAACCAAGTAAGATGACCCTTTCCTGCTGCTACTGTATCTACACGGTCATATAAAGGACAAGAGTGAAGATGTGCGTTGAAGCCCTGAAACCATGTGAAATGAGCTTTAGCTGAATGATTGCTCTGCTTTGGTTAGCATTCATGTAAAATAAGCATTAGAGCAGCTCTTACACTCCCCCTGATAAAACAGCCCATAAATTCATTAGGCCTGTGTGTGGCTGTGATTAGTGTACGAGTAATTATATGTCAATAAATTTAATCTTGCCCTGCAAGTGTCACATTTTGGGCTAGTAAAGGTCTTGGCAATATCACCCTTTCTCACAGGATATCACACCGCAATAAATCTGCATGCACTAATATCTCTACACACACACGTGGGGTCTCAGGGCAGGGATAACTCTAGCAGGATGACAGGCAGCATCGTGGAATGTTTCTGGCTGTGGGGACAGCAGCTCTTTAAGCACCAACATGTGCTTGTGCGGAGATGAAGTAGCCACTTCAAACAGCCCGGAGAAAATTAGCTTATCACTATTCAGCTGGGACCTGCCCCAATCCTCGCACATACATACACATGAGAACCATAAAGACACAGACAAGCTTACAACCTCAAGCATGAGATATAGGCTCATGAGTACACTAGTTCAAAGACAAGAAAAGCAAAAGGGAGCTAAAAACAATCCCTTCATGAACAAAGGATCATGTGTGCATGCAGATGTTGATTTCACTATACACTGTAAAATCTAACATTGCTCTTTCTAAAAATTTTTAGTTAACTTTACTTAATTTTCAATAATGTGTTGAACTGAATCTGTACTGTTTACATGCTATGCCTTCATTACTCAGAAAACACTAGTAAACATTACTTGACTGGTTTGAGTAACATTTTGCCAAAGCAAAAAAAAAAAAAAAAAAAGGCAGGCGGGGCAAATGGTTTTTAATGCGGGGCAATTCTTAATAGACTTTTCATTAATTTCTTCCACTTCTGCAGTCATTGTTCTTAGTAGCATACGCTCATTTTCCAGTCATCTTGAATGTTATTGTCAATACAACTAAACATTTTGGAAGAACGTCACATAAGTTGACTTCATAAATTCATGTTGATTTCCTAAAATTTCTCACCATTATTGTGATTAGTGTTCCCTTTGGTTGGGCAATTGGAACTTCATTTATATTATTGTGATTCTCTTCCAATAGATGCAGTGATGCAACAAGAAATCACAGTTAATTGATGTCAAAGGAAGTGAAGTAATAAATATTATATATATTTATACTTAAATTATTTCCATGTTCTTAATGAATGTATTAATGATGTATAACATAACTATATTTCATGTTTAATAATGATCTTTTAACATTTTATTGCTAACACGTATGGCATAAACTTTTAATTGGGTTGATATAATCCCTCTATATTTGTGACAATATCTTGCAATTTTGCTTGAGTCACAAACAGACTTCAACATTCAGCATTTAACCACAACAATGGTAACAAGTTTTTTTTTTAATTAATTTAATTAATTACACCATTACAATTTTATTTGGGGCCTCTTGTCAGTATAACCCCAATAATGATAGCAAATAAAATTTTAATGGTAAAATAAAGCCAAAAATGGTAAAACAACGCAATTAATTTATTCATGCCGCAATGCACTCTGGGAGTACACTTCCTCAGATCACAGATAGAATTAAGTTGACAAAACTTAAATAGATTAAGTAAGAAGAACTTGATGTAATTTAAGTTATGCTTACTTCATTAAATTAAGGCCACAAGTTTGCACAATTGAATTAAGTAAACTGAACAAATTTGTTTTTATGGTGTATTAGAAAGGACATAGATGCAATGGTTTTAGACAGAGGTGATGACGTTGGCTACAATTCAATTCCAACCTCTAATCATCTCACAAACTTGTTGATATGATTAGATTTAATGAAAAACATGATTTGGACGATGTACCATGATTTTAAATTGTGAAGACCACTTCAGATGACCTTAAGTTGGTTTAACTAAATCTGTGAGGGCTGTTTTTTTTTAATCATTCAATACATTAACTAACAATGAGCAATACATTTGTTAATCTTTGTTGGCCTTAGTTAATAAAAATACAACTGTTCGTTGTTAGTCCATGTTAGTTCAGGTCCATGAAATAATATGAACAGATACAACTTTTGATTTTAACAATATACTGTATTAGTAAATGTTGAAATTATCATCAGCTAAGATTGATAAAAAAAAAAATGTAAAAGCATTTTTCCTTGTTACTTCATGTTAACTAATGTTAACAAATTGAACCTAATTATAAATGGTTACCGATTACATTTTTAAAAGAAAATAGAAAACAGATATTTTAATTTGTAACAATATTTCACACTGTTACCATTTTTACTGTATTTACTGTACTGTATGAGCATAAGACTTCTCTTGAACAGTAGTGTATATTTATATTTTATTTATAGAGGATTTGTATTGCTCTGGAAACTTTCCAGATATCACAAAACCAGAAATCTGGTCCTGGAACATCTTTAAATCATCAAAACGAATAAATTAGTAGTTGGGTTATAATCTCAGGTCTGATTAATTGTAATATACAGTACAGTGATTGTAAAGAACAGAACACATGACTGATTCATATTAATATCCTTTACTGGGATTGAGATATGAATTTCTATAACTGAGGTACCAGCACTTGGGTAATGTGTAGGTAACAGTGTAGACATGATCATTCATGAAGACGTCCCCACTCACCTGGGGCGGACTCTGTGCTTTGAACAGTATCTCCTGCGGACACCACCGACACACTGTCGACTGGAGTTCCACCTGAGGATGCAGCAGTGGCTGATGGGACGGATGTGGCTGTGGAGACTGTGCTCATTCCTGGTGAGGGAGCCCCGCCCGCTTTCTTGGGTGCAACAACAACACTCCTGTGAAAGAAGACAAAAGATTTCCATTTCAAATAAATGCTGTTCTTTTGAACTTTCTATTCACCAAAAAATCCTTTACTGTCAATAAAATAATCAAATAAATGCCGCCTTGGTGAGCATTAAAGACTTCTTTCAAAAACATTTAAAACAAATGTTAACAACCTCTAACTTTTGAACAGTAATGTATATATTATTATTTAAAAAGAAATTCTTATTTTTTAGTTTTTTGAGGGGTAGAATGGAATAGTTTTAAAGAATTTGATCCTTAGATTAGTCTTTTTTAATGTCTAACAAGCAGCAGTGGAAAATAGACTCTGCTCTGGTAAATACACAGAGTAAGAGAATCAAGTACTCAGTCAAAAAACCATTAGCTCTTGTTCCATCGTCGACCCTGTAACGATGAGACTGATGATGTCGGCTAAATATGCCGCACATAATGTGATTTAGTATAAAAAGCCGCCCAGCTCACACAACACAAGAAGCCCATTTACCGTGTTAGTGTAATTAGAGCCCTGTTTCCCTGACATAGAATATTCCATAATGGCAGCATCTATCTTCCGACCAATCAATGGCCTCCCAGCTCCTGTCACTCAGAGCTCTAAACTTTGTGATTGATTAAAGTTGGCGGTGTGTTATGGTCTAGTAACTACTGCGTGTCGCAGTACAGTGTCATATCTTGTGATGATCCCATAAACAAGTTGATTTGCGGTTAGGTGAAGACTGAAGGACTGAACATTTCTTCAAAATACAGGTTCATCCTAAAGTTGGTGTGTGCACAGTCTCAGTCAAACATTTGGACACACTTGACTGAATGTATAATTTCCCATGATCTTAAAAACGATATGATCTTATTATTTATGCTTAAATGCTTGAAATTTGTTTTCTAGACATGTATAATATTCAGTTATATTTTGATATGATTCTCATATGGACCGGAGTTACAAGAGAAAAGTGAAAAAGTGCAGTCAGAAACACTATTTATTAGGTGTGCAATTGCGAAAAATATTTTCCATTCAAAATTCAGACATTGAGTTGTTTTGAACTATGCATAGTACTGTATGTGATTTAATAATCACACAATATATAATAACATTTCCATTTGGGTCTAAATTTATGCCTCTTTTGCAGGTGAAGTGATGCAATCAGAAGACTATCGTGGGTATCTATCTATAAGGATATCTATCATGCTCCTCATCCTGCCGTTTACCAATTGGCTGGATATGATTTTTAAATGAACAAAGTTGTTTACTTGGACATATACGGTTGTTGCACTATTGCATACTAGATTGTATTGTAATGTTTTAGCTATGCACAACATACGCACACATCCAAACAACGCAAGTATCAAGGACGTAATAGCAAACAAATTAGAAAGGATTACAAGGGAAATGTGAAGAAAAAAAAACATAGCCAGAAACCTTATTTAGGTGTACAATTCAGACATTTTTTATTTGACATTGGGAATTCGTAAGTCAAAAATTGTATTGTTTTATGTGGCCAAGAAAGTGAAGGAAATCAGCCAACAAGTAACTAGCATACATAGGAACCTTCAAGACATTAGATACGCCTATACGACCCAGATTCCCTTTCGAGAGGTCTCTCGTATTGCGTAAGTTGTGTAACGCAGTGCAACAGCACAGCAGACATATAGCTGAGCATCTAACGCGCTCATTGGCTGTGCTGAGGCAACTGCACGAATCTATGACAAGTTCGCTAAGATGCGCGAACCAATCAGGTCACTTCGCGCCAGAATGCGGCAGAGCCCGCCAGTATGGGCATGGCTTATAGCTATATAAGCCCCCATTTTCACCATAGAATTCAGATTTAATCTCCTTCAGCAAGTTCCTCTTCGCTGACCTCCGGTTGAGAAGCCTTCACCGCCACTGTCGAAAAGCCTTCAGCGGAACAAGCCACCTGATAAGCAGTTCTGAGGACGCTGGGTTCCTGGTTTTCACTGGACGCCGCCTTCAGCCCGCTGTTCTGCTGTGCCATCCGGCACGCATATATCATTTTAAGAAAAACTAAGTGTGTTCGCCGCTGCGACTCACTATCTAAAAGAGCAATTTTCTAGGCGTTGTTTCAAATGCCTCAACCCACGCGAAGCGGGCTGGACGAATGGTTCCTGCAAGGGCACTGACAGGCCCCTCAGCAGAGACCCGCCACTTTCTTTCCTGAGGTACACGACAAGCTAACGAAGTCGTGGAAAGTGCCGCATTCAGCTCCTTTCAAACCCTTCACCTCCTCAAAGCTCTCGATTGTTGGCGCTGTGGAGAAAGCATATGAGAAAATGCAACTACATGTCAACTTATTCTAACCCTAACCCTACCAGTCTACTAATACTCGACCAATACTCTAATGAGAGTTACTAGACATGAAGGTGCAATGTTACTTATAGACAACAGAATGTGTTAAAGGGACCATCAAAATAAAGTGAAACTGAAATATCTCCTTCAGCGAGACGACAGCAGTTCTCAGACCCCCAAGCTTCGGCAAAATTCCTAGCCCCGAATGACAGGAAGGAAAAGAGAGTGTTTGAGTCCCGCCGCGGCTGGACCACCCTCCATAAAGCCTTTTACACATCTCCCAGTCCCCTCTTTAGTTCAGGCGGCTGGAGATGCCAACAGTGCAGTCAACGAGTCTGTATTAAAACATGCACGCCTGCAAACAAACGCCATCTTAGCCAACTCGCCGTAGGTTTGTGCAGTTGCCTCAGCACAGCCAATGAGCGTGCTAGACACTCAGCTATATGTCTGCTGTGCATCTGCACTGCATTTTAAAAATTTGGCTTCATATTCTCGAGAAAAGGAGTTTTCCATAGCGTTAGCTAACTTACGCAATACTAGTTCCCTACTCTCAGGGATCCGAGGTTACGTTAGTAATCGAGACATTTCTTCACATGACGCTGGTTGAGAAAGTGTCTCTAGGCTAAAAGATGAAATGGTTTTGATTTGTTTGTCATTTGCCCATTTGTGTTATAACACAGTTTTGATGATTCACAATTATTCAAAAATGTTAAAGTAAATAATAGGTGTGTCCAAAGATTAGACTACTGTACCTAAAATGACTAATTATTTTGTTAAAAAATGAAAAGTCTCATTAAAGAAAAGAATGCATGTTGATGTAAACCAGGGTGGAAACTTAAGTAACCACGGTAACACTTCCATAATAACATATGGTAAAAAGTTATAATACAAAGAACGCATCAGTATTTAAGGGCTTTCATAATGATGTCATGGCTTTCTGTTGCACTCTACATTGTCTAGAGGTAAAAATGGAAATGGTTCATATCAGCTGAAAGCCCTGACAGTGCTCTGGCCTTTCAGAGCGGCTAGTGTTCAGTTTATCAGTGCTGACAGAAGGGGTAATGCTACGCAGTCACCAGCTCCTCTCCAGAACACATCCATAGAGACGCTACAGACTGAGGAGGCACGATAGCATCAGATAAGAGCCATCTAGGACAGACTGCTTCAAACGTCCCACTGGAAGTTGCCTAGAAGTTAAAGCACAGGAATGAGAGTTCTCACACCATTTCTACACTTCTGATGTCTCCTTGACTTGAAAATAGCCAGTCCAAGAAAACGAAAGAGGAATTTGTAAACTGGAAGGCTTGCGGTATCATGCTCATGACATCAGCATTAGCTGTACCACAGTTCACTGTTCCAAAAACTCTATTAGAGCGCATTCCAGTTCTCTCTCAAGTGCATGTTTAGCGCTGACCGCTGGTGGGATGGTGGGGGTGGATGGCTGCTGACGGAGGGGGGGTGAGCGGCTGCAGATCCATCTGCTCAAAGGCGCAGGTTTTAAATTATTCAGCACACCATTAGCCACACTTAGCCCCAACTCACTACTGCTGTCAATTAATCAGAGCTGCCAGGTGTATACCACCAGATGAGAGGCCAGTGCTGACCAGCGTCCATGGAGTTTGGATTTCAGATGCTGAATTATTTAGCAGTTTTAACCAACACTCTTGGAGACGACATGTAAACAGCATGTTTCCCGTAATCTGCACGAATGTGAGATCGGGTGTGAGGAAATGTGTGCGAGAACCTGATCTTACTGGACATGAATCGACTTTTTGTGCTGATGTTCAACAAGGGCTGAACAATCAGCTTCCTCACGCAGAAAAAAAATAAAATGCTGCTTTAAATTAGCCCTGCTGGTTGTAAGCTTAATACTGTGTTGTTTTATTGTTTAAGGCAATTAAAGTACCTACAAAGAAATAAATATATCCTTTGGTGTCATCTTTGGAGGTTAGGCTACAAAGATGATACCAGAAATATCAGCTTCATGTAATAGATAAAACAGACGAGACTTTTAAATTTTGTCAGTATTCCATTGTCATATTCATTTTACTATAACTGAAATGGCATATCTTAGCCAAATATAAATAAACAAATATCCATGTTAGTTAGACAGCCAATGTGGTGACAATCTAGTTATAACTGGATTACCTTGAGAGTGTAAGTTTTAATTAATATATTTAATTATCCAAATTTTTCATCTAATTTTTATACATTACATCAGTAATTTCACTATCTCTGTGAGATCCTAACCCTTTCTCCGCCCATACTTATTTGGTGACGTGTAAATCAAATTCAAGTCATTATGACACCATTCGCTGGTTTCTGGATCCTATCAGCAAATATTTGCAGACTTCATGTCAAAACAAAAGCGGGGTAAGAAAGACGTATGGTGAAATCAGGATGTCGTTGATAGTAAATAAAATTAACGTCTGTTTTACCCTTGACCCCAGTCCTGTTTTATCTGGGAGACCCTGTATTTTTTCCATATATAACACTCGTAAATCCCCAGGGATTCAATCACACCATCCTGGGTGTTCCGACATACATTCTGTTAAGCAAGCATGCATGCATGCCGGCACAGAGTATAACTTCAGTGAAGCTCTGTGTACATAGTATGAATGGAGTTAAATGCAGCAACACTAATCACACTTCAGTAAAGGGAACAGCGGGAGAATTCATCGCTCTGGGTTTGAAATATTTGGTTGGTATTTTTTGTCATATGTGTAGTGGAAGAGTGCAACGGAAAACATCTCAAAATAGTCAAATCAATGAAATGAGACAAAAAAACATGACTCAAAATTATATAGAGAGAGCTGTAAAAGGAGAGAGAAGCGAGAATGAATTGAGGACAGGACAAGTGAGTGTGTGTTGAAGAGGGAAAGTGTGTAAATGGATTTGGAGAAAAGCAGACTCAGATCTGGAGTCATCCAGATAACTCGGCACCTCTCCGCTGGGGGGAATCCTAAGAGGAGATAAGACTTTCCCTTGCACTCTGGAGTAAAATAACTGCGAAGAAGCAGATGAGTACGGCCCAGTTGGATCGAAGGCAGGTGCTGGGAAAAGCCCAGAGTATATTGTTAGATGATTTTCACCCCATGCACCATGAGTTTCACCTCCTCCCCCCTCTGGTTTTCATTCTTTTTGTGTGTGTGTTTGTGTGTTTGTATGTGTGTGTGTGTGTGTGTGTGTGTGTGTGTGTGTGTGTGTGTGTGTGTGTGTGTGTGTGTGTGTGTGTGTGTGTGTGTGTGTGTGTGTGTGTGTGTGTGTGTGTGTGTGTGTGTGTGTGTGTGTGTGTGTGAAGATATTATGTTATATGAAGATATTATTTATATGTTGGTATTGTATGCTACAACCCAATTGCCCTTGGGAAATTAAAAAAGATGAACTGAACACTATGGAGAATGGGAATTTGACGTCCTATGTGACATACTCCATTTAAAATAATTTTAAGCAGCATTTTGATCATTATTTTATTATGCACACAGACTTAATAACTTATCTAATAACTTATTAGCTACATATGTGAACAAAAAAAATGTCATTTCAATTATTACACATATATTAATTCAATCAAATACAATTTATTTAAATACTTTTAAAATGTAATTTTTCATCTTAGTACTCTTTAAAGTGAATTCTTAAAGCAAGCCACAGCAACTAAAACACACACATACTGTACGTTCAGATCAATTTAAATTATTTTGAATAGAAAATACTGATGTTGAAAAAAAGCCGAAGAATGGAAAAAGGAACACAGGAGTCGAATTAGACCAAAATGATAAACTGAATTGGTGTAAGACCGGTAAAAAAAAAGTATGAGTCAAGGCTTGTTCACACCAAGACAAATACTCAAAATTTGGTATAAAATTTTAATTGAATCAATGGATGTTATTTATTTACATTCCGTCAATAATACAGAATTTCTTTTTACAGAGGTTTTCTAATGTATTTTCCATCGCACTATGAAAAAACCAACCAACAAATAAGATTGACACTTTTGATCACATGTTCAGAGCTGCTGCTGTTAGATAAAACTATGACTAAGCGACAGTAAATAGCAGGGGGATAATATGGAACCCGCATAAACTGTTTTATTTTTTTATTTTAGTTAAGTAAATTTAATTTACTGCGGTTTTCCAACTTATTTGTCCAATTTATTTGAATAGACAAAATTTTAACTTTTGGTAGTAAGTAAAACATTAAAAAAAAACATGCTAAAAAGAAACAAAATATAATGAATTGAGATTTTTTTTACAGTGTACAATAAACCATAAACACCACAGCAAATCCAAAAATCTGGATGGCTGTTTGAAAACGTAAATTATGTTTGACTTTCTTGTCTGTGACGAGCAGAAATACAACTTTTGGTTTGTCAACAACAACTGCTTGTCTATATTCACCACCTACTGCCAGAGAGTGAATTTGCATTTTCATTCAGCCCGTTGGGTCTGAACATACACATACACTGAACAAGCATTCAGAAATTAGACTGAATTTTAGTGCCAAACATTTGTATTGTTGGGAATAGGACTTGGTTTGACCAAAGACATTATGGAGGACCAAGTCCTTTCAAAATGTCTTTATTTCTCAGAGGTGGTGGCAGAAGCGAGCTGCAGTGAATGTTGGTTGCTTTGAGCTAATCCTCTGCGGGAGCCAGCATAATCCCTGTCCTGATACCAGCAGCGCTGTGATACCTGACAGAGCATTCCTCAGATAAAACACAAGGCCAGATCAGAGGGATGTCTCACAGATGCCCAGAGGAAAAAGAAAGGAGAAAAGATGTGAGAGAGTAGGAGGAAAACAGAAAGAAGATGGCATGGCAAACTGCTTTCCATTTCCAACACAAAAGCAAAATCTCCCATTTTTATTTCTTCAGTCTCTCCTTTTTTCTTTTTGTAATAATCCCTCTCTGGTTATGACAGACTTACACACAGACAATGCAGCAAATAAAAACCAGACACTGTAGACGTCCGCCAACACATAGCAATGGATCTGGTTTCCCAAAGCACCCCACCCTCCCCATGGAGCAGCAGTTACACTAAACTCTTTAAAAAACAGACAAGAGATGTAAAGGAAGAAAGAAAAAAAACTTCACAAAACCACTTATATACACTACCATTCAAAATGTTGGTGCAAGATATTCTTTTTAAAGAAATTAATACTTAGCAAGAATTCGCTAAATTGAAATTGAAAAGTCATAGTAACAGTTATCTACTGTTCATTGATAATAATAAGAAATGTTTCTTGAGCAGCAAATCAGCATATTAGACTGATTTTGAAGTATTATGTGACAAAGAATACTGGAGTAATGGCTTTGCCAGTCTTCCAGCTTTGCCATCACAAGAATAAATTATATTAAAACAGAAAGTTATGTAAATTATAAAAATATTTCATAATATATCTGTTTTACTCTATTTTTGATCAAATAAATTTAGTCTTGGTGAGAAAAAGAGACTTTTTAGAGAGAGAGAGAGAGAGAGAGAGAGAGGAGAGAGAGGAGAGAGAGAGAGAGGAGAGAGAGAGAGAGAGAGAGAGAGAGAGAGAGAGAGAGAGAGAGAGAGAGAGAGAGAGAAAGAGAGAGAGAGAAAGAGACACACTCTGAATAAAATTCAATTCTGTTTTTAAAACTACACGTCATGCAAATTTAATATTCATATTTTCAGTCTTGTTAGATATTAGACAAAAAGTAGCATAACTGTAGTGTTTTTGTTGTTGTTTCTTACAATAACCATTTCTGCCCTAACATACAGACACAAATCCACTGGTGGAGGAATGGACAAGTGGATGTGTATGCGTCTCCTGAGGCCCGTTTTGATGGGCTCTGCTCTTGTAAGGCTGTTTGTTTGTCTGTAAAACGGCACACTTTCAAAGCAGTCGTCAGACACTCTTTGAGGGTGTCCATCATAAAATACACACAGACCGCTGCCATAGCACACTCTGAGAGAAAACTTTTTCTTTTCTTTTTTTTCTTTTTTTACATGAACACAGACAAAATGTGTGGACAAAGAACAACAGATATAAAATAAATAAAAGTAAACGGGGGTAGAAGCTTTTGTTATAGCAAAGCATTTACATCAATGTGCAAAGACTGGCCAGTGAAAATTCATTCTAAAGGCCACTCACCTGTCAAAGGAGTGGAACTGGACGGACGGGTCACGGGAGGCATCACCCACTGCACCCAGAAACCCAGGCGGTATAAGGCTGGGGTCCACCATGATGTCACCAGAGGGTGCGCTAACGAGACTTCTCAAAATATCCTTGACATTGACGTTTTTTCCTTTGCTGTCTCTATTAGTGACCTCAGAGCCTCTCCTGACTTCAGAGGACAAAGTAGACAAGGCTTCAGATACAGCGTCCGGGCCGGTTCGTGTCTCAGCATCACTGGGGATGGCTGAAGTCTTCTCACCCTCAATGCTAGAGTCTTGACGATAAGGAGACAAACCGTTCTCGAGATCAGACTGAACACTCTCTGAAATAAAAAATAAAAACACTAGTCCACTCCTCAAAACACAGAATACATGTGTATCTGTTCTGTAGGTTCTCTAGGTTTAATCTTGCAGCAGTGATGTGTGTGGGTTCAGGTGGTCACCTGTGCTCCTGATGGACTGTGAGCGCTGGGCGTTTCTTTTGTCATTGTGTGGCTCCAGTATATCTCGATATTTGGATACCATGAGTACAGAGATGAAGTAGACCACTGCCAGGGCCAAGAACTGAGCCTGTTTACTGTCCTCCTAAAGCACAGAACACAGCAAAACAATTTACAATTAATTTGGAATATTTGATAAACTAGCTAAACTAGCAATGCATGAAAGCATTATCATTAAAGCATTAGCAAAAATGAAGCATTAGCTGAGTGCAAGAGATGTTGAATATAAGTACTGAGTGAAGAGACTCACTATGTCTCTGAACACAACAGCACGGAGACGATTGATGTCCATGTCCTGCAAAAGATGGTCTAAATCACTGATAGGAGACATCCCTCCAGTCACCATGTCCACAGGACTCTGCAAAACACACAAACTCAGTTCACAAAGTCTCATTCAGTCTGTCAGCTAGGGCTGGGTATTATTCAAAAATGTTCAATATCGATACCATGACTTCGATACCGCTTCCTAAACGATCCTTTTTTTCGATACCAATTTTATGAACAGATAATGTTATAGCAAAGGCTGTAACATTAATGTGAAGAGGGAAAAAAACAAGAACTGAACTGTAAACTGTTAATGCAGGAAACCTTAAGGAAAAGCACACTTTACAAGATGCCTAGTTTACCTGTTTAATTTAACAGCAATTTATTCACGGTTTAACAAAAATTACAAACTTAATGTTTTTTTTTGTTGGGGGGGGGGGGGGGGTTAATCCATTTTAACCCAGTTCTGTGCTTTCCGTTTAATTTTGTCAATATTCCGATTTAATGGTTGAATCAAAAACATATCTAATCAAATGAAGGCATAAAACATTAATTTAACTTTTATTAAAATGAAAATCAAACAAGCTCTTTAATTTGTTGGCAAACAAGTGCTACACAACAGAGGTTTACTGACTGTTAAAATTATAACATGGAAGAAAATTTGTTTTTAATAATATTTGTATTATTATTATTATTAGTAGTAGTAGTAGTATTACATTAAGATGAACATTATACTGTACAAGAGTAATATATTTCTTTTAAGTTAAACCAAGACCTTCTTCTGTGATGTGATGATAGTTTCTCTCAAATTAAATGTTGTCAAAGTGAAAATATGTTCTGCTTCAATGAATGGCCCAGGCACGCGGATCCCTTTATTACACCGCATGTGTGATGCACGCGGTGCTTGTCTGCGCCATTCGTACATTGCGGTGACCGCGTGCTGTTGCCATCAAGCCGACATAAACTAGTGTTTTTCCTGGATGCCTCGTCACAGCCAGCACTTGATTTGGGCACATCACACATGCTACATGCTTAGTGTTTCACTGACGTTGACTAGATTAACCCCTCAGATATCGAAATTTGGTACAGAGTGACAAGACATTTTTTTTGATACTTGATGGTATCGAGATAATTCAGTCGGTGCCTAAAAAGTATCGAACTTGATACCCAGCCCAACTGTCAGCTCAGCACGAATAAATTTCCCCACTGCTCTAATATCTGATATCAGTTGGATTTTATAAAGATAGGGAGTCTTTTGTTTTGCTGTTCCACATTTAGACAGCTCAGAGGCACAAGGGCAATAATGCAACAGTTTTGGAAAGATTTTAAATAATAGATGAGCTGTGAGTGTGGAGTGTAGGTTACACAACACATTCAGGAAGAATTTTTTTTTTTTACTGGAACTGTAAGAATCAAACCTTTTTAAAATTACCATCTGGACAGTAGAGAGAGAGAGAGGTATCCTTGGCATGATGTTGAACTTGCCTGTGCTGCTATAGACTTGGTGGCTCCCAGAAGGCTTTGCTGTCCACGGCTGCTCTCTGCACCAGACTTACCCAGAGTGTGCTGCTGACATTCCAGACAGTTTCTCACAGCCATCGCACACACTGAGGTGGAGAAAGTGTATGAGAGAGGGACAGACAGAGAGAGACTGTGAGACAGAGAGGCAACTGAGAGGTAGAAATACAGGGGAAAAGACAACCTCATAGAGATGAAAGGGTACTAGAATGAAAAGATATATAGACTAAAAGAAACATGACATACAAGAAGGTCAAAGCATGACGATGAAAAGGGGCTTAAAATACCACCTTATGAGTGAACCACTGAAAACTGGAGCCATAAGTATATTAAGAAACATGTACATTTCTAAGAAGCTAACAGTGTTTTGTGTGTTGCTACATAGTAGTGTGGTGTTCTGGATGGTTTCTAGGGAGTCACCTGGCGGCTGAAAGAGGGTTGCTTACTGTCAAAGTCAAAAAAGTCCAAGTCACTATGATATTTTAGATGCTAGATATGGCTCAGGTTCCTCCTTTAATGTGCAAGTCTAAGGGATGTTTTAACGTCCACCTGGAAGATCGTCATAAATCAGATCGCTTAGAAAAGTAATGGCACACCTCTCTTCAACAAGCTGCATGATTTTAGGTATCATGCATGTCTGCAGCACAAACGGTGTAGGATGAGTTAAACGACACTAGTGTTCAAAGTTTTTTTTCATAAGAAATTATAACAGATTCAGCAAGGACACATAAATTGATCAAAAGTGACAATAAATGCTACTTTTTCAAACTTTCTATTCGTCATGAAATCCTGAGAAATTGCATTACAGTTTCCACAAATATATATTAAGCAGCATAACTGTGTTTAACATAGACAATAAGAAATCAACATATTAGAATGATTTCAGAAGGATCATGTGACACTGACGACTGGATTAATGGCTGTTGAAAATTCAGCTTTGCCATCAGCAATAAATTACATTTAAAATATATAAAAATAGAGTTATTTTAAATTGTAATAATATTTTCAGTATTTTTGGTCAAATAAATGCACAAGAGTGGTGAGCATAAGAAACTTTCAAAAACTGTAACAACCCCAAACATTTGAATGCTAGTGTACGTTGAGAGGTTTGTTCAAAAACGTATAGGAGCATAAAAGTGATGTTTGCCTTAGCAATAGAGATGCATCGATATTAAAATTATTTAATATACCGATAAGCAATAATTACTTTTTCAAGTATGGATGACAATTGATAAATTGCCAGTTTTAAAATGTATAATTTTATTATAACTATTTTGTCTAAATAGACTAGAAGTAAAACACAAATATATATATATATATATATATATATATATATATATATATATATATAAATGAATAATGGATATTCATTTTTAATTACAGATTACATTTAAGAGTCTTTTTTAATTATTTATGTTTTTTTATTAGTGTTTTCAAAGAGTGTTAGATAATGGCAAAGGTAATCTAAATGAACATGCACAATTAAATACTGGCCAATATATAACCAATATTTACTTACACAGATAAATTAAAATATTAAAATATCTCTAATATTGGCTGGTAACTAATATGATACCAATATATCATGCATCACTACTTAACAAGTAACACTAAAAATAAACAAACAGTGAACAATGATACAAAAACAAAATATATTAATAATTCTTCTCAAAGACATAACAGTCGTGTAGAGTTAAAAAAGAAAAACATGTTAAACTGTATGAGGTTTGCAAAACAGATGACATGGCTTATTCTGTTTAATCATTTTGGCCGGTTTCCCACCACCATGGTGCAGAAAAAAATCATCTTACTGCATTTAATTTGATGTATTGCACGCTATATGTAAGATCAGTATGGTGCATGCGTGTGTGTTTTCGTTTTAATGTACTGCACGTGAGTTTGAGTTTGTACTGCACAATGTGTGTGCGTGACTGTGCATGTGTGACTCTATTCAACCCTCTGTCCTCTCATACCTTGACAACTGACAAATGTAAACTCCAAAACGCTTAGATTAAAGGTATTATTCCAGCGCTGGAACCAACCCGCTTTTTCCATTAGACGTACTAGTCATTTGAACGAAAGAGCAAGCGAAGAGAGAAAGAGAGCTATAGAAGGAGAGATGGCGGGCATAAACCTTGTTACAGATCCCAAATCTGATTACACACAGGCAGACCTCATCAAATATTCATTTTATACTTTAGCCCTCCTAAAAACAGGCTTCGGTTTCTCTCTCACTCCACCAATCAGGAAGCTCCACCCTGCCTTTGCTGCACAGTGTCGAGTCGATTTAGCACACCGGCCATTTTGTTCAGTGGGTTTGGGGGTTACATGGGAGAGAGAGCCGATGTGAGAGAGAGAGAGAGCCGATGTGAGAGAGAGAGAGAGAGAGAGAGGGAGAGGGAGAGGGAGAGAGAGAGAGAGAGAGAGAGAGAGAGAGAGAGAGAGAGAGAGAGAGAGAGAGAGAGAGAGAGAGAGAGAGAGAGAGAGAGAGAGAGAGAGAGAGAGAGAGAGATGAATAATGTAATCAATCTGAACGGCTGGATTTCTGTTATGTGGTCTATAACGGTGCAGTACAGTTTGTGATACATAGACACATAAAGAAGGAGGTGCCTCTGGCTACAAAACAGCCATTAGAGTCAATGGCCATTTTAGACCAATGCAGTGTGGAGAGCTTATAATAACACTATCAGAGAACTCACACAGACGGGTGGGGATGGAAAGTAAAAACCAATATTACCTCTACTCCAAATGAACCAATAGAGAGAATTCAATGAGCAAAAAGGGCTGTGCTCCAAAACCTAGTGAGCTGCTCTAGACGTTTAGCTTATCAACATGCTAACATCAAACTCTATTAAAATCAATTGCAATTCGATTTACCATGAACCAGTGAGGGTGATTTTAAGAACAGAAAAAAAAAAACCTCTGAAAAGGGGCTGAGTGTGTGAAAGAGAACAGGTTGAGAAATAAAATAATAAAAGCAGGACATTATTTCAAAGTGATGGAGGGATTAAAAAGGAGGAACAAAAAACATAAGTGAGATCAGAAATTGTAATATAATTTAAAATTTAATTTATTTTATTTTATAGTTTAAAAACTACATTTTCAGCAGCCATTACTCCAGTCTTTAGAGTCACATGATCCTTCGGAAATTATTCTAATATACTGAATTTGGTGTTCAAGTAACATTTCTTTTTATTATCAGTGTTGGAAACAGTTGGAAAGTAATATTTTTGTAATATTATAAATTGTCACTTTTGATTAATTAAATGTGTCCTTGCTAAATAAAAGTATTTTTTTCCTTTATAAATATTTTCTTTTAAAAATCTTACTGACCCCAAACTTTTGAATAGTAGTGTAAAGAAAATGAGAAACAGCTAGAAAGACACATAGATTTTGATATTTCACAATGTTATGATTACTTGCTGATTCAAGACCCTATACATATACATATGCATGTCCCGGGTCCCACCTTCAATTTAAGTCTTTGGGGCATTGTTCAACTGTCTCCAATTGTAAAAGTAATAGCACACCTCCCCACAACAAGCCACACAACTTGAACAAATCTGTGTCTGTAGAACAAACAGTGCAGGGCGGGATACATGGCAAAGTTTACTGATTGTTCAAGTCCCTAACCACAATTGTGTGCAATAGCTAATAAGCCTTAATATAAAAACATATACTTTGTTTTCTGTGTTTCCTCTGTCTCCACTCCTAATGGGCAGGCATTTAAAAGTATACTCCATTGACGGCAAGTGGGGATGCACGCACAGTACCTATTGGAGCTTTCTTTTCAAGCGCTCAAATAACTTGTACTTGTACTTTCTGTCCGTGCAGACAATGTGGACAATGTGTGCAAACATCAGTGGACTGTGCTAATGATGAAAATTACATCACACAGACTGTCTGCAAGCTAGAGCAGAACACAGACAAATGAAGTATACTTCTGGCTTTAGCAAACACCCCTGAGAAAAAGTCAGAAATAAGAGATTTACCCAAACGTAGGCATTGTCTTAGGATTCCTCCAGAAGACATGTTCTTCTCTGCTTCAATTTCAGTGAAGTTGAGTGAACTGGCGAAGATAAGCACGTCCACGAGACTGATCAGCCTCTGCAAGAACATCAGTGATGCCTCCACAGCCAAACCGTGAGATGGCTCGATATTCTCCAACTCATGCTGCAAGACAGTGTAACCATCATCATCATTTCTGTAACTGCAGCCTTCATCATCAGCACTATCTTCAATCAGTTCTCCATAATGCACTGATGGTCACCTTCATCATCAGCTTCACATTCCATAATTATTGAAATCAAATTACTCAACATCATTAAATTAATATAAATGATAAACAATAAGAAGGGCCAGCACACTCTCTTCAATCTAAAGAGATCTGTGTTCATTTGTATGTACACTGTGTCACGCCATGCGTTAATGGTTCTCTCAGACTTCTACTTTGATGTTGATTGCGAGGCAAAATCTGCAGAATCTGCTGATTTTTGTGTGCTTCATGAGGTTACTGTGTGCAACTTAACATGTGGAGTTGGGCCAAAGTTTCCCATAAAGACAGTATCACTGATTATAATTGGTTCAACTTGCTTTTGACGCACAGCAACATACCGCTCGCTTCGGGTGTAGATGGGGTTCTGAGACACACACACATACTAACCGAAGAGGAGGTGGCTGCAGACAGCAGAGGAAGGATTCCTCCACAGGCCATGATGAGGTTGTCCACCACCTGAGAAACGAGATGGATGGTGTTGTGCACAAATACCACATTCTCACTGCTGTTCACAAAGTCCATAACTGTCTTAGTCGAATGACTGTGGGGAGAAGTGAGAAAATCAGTTATGCAACAACTTGCTACTGAGGCAGCAGGGTAATTACACTCAATACCATATTTGACTTAATGATGACAAATAAAAATGTACAAAAAAGTTTTATTCAAAAAGCACCTTTCCCAAGCTCAAAGTCGCTGAATAAGAGCATGGTATTGTAATTCAATGTTCCAGGTTAACGTAATGGTTATACACAGCAACTGTCGAATAGCACAAAAAGTGATTTCTAGTCACCCCTTAAAGTGCTGTCACATTGGTGAAATTTCAACAAAAATTTACAGGAAAAAAAGCTCCATTGTCTATTGTCAAATCTGTGTGTGGAAATCTTTTGCCCTCAATAATCTATACCAATATGTTTCATATATCTATAAACAGATACACATATTTTATTCCTTTGCCTATTTGATCTTTGGTTCTTGGTGTTCCTCTCACCTTCTCCACATCTGCACATCTGTCTCGATGGAGAACAGCAGGTCGGTTAGGAGACGCTGGTGCATATGAGACCACTTGAACTCTGGGATACGGAACATGGTGGACCGTGCAGAAGACGAGCCTTCATTGCCCTGACCTGTCGGGCTTGAGGCAGCTGCTTGATCTGAGCTCAGGTTCTGCAAAAGAGGCATTTATTATTCTAACATTTGTTTTATATGACCAAATGAAATAGTATTTTTGTTGTCCCATCAAGAATCTCAATTTTTAATATAATCAATAAATTTAGTGAATTACTGTAGGCATCAACCTGGGTCAACTTCCTCTGTTTTTAATATTGCAAAACTTACTGTTGTTGAGGTGTGCTTCAGCTCTAGTCTCTCGGTGTCTGAGGCCACACTCGACACATCCAGTCTAGCAATTTTAATCTCTTTGGTTTTAGTTGCTGAGCTCTCAGTCCCTGCTGACTTCGGAGTGTCTTGGTTAGTTCCAGGATCCTGTGAGATACTCTCAGTGCTAGGGCTAACCTCTGCTGTAGATGTGTCGGCTACATCTGAAGGACGTACTTCTGCAGCTTGTTCTGCATCAACAGCACCATGACACTCTGTAGTCTCTGTGTGAAGCTTGGTCTCATCAGTGGAGGTGCTTTGGTTTAAATCAACCTCCACCATGGGAGCCGGTGTATTCTTGGTTTCCTCTGCCTTCTCATTTTCCATTGGCTTCTCATCTTTTTCAGTTTCTAGTTCCTTATCTTTCTTCTTTCCATCATCTTCCTTTTCAACACCATGGTCATCCGTCTCACCAGCAGTAGCTGAAACAAAGGAGGACTCATCTGCGCTGTCATCGCTGACCTTAATGAAGTTGCTGACGGAGGAAACATCAGGGCTATCTTCATTCATGACTGAGGCACCAGTCATGCTAGCCTCCTGGTAGGCCGAAACCTCAGAAGAAGCATCAGTGATTTCTTCCACTTTGGCTTCCTTTAGCGCTTCAGGAGAAGAATCCTCAGGTCCTTTATCTTTATCTTCTACCTGAGTATTTAGTTCAGTTTCAGTATTGCTTGTTTTACCATCATCTTCATTTGACATCTTCACAGCCTCAGTTTCACCTTTGCCATCCTTGTTATTTGCAGTCTGTGCACTTAGATCTGATCTCTCAGACTCTCCATCCATGTTAGCCTCCATTTTATTATTGTCTTCCATATTTTTCATTTCATTATCTTTTCCTGGTTCTCTCAGAGTGTCCTGTTCATCTTTATTCCCTTCCTTTGTCTCTAGTGAGGTGGTAACAGTGTCTGCCTGTCTCTCTTCCTCATCTCTGGCCAGAATGTTGGACACTGTGACAGGGATCTGGGTCCGCATCTCCTCATCATCATCTCTAGGCTGATCATTGACCTGCTCCTCCACGCGTAGCTCAATTACAGTTGATGGAGCGGTCTCCTCTACTTGCAGCTCACCATTGGCCGAGGCAAGGAACTGAGAATCATGACTGGCACCAGAGATTGTTCTGATTCTGCTTTCAGATCCTCCCTCAGAACCCAAACGCTGGTACTCAAGAAACATGCGGGCCAGATTCTCTTTGTGTTGCTCAAAGGTGACCTGATGAAAGAGTGTTGGGCGGAATGTTAATTATGCAGAGCAGCAGACAGAATACTGTCATCAGGACAAACTAAAAAGAAATTAGCTGCAATCAAGAACTTTAGAAGATCAAGCATTCAAGAGGTTTAGATGTTTAAATTCAGTGTCTTGTCTGTTTAAATCTACCTTACCGATGTAAATATTAGTTTTTTCGTTTATTATCATCAATTGATCAATTACCTCTCCATTTAGATTTGACAATTCAGATTCAGACAATATAATATAATATAATATAATATAATATAATATAATATAATATAATATAATATAATATAATATAATAGTGGTTGAAACTAAAATAAAAATAAAACACTGGCCAATGTAGTGTTGGAGGTTTCACATATATTTATAGTACTATGCAAAATTCTTAGCCATGTTAGTATTTTCAATCCACACAACATAACGGGAGACATATCAGAGTTCAAATGAGGACAAATTGTTGGCGCGTCTCACTGACTCATCCGTGACCAGTACAGCAAGTCTTTGTGGTGTATCCAGGGTAATGTCAGCATATCACCACGTAGGACTGACCACATCTAACATGAGTAACTGTTGACGCAAGAGGAAGCTGTCTTAAAGGCATGTCCAGGTACTATCCCAGATTGTATCCGAAAAGCATAAAACCACAGCTGCCCAACTCACTGCAGAATTAAATGTGCACCTTGACTCTCCTGTTTCCTCCAAAACTTCTTCGGGAGCTCCAGAGGGTCATGGTTCGAGATGCTATAGCCAAACCTTAGGTCACTCACGCCGATGCCCAATGTCAGTTTCATTGGTGCCAACAGTGCAAATCTTGGACTGTGGACAATGTGAAACATGTATTGTCCATCTTCACTATCTTTCCACACATCCGTGGGGGTTACGGTGTGCAGACCCAAAGAGGCTTAACATCCAGACTGTTATTGCCCAGAATGAATCCGTGATGGTTTGGGCTGCAGTAGCATGCCATTCCATACTGTGCTTGATGGGCAAGACACTGCCTAGGACTACCAAACCATTCTGGAGGACCATGTGCACCTAATTGTTCAAACACTGTACCCTGAAGGGGGTGTCGTGTATCAGCATGATAATGCACTAATACACACAGCAAGACTTGTGACAGAAAGTTGAACATCTCCCATGGTCTGCAGAGTCACCAGATCTAAATATTTTGAGGCACTTTGGGGTATTTTGGAGGAGAAAATCTGATTTGGTGACCTGGGGTCAATTCCATGAAGCCGGTTTAAGTGGCGAGCCAGGTATGTTTCAGATTAGTTTGCGATAAACTTT
Organism: Siphateles boraxobius; assembly: GCF_051911475.1. Lineage (NCBI taxonomy): Eukaryota > Metazoa > Chordata > Actinopteri > Cypriniformes > Leuciscidae > Siphateles > Siphateles boraxobius. Next base: position 547,809 of record NW_027508721.1, on the reverse strand, counting down.
GCTTTTAAACAGCATGAAAGTGGTTTGGCTTTTAGAAGTGTTCATCGCCATAGTAACAGGTTATGTTCCAGGTAAGAGATCTCAAACAAAAATTTAACCAATCAGCTGTGAGCAAAGTGACACGTCTGATGCAATAATGCATCCAAATTAAACTACATTATCATTACATAGCAAATTATTATTTTTAAATTGTAGCAATCCTTATTTATAACAATCATTTTGTATGATTTAGATTTTATGCAATTATACCCTCATTACACGTACAATTTTAGTGATCAATTATCATTAAGCACTTAGCTTAAATTAATATAAATATATTAAAGGTAATATAAATAAGCTTTAGAATCAATAGATAAAGCTATAAAAAATAACTAAATGTGAGCTTAAATGTTAAATTCTCTATACCTAATTCAACTATATAGACTAACTTTATAACTTTTATTTGCACTGTTATAGCAAAAAATATATATATATTAGTAATTTTACTTTCCTCTTTTCTTCTTGCTGTGTAAATTTGTTTAAATTCTTAATATTTCTCAATCTCGCTATATTCTGCAGAAGAGAGAAATCACACTGCTGAGTTTCACTGTTCCACAACATGTGATTGGCTGTTAACTACTGATGCCACACCTAAAATCCTAAACTCCGGATCAAAGCCTGAGTGGACAAAAAAAGTTGATGATCAGCGACATGGTAGCAACAAAGACTGATTGGACTGGTTTAGTTTGGTTTTGTCAACTCGAAAATACACTTGTAACCATGGGTTTTCAACTACCATCATGGCCACTGTTCTAGAAGAAAAATGGCTCAAAATCTCTCTGGCCACTTTGCAGGACTTGTATCTGTCATTCCCAAGACAAATTAAATATCTATTGGAGGCCCTACACCATGTGTCTCGCAAAAGAAGGCCCCACACCATGTGTAATGTACTGTATGTTGATAAACGTTATAGGTTATGAATATTAATTACTGCAAATTATAAACCTTATGAAAAATATTTACCTTTCAAGCTTATTTTTCTTTCAATATGTTATTTGTTATACATTTCTCCTTTAAAGAAAAAGAAATGTAAATTTTTTTATTAAAAAAAAAATTAACTTTAAAAATTTCAACAACAAAAACACATAAGGCTGAAAATGTCAATAGGGCAAGTAAAAATTTGAAATACTAGCCTGATTTTGGCCAGTAGAAAAAATACTCTGAAAAGAGAGATGGTCATGTGTGTTTAAGACTGCTATTAGCAGCAGACAGTGCACAGCATCTGCAGAAATACAGCAGAAGTCTGAACACACCAAAACACACCTCAATTTATCAACAGAACACAACAGACAGAAAGTCAAACACACCACTGGGGAAACGAGAAACAACTTGCAGCTTCCACACCAATGCCGGCATTTGCATTTAGGCAAGAAAGCCTTATTATACGTAATTAATTGGCCGTTATTGTTCTAAATTAGCCTGCTACAAGCCTGGCCATTAATCTTCCATGTGGTCTGACTGGTAATCCATGGCTGTTTGCTCGGAACAGACAGCTTTTAAATGCATTGCTGGTTTTCTTTCTCTCCTGACTCTCTTCGTTGGAATAGCAATATCACTAGTTTGGGCTCAATTCAGCATTTAACATTTCGCTATTAAATCCACACGCTGTATTTTCAGAAAAACATTGCCCTCCTTTGTGGCTGGATAAGCATGGTATAAATAGCCAAACTTATCTGGAAGGCCTGTGAGGCATTTAAGGATTTGAAAAATTAAAGTTAAACTCATGTAAACCAGTAAAGGTTTAAAAAGCTGCACATGAGGCCCCATATTATCCTGTTAGGTATTATCTTCAAGAATCAGTAAGTATACCATATGCAGTTAAATGTTTTAAAAAAATCTTCATATGTACACTAAAGCACCTCACTGTCTGGCAGCCTGCTACAATGCATATCGTACCAATAAAGTATTGCGTCATGTGAAAAGCATTACTTACCTTACTATAACCGACATTCGGTACATGGAGATAAAGTTACTCTGGAAAGGGGGTAACTATAGAAATGTGGTTTTAAAATGTAGTGTGTATGCCACCGGGTGGGCCAGACATCAGTTTTAATCTGATCCAATTTAAATACGGTCAACTCTTTAGATACAGAAAAAGCTACAATTCATCTAAGAATACAGTGCCGGTTTCATAATTTGACGGCAAGCTTTGTGTGAGCAGGGTGTTTGGTTGCCAAATCCACAACTTAATGCAAATCTATTTTCAAGTGGTCTGTTAAAAATATCAATAATTCATTGTATTACTAAAATATGAACTTTACCTGGCGCAAATCCTTAAGTAATAAACAAAGTATAAGATAGAGTTTTACAATATTACAAAAAATGATCTAGGGTAGAAAAAGTCCAATACTTGCATTTCTATTTAATCAAATTTGCACTTTACTTTTGAAAAAAGAGTTTAAATAAAAATAATACATAAACACATACATAAATACGTATGTATACTAGCTAAATCTATTCATCCAGCATCAGACAGTTATGATCCAGCTGAACTTGCAGCAATCAGAGTGCAACCTCAGCAACAGACCATAACAGTGCTAAAATCACTGATCTTGGATCAGCAGGGAGCAGTCGGCTACAAAATCTCACGGTAGGGCCAGTAGGGAGCCCCATTTAGATCAATAGATAGTAAGTAACCGCAAAACAAAGGGGAAATAGGGACCCTGAGAATGCTCTAATTGGATTAGCTAAATGTGATTCCATTCCTGCAAAAATCAATGTGGTCAGCAGACTGAATCTCTTCTGTCCAAAAGACACTGTTAGTTTTCTTTTTCCCCCCTTCGATACTCTCATAGCTGTCTGCATTGAGTGTGGAATACACAGAGAGACTGACAGACAAGCAGAACCACTCTCTTGTTTTCCAGTTAAAACAATATTTTAAAAAAGGACCTGAGATACAAAACTGCATAAAGTACAAAGACTGTGTGTGTATTTTATCTTGATCGATTAGCAGATTTTTTTATACATTTATTATTAACTTTTTCTCTTTGATTATTCATACAATAAAAACAAACTAAAAACAATATTATTTTCCAAAAACACTAGGAGAAAGAGAAATGTCATCTTTGAGATTAAGACAGCTAAATAAAACAATCAGGTTGATCATAACATTTTTCTACCTCAAAAAAAATCTTTAAACTTTGTTTTAGTGATGGTATGAAAAGCATGCAAAATTTATGTCAAGAAAGTGATTGGTTTATCAGTGTCAATGTCTTTAAACAGTCAATGCTATCCATGTCCTAAAGTCAGTGATTGTCGGCCTACGAGTTTATTTCAAAACAGACTGTCTGCAAGTGTGCCTCTATCTTTACAAGCAATGTCCCAAAACTGGAATCCATTGTCTTCTAAATCCATAGTATTGCTGTTGTCCAGCATGATAAGCAACTTCATGACACCACAGATTAGGCTTTATGTTCTTAAGCAGGTTTTTTCTTCCATTAGGCCCAGAATCTCACTACTGTCAACAAAGACAAGCGTCATTTTCTTGTCGGCTAACAGGATTTTAGTGTTAAGAAAGTTTAGGAAATAAACTCCTGGTAGTGTCAAAAGGAGTGAGCAGACAATAATTGTTATATTATATTTTAATATTATATTATATTTTAATTGCTAGTAGCCAAAAATGGGGGAGAGATATTAATATAGGAGGCATACCGTATAGGTTAAGTTAACTACAAAATACAATCCTCACTCATGGAATCATATAAATCCTTATTTTTAAGGTATAAATATTATTTATTTCATTATTTACTTTAAATACAATATGTTTAGGGGTATTGCTTTATTCTTCACAGAGTTTTGTAAACAAATGTGGGAGATGCTGAAATAATGGACTGTACTCCAAAAATTCAAGAAATACATACATTATCTTAAATGCTTGTAACTAATTCCTGACATTTCTCCAGGAGACTTTCTCCTTCCCTTGAAGAACACCGAAGCATAGTGTGATGCCCCAGAGGAGGTAACAGGACTCTCATTCTAGGCATTCTAGCAAGAAACTAAAGGCTCCAGGTGGAGCAGACACTTTTTCAGGACCATTACAACATCTCCTTCACCCATTAAGATGTTTCTAACAATGGAACAGAAGAGTGCTGACTAGGAAAACATGAAGGGCACCAAGTCTTTCACAAGGTGATCACTTCCAACAGAAAACTGTCCCTTCAGTAACTGTGGAGCTGAGTCTCATTTATGTGCAGTGCTGGGACAGGGGCACCTTGGGTAAGCTGTGGTGTCAGCAGGCCCATCTGCAGAAACATCTGTCTGCCTACAATGAGCTAGCTGGAAAGGAAACTTCATCTCCTTTAATACACACATGCTTGGCAAAACGCAATCAAGCAACAATCAGATAACAGCAAATTTGCTTTGCTGTATGTAAATGTACATCTTGTGCAATATCTATCTATATATCTATCTCTATATCTATATATCTATATATCTATATATATATATATATATATATATAAAACTGAGGCAGAAAAATAAATAAACCAGTAAAAATATATATATGTTTTATAGACTGGAAAGACTTTGAGTTCATACATATACACATACACACACATATATATATATATATATATGTATATATGTGTGTGTGTGTGTGTGTGTGTGTGTGTGTGTGTGTGTGTGTGTGTGTGTGTGTGTGTGTGTGTGTGTGTGTGTGTGTATGAACTCAATTAACTTAAATTATATATTTAAGAAATATTAAATGTTCATGTTATAATAACAAATTTACTCAATGAAAGATGGCATTCTACAGTATAGTGAGCTGCAAAAACATTGAATTGTGAAGAGAAAAAAAAGGGGAGGGGGGGACACAAGGGGGGATTTGCACACTTCTCTAAATGTATGTCTGCCCAAGAGGATGTATTTATTTACCAGGGGGTTCCCAAAAGGCTAGTTGAATTTATGAGGACTTGTCCTAATGATTGCCAAGGCCATTTGAGATGAATATTAAATCTGTTCAAACATGGGGATCTGGAGATCTTGTATACTACAACCAGAAAAGCACACATTCACATATCTCGAATATGCAAACACGCACACTTTCTATTTCACACACAATGTATCTCGCTCTTGCTCTCTCTCTCCCCCACACAGAGTCAGCCAGCCCCTGCAGCTGAAAGGGAGAGCTACAGTGACAAACAGCTCTCCTACTCCAGAGTTGGCAGGAAATCTATCACACTGGACAATAAAATTGCAATTGAGTTTCTTTAGATTTTTTTTTTCCTCAGCAGATGCACGTATCTCTCTAGCTCTGCACTGCTACACCTTTCCAGTTCATTCGCACGACCCCCTTTTCTGTTTTTAGATCAGAGCAGAGACGCTGTAAACAGAACAGGACCATACCTGCATTAATCTTGTGCAATTATAGCGCAAAAAAGCAATTACAGGCTTGACCCATAGGAAGGGGAATGATCAATTTGTGTGCACTTGCCTCAGCAGTGAGCTACTTTAGGAATGCAAGCAGACTCAAAGAAAACCTGTCTGCATGTAAAAGAGGGAAAGCAAAGCACGCTGCAATCCTTTAACGCTGCTCGATCCACAGATTACACTTTATTTGACTGTTTAATATGTATGTGACACCATTAACAGGGCGTGTGAGTGAAAAGAATGAACTATTTTAATGTGTATTTTAAAGAGGTATCTCTACGTGCATTACTATCATCATAAGAATTTGTATCTGTATTTCAGCATGCTTTTTAATTAAGTTCGTTAGCACAACTTCTTTTCTTTTTTTTTTATTTCCGCTGGTATTATTTTCATGTCATTATGGATAAAACAGCCGAAATGAATAAACATAAATGTAATCAACATGTTTGTTTCATTTTTTAGGACTGTTTTATATGAAATTAACAAATTAAAAAAAATTAAAAATAACGTTTTTGTTTTCTGTGTGTGTGCGCATCTTTCTCACCTTTAAAGTTGAAATGTATAGTTTGCAATAAAAAGTTTATTAAATAAAATTACTTCTATCCTATTTATGAGTGCTTAATATGCAGAGACAACTGTCAATAAACCATTTAGAACAGAAGTGTCGAAACGTTTTACAATATGATGGGCTAAAAATCTAACTACATTATATAAAAATGTATATATTTTTCAAATTCACTTATATTCTCTACAATTCATTGCAAAAATAAAGCAAAAAAAAAAGAGAACTAGAAATGAAGATACGACATAGCAGGCCAAATCAAAAAGGTTCAGATCACGAGCATATTTTAACATACCTTGTTGGCCCTGCTTTGGCCATCTCCGATTTATAGTTTTATAATTTAAATTGATTACCCTAAAACATTTGTGCTATCTAGACACATTTTTTAATTGAGCTTTCTGACCACCCTGACATACAGTAGCAACACTGGCCTAAGTCTGTCTGTCCAACCAATGGAGTGTTTGGGAAACCTGTTAACAAATATTTTTGTGATTCCATTTGGTGACACTAGCACTACAGAAATGACACACTTGAAGTGAATCTGAGGCTATAATAAGGCTACATATTCTGATGAATAAGCACTCTGAGCACTACAGATCATCTTTTTCTTACACATCTCACTAGATAGCACAGCTGCGCCCCCAAGTGGCCAGTGACAAGAACACAAGCATAAATGGAGGAGTGTCTAAATGGAGGAGTGCCAGAAGCTGGTGCCCAAAACCACATTCTGACACCAAATGACTTCACTACGCTTGGAACCGTGTCCATATTACAATGTCAATAGAGCATCTTAAAATAGACATTTCTGAAGCTAGAAAGCTTAGAAAACTGAGAACTCTCAAAAACATTAAGGAGGCAATTCAATCTGTAAATAAAAGTATTAACAGAGGGTTTAGAGCATTGGAGGAAAATAAAGATTCTAATCTGAGAAGTCAAGTTGATTATAGAGCGCAATAACAGTCAGGTTTCTGCAGTGAGAAGCCAGTGGATGAATGCTGAGAGTCTGAGCGCAGGAGAGAAAGAGGCTATGAGAAAAGGAACCAATACAATGAGTATGGTCAGTGCTGAAAAAAAAGAGCCCGATTGATGGCAAGAGACACCAGAGAGAGAAAAGCAAAAGAATAATAGGTGTAAATCAGACTTTTGAAATGAGGAGGCAAAGTCCTATATTTTGTTATTTCAACATGATGTCTGCATGGTTTCTGGATTAAATGCATATGGAACACAACACTACTAACAAGCATCCAATACTATAATATATATATGCTTATATTCAAATATTTTTGCTATATAGCTTATTATATAGCATATTCAAAAATTTGGGGTCAGTAAGTTATTTTTTTTAAGGAACTAAAGCAATACTATTATTACGCAAGGAAGCATGCAACTGATCAAAATTGATAGTTGAGATTAAATTGTAAAACAAATGTTTTTTCTTTAACTTCCTATTCATCGATTTTGGGGGGAAAAAATGTAAGAGGTTTCCACAAAAAATATTGAGTGCTGTCATGATTCTTTGATTAAATTCAAGTACTCAATTTAAAAAAACATTTCTCGATAGCAATTTACCCGTCGCGAATAACAGACAAAATACCGGACGTGGCGCAGTCCACGGGAATCCATTAACCGCGTTATTAGACTGTTTTCTAAGGCAGCATGATGTATTAAAACCATTTAAAAACCATACTATATCATAGTGCTATTATGAATTCACAAAGGCTGAGATTCAATTAAATAAATATATGCCCTGCAGGTTTAATATGTGCTTTAATTATTTAAATGTGCACAGGTTATGTGCGTCTCAGAGCGGCTCTGTACTCAGAACATGCTGCTCCAAATGAACTATCATTTATTAGTGCGTCTCAAACTCCATCTCTGAATATGCTGTGAGTTTAGGTTGCTTATGACGTTCATCTGGTAACGCTATGTGTGCTATTTCATCAGATTTGCAAGGTAAATAATTTATAACCCTACACCAACACAGGAGAATACATCAATATGTTTCTAGATTTGTGAACTGTTCATCAAAATTAAAAAAAGTAAAAAAAAATAAAATCCTAGCTCTGAGTGTACATGTTTTGATCTCCACATGTTCTTGTTCGAGAAATTACAGTGGCTATTGCACTTCTATCATAAAGAAGTGGCCAAATATTAAAGATTAAATGGAAATTTGAATTAAATGTAATTTGGCCAATATTAAACAAGGATTTGATCTACTGTAAAGTGTAACAACACCAGGCTGATGGCGCCTCTGCAAGCATTTGTTATAATACATAAGTTGATTGTTTATATCAAGTATATTATATTATGTATTGACAGTGTTGTTCTATAAAAACATATAATTACTTGCTTTTGATACTTTATTTTAACCAAATATTATTGCCTCGTTATTATATATGTATTTTAAGTTATTTTAAAGGCTATTGTATGCTTCAGTCTATTTTTATTATCACAAAAAATATCCGATTACTCAATCATTTGAATAATCGACCGATTACTCGATTACCAAAATAATCGTTAGTGACAGCCCTAATGTTACTTTAGCACATTAGTTTATAGTTTATAGTTATATTAGTTTGATTTCTAAAGAATGATGTGACACTGAAGACTGGAGTAATGATGCAGCAAATTCAGCTTTTTCATCACAGATTATATTTGAAACTATATTCAAATAGAAAACAGTTCTTTTAAATTATAACAACACTTCATAACATCACTGGTTTTAATGTAATTTTGACCAAATAAGTGCAGCCTGGGTGAGCATAAGAGACTTCCTTCAAAAACATTACAAAAATCAATAAACTGTAGTGTATATGAAATATGAAGAAATATGTTTGTTAATGCATACTATTAATAATAATAATAATGATGTTCATTGTGATAATAATATTTATATTTATTAGTCATTTATTAGCCATTAGTGAAAAAAAACAGTAAACACTGCAGGAGTCATGAAGAACAAAAGCCACACTTTAGGAACTCAATGGTAACACAAATGAGCACAAGGGAGGCAAAAAGAACCCTTTTTGGTGATACATTTATCCGTGTGTTGTTGTGTGTGTGCATTTGGGTCCTGACCTTGGAGTGTGTGATGGAGAGTGTGTCCACCCACACGCGCCAGCCGCCCCACTCGTACTTAATGGCGTGATAAAGAAGGATGCGAAAGATGGCGTACACCATCTCTGTGATCTTCTGCTCCTCACTGTTCTTGGGGTTAATAAAGCACAGAGACAGCATCCACTCCTGCCACACCGAGCACTGCAACAGACTCCTACACAAAAGATTGAGTGCGTAAAAAAAACCTTTACTCATTTCAGAAAAAAGCTCATGATGATGATGAGTGTTGGACGTTGTGTGTGTGTGTGTGTGTGTGTGTGTGTGTGTGTGTGTGTGTGTGTGTGTGTGTGTGTGTGTGTGTGTGTGTGTGTGTGTGTGTGTGTGTGTGTGTGTGTGTGTGTGTGTGTGTGTGTGTGTGTGTGTGTGTGTGAAAAGAACAGTCCCCACCTGCGGTTCTCTCGGCTGTTGTTGAAGAGTTTGATCATGTCTGAGAGAAAGATACGTCGTACTTCCATGCTTTCTGCTCCTGGAGGAGCATTCTTTAAAAGAGCTGCTATCACTTTTAGGATCTCTGATGGGCGAAATAAAATATTCCTTTAATGCACATGAATGTACCATTTCACACTGTATCTGAATGGCTAGTTTTTCAAAAAGTTTATAATCCTTTAAAAGGGGAGTCATCAAAATAGTTTTTGTTTTTAAACACTATAATATTGATTGCAGATTTTTATTGATTTTCTTTTTTTTTACTGGTTATCAAATACACCGCCAATGGTGTGAATTAAAATGTATATGGAAAACAAAGTAAACAGCATGTCAAAACATTATACTGCTATACAGCTGTAAAAACAGTTATAACATATTTAAATGGGGAAAAATGTACATTACCATTTAAAATTGTGATCCCAGTAAGACTTTTTTTAAATTATTCAGATACATCCTTACTGAATAATTTTTTGAAAAGTCTTACTGACCTCACAATTTTAAATGGTGATGTACATTTTTGATCAACGGTGACAATAAAGACATTTATAACGTTACAAAATCTGTTCTTTTGAACTTTCTTTTTCATTAAAAGAATCCTGAAAAAAAAATTATCAAACATTATCTAACAAACATATCATTATCTAACAAACATATTAAGCATTTCAAATGTTTTTTGAGCACCAAATCCGCATATTGGAATTATTTCATATTTCAAAGTTCATATGACACTAAAGACTGGAGTAATAATGATGTTAAAAATTCAGCATTGCATCACATGAACAAATTACATTTCAACTATATTAAAACAGAAAAATGTTCTTTTAAATAATATTAATAATTCAAAACATTACTGTTTTTTACCGTATTCTTGATCAAATAAATGCAGCCTGGGTGAGCATAAAAGACTTCTTTCAAGAACATTAAAAACATCTTTCTGATTCAAAACTTTTGGATGGTAGTGACAATTATACTTATTATACGTTTTGATTACATTTAAATAAATTGGGGGGGGGGGGGGGGGGATAAAGAAATGTGCACCCCTTTAATAAAATAGACATATCAGACATATTTTTGCCCCAACACTTTTGCACATAGTGAGAATAACTCACAGATATTGTGGAGGGAGTAAAAGTATGTCTACATTATAAGGTCAGTATTGTCTAAACTCTCCAGCTAAAGTCGTGGCTTCCTGGAACTGAGCGTTAGCTTAAACTGGAAAGATTGGTTGTTTAGATGAATTATCTAGACAATGTCAGCATGCATTAAGTTGAGAAGAGCAGCTCAAGTTTCAGCTGTCACGGGGAGTTTAGAGCACGACAGCATCTGTAACCAATGCTCTCACTCGTTCCAGCAGAATTGTGTTGTTTCTACGCCTTACTCACTCAAATTAGAGTCACTGAACCTTACCAGTAGAAAATTACCTTTGCATGTATCTCTGCACTTTTCTGTTCTTTTTTCGTTCTCTAATCACCATTTGGTCCTGGTTTGTCCCGGAGTTTAATTTAAAAGAAACTTTTGCTTCCTCAGTTTGTTTGATTGGGTCTGACATTGCTAAAGACTGCAATCAGAGCCATTTAGAGGCTTCAACACAGATCAAATCAAGGAGAGACAGAAGAAAGCTGAAACTCTGCTGTGCTCGCTCTCTGATACTCTATGAGATGGCCTTGAATCAGACTCTGTTGGTTTACCATCTCCATCTGAACGTTTTTAGAACCGATTGACTGTCATTCTTCTGACTGGCAAGTGGTTTGTGTACATGGTCACATCTCCATGGAAATACAGCTCTAATCAGCTGCTTCCAGTACCTCAGATTTAAGCTTCATTAGGGAAAGGCCTGATATAGATCAATATACAATATTTGATTCACTTTTTACATTAAAACCAGAGCATCTGATTGCTGCCTAATCCTGTACTTGATTTAAAGGAGACATGCAAAATTGAGCATAAACTGAGGCTGGAAATAAGGCATCTCATTATAAGAGAATTCAGCCATCTAATATTGAGAAACTAGCTTGTTGCGAATGAAACGGATGCAGCGAAAACTCTATACTATAGCTACAGGGGGAAGTTAATTATTTTTTAATGCGTTTATCATCTGAGTAATGCTGACCATCAAATGAGCTCCATTTGTCTGAGGTAACTGTACACTTCACCATTAGACACAAGGAAAAACTGGTGACTGTTTGATTTGCACCGCAGAAGTCACAAAAATATGAAATGAGACTCACTTAATACTATTATTGTAAATCATGAGTAAAAATAAGCAGATTTAAGCCATTTTACAATAGGAGGCAGGTTTTGCTTGTGATCTTGCTGTCTTCCATGTGTGGACATTTTCTACACAACGAGAGGTGGTGTAGAATGCGTTAGCATTATGTTGAACCCTACTGTATCTCAAAATATGGTGATTACTGCAAATATTGTTTGCTGTATTGCATGTAAGTAAACTAAATAACCTTCTATTTATTTCATCATACCATTTTTAATTTGAGATTTCTCTGAGGTAAAACTGCAGTACAACCTGAACGTAGAGTAAATAAATATGACCGTTAATACGAAAAAAAGTAGGGGAAAAAGTAATTTATAATTGCCCATTAAGTGGCTGAAAAGAAACTTCTTTTATTATTATAAGTAAAGCTTTGTCTATTTATTCTATTAACAGCTATTTAATACAGAGTGTATATGCATAAGCAGAGTGCACAATCACTGGTGCTACAGGAGAAGGGTGTGTGCTTCATATTAACTTACGTGGGTTTTGAATCTTCACAGTTGAGTCAGGGTCTGGGTGCTGTTTGTGAATGACCTGAGTACAGATCTGCTCCGTAAGAATCTGGTGAGAATGTTCTGGTTAGTCACTGATAGATAGTACAGCACAAAAACATTTCACAATGATCAGGGGACAGCATGAAGAAAGAAAATCCATAAGAAAGTAAATAAATCTGCTAAAATTATGAACAAGTCAGAAACTAGAGCTGTGTTATATTAAATATAGGTCAACAACATTCGCCTCAAAAGCTTTTTCAGTTAAAGTAGTTGAAAAGTCTCTGCCGTAAGCCATTTGAGAATGTGGTACCTTAAAAAATGTGTTTAAAAAATGGATCAAAGGAATGGTCATGTGACCATTAGATAGTTATTGTAATTTGCTGATTTTAAAGAGTTAAGGAAAGGGAGGTTGTTAAATATGTTGATTCAAATGTAAAAGAGCATGTATTTGTTTATATCATATCCATATTGATTATTTAGTTGATTTAACGGTCCCAATTAATTATATTGAGTGGCTTTAAGTACTATGTACTTGCATCGAAAAATAAGTAAAATGTACTTATTGTTTTCATGTTGTATTGTAAAACACTTTAGCTGCTATTGAGGTGTGATACGGGTAAGGTTAGGGTCAGGTGTGGTGGTATGGTTAGGTTTAAGGGTGGGTTAAGATGTAAGGGAAGGATCAACAGTGTAATTACAAATGTAATTACATACATTAATCACAGCTGTAATTACATGCAGGTATTTTCAAAATATAAGTACAATGTAAAAACATGTATGTACACAATAAGTCCATTGTATCAAATTATTCATTTCAATGTTAGTACATAGTAGTTAAAGCCACTTAATATAAAGTGGGGCCCTAACAGCAACTGTAACTGTCGCCTATAGGGACTACGGTCGAAATTTATGGTATCAATGGTAACATTGTTACCATTACAAAAAAAAAAAAAAAATATTGGTATCAATTGGCGCTTTTCCATTACCAGTACCAGCTTGACTCGACTCGACTCGACTCGGCTCGCTTTTCGTTCCGTTTTCCATTGCAGAAAGTATCGCCACAAATAGTACCCGGTCGTCATAGCGACGCCTTTCGTTCCTCGTTGCCCCATCAAGCTCTCGCTGGATCCTCTCTTCGGCAACCAAACAAAGGAATGTCTGCACCTCCTCGTTTGACCACGGCGTATTCTTCCGAGTTGCCATAATAATAGTAGTAAGTTTAGTAGCTATCTCTGGCTAAACTATTTAAAAAAGGCGGGGTTATTCTGGATACTCCATCTGGCGCGTGCAATGATGACGCAGTGAATAGTGACGATTCTCTCTGACCAATCAGCAGTCGGCATTGTTTTCACGTCACATTTTAGTATCGCCTTAGCTCGCCTCAGCTCGCTTAGAACCTCGCCGGAGGTGGTACGAAAAAAAGTACCCCAAAGCAGGTACAGGTACAACTTTTACACAGTGGAAAACCAAACAAAGGCGAGTCGAGTCAAGCCGAGCCGAGCCGAGGCGAGCTGGTACTGTGTAGTGGAAAAGCGCCAAATGTAGGAGACTGACCTCAAAGAGCACGTTGTACGTTGTGACTGTGATCTGGTTCGAGTGCAGCAACAATCGTTCAGTGAGAAGAGAGAACAGGCCGTGAGCCAGCATGACCTCAGTCTTTGTCCTGAAACACATGGCATCCAAAACGTCAGCACCAAGCCCACAGTATGATCTACTCCCCAACAGAGCATAACTGCAGCCCAGAGCTTCTGAAAAATATCTTCAGTCACGGAATGAAGCTGCATCTATTTTAAAAGCACTTGGCGGTCAGATTCCTTCTAGGGGAAACTCACATAAAGCAAATGGGATTATAAATGAAACTGAGCTTTATCTATCAAACACGACAGAAACATTTGGAAAAATACTCACACACAATTACAGACTTTGACTACATTAACGCATAAATATTTCCATGCTGCGTGAATTAATAGTGGAGTGAGAGTAATTTGTTATCAAAACAACCTAGCTGATTCACTCTGGGAAAAGACCTAGTTGCTTATTTTAAATCATTCATGTTAAGGAAAAAAAAAATCAGCTTTCAACTCACTTGATGTATGCTGGGAGCTCATTTCTGCTAGATATTTATAGCTAAACCATCCACTACCAATTCATTTTGTAAAACAAAAGTCGGAATGAATCATGTATATGTATCATATATTTAAAAACAGGGTTAACGTGCTATTGTTACTAATATGATCAACAGTATTATTACAAACCTTAATTCCAAATAATAATAAAATAACTCACTTTGGAGACAAATATTTGAGAAAGTAGCCCAAGACTTTGAGTCCCTGCACACGAATCCCTTCACTTTTGGATGCAAGCAGCTTAAAGATGACCCTGTATTATTCACAGAAGAGAAAAAGTGTTAAAAAAGAAATTATGCACAACAAATGTAAGAGAGAAAGTTCAAAACAAACATATTATTTAATCTATATTTAAAATGTATGTACCATCAGAGTCGAGCTTAAATATATGAAGATTTTTAGTTTTTAACTGTTTTCATTGTTTCTTTCCGACAAAAGGAAATTGCGACGCAGTCTGGTGTGTACACAGATCTACCAAGAGCTGACATGTACATTCATATGTAACCGAGACTATTACACTGTCTACATATTAAAACAAATCTGCCTATATCCTTCTGGAGTAGGATCTGATGGAAGTGTGATTTGAATGAGGTTGTCAGATCTAAAATGAAAGTGAGGCCCTCTGTTTTATCGTGACGAGCTGTCCAGATGCCCCCCCGCTAGCGTGCACATTTAACCCCATGGCTGTCAGTGGAACTAGCATATCTATAAAGGCTTTGGAAATGTAAATGCCTCCATTTTAATAGCCGTATGAGCGCTCAGTACAGCAGCATAGGTATCATATGAACCTATGAAAGTGTTTTTATAGGTTTTGTTGAGCAGGACTCAGATGTCTCTGCTAAGAATGAAGAATTGTGGCCTCCCATTATTCCACAGAGACTGATTCCAATTCATCAGTCAGTTATTTTTTTTTTCTCCAGTTTAATTTATAGTTTTTAATAAATAAATGGGTTTCAGAATGTAATATCTGGTTGCAAAGGGCAACCGCAGTTCTCACCGTATTCCATTCCGCTGATCGAAGGCTTGAACCATTGAGCCAGGATGCTCAGACATCAGTGCCACCAGAAGCTGGAGAACATCCATCAGATTATCATCCTAGAAAAATATTTACAATAAATAAGCATAACATGTCAGAGAAAGGAGTCATTCAAGACACACTTAAAAAAATGATCTATGTTTTAAAATGCAGGTGATTATAGAGTTAAGTAGGGGATTGTGCATTGTAAGTTACTGTCTAGTTAATATACTGCAAATTGTGTCTGCATTAACTTGTTGCAGGATTAACATTAGATATCATTCCATATACACATGACAGGAAATTATTAGGGAGTAAATGCCACAAAATTCATGAGTATGTTGTGGGAAGTGGTACAATGGTAAACTGGTAATGGTAAATTTTTTAATGGCAGCTATGCACAAGAGAGAGACAGCTGTGGGGACCAAGCGCCATCTGGTGGCAGTTACACCACAGAATGTCTAGTGTAACAAAAAATGACAGCATTAATAATCTGCATTGATTTTGTCACATAACTGAAAGGGGTCAGACAGCTGATACTGGTTTAAAAGACTGATGCATTGAGAACTATTTGAAATTAGAGTAGATGCATTAGGGTACCTCGTGCATTGTGAGCAGGTAGTTCAGAATGCTCTGCAGTTCGTCTTCCTTTACGCCATGATCCTACATTGACAGGACACACAAGTATTGCCTGTACTGCACACCTCATGATGGAATTGATTAATTCAGATTGTATTTATGTTATAGCCACTCTACTGCACCTTCATGATAAGCTGTTTGACAAACAGCAACAGAAACGCTCGGAGAGAGTGAATCTCCTTTTGATTGGGTCTCGGCCCATCTGAACACAAACAGATACAGGATATCAACCAAAAAAAAAGGTCATGAAATATCAAATCAAATGTAATATTCCACAGCACTATGCAATTGGTGATAATACTAATGCTTTTCATTGTGTTGTTTACATCAGTTTAGAAGCACAATTTTAGACTATTTTCCTTTATAACTTGGTGTAAACAAAAAAAAAAAGATAATATTTCATTCATTTATTGTAACCTTGATTCTGTTTGATGAGATTTGAATGAGACAAACAATGAAGCTGTCTACTATGGAAATTACACAGAAAACACACTGAAAGACAAATTGCTCTGTTATTATGGAATGGGATATTTTCCCACAGCATCTTTAGTGCAAACCTGCAGTGCCCTTTTTATTTGGAAACATTCTGCATTAACAAGAAAGGATATTCACAATAACAGTGTGTTTTAAAACCAATATAATTAAATATGATATTCAGATATTCCACCAAATGAAAGTTATAAGATAGCAGAGCTCAAAAGTTTGAGACCACAAAAAAATACAATTTATTTATTAAAAAATAACTTTTCATTCAAACTATTATGCTGATAATATAATTTGTAACAAAAATATATTGTACTAAATGTGAAAACAAATATTATTGTTCTCAAACTTTTGGACATTATTATAGCTACACATGGACCTTTTTTTGACCCTTATTCGCTCGTCTCAGCACGTGTTGAGAAGTTGGTTTAGTTCTGCACTCTTACCGAGGCCCTTGGGCGTGATTCCGCTGCGGTCCAGTGGGTTTACAACCCAGTAGAAATACTTGAGTGTGTGCATGACCTGCAGTACAGTTCCAACTCTGCGGATGGCATTGTAGATATTGACGGTGCTAATGAATTCTGTGGCCAGGTAGGTGTAGAGAACCAGCTGTACCTGTTGGGGGCAGCAAATCAATTTCAAGCAACAATCAAAATTCACATTTAAGAAAACAAAGAATAGGTAAACTATTAAGCTAGCATGATGCAACAGCATCGGTTTATGTAAAAGTCTGTGTAAGATACCTTAGCTGGGGCATGAATCCAGATGGCAGGGTTGAAGAGGATGTGGTCACACAGCTGTTTCAAGAGCAAAACCCCGTTAGGAAGGTTGCTAAGGTAACGGGCGAAGGCGAGGACGATGTCCAGCACAGATCGTGTCACATGTACTTTGGAAGACTGAGAAGAAAATATCAAAGATCAATAAAAGTAAGTTAATAAACTTGGTCACAAAAAAATATAGATAAATTGTGTTTTATTTATCAGAAACGTGCTGTAACTTATATTCTAAAGAGACATATAATACAATTAATGTTAAGCACGCAAAGCGCACAAAACATTAGTTCTAACATTGCAGCCTATTCATCATCAAACGAAAATGCAGTCATGCAAACATAAAAGAGTTACATGACTCAATTTGAATTGTCAGATGGTCAACCTGATAGCCTCCCCATCATTCCAAGATCATTTTAGACTTCCACTGGATTTAGAACGCATTTTAAACTTGTATATTTTTGTAGGGCAGACTGAACATTCCAAAGGCATTTGCACATTCCAAGGCCTTTAGATAACGACTACATTTGATTTTAGTCTAACATGTATTATTTTGTTAATTTTTTTAAGACTACTGTAGTCCTGAGGCCAGATGAGACCTTCAGTGTCAAGGAACTTTACTCTATGCTGAGATATGAGTAACAAGTTAACAGAGAAGAAAAAAAGTGAGTGTGTACAGAGTAAAGGAGAGAAAGACTTTCAAAACAAAAATAAACATGGTGTACATATAAAGGCAAAGGACAAGTTGAGCACTTAAAAACATATGATCGTGAGACATTCAGTTAGGTACGATAATAAGTATCCTTAAGCATTCCACTTTTTCCCACCCAGCAACTTCTGCAGGCATATGCTAGTGTGTTTTAATAAGGACTCCCTCTCATCAATTTTAACAATTTAAGCTTACTTCAAACATCAAAGAAGACCTTTTCTTCTCGTCTTGTTTTAACATTAGTAAGATTTAGACCTTTGATCAAAGTTCCTTTGGATGCACGTTCCACATGCACACAACCGTTTGTGTTCGGCACTCACCTTCTCCAGTGAGTAACCGATGACGAGAAAGCCCTTGCAGGCCAGCACCTGCTCTTGCATAGCTACAGAGCCCTTCAACAGCTCCATCACAAATGACAGTAGTGTGCAACTGGAAAAAAAAAGTATATATATATATAGGTAAGATTCAATAGAGAAAGACAACCAAACTAACAAAAAATTCTGATAACATTTAGTCCTGATTTAGTTCCAAGATTTAAAGGACTGAAATTCTGTTACCATTTACTCATTTTACAAACCCTTATGACTTTCTTTCTTCTGTGGAATACAAAACAGAAATTCTGAAGTATGTCAAAGTTGATGTTTTCCACACAATTAAAGAAAGACAGTGAGCAGGGGCTGTCAAGATCAACAAAAAGTCTTCTAAAGCAACATGATAGCTTTGTGTGATGAACAGACTGAAATCTTAAGTTTGTACACACTCAAACCTGCCGCTTCATTATTGACGTCAAGATGACAAACACCTTTGGTTTTCGTGCATCTTGATGCATCAAGTTTGAATCTATGCAAGATTTGAGTGATATTTAAGATATGGCAGAGAAGATTTCCAGCTAATTGAAAGACACGATGGTCAGTAAGTGATAAACAGATTTTCACAATCTACTTGAATAAGAATACAACAATTAATTATGATGAACAGTTGTTTCAAAGTGATAAAGCAAAGATATCTTGTTATTGTCATTACTACATTAATTATTATGAACAGTTGTTTCAAAGTGATAAAGCAAAGATATCTTGCTATTGTCATTACTACAATCAAACAGACCGGTAATTTTGATAATGTGGAGCAGAAACATATTCAAGACTGTTGCAAGTAATAATTTTTAAGTACTAAAGCCAATTGTGGTTAAATGTTTAACTTTGTATCAGGGCTGGGTATTGACACAAATTTCACAATTCGATTCGATTTCGATTCACAAGCTTGCAATTCGATTCGATTTCGATTACGATTCGATTCAATATTGATTATTTTGGTTATCAGGTACAATACATGGCAAATTTTCTCAAGGAAAACAAATCTCTTAACCAATGCTGTAAACTATGGGAGTCAGTTGTATCATTAAAATTGTTTCATTAGCCTACTATAGCCTAATATTGAAGGTAAAGATTTACTGATTTGTATACAAACAATTACACTTTTATTTATTTTTCTAATAATAAAGTTATATGAAATATAAATATTTAAATGGTGGCTGTCATAAAAACTTGCCAGATTTATTCAAACATGCATTAAATATTGAAAAACATAAAATAATTATAAAATAACATAAAATGCATATGTAATATGGTGCATATATTTAGCAAAATGCTCCTCTCTAGAGTTAATTTTTCTAGCTGACTAACGAGTTCATGGTCACTGGATATGGTTTTTCCGAGGTAAATGTGACGTTACATGACATTGTTTACAAGCTGTTTCACTGACGTCTTTCCTCGGTTGAAACACTGATTGAGCGATTCCATGTGACAATAAGGATTTCGATAAGTTATACTCTATCTTTTAACCCACTTTCAGATGCTCATTCATGTTTATTTCACGCTGTAACTGGTAATATTAAGGCGGAAGAGAAGATCATGTGTGCTCGGCGCTGCTGCTTCTCTCGCGCCAGAGCGATCTCACGCCACAGCGCCAAAACGGTATTTATGTTTTTGAATTTCGTAAGAAAATGGACGTAATTTGAAATCTGAGACTTTGTTTCATATCAATAGTAACAAAGCACAAAGATTATTGTGTTTATTGGATGGGATGCGCGCTACAATGTTCCATTCATTCATCAACTGAAAACAGGATGACTAATCGATTCTTGGGATTTAACAATCGATATCGGTTCGTAAAAATGAGAATCGATTAAAATCGAGAAATCGATATTTTTTACCCAGCCGTACTTTGTATTGGCTGCTATTCAATGGTGTGTCCACACACTGAGCACTGGCCCCTAGAGCGCCAAACCCTAGAGCCTAAAACTAATGGTTAGAGTACCTTGAGGAAAAAAATCTCCTTTAAAAAAAAAAAAAAAAAACCTGCCATTGTGTGTCTACTGGATTTAACAACTCTAGGAGAAAAAACATGACCTTCATTTTCAGTTTTTCCTGGCCAGGATAAAACTGAGAAGAGCTCAATCTTGTTTTCCCACTGAGAATCCCTTTAGTAGTTTTCATTCTGCCCGAGGCAGACTTGATGTGTTCTCACCAGACTGAGGTGTCCAGCTCATCACCGCTGTGCTGGAGGAAATCCAGCTGTGCAAACAGGGGGAAAAGGACCTGAACTCCTCCAATAGAATGAATGGCACTTTGGACCGAGTGTGTCACCACAGCTTTAACATCCTGAAACACAGAAAGGCTTGATTTTAGATATGTTTTAATCAAGTTGTAATTTTAAGTTGTATTATGTCATTGTGTTGTGCAACACAGAGACTCTCCGATCAAAACAATTCATAAATGTAAATCCCTATTGTTCTGCAACAACTACTCCTGAAATGTGAAGGTTATTTCCAAAATCCGCCCCATGCTCTGTATGCATGGTGAAGTGGAGGGGGGATAATTAAATACAGAAAGACAGCTGTGAGGTCCTTCTTAATGTGCCTCTAATCAGACTAGTGCTATCCCAGATGACACATGATGGCACATCCATAAAATCCTTGTCAAAGAGAGAAGTACTTCATCTGTTCAGCATGTTGAGGTGCCATCAGAACTTATGAAGCCTTTATGAACTAAAAAAGAAATCTGAGAATCATGCTAAATTATTGCTCCAATTGTTAATTTAAAATAAGTTATCATATTATTAGATTATCAAGTCAAAGGATTTTTTTAGTTTTGATTTTCTTTGTGGAGTTTTGATGCATTTAATAGACTCGACATCGTTTCTTATTCAAATGTGGTAAGTCCACCCCCCCCCCTCCCCCAAAGAAAAATCCCACACAGCACCCCCAACCTAAAACATTTACCCACAACCCTATCTCCAACACAATAATATTAATTCAAAGTATGATTACAAAAATAACAACAAAATGTATTGCTTTATTTATATAAATTATTAATTTTATTATCAAATAATTATGAATTTATTATTAATTAAATTAATTCATTGTTTAGATTATTTACAAAATATAGGTTTTAATTTGCAACAAGTTCATAAACAAACGCTTGATTTAAAACAACTGTGCACTGTGAATTGTTCATAATTTTTACCCCATTCTGATATTTCCCAGTCTATGACAAGTCATTCTTGCAATTTAGACAAAACCTCATTTATGTTATTCTTTTAGATAACTAAATTAGGAAAGTTTGCATCAAATCTTGAATACATCATACAAAACCATATGTTTATGATTTCAGGGCATAAAAGCACATGCACAAGACTAACAAAGCCATAGAAACACTTCTATTAACTGGCCCAAAACGCTTTCATGCTGGCCCGGGCCATCAGGACACCCTTATAAGTCAAAAAGAGGAGATTTTATAATTAAATAAACGTTAAAAATATAGTAGCCTCCCTTGATAATAACAATGAAGACCAGATTAGATTAAGTGCTTTAGAACTCATGGAGTGATGGATGCAGCACAGGTGTGGGCTGTATTTTGCTGAGCGAGATGATAAAATGCTCATATTGTTAATTACGTTAACGAATGATGATGAGCTAGTTTCATTCGCCCACAGACAGCAGTCCACCTGGCAGGGCAGGTCTTTTCAGGCAGCTGTGCGGGGCTGGTGAACCAGGTGTGATGAAGAGAGAAAAAGAAAGAGCATACCTGCAGCATGAGGGCGTGTGGTGAGTGCACAAAGATGGAGGCATTGTCCTTGGGGGAGGACTCCAGACACAGCTGAGCGTCAGTGGCTCGGGGATTATAGGTGAAGGCGATACTGGCAGACAGCTTTCCATCATACAGCAGCATCTTGTGATGTTCTGCAAACAGCAGGTCACTCTCTGCCTTGTGCTTAAAAGTGCCCTGGATCAATCAGAGAGAGAGATGCTTAAAGCAGAGCTACGTATGCTGCACATTCTCAAGTGTGTGTGAAAAGCATGAAATTAAATCTACTTCATCGGAGCACTTGATAAAAGCATAAGTGTTTAAGTGCAACAGACAGACTGCGAGATGATGTGAATGATAAAGTTTCCCAATGTGTTCCAGTCAATTATCATATCATTGAAGAGCAAACTGAGAAATCTTGGATCAAATGACATTTTGTATTCAATACCACAACTGGTGAAATATCTCAATATCTTTCAATATCAACTCTTGAGACCACTGCGAAAAATGAATATACTTAGCACACTACTTTACTTAAAAGAATTTGAAAAAAAAAAATCCTAAATAATTACTTATTAATAATAAGCTATTTCTATTTAATTAAGACACTCTTAAAATACACTAAAAATAAATTCATTTCAATCTGCTGAATATTATGACTATCTTATTTTAAATAATTGCTTATATATAAATATTAGCCAATTAAATTAAAACAATGGTATTCAAATACAAAAAATTTTATTAAGAAATTAAGATGAGTAAAACAGCAGCTGTATTCAACCTTTAAAACCTAACGTACAGATACATCTGTACATATATGTGATTTGACTACATTACTTCATCATCAAGAAAGGATTTTAAAAAATAAATCCATAATAGACAGCATTTGGGCAGAGAAAAAGATCTACCTTGTATCCAGGCCCCAACTGATAGATGGCTAATATCTGAGCAGCACTGAGAGCTTCACCAAACAGATACACTGCCCCCATCTGACCGCAGAACACACGGTTAGCGTCTGCTGTCTCTGATGAGCCCAGAAAACACTTGTCGAACGTCTGTGAGAGGGAACAAAGTTTGCTTAGTTCAGATTTTTTTTGTCACAATGTTTTAAAGGTGCTCTAAGTGATGTTGGGTGACGTCACTTCTTGCAAAACGGAGGCTAGCTAAACCTTTCCTCCTACTCATCCACGCACTATCCCCCCAAACCCCACCACCAAATCCTTCTTGTCGGTTATTGACTGGAACAGTTTGTTATGTTTCGGGGTGCAGGTTAGCCCAGTTTGTTTTTGTTGCCGTTTGTGGAGCCTGGGGTGTCTGCTAGGGCTGGACAATAATTCAATATCAATATATATTGTGATATTATTTTTTTCCGATAACGGTGATATGATTTTTAAACACATTTTCCATATTTCAATATAACTGACGTTAGGCGCGCAGCCGTCAGAAAGAGCAGAACACAATTGGCTACTTTCATGATGACGTACACCACAGAAACGCAGCCAGTGCTCAGCTCAGCACGGCTGATCTCCAACGCGGCAAGTTTCAGCTACAGAATGAGTGCCCCTGACCGCAACACAAATGTGACTGAACGAGCTTCCACAAGTGAGGAGAAAGCAGACGAAATAGTTGATAAGAGAGGAAAGACTAATTCAGTGGTATAAATTCAGTGGTGTTTCGGGGTTTCAGCGTGCTTCAAAATGTGCCGGAGAGTGGTGCCGACTAGCAGCGGGAACACATCAAACCTGTTCCACTATATGAAGCAGTGCCACCCGACCCGATAGAAGCAGCACAAACACAACTTTAACCGGCACAAGCGAAACACAAACAAACAAGACTTTTTGCGTGAATTTGGAGCATGTGGGGATGCTGAGTGACCTCAGAATGACCAATACATATGATTGTAATATCTAAGAAACCGAAACTTCACGCAGTGATTGACAGGGCGGGAGGGGGCATGATCGGCTCGGAATGTATTGAATTTTGCTACATTCATTGCGGGACATTTAATGAAAATGCAGTCGCAAGTGTATTAACTGTGAGTGTAAATGCAATTAAGAAAAATAACATTTAAATGACCATTTTGCTATATTTTTTGCTTGAACATGTTAAACATATCTAGTCATATCTGTAATACATTTTAATTTTGCAACTTATAAAACGTTAAAATATGTATTCAATTTACATATTAAAACTAGTGTATGAAATGGCAAATGTAAATTATTTAATTTATTTTTAATTTTGCACCAAACGTTGCAGAAATGTAATGGCAAATTTAAATTTAAAAACAGAAATGCATTGCCATTTTACATATTGCATTGTCATTTTGCATTTCAAATTGAATATTGCTACCCATATGCTTTCATAGTCTTGTAGCAGGTATTGAGAAGAGAATATTATTGTTATGATGGGTTATTTCATTGGTTCATGTAGTTTGTTATGGTGCAGTACCAAAAGACTCCAGCAGGTTTCATAGACTTGGCCAATTCATTTTTCAGAAGATTGTATGTACAGACATCTGTTGTGGGCGTTCTTGGCACTTTTTCTGAGGCTTTTATATTGTTCATATCTATATCGGAATTATATCGTATCGACCGAAATTAAGAAATATATCATGATATAAAATTTGGTCTGCAGAGACCGCGTTTTTTTTACAGTGTGTTCAGGGGACAGGCAGCTAGCGGATAGTGAGGAGATGTTTGCTGTATGTGACAAAAAATGTTTTGGCCTAAAAAACGCGTGACATCGCTTAGAGCACCTTTAAGTATAGTATAAACTGTTCAAAAGTTTTTATGGTGTTTTTTTAAGGATCTTATGCTCACCAAGGCAGCATTTATTTGATAAAAAATGCAGTAGAAAAATAATAATGTGAAATATTATAATTTAAAATAACCGCTTTCTATTTTAGTATATTTTAAATTTTAACTTTTTTCTATGATTGCAAAGACATTTTCAGCAGCTATTACTTCAGTCTTAGGTGTCACATGATCCTTTAGAAAGATTCTTAACATTCGTGGAATTGTTTTTTTCTCTCAGGATTCTTTGATGAATAGAAAGTTCAAAAGAACAGCATTTATTTTAAATCAGTTTATTTCTAAATATAAATTTCAATTAAACCCAACATTTTTAACAGTAATGTAAAACCAAATTCTTGATTGAACTCAGAGTAAATATTTTTCATACATAAATGATAATATGTCCATGTGTATTAGTATGTCCACATGCATAAAAGAGAAATAAACATTAGCCCATGTGAATTAACATAAGAAACAAACAACTTGCTGTAACTAAATGCTGCTGTTTAAATGTTATAAATAGAAAGTGACTATATCACTCTAACAACACCTTGAGCAGTGCTGTTTCAGTGTAATAATGTTGATCTTTGATATATACATTTGAAAAGGTGTGCAATGCACACTCAATGGGCAAACTTCAAATTACTATGCTAATCATAGAATGTTAATGAAAAACAGAAAACTTTTCAGATTCTGGAACTCACTGTAGAAAAAAAGAAATATAACATGGCTGTATAATCACTTTTATTCTCATCAAATGTATTTAAAAATGTTTGCTTTTGCTATTATTCAGCTGTCATAGCAGTTTAAATATAAAATGGACTTTTAAGTTTAACAAATGCAGGACGCTTTGTTTCATTTTTTGAAGTTTGTTGGTATTTTGGGGTTTGTAGCTGCCAAAATATTGACAAGCTTTGAACTGAAACGCTACTGGAGGACAAAGCAGTGCCTCAAGCTTAACTGCTGTTAAAAACCAGAACACAGAGATAACAGAACCTTTTGAAACAACTTACATCGCTTGTGTTAACAAACCAGGTGATCTCGCCATACGAGGCCAACTCTCCATTGACATAGCAGCTGATTTCACTGTTCTTCCAGCGATTATAGATGTGCACTATGGTCACCATATACCACTGTAGATTAAAAACAAAATTAGCAACTATAAACAGGAAAGAATGCCATTATTAATTTAATATCAATATCAATGTTTGAGAGCATTATTTACCCCAAAATATGATTATCCCCTTGTGAGGAATCCACTTTCTAGTAACCATCTAATCTAAAATCTGAGTTTAACACTTAGAAATAAGAAATATCTGTCTATTTAGTATATATTTGAATATACAGTAAAACTAGAAAATAAAACAAATCACAACTAATCTCATGATTTCTGATCAGTCCCTAGGAAAGCAGAATGAAATAGTAATATTATCAAATTTGTTGAATGTGAATGTATTACTTTAAACATACACTCACCTAAAAGATTATTAGGAACACCATACTAATACTGTGTTTGACCCCCTTTCGCCTTCAGAACTGTCTTAATTCTACGTGGCATTGATTAAACGAGGTGCTGAAGAAATGTTGAAAAGAAAGGTCTTTAGAAATGTTGGCCCATATTGATAGGATAGATCTTGCAGTTGATGGAGATTTTTGGGATGCACATCCAGGTCACGAAGCTCCTGTTCCCCCACATCCCAAAGATGCTCTATTGGGTTGAGATCTGGTGACTGTGGGGGCCATTTTAGTACAGTGAACTCAATGTCATATTCAAGAAACCAATTTGAAATGATTCGAGCTTTGTGACATGGTGCATTACCCTGCTGGAAGTAGCCATCAGAGGATGGGTACATGGTGGCCATAAAGGGATAGACATGGTCAGAAACAGTGCTCAGGTAGGCGTGGCATTTAAACGATGCCCAATTGGCACTAAGGGGCCTAAAGTGTGCCAAGAAAACATCCCCCACACCATTACACCACCACCACCAGCCTGCACAGTGGTAACAAGGCATGATGGATCCATGTTCTCATTTTGTTTACGCCAAATTATGACTCTACCATCTGAATGTCTCAACAGAAATCGAGACTCATCAGACCAGGCAACATTTTTCCAGTCTTCAATTGTCCAATTTTGGTGAGCTCTTGCAAATTGTAGCCTCTTTTTCCTATTTGTAGTGGAGATGAGTGGTACCCGATGGGGTCTTCTGCTGTTGTAGCCCATCCGCCCCAAGGTTGTATGTGTTGTGGCTTCACAAATGCTTTTCTGCATACCTCGGTTGTAACCAGTGTTGGGAGTAACGCGTTACAAAAGTAATGCATTACAGTAACATATTACTTTTTGCTGTAACGCAGTAGTGTAAGGCATTACTTATCAATTTTCAGTAATATTTTACTCGGTACATGTTCAGTAAGGCTTGCGTTACAACAGACTTTTAGTTTTAATTGTAAAACAAACAACAACAAAAAACAGCAAGACCGCGAGACATTAACGAATGAAAAATGCAAGTAGGCTAAATTAACTGTTCGTGGTCAGTCAATAGCCGCGTGTGGTGTCCAAGTCTATATTTGTATAGCGATTTATTTTTTACAGAAGTGCCGTGAGGTATGATTTCGGCTTCT
Source organism: Siphateles boraxobius (assembly GCF_051911475.1). Classification (NCBI taxonomy): domain Eukaryota; kingdom Metazoa; phylum Chordata; class Actinopteri; order Cypriniformes; family Leuciscidae; genus Siphateles; species Siphateles boraxobius. The sequence continues at coordinate 520,297 of NW_027508721.1, read as the reverse complement.
GTGCTCGCCAGTGGAAAAGCGGCTAATGGTAAAGATGGCATGAAGAAGACTATACATTCGCGAGATGGACGTATGAGCATTAGGCTATTCGTTCTGTGTTTTCTTTCTAAACAGTTAGGCTATGTTTATGTGGTATTTTTCATGTTTTCGTCACGCAATCATGTTTTTGATGCGGTGGTGACGCGTTCATGTAAGGGCGGCGGCGCTGCCGATAAAGCACCTAAAAGCTGTCAAAAAGAACCGGCAAAAGCAATGATTATGAATATGTCAAATATAGCAAGGAGACATTTTAATTGTCTATTAATAAAGTCAAGATGAAGTTGACGATGCTGACTCGCGATCTTCGCAGTAGCCTAGTGAATGCACCAGAGAGAAATGCACATTTCATTTCATAAGCAGAGAGCAGTCTGTTTTCTTTCGTTTTGAATTGTTCTGTTTACAAGTAGACATTTCAATATAGATATATTTTTCAAGTCCGTGAATAGGCTATAGCCTATACGCTGAGTTTCGGTTCATTTATGAGACGCGCTCCAGTTCACGCGCTTAAATCCAGGCAGTTGGTTGACGAAACTGGTTAAAATTAAGATACAATTAATACAAAACGAAATTCACTTTAAAGAAAGGCTTTGTGTGTGTAAGGTCTCTGTGAAAGTTTTAAAGCAGTCTTTTAGTGCCGCTTCAGAGCGGTCGCGTCCGTAACGGAGAACTGTCACGTCTGTAACATTGTTTTTTCTTCATAAATGGGAACACGGAAAATAAAATAACATGAATATTTTATGTTCTGTGGAGAGCCAACCCTTCTTTATCCGATTTGCGCAGTGTAATTCACAGAATAAAAATAATTAAAAAAAATAATCGTTGCCTCCTAAAAGTTAAAGATTTTTTTGTCACGCATGACTGTCTATTTCCATAATATTAAATATAAAACGCATGTGTAGACTGATATTTTTCTAATGTCTGGACTCCTTTCAGGGAGGAGCCTATCGATAAACAGACGTTTCAATATTTTGATATTAATGCATTTTCTGAGAATTTATATTTCAAGTTTTGACTGCAAATGTCATGTCCATAACGCTGGAATTCCCAAATTTTAAATAATTTATCCTCAACTAGTTTTGTGGTGTAGGTCTACGTATTTTATACTGTTAAGTTAACTTCAGATAATACTAATAGTAATTTAAAGATGTGGTAGCATTGGATCTGGACGGGAAGGATAACGCTGGGAGTTGGAAGGGGTGTGTTGCGATTCTGCAGGTTCGTGGATCTGAGTGTCGCGTTTCGGTTTCATAGGATATGGCATATCCTTACAGCCTTATTTTAGAATGTTAAGTTCTACTCCTGTATTGTTATTTTGGTGAAAGTAACTCAAAAGTAATACAGGAGTAATGTAACGCATTACAATTCTGAGACAGTAATATTGTAAGGTAATGAATTACTTTTAAATAACAGTAACAAGTAATATATAATGTATTACAGTTTGGAAGTAACTTGCACAACACTGGTTGTAACGGGTGGTTAGTTCAGTCAAAGTTGCTCTTCTATCAGCTTGAATCAGTCGGCCCGTTCTCCTCTGACCTCTAGCATCAACAAGGCATTTTCGCCAACAGGACTGCCGCATACTGGAATGTTTTACCCTTTTCACACCATTCTTTGTAAACCATAGAAATGGTTGTGCGTGAAAATCCCAGTAACTGAGCAGATTGTGAAATACTCAGTTACCCTAGAATACAAACTGACATTCAGTTTGGAGTTCAGGAGATTGTCTTGACCAGGACCACACCCCTAAATGCATTGAAGCAACTACCATGTGATTGGTTGATTAGATAATTGCATTAATGAGAAATTGAACAGGTGTTCCTAATAATCCTTTAGGTAAATGTATTTCCTCATATATCTTACGGATGGTAAACTTTGACAGACCTAACAATACTCTTTTTTTTTTTTTTAGCACTTCTTGCACCCCCCTTGTGGTCCCCTGGGAGTCCTTGGACTTTAGCTTGAATGCCCCGGTCCATCAGCAAACTTTGTTACAGTTATGAGACTGTGGTCCATTTACACCCTCTGACAACAATCTCACCTAGATCTTCTTGAATTTCCATTAAATGGAGGGGAAAGCCAATGAAGGTACTTATCCCTGAGGTAAGACCTCTCCAGAGGGAATGTAATGGACTCTAAAAATAGGCCAAATACACCCTATAAAAGGGTTTTTAGAGCGCTTGTGAGCTTCTTGATTTTAGAAATATGAATTTAAGTAAATTTGCCTTGTACCACACATTTCTTGCTATAAAAAAGACTTTCCATTGTACAATGTACACTATCGTTGTGCATTGTAGAGGTAAAGATAAAGACTTTGGAAAGTGTACATGATAAGAGTACAAACAGGTAAGCTAAAAAAAGACTGAAGTAAATTCATACCTTCTGGGGTTTAAAGTCATATTTCACACAGTGCTGGAAGCCTTTGGCTTTGGATTTTAGAGAGGTCACAATCAGACATCCACCCACGAAGTGTGCAGAGTAGCCCAAACTTTTGTTGGTACGGAAACTAGAGATGAGAGAAAAAATACCTCAATTAATTCAGGGTACATTTCATATGAGGGGTGCTCACATTTAAACAGCTCTACTCTCGAAAGAAAGAGTAGTAGTTTGCTTGGTGATATTGTATCGATACAAGGATACTAAATATCGATATTTTCAGGGCTTGAATTTCAGCTTGTGATTACAAGTATTGCATAATTTTACCGTAAGCTCAGCGCTTATAATACGGAAAAATAATAATTTGAAATATTTCTTTCAGACAATATCACATACAACGAATCTCACTTTCTACCACATCAATCTCTCTCACACACATTCGCGCAGTGAGCTGTGTGTACAGGAAGTGCATTCCAGCATATTTCTGAATGTTTAAAATCGCAATAATATTGTAACGTGGCTTAAGTATCGTGATAATAACGTATCGTGGTGCTTCTTTCAAACAAAGAGTCCAAAACAGCGCTAATGTAAAGAAAACCAGGCTGGTTTCATCAGAGATGGCAGAGAGAATAGTCTCACTTAGCGTTTTCAGTGAATTATTCATTTCCGTGCATTTCGCTTTAAAACACAAGGTCTGTCATATTCTGTTATTGTTTTTTAAGAGTGTGAGCATTCACGTATCATGCTAGGTGAAATACAGCCTGAAAGAATCATAAAAATATCCCACCGTTTCTGCGCGAGTCTGTTATATTGATGCGCAAACAAACTTTATGAGTGCTCTCGATGCAAGGTTCACACATTGTTTTTTGGAATCACCATGTGGTCCTGTTCGGTATCGCAACTTGACTTGTCTAAAATGTAAACAAGCTCTTTGCTGTTGCACTGTACACATACTATACACAGTGAATTCAAAAAGGTTTTGTTCTGTAATGTTTTTTTTGTTTTGTTTTTTTTAATGGGTGCTTTGGTGGGCAAACAATTATGATTTATATGGACTCCTTATATAATTTGGTTATTTTGTGTCCTATTGGAGTTTCCAAGTGTCCTTTTTGGAAAAAATAAAATCCAAAATAAATAATTTTACCTTGAAAATTGATCCATTGACTACCATAATAGGAAAAAAATACTATGGAAGTCAATAGGATACATCAACTGTTTGGTAACCGACATTCTTCAAAATATCTTCTTTTGTGTTCAGCAGAAGAAAGAAATTCATAAAGGTTTGAAACAACTTGAGGGTGAGTAAATGATGACAGAATTTTCATTTATAAGTGAACAATTACTTTAAGTTTAATGGCAATTCTGAAATGAATGCCCATTTTTATATATGTAAATATATAAATGATGAGAGAAGGCCTGTAATGTAGAGAACTAATTTCAGTACAGTGAAGAGTGTAGATCCTACAGTTCTTTTAACAGGGCCAATTATCTTTCGGTGAGCCAAAATAGCTCCATTTGCATAAATTACATTTTTGACTGAAATTAATTAGAAGCTGAAAATAGGACAAGATGGCTGTAAAATGCTGCCCTTGAGAAGAGTAAACACTAAGCAGAGGGAAAGAGGGAAACATCCTTCTCTACAAAAATAGTAGTCAGCTAATCTTCCTCTATGTACTGCAGGGGCATCTTGAATAAAAATTTTTATTTTTTACATCATAGGTGTGTGTGTGTGTGTGTGGTGTGTGGTGTGTGTGTCTGTGTCTGTGTCTGTGTCTGTGTCTGTGTCTGTGTCTGTGTGTGTGTGTGTGTGTGTGTGTGTGTGTGTGTGTGTGTGTGTGTGTGTGTGTGTGTGTGTGTGTGTGTGTGTGTGTGTGTGTGTGTGTGACCCACCAGTAGAGATAAGGCTTGTCCTTGTCAACGTTTATGTTATTGATGGGGTCCAGGCGCAGCCAGGTGTGGAAGGTGAAGCCATTCTGGTATGGCCACTTTGCAATAGGTGGAAGAGCAATAGCCTGATGATACATAAACAAAAACAGTTTTTCCAGTTAGGTTTCTTTATTTTGTGGTTCTATTTTAGATAAAGAAAGTAGAGCATATATCATTTGAGCAGGGGGACCAGAATGGGGGGAAAACAACAGTGAAAGTAGTATCCTTGGAGGGATGTGTCCAAAACGGCTGTGTATGTTTGTACACTGAAAACTGCCATATTTGTGGGTTACAGATGAAAAATGAAGGCAAGTGCAACGTTATTTTCTCCAGAACCCAGTATCCTATTTGTGCTGGAATAACTTATAAACTAAACAACATCCAATCAAAGTATTTCCTGAGAGAACGGAATTCATTTGGCACCGTTTCAAGTGGACAGTGACAACAGAGGAAGGGTTCCATAAACATGCACTCTAAAACATCCAAGACCCCCATGCTGATGATGGATTGATTGTTAATAAAGGCATTTAAACACACATACAGAGAGGCAGTTGAAGGATGTCAAATGCATCTTCATCACATACGAAAATAATACATATCCATTTCACTCCAATCCTCTCGATGCACAGAAAAACATGTAAATATAAGCACCAAACTAGAATAAATTTTTTTCTAAAATCAAAACTTTTATTTTTTTGTTCAGTGGTGCTCATCTCCTCTAAAGCTTAAAAGTCCATAAAGCAGATAACATTTCCTGTGGGTGTTAAACATTCCTGTAAACTTCCATCCGTCACATGACTGAAGGAATGCCTGGGTAACTAAGTGAAAGACTGGGTGAAGATATCAGAAGCTTTTTGGAGACAGAGAGAAATTAAATTTGGATTATTTTCTTAAAATTTTAACATCTCCTAATCCTAAATATAGCAACAAGACAGTGAGTGAATAAGAGGGATGTTTTTTACTGGCTTCATTTTCAATTCAATCTTGCTGACTTTGTGCCTCACAACTGGATCATTCTAGGTTTGAGCAAATCTGGAGAAATGAGCTTAAATGTTTACAGTGAAAAGATTTTGGTTTAGCTCGAATGCTATACAGTTTCACATAAACATAATGATGATTATTCAATTAGGGTCAGTTTTCCATACTACAAATAATGAAAAAATTAAACTTCAATCTATGTTTCATCTATACCATTCAAAAGTTTGCGTCATTATTATAAAAAAAAAAAGAAAAAAATATTCTGCATTAAATTGACCAAAAGTGAACGTAAAGAATGAATTGGTTAAGGCTTTATTGTTCGTTTCAACTTTCTATTCATCAAAGAATTCTGAAAAAAAACATTAAGTATTGGCTGCTGAAAATTCAGCTTTGACATCACAGGAATAAATTATATTTTGAAATATATTAAAATATAAAACGGTTTGATCAAATAAATCAAGCCTTGGTGAGCATAAGAGACTTCTTTCAATAACATAAAAAAATGTTAAGTCAATTAACTTTATTAAAATAAATTAAATAAATTTGATCCCTTCTGAATTAAACAATTAATTTCTGATCTTTAAATTGTAAATTTATGTTGTCCTGACAAAGATTCTCATTTCCAAAGTAATCAAATTGCAAATACACTGTAATTCCCATATATCGACTTGTGTTGTAACAGTTTTGATTCACAATGAATAAAAAAGTAATAATCAATTGTTCTCTATAAAGAGATTCCTTGAAAAGAAATTGTACACCTAAAAAAATTACTCAATTACTCAAAATGTATCAAATTTACCTGATTTTAAAACATTTTGAAAGTTTATTATAGAGAAAGTTAAAATGTCTGAGTAGTGGACTAGCCCAAAACAGAAATTCTGGCATATATCTTTTGCATCACCGTGGGGACCAGAAAAGTCTCACAAATTGAAAAATCACAATAAATGATTAACACTTTTTTCAAAGTGTATAGAGGTAGACGTTATGACTGAAGTCAAGGTTAAGGGCAGTACAGTTAGACTGATGTTTGGGTCAGGGTCTCACCGCAGCACTCTTCCCTGGGAAGCTGAAAAATGAATCTGGGCCATTTCTTTGAGCCATGGACTTCAACACGGACAGCAGCTTGACAGCATGAGGTGGCTAATAGATAGAAAAGGGGGAAAAAACTGTATTTAGACAACTTGAACATACAATGAACCCACACAAGCACCCACACAAATAAATAATTGTAGCTTGACTGCGATATTGTTCTTGTACATATACATAAAATATAGTGCACTCTACAACTATACAGTCACAAACCATTTTGGTTAGTTACTTTGAACCTTATTAATGTTGTGTCGAATCTTGAGCAAGATCTTCTTGATATAAAAATTGATTTAATTTCTGAATTAACCATCCCAAAACATTCCCCAACCCGAGACGTATTTGGTCCATCAGCAACAAGTACATCAGACAACACAGTCACAATAATGGCTTCTGCCTGCAGGTTATAAGATATAGACACACATAGATGTGACCTCTCCTTGCTCTGACGTGTTCATTTAGCACTCTGATCAATCGCACTGCCCCAGTCCTCCAGAAACACACCATAATGCATCAAAACCCCCTGCCTTTTCTACTGTCTCAACATCTTCTTCATCTACTAAAGACACTATTAGAATGGAGGACAAGGACAACATTTTGTGCATTTTCTTATATTTAAAAAAAAGTAAATAATTGCAAATTGTATTATACAGAGAATGTCATGACAAAAAATTATTAATGAATCAGCTTCCATTAAATTTAAGCAACAGCTCTAGTACTTTATAAAATATATCATCTATTTCTTGGAGATCACAGCATCATGACTCTGTGTGAGGTGGAGAGGGGAGATTTATTCAAACCATTACCCATTGGTCTTGTTCTCCTTTCAGATTACTGAAGAACAGCTTCAGTTCCTTCACTGTGATACAGTAGCTGGCCAGCACACCCAGCATGTCCACCATCAGATCTGAAATACACCACACACAACACAAGGGGAATGCTGTGTTACAACTGAAGAGATATTTATAAAAGGCTCTGGATTTAAAGACAGCTACTGAACTCAGTTTGTATTTTTGATTATTATTTGTATTTCCACAAAACCTAAATTAATTTTGTCCCCTACTTCTTCCACATGTGATGAAATATGTAGAGTAATTATACTCGTATCCACCTTATTCCTGACGAGCTTACTGCGTTTTGAATTATAGGTGGCACTTCCGGTTTGGGGAACTCCCATTCAAAAAGACAGAAACGAATCATTTCAAATCAAAAGGTTGCCCTACAAATAAAGCTGATCCGTCAGTTTGACTTAATGAGCTATCAGTTTTTTTTTTTCATGTTTTATCTAAGAATAACATCAGAATAACGTAACACTTGGTATTTTAACGTGACAGGTTATAACAAGAATATCTATAGTAAGAGCTCTGCATTCTTTTCCTCATGATTATTTTCTTTTTTACTTTTGAATTTCACTGTAATAGTAAGATAAAGGTCAACATATACTGCACATTTGTGGTCTGTTCTCCCGATTTAACTTACGATGTAGCCTATACCAATTCACTGGAATACTCCCCAAATCCTGCACGTCTCTTTCCAGGTTTGGTTTCACAGGTAAATTTACAATTTATTATCTGTCAAAATGACTGAAATCACTTTAAAATAGTATCACGCAATGCTGAAGTAAAACATTTTTTTTATTATTAAGGCAACGTATGTTACATAATACAGATTACCGCCGATTTTGCTGTGGAAAGATACTTTTTCATAGATTATTCATGGTCTGTTGAAAGTACCTTGTTTACGCTTTTACACTTTTAAATGTCCTTTTAATGTTCAATGGTTGAAGGGTAAGTAGAATAATGTAATGTCATCGTACACGGTTTAAAAATATATTATTGCGTCCAGAGCTAGTCTTTCACTGATTGTTTACAGCTTAACGGAAGTTACACCCATAATTCGCGCAAAGCGTCATGGGGCGCAGGAATACTGTGGATAAGAATGTTGTCCATGTTTATACAGCATCATAAGTAGCATTTAGTATTTCAAGTCAACAAGCTTGATTTATCTTTCTTCTTTTTTTTAAAGAACAGAAAAATTTTATTCAGCAGTGAAGCCATTTACAATGTTACAATCCTGAAAAATGTATCATGTTATCATGTATCAAGAATGATTTTTTGAAGGATCATGTGACACTGAAGAATAAAGTCATCATGTCTGCTGAAAATGCAGCTTTGCCATCACAGGAATAAATTACATTTTAAAATATATTAAAATATATAGAAAATCTATAGAAAATATAACAGTATTACTGCTATTTAATAATATAACATAATATAATATAAATGTATCAAATGTGCAATGTATACACTGTCAAAATGCTAAGGAAAGAGTGTCCAAAAATAGGATAGGCGGCAAATAAGGTTTCTCCGCTTTTCTGCTATATGACTTCCATAACATAGTAAAACAGCAAATATTAAAGTGACACTTATCATCCCCTGCTTTACACACCTGCAACTATGGTGTCAACTCTGTCTATACACTGGAGCACCAGCTGGATGAGGCCGATATCAGTGCAGGCCTGCAGGTTTCGCAAACTCTTCTTCAGCACGGCAGTGAACATACTCCACACCTCCGCCTGGCAAGTGGAGTCACATTTTTCCAGCAGCTCTACCATGCAGATGATGCTCTCCGTCTCCTGGATGATGAAGTTCATCTCCAGGTCAAACTGTCCCCCAACCAGCTGCACAGATAAAATTTGAGCATAAAGTCACAAATGGAGTCAAAGCCAAAAATATATCATTTTAATCATTCAAAATATGAGTATTATTCTGAGGCTAAATGCAAACAGAATATGACAGCAGAGGAAAAGCACATTTGAACATTGCAGAAACAAGTCATCTTAAATTAAAATTAAAACACAATAAAGTTAAATTAATGGTGTAATAGCCAGAATATTTAAATTTGCTCTCTATGTTGGCATCCTTTTAGTTTATGCTGGCTTTATTCCTGATATTGAATCCAGATAACCAAATCACAGGGCTGCAATTCATGCCAATCCCATTGTAAAACATCTGTCAGCATCTGGCTGTAAAAGCCTCTCCACAACTAGATTATGGAGACAGGATTTCTATCTTGCCCCAACACTGGCTCACTTTTAACCCTTGACCATAAAACGGTATGACCCCTGGGCTAGAAAGCGCAACTGTAATCTCCCATTTTCATGACGACAGCAGATGCTCTGCAGACATTAACCGTAAACCTAGATTAACCTTGAAATAATGACATCATGAATGAGTGCCATACACTGTACATAGACAAAAGTCAGACTGCATATTTTGAAAATGAATATTTATTTAGGGATGCATCAATTCTAAAAAATGTAATATTACAAAAAAAACATTAAAAATAAAATGTATATTTACTTTATATTATATATTATATTAACAATAAGATAATTATAGAACATACATAATTTATCAAATTAATTACAACCCTACAATAGAAACAGAGTTCTTGAGAAAAAATCAATCCAATATAATTTTAGATAAACTTATGAGAGTATTGTGACCATAGAAATGTAGACTCTTAAAAATATTAAATAAATAACAACAACAATAATCAATAATCTCCCCCTTACTTACACTCAGGGTCCGAAATTAACTTTTTGTCTCACTTGCCGCAGGGACTGGTAGATGAAAAAATCCACCAGTCAAGCATATTTTTTACCGGCCAAAATAATAAACAGCCTTTTTGTGTCACATAGCCTATACAATCCTTACAGCACAGTCGACACGCGCAACCACATGCGCCTATACATAGCCTATTTCGCTGAGCAAGCAAAATGAACCAAGCGAAAAGAAGTAGCTACTGTGTGGGACCATTTCGACAGAAAGTGACGAATACTTGCAAAATATGATACGCGGTATTAAAAAATATAAAGCAGTAGGCCTAGTGCAAGTAGGCTACAATGCAATATCACTTGCGAAGCAAACATCCACAAGCAAATGAAAGGCGCTTTCCGAAGTTGGCCACTCTAGCTAGACGTTATCTCTGTATTCCTGGGACATCTGTGCCATCGGAGACCCAGACTAACCCCACATCATGTAGACATGTTACTTTCTTTAAGTAAAAACTAGACAAGCTGTGGATTGAGGTAGGTCTGCTATTTTTTTTGACGAAAAAAACGTAGTCTGATGAAAACAATCTATTTTTTTCAAAGCTTCAAATTGATTCAGTGTTTTTTGTCATCTTAATTTGTTAATTATTTAAGTTAAAAATATATATATTTAGTGTAGGTCTATTTTAGGTGTGAAGAAGGTTCACACACGCTTCTTGAGGCACACTCGCTCGCTCTAGAGTCCGGGAGATTTGAACTAATTTGCGGCCATCAGTGAGCCGCTATTAATATGTGGGAAACTCCCGGAACTTCCGGGAGACTTGGGATGTCTGGAACATTCACCCGCCAGTGTGGCAGATAGCCTTTTGAGATTTACTCGCCAAACGGAAAATCTACCCGCATTTGGCGCTTGGCGGGTGTTAATTTCGAACCCTGCTTACACTCATTATGCAGTGGGAAAAAAATAGATTTATTGTCTTATATTACAACTAATATATCTCTATGTGACTATAAGATAAAAGCTTACCCAAAGTGTTTACATTATTTGGCAGTGCATGATGTGAATATAGTTAATGTTCTTCTTAAGGATGTGCACCACAAATTTATTCCCAGCACAACTGCAAGATATTATTCCGTTTGCCCTTAAAAACCGTTAGTTTGATTTCATGAAGGTGAGAGTAAAAAGCTGTTAGCTAACAGCTTTAAGCTAATTTTTGACCAAGTTCAGCAACCATTTTGAGCATCATATCAATAATGAAACCGATAATTCAATGTTTGAATTGAATTAGGGACCAATGAGGCTCTCACAGCAGCAAGATTACGCTTGCAAAGAGATTTAATTGCCCAATATTAAATTGACTGAACAGATTGAACATTGTCGGTGGCTAGGTGTTGTTCTGATTTAATCGAAGGAGGTGCTTGGCCTATAAAGTTAGAGAACCACTGTAGTAAAGTACTTGGATGCCTTTCTTTTACTACACTGAACAAAATTATAAACGCAACACTTTTGTTTTGTGCCCCCATATTTCATGAGCTGAACTCAAAGATCTAAGATTTCTTCTAATCTTATTCTCTGAAAATCCTTTGGCGATGGCTTATGGCAGAGAAATGAACATTTAATTCACGGGCAACAGCTCTGGTGGACATTCCTGCAGTCAGCATGCCAACTGCACGCTCCTTCAAAACCTGCGACATCTGTGGCATTGTGCTGTGTGATGAAACTGCACATTTTAGAGTGGCCTTTTATTGTGGCCAGCCAATAATCATGCTGTCTAATCAGCATCTTGATATGCCACACCTGTGAGGTGGATGGATTATCTCGGCAAAGGAGAAGTGCTCACTAACACAGATTTAGACAAATTTGTGAACAATATTTGAGAGAAATAGGCCTTTTGTGTACATAGAAAAAATCTTAGATCTTTGGCTTCAGCTCATGAAAAATGGGGGCAAAAAAAAAAAGTATTGCGTTTATAATTTTGTTCAGTATATATTCACGTCGACTGCGTGATTAAAGGCGTGGTATAATGACCCTTTATTTTAGATTTACTTTACTCTTTACTTTATTTAAGATGTAAAATAAGTCTATGTTATCCCCAGAGTGTGTATGAGAAGTTTTAGCTCAAAATACCCCACAGATAATAAAAATAAAATAACAATTAAAAATTTAAAAAGAGACAGCTTGAACAGACTCACAAATGTGCTCTACTACAACAACTCTTCCTCATCTCAACATGGACTGCGTGTTCCTGGGGCAGGGTTTATGTCAATTTTATGGTTTGTGATGTCACTAACCCGGGAGGAATGTCGTGTAGTCCCTACCAGCCATTTGTTGTGGTCCTTAAAAAACGATTTCTTTAAAATATCTTCCTTTGCTTTGAACCTTGAGCGTTGTTACTTTGCATATGTTGTTTATTCTTGTTGTGCATATGTTGTTTATTCATTACACACTAACTAAAGTTAGAAAAGTGAAATCATATTCAACCACCCCTTTTTAAAAAAACTGCAAAGATCAAACTAATGTAATATTGAAACAATATAAACATGCAACACAATGGCCAACAACGGTTTTAACTTAACCAATAATCAGCAGATATATCAGTGCATTTATACATATACCAAGATTTATGCTAGGGCAGAAAACTAGCTTGCAAATTAAACGTCTCGGTTACTAATGTAACCCTATTTCCCTGAAGGAGGAAACGGGAGACGTGACGTCGACGTGGCGACTGAAAGGGAACCAGGGCTCATGTAATGTTCTTCACTGTTTTGTTGCTTAGCGTGAGGCATTCATTTATCACAGCATGAAAAGGATCTCTGTATGAGGGTGGACGGATTTTTCAAACAACACAAATAATATCCTTTGTGTCTGTAAATAAATTGTGCAACTCATAAAATGCAATCATTTGTCAGCACTTAATAGGTGATGAGACATTTTTACTATTGAACAGTTCTTTACAGCACATGATAAGGAAAACAATGCAGATGTCAGGAGTAATATTGCTGAGGTGGAAACGGTCATCTCACAGTCACGAGGGTCTAAAGAGATTGCTGTCATTTGCCAGCAGACAGGCCATGACCACAATTTGATCAAGGACTGGAGGGAAGTATAAATCCACAGCCTATTGGGTAGAAACTGTCCCATTAAAATGACTGAAGGTGGATTAAAGGAAAGGGAGTATCACTGTAAGTCTACAGCAACAAAGGCTAACAAGGCAGGAGATAAACACCATGATCAGTCACACACACACATACATTGCAGCCTCCCCATTGAGATTCTTTCTTCAAACCAACTGAATGATAGATCGCTCAGACTGTGCGAACGGAGAAATATGAAAATTAATGAAAAAGTCAAATAAATGGACTCATATGATTGGCGGTCCTGCATTTCGCCTCCCGTTTAGCCTGTAAAATAACCCTCCCTTCACCACCGCACGCTAATAGATCACTACCCCCGTTTACATTTGCATTCGTGGAAGAGGAGCTGATTGTGTTGTGTGGCAGGCAGCATGGAGGACGGCACCCAAATAGATCTGCGGCCACCGTGCAAGTGATTAATGGACCTGACAACCACCCAGACTGAACGGTTGTGAATGTGACTTTGGGGTGAGGATGGTATCAGCACACACAGAGGACACAGTGAAAAGTGGAAGATGCTAATGTTGATTGCTAAACTGAAAGATAATTCATCATGTAAAAACCAAAAAAAATTGTATGGTTTAACATGATATGGCTGTTACTGTAAAATATTGTAAAATTATCAATTGCCATATAATTTACAGTGAAAAACAGCAAACCGATATTCCTCTTACTCAAATTCATTATTTGGCTTTCTGTGTGTTGCCACCATTATTATTATGGTTGGCATTATTATTATTATTAAGTTATCAATGCATTTTAAGATAAAAAGCAAAAATTTGGTAGTTTGGTATTTTGACATCATACATATAATGAAATACATGTTTGTAAGTGGTAAAATATACAGGTACCAATATGATATCCCGTATAGTCTAGTGAAGCATTGCCACCATGTTTTTTATGGACAATTTATTGCAACCAAAGTTGCCTTTTTTTATTATCATTATTTAAATTTTTGTTGACATGATCATTAGTTCGGTTGTTGTGCAAAATGAAATCCGTTTCTCACAGTAAAGATCTCTTCAGAACTCTGAGGTTAATACATATCTAAAACCTCATCTCTTGCTGTGGTTTCTTGTCTTGTTTCTTTCGTCAGTATAAGTTTCTCAAGTAACAATGAACTTTGTTCATTATGTCTTGGTTCTTAAAAATATAAAAAGACAAAATATACAAAAAAGCCCTCTAAATTTATATTATACATACAGACTTTATTACAGATAAAATAAAGAAGACATAGACATAGACAAGACATACCTGCAAATTTTTTAGCGGAACAGGTTGCATGGACTATATTAGGGGTCGGCAACCTTTTCATCATGAAGTACCATTTTTAAAACCGCAGCGAGCCTATAGGCAACTATGGCAACGTAAATTCAAAGTTTACTAAGTCGAGAAATACTTACCAATTAGTAGCATTCTCTGCGACTGCTCTGGAGCCCTCCTGGGGAAGGTGGGTGGCTCACACTATGCTGAACAATATATTGTTTTAGCATTAATATTGCAATATGCGCATCTGCTGCCGTCTGTGTCATTAATGTAAATCAAACAAAAAACAAAGATAAAATCACTTTTACATCTTTAACTAAGATTAATTATGTTCAATGTATACAATTAAGACTATGCAGTATTTTTTTTTTTTATATATAATTTGATTATTTAATTTCTGTACCTGAATACTGTTAGACTTAAAGCACTGCTTTTTTAATTTGAATCCTTTTTCTACTGTATTTATCTATGCTTGTCATTTGTTTATTTTCTCAGATTCACTCCCTTATAAAAAATAACCCCAATCATTCTAGAATAATTCATTCTTTCCAAATAGCTTTAGTGACCTGGTGAAATTGTTTTCGTGACCTGGTGAAATTGTTTTCGTATCGCAATACATATTGCAGAAAAACAAATAGCAATGTCAGTTTTCTCCAATATCATGCAGCCCTAGCTAACACTTTGAAGACTACTGTCCTATATCCTCCTATAGCGCTTTATAGTGATCAGAAACAACAGTGATTTGTTTTGGTTTCTTTACCATATCTGTTTTTCGCACTCTGTTTCTCATACAAAGACTCTGCTCCAGCTGATGATGCAGTCACCAGATCCCTCTGAGGCAAACCGAGCCCTGCGTTTCACCTCTGAGGACACATTGAATTAATAATGGGTGAACAGCTCTTGGTCTAGGGTTGACAATAACAAGAACTTTTCTCCATGGTGAGGAGGACAACACCAGAGACAGCACACTTTACGTACAGCCCCTGGTTGCTGGCTAGCATCATATTTTAGCACTAAACAAATGGCATTATACAGAAGAAGACTTTAGCTTACTGCTGGGGAATTTAAGAAATAGAAAAGAGCATTCTATTCAAATATATCAATATATATCATTCAAAATTAAAAGTCAGACTTGATCTTAAACACTTCTTCAAAGGCAAATCGTCCTCTTCAATAAACAAATTTTCTCAGCGGTCAGGCCGCATTTGCAGCTTTTAGCACAGGGTTTGTAATGAAAAGACATCAAATGACTAAACTACTTGCACTAGCACCACCCCCATGCCAAGAACAACATGCATTTACATTCATCCATAAATCATTATCTGTTGCAGCCCATCAAGTGATCTGAAGAGGAAGGCAGATACACACTTCAGGTCACCATGAATAAAACCATTACAAATCATTCAATTAGAGTCTGTCTCTCTCTCTCTCTCTCTCTCTCTCTCTCTCTCTCTCTCTCTCTCTCTCTCTCTCTCTCTCTCTCTCTCTCTCTCTCTCTCTCTCTCTCTCTCTCTCTCTCTCTCTCTCTCTCTCTCTCTCTCTCTCTCTCTCTCTCTCTCTCTCTCTCTCTCTCTCTCTCTCTCTCTCTCTCTCTCTCTCTCTCTCTCTCTCTCTCTCTCTCTCTCTCTCTCTCTCTCTCTCTCTCGAACTGAACAATTGCTATGTGAGAGAAAATTATTAATATTTTTCACTTTTTAAACTATAAACCTTCTCTTCCGACCAACTGTCATATGTGTTCACAAGTTCACCCTAACGTAAATCTCAGTACATAAATTTTTATGTAAGCGTGTTGTGAAACTTGAAAGTGACGCTTCAGAACACGCTAACAACACTTGTCTGTTCAAATCATAGTTTTGCTACTTTATGTCCTATTGTACTGAACATTATAAATTATTCTCTGTGCACTGGTGTGGTGCCGGCAACATTTAAAACGGCTGCTCTGACTCCTGTACCAAAAAAAAAAAGACAAAAATGTTGACAATCTAAATAATTTCCAATCTTCCAAGAGTGAATTGTTGCTACTCAATTGCACTCCCATTTATCTGCAAATAATCTTTATGAGCCCCTTCAATCGGGATTTCGTAAACTCCACAGCACTGAAACTGCATTAGTTAAAGTCACCAATGACTTGTTAATCGCTTATGATTCTGGCTGTCTCTCTATTTTATTTCTTCTTGATCTTAGTGCCGCTTTCGACACTGTTGATAATAATATTTTACTTGCTCGGTTAGAAACTGTCTTTGGTGTTTCTGATACCGCACTAAGCTGGTTTAAGTCCTATTTTTCTGGTAGAAAGCAGTTTGTCGCTATGGGTGGTTCCAGGTCTGCTATTGGTGTAGTGCAATCTGGTGTTCCTCAAGGTTCTATTTTGGGCCCTATACTTATACTAGCATATATGTTTATCCTCTTGGTCAACTTTTAAGATCACTTGGTCTCAGTTTTCAATTTTATGCAGATGACACCCAGGTTTATATACATTCAAAACCTGATGTTAATGTGGCTGTGTCCTATCTTTCTTAATGTATTTCTGAGATAAAAAAATGGATGTCTAGTAATTTTCTATGTCTAAACAGTAACAAGACGGAAGTAATGCTCATTGGTTCACCTCACCAGCTACGGAAGGCTGGGTCCCCAATTTTAAGTGTAGAAGGTTCTACACTTCAATTTCAAACACAATTAAAAAAATTGGGGGTGATTTTTGATACCAACTTAACATTTGTTCCTCATGTTCAGAGCACTGTCAAGACATCATTATTTCATCTAAAAAATATAGCCAAATTGTGTCCTATGTTGTCACTTTCTGTGGCTGAAAAGCTAATTAACTTCTTTGTAATTTATCGCATTGATTACTGTAATGCTTTGTTGGCCGAGGTCTCAAAAGCTACCCTTAACTACTAACTGTAACTACAGTTGGTACAACATTCTGCTGCTCGAATTCTGTCTGGAAACAGGACAAGGGATCATATTACTCCTCTGCTGGAATCTTTACACTGACTCCCTGTCAGATTCCGTGTTGATTTTAAAATCCTAATGCTCACCTAAGGCCTTGCATGGACTGACACCTCATTATCTTGCTGAACTTTTAACCCCTTACACACCAGCACGTGATCTCCGGTCTTCGGAAGCTGGTCTTTTAATTGTTCCGCATACTCGACTTAAATCTATGGGTGATAGGGCCTTTTCGTCGAATGCTCCAAAACTTTGGAATTCCCTGCCAGCTGAGATTAGGCAAGCCGAATCCCTTAGTGTTTTTAAATCATCCCTTAAAACTTATTTGTTTAGGGTAGCTTTCACATAATTGTTTATAATTGCCTTATTATTAATCGAACAATTCATAATGTTTTTTTTTTGTATTTTATCAGGTTTTTTTGACAGTAATGCATTGCTTGTTTAATTATGTTTTATGTTTCTATTATTGTGAAGCGCTTTGAGATGCTTTTTAAAGGCGCTATATAAAATATAGTTTATTATTATAAACTAATTATGCAGGAACTTCCAAAAGCAATGGTTTATAGTTTATTTTTCTGACACATACCAATGCTTTTGCTTCAGAAGGCACTGGCACATCAACTGGAATTGTATAGATTACCATTGCGTTTCCTGTGTGGTTTTTGAAGCGTAAACTGTTGGAGGGGGGGGGGGGGGGGGCACTTAGATTATATGGACATACAGAGAAGGTTTTTTTTATGAAAAATCTTTATTTGTGTCCATCTGAAGAAAGGAAGTCATATACATCTGGGATGACATGAGGGTGATTAAAGGACAAAAGAAGTTTCATTTTTGGAGGCAGCATGTGACCACAGTGCTATCGCTGAATGTGAGCCAGAGCAGTATGAATCCACAGAGAAGGCAGAATAGAGAGAGATGGGGAAATGAGCAAAAGGAAAACAAATGTATAAGAAAATCTATTTAGGCTGAAAATGTGAGGGCATAATCTCCAATCTTTTTTTTTCAAATTTGCAAGTCTAATGAGTTTAACGTTCAAGTCTCTGCCCTTGCTTTTCCCAAACACAAGTGAAAGCACCATCAGTTTCCCTGAAGTAGATATGTACTTCGTGTTGTTTTCTAATAGTGATTTATGTTCAAAGAATAGGGGAAAGAAGTCTATCACTGATCAGAACAAAGTGTAGCATCTTTAATATAATGTACAAAGTTTGCAAATTATTAAATAAATGCATTTTATATGAAAGGACCAATGATCTGACCGGACTGGTTACATTAATATTAGTTCCAGCACACTTTGTTTTTATTTAATTTTAAACAAACACAAATGACCTAATGGATGAAATTCTAATTGCTAATTCTCTAAAAGATTATGAACAAAGACATTGATTACTGCAGTTGACTGATTCTTATTCACTAAATGATAGCTGAGCTCTATACAATCTACCTTTCTGTTTCACTCTCTCAGGTCACTGTTTCTGATAACTGTGTAAACCTGAAAGAAAAGACAAAACTATTTGAAATTCTCCCTCAAATTCCAGTACATCAAGAAAAATTTTTTGAATAATTTAAACAATTGCAATTTAATGCTTGACAAATGTATTCATAGTGTCCACTGTACTGTGAAATGTTCCTTGGTTTAAATGTCAGTGTCACAGGGACAACCATTAAAAAGTATTTGTAATGTTTATGTTTGTTTGTTTGTTTTAATCAGTGTATTTCACTAGAAATACTTCATTAAAGGGATAGTTTGCCCCAAAATGAAAATTGTGTCATCATTTACTTACCTTTATGATTAAAAGCGTTATTACTTTTTAAAAATAAATAATACTTGACTAACTGCACTAAATTAATGTGTACAATCATTAATATTCTTTATACATTTATTGTATTTATTAATTTCCCAATAGCTAGCATCAACTTTCAATGTCCAGCTTCTTTTGAAAGCTTCTAATATCTTTTGTCTTTCATCAAAAAGATGTGCATTCCTCCATCACAGAAGAAGAGGATTTCTGACCATAATCATTGTTCATTCCTCAAATGAGTTGATGGACTTGCTATACTCTAATCATTACTCAGACTGACCCTGCTATCCGCTGAGGCAGAACGCTCAACTCCTCATCCCTCGCTTGCACTGATAATGTTAAAGTGTGTATATATAACAGTCACTATCTAATAGAGCAATCAGCCTCCAGTCTCTGTGCGGCTGCTAAATCAAGCACTGGAGAGGAAGCATAGAACAGCCAACAGGAAACTTCCCTCATTACTAGGGCGTAGACACATGTCCAGTTGATGGGAAAGGAAGACTTTACCATACCTCTGTATAATTCTAGGAGTTGAATGTTCATTTAAAATTGTTTATTGTGATTTGTAATGTGTATTAGTTTGAATCAATGAAGAATCAGATCAGCAGCGCAGAGAGAGAGTATCGAATGGGGTTTGGCATGTAGATTTAGTAGGTCACATTTGGATAACAGAGCTCATATTATATTTGGATATAATGAAAGTCTTTGTGCTGCATGTGGAGCTAAAAATAGCATTTCAAAACTACAGAGGACAACAGCAAGGAGGTGGTCCAAGTTGTTTTGGAGCTTGTATACATAGCACATAAGCCACATACACAACGGACGAGGCCACATAATGCCCAGAGTGGCACTGGCTCACACAGCATGACACAGGGCTGTACGGTGCGACATACAGTAACTGTGCAAAAAATTCTTACTATTCACCCAGAAAAAAAGAGGTTTTCAGCCAGTTATTTATATATTCTGCGGTAGTGTGTCAGTAGAAAATATAAGTTTACATTTACATTCCTTTTGACATTTAATTGTAATAATCCAGTGAGATTTTTGCATGCACAAGGAGTCTGGCAACAGCTGGTAAGATCCACACAGAGATCTGATCTACCATCATCGAGTTTGTCTGTGATTACATAAAGAAACAGAAAAAAACTCAGACAGACTAAAATTAGAAGAACTGTGGCAGCGTCTCCAAGACGCTTGAAGAACCTACACCTGCAAAAAACAACAACAACTGTATTTACAGTATAATGCGGAATGTCATATGTCAACATATCCAAATTTTGGATGAATAAGAAGGCTACACTTAATCAAATCGAGATATGGACTAGTGTCTGTGAATATTAAACTGCAAAAACTATTTAATAGGGATGTTAAGAAGGCTACACTTACACTTAAGAAGGCTACACTTAATCAAATCGAGATATGGACTAGTGTCTGTGAATATTAAACTGCAAAAACGATTTAATAGGGATGTAACGGTTCAAATCAGTTTTATCACGGTGTAGGGTCACAGTACTTTCGGTGCTATGTTTTAAATGTAAAAAAGGTAATTGTTCTATAAATGTTATGTGCTATGTTCAAGTAAAAAAAGGACCACTGTCAAATAAAAACAACAAAAATACAATAGAGCAAAGATACAAATAAAATAAACAGTGTTTATCGGGTTATTTAGGTATCTAACACTAGTTTTTTTAGGTACATAAATTAATTAGTAATCAAATGTAAAATATCATTGCAAATAATCTTCTTCACTGCCTAAATTAAAGATCCTTCAGAAGAGTGCTCACACAAATCACCCGGGTGATGGCGCCGTAAATGACTGGTCATATAACAGCATACGGCACTCCTATTTAACGAAGTTTATAAAGAGCAACTGTTTTGTCAACTTTATTTGTTCTACTTTGTGTAGCCAGAATATGTATCCAACAGAAACATGCATAAGCGAGCTAAGTCTGTCTGTTTTACGTGTTGTTATTTTCAACAAACCATATTATAGATGCGCCATAAGATGAACTGTGGTGCGGTGCAAGTGCGCGCTAAACCATAGGTGGAGAACGGTACGGTTCGATTTTTTACAGAGAACTGTGACACCCCTGCTATTTAAATATAAAGTCTGTATGTGCTGAGTGTTTCTGTGTGAAGGAATGCCGGTGTTTCATCAACTACACATACTCATGCACATATGACACTCATGGTGTTTTAAATGTCTGCCTTCTCTCCAAATGAGGATACTTCACATGATTATCATCTCCAGAGGTGCACTGAAAGTTCCCTTCATGAGCTTTTCATTTCATAACAAGCTATCATCAAAGGTTCAACCCCATACAAAAACTCAAAGGTCTTCACTAAAACATGCCAAAATAAAAGTTCACTTTAACTTGGAAAAAATTGTGACAGAAATATTTTGCTGTAGAATGTACTGTACCTCCCAGAGTAATAATACATTAAAACATTTTAAAAATGGAAAAATTAAAATGGAAAAAAATGGATTTTGGAAGAAAAAATAACAAATATCTCAGGACATTCTGGAGGAAATTTCAGGCAAGTTCTAGAAAGTTGTAGAAAATTCTACATATGAAACAACAGAACTTTTCTAAAAGCTTGTCACTGCTCTTCAATACACTGAAAACTTCAGGCATTGCTGGGCATCTGATACTGTGAACTGCTGTGTGCAGGGAGGAAAGATAACAGTGAAAATCAAATCAGCCAAGCAGCTCCTTCAACACCATCTGCTTGCTAAATATAGAATACAGACTGCACACAACTTTTTATTTTCAGCCAAATCAGAAAGTAATCTGATACTTTGAAGTGGCTGGCACCACTAGCACACATTTACGTTTCTATAATTTCATTCAAAGACTCAACTATGATTTGTGGTGCCTCACAATCAGAAAGTTGTTCTCTACAGCCATTGAAGACGAACCCATGGAATGGAAAGCTAAAACTACAGTCCTTTACGTATTGTAAACCAGAACTTGTTATGGGGATATCTGACATTTCCCAAGGATACACAAGCTCTATTGTTTTGTTGAGATGGTTTGCTCTGTTTCAACTTCCTGAAATAAAGAGAGTATGGTGTGTTGTTGCTACGGTTTCCTTTATCCCAAGAGTCGTGTTCCACAGCCGGCTGCTGCTGTTTTAATCACCAATGCAACAGTCACACCCTGAAAATTTGCTTAAAGCATTGCTCTTACAGGCACTGATGCGATTTTAACAACACAAAGCAGGGGAGTATTATGCTTCCAAGTAGGGTGCCCAATTAATCACATAAGAATTGAAACCGCAATACAGTCAAAAGTGAGTTTTAAAAGTCTGCAGTTTCATAAAAAAATGCAGTTTGCCTGCGCTGCGTGCTTCAAAGTGAAATGGCGCCTCTTTGTTCTGTCCTACTGCTTGCATTCATAAGGGCTAGTGATTCTGTGTTTTCAGAAGCTTTCGAGCCGATCACAGTATGTGCACGCTACACATGTAGAGTTTTGAAGGTTTTTGAAGTTTGGTCAAAGTCCCTTTGCTTAATGTCGGTTATGTGGTTCATTTTCAGTGTGCGCTGAAATGGCATAGCCCTTTAGTTCTCTTACGAGAGGTTCTCTTGTATTGCGTAAGTTTAGCTTACGCTACGGGAAAGATTCATCTTCTCGAGATACTGAAGCCAAAAAATTATCCTTAATTTTGTATTCCTTGTCAACGCAGTGCAGCAGCTAGCAGACCTAGAGCAGGCCATCTTGCGTGCTCATTGGCTCTCGCCAACTGCTGCAGCCTACCAGTGAGCCCGGCGTGACGTCACGCCCAATGAAGGGCGCCCGCACCTTCATAGCGTCACAGCCCGCCAGAATGGGCGTGGCTTAGCGTATAACACTAGGGGCTGTAGGCTGACTTCCCTGATTTTCGTCTCTTCAGCGAGCTCTTCGCATCGCTGGATCTGAGAGAAGCCACCGCCGCCGTCGAACAGCGGACAGCCAGCTTAGGAGAGCGCTGAGGAAGCCGGCCGTCTTCGCCACCTTCAGCCATCCGTGCGAGCTACGCTATCCGGCGACGTATCCTTTACCTTGCTAAAACCTATTCTAAAACCTATTCTAAAAGAGCAGCGAGTGTCTTTTTTAAGACGCCTCGCACTTCCGGCTGTGAAGCGCTTCCGCTGTCGACCCTGCGGGCTCGACTCGAAGCCTTCAACACCCCCCCCCCCTCTCCTCACCGACGCGCAGCTGCCGCTCACGAGCCTCACTGCCGTCGCATCTGAGAATGAGGCCGAGGGACACGTACGAGCACGCGGCTAGCTCTCTTTACGTTACAAGAGAGCTACCCCGCCCTCGTGTCCCCGTTCGCGCGTCATGCAGAGCCCTCTCGAGCTCTCTGCATGACCCGGACGGGCATCATCTGTGTTACATGTAGGTTGTGTGTGTTACATGTAGGTACATGTAGGTGTGTTACACATCCGCCGTTCTCGCGGCGACCCGGAGAAATCTCAAGTGAGTATAATGTCAGATTAAGAATGTAAGTTACGTGCCCGCTCACGAGCGCTCACGCTTACTAATAGACACATCGCCTCCGAAAAGACGTGCGTGTTTAAGTTTATTCCCTGTCAGTCCCCTTCAAACAGGCTACTGCAGTGGTTCAATTAGCAGCCAACGAGCCGGTTTGTTGACCCTCTCGCCTGCACACAAACGCCGTTTTCACGGCGACCCAGAAAAATCTCAAAAAGAGTATTTAATGTCTGGTCCGGCTCATGCCGTCGGTGTTGTAAGTGTAATGAAAGTGCCCACGCCCCAGTGTTCACCACTACACATAAGCACTCCGAACCTCGCAGAGCACACTCTCATGAAGCGCAGAAAAGCCGCTCGAGTGTTGAATGTAAGAAATGTGTCCACAAGTCTGTGCCCACTATCTGCCCGCTCTGTTACACGATCAAGAAAGCAGGTTATGAATGTAAGTCTCGTGCCCGCCAGAGTGCGTTCACGCTTGCTAACACAAACCTCCCCCCGGGCTCCGCCCGCGCGTTTAAGTGTTATCACAAAACGCAAGGCATTAATAAAACGCTCCCCATCCATTATGATCGGGGCGTCAAATACACTTGTAAGTCTAGTGCCCGCGCTCACGCTTACAGGAAGCATTTTCCGCCCGGAGCTCTGCTCACGCGTCAAAGAGTGAAAAAAGAATGTTCCCCATCCCTTATCTCTGCATGCATGGTTGATCAAGGGGTACTCGTTGCCCTGCCAGAAGGAGTGATGAACACGATCACGCAGTCTAGAGCCCCTTCCACGAGAAGGCTCTACGCATCTAAATGGTCGCTTTTCTCTGGATGGTGCACCGACAGAGGTCTGGACCCGCGGACATGCGGGGTGGCGCATCTGCTCACCTTCCTACAAGAGCTGTTGGATAAGGGAAGGTCCCCATCCACGCTCAATGTATACGTGGCGGCCGTGGCAGCGTTCGCAGAATCGACGCACGGCCAGTCATTGGGAAGACACGAGTTGGCCATCCGCTTCCTTAGAGGAGCTAGAAGGATGAATCCGCCGCGCCCCCCGTCGGTTCCCATGTGGGATCTTTCATTGGTCCTCGAGGCCCTGAAAGCTTTTCCATTTGAACCACTAGACACCGTGGGGTTGAAATATCTATCACTGAAAACCGTCTTTCTGACTGCACTGTCGTCAGTAAAACGTGTAGGGGACCTGCATGTCTGTCAGCGCGTCGTGTCTTGAGTTCGGACCGAATGACTCTAAAGTCATCCTCAGACCTAGACATGGCTATGTCCCTAAAGTGATGGGAACTCCATTCAGAGCGCAAGTTATTTCGTTGTCAGCTCTCCCAGCATCTGACAGCGAAGGTGATGTGAATCTCCTCTGCCCTGTCAGAGCGCTGAGGTTTTACATTACGCGCTCCGCCTCCTTCAGGCGTTCGGAGCAGCTTTTTGTTTCGTTTGGTGGGCGCACCAAGGGTCTCGCCTCCTCGAAACAGAGCCTGTCCAGATGGATAGTAGACGATATAGCGGCCGCTTATGCGTCAAAAGGTCTGCAATGCCCTCTGGGCATCAGGGCTCATTCCACGAGAGGCGTGGCCTCTTCGTGGGCATGGTCCAGTGGAATTTCTATCCATGACATATGTGTAGCGGCGGGCTGGAGCTCCCCGTCTACCTTTGTCAGGTTTTATAACCTAGAAGTTCCTGCCTTGCAGGGTAAACTGTTGTCAGTCTGAAGGAGAGGTGTATTCTGCCCAGATCTCCTGCTCAGATCACTCTCACATGATTCACCTCTCCTGGTTGAGCTGCACTAAGTAGGGTATGTGCCATGTGCCTATACAGACCGGCGCGCTGCTCTGTATTCCCTATGTGTGCTTATGTACAAGTGATGGCCCGCGTGGCTGGCCACCTTATTTTTTCCACTTATGGGGTTCCCCTGAAAGCTCGGGGTCTCATGTGGATACTTGGCGCGCACGGCGTTGACAAAGTGTTCCCGTAGCGTAAGCTAAACTTACGCAATACGAGAGAACCTCTCGTAAGAGAACGATACTCGGTTACTAACGTAACCTCGGTTCTCTCTAGAGAGGGAACGAGTATTGCGTAACCGGCCGTGCTCGCGCCACGAGAGACTTCGCTTCAGTCGACGAAAACCAGGGAAGTCAGCCTACAGCCCCTAGTGTTATACGCTAAGCCACGCCCATTCTGGCGGGCTGTGACGCTATGAAGGCGCGGGCGCCCTTCATTGGGCGTGACGTCACGCCGGGCTCAATGGTAGGCTGCAGCAGTTGCCCGCAGGGCAGCCAATGAACACGCGAGATGGCCTGCTCTAGGTCTGCTAGCTGCTGCACTGCGTTGACAAGGAATACAAAATTAAGGATAATTTTTTGGCTTCAGTATCTCGAGAAGATGAATCTTCCTTCGTCCACTTTTCTGAAGAGTTTAGCTCTTGATCGAACTCACCTGCCTGTAACTTTCTAGTAAAGCCGGGCAAAAAACATTGTGCAATTTTAGTCTGATTTTGAGCCGATTTCTGAATCATACTCGTACACTTTATTTGCAGCTTTGCAAAGATTTCAGCTCTTTTGTGCAGTGACCACCAGGGGGAAATGAGAGAAATAACCTCTCCCGACTGGCAATCGGATGGACGGATGAATTTCAGAAATTTTGGTAGCCTCTCTTAAGAGTATCGCACAGTTGAAACAGAGCTACGAACCAATTGCCCTTCATTCACTGCGTCTGCGCGAAAACAGAAATTAAACCATTTCATCTTTAATGCAGAAAGAAAGAAAACGAAAAGAGGGAGATCTACAAGTTCTGTAGTTATCAAACAAGCTAAAATTTAAACTGTTGCTTACCTCCAGTTCGTGTTGCAAAATGGATAATCTATTACCCACGTCTTCCAAGCCACCTACATTAAAATTACTTGATCATTGATTTACTTGTTTATTTCCTCTTTTAATATTTACTTCATTTCATTATCACAGAAAATGTGAATCGTTGTCCATCATTTAACAATTGGTGATAAAGAAAAATGTCACGTCACAATATTGAATTTTTTTCCATTTTAAAGGCGAGTCAGTGGATATCACACAAATGTGCAAAATTTGTGTGAGAGTTATGCCAGTGAAGAAGTCTCAAACCCTAGTCAATTATTCACTACAGAAAGTGAAAGTAAAAACCGACGAGCTTTCGCCATCTGAAGCTGCATTTATGGTGCACATTCTCTCAGAGACAACGAGAGATGGATCTACTTAAGCATAAGCTGATAACAGTACATAACTGCCTTCATTTATTTTATCTTGTGGCCCATAGTTACATAGTGAAAATATAAGAAGAGAAGCATTTTGTTTTAAACAGGTTGTTTTTGAATGTCAGTGTTAAATAAAGCTGCTCTTAATTTTCATTGATGACTGATTATTGCAGTGTTCGGACATATTACAGACTGTTAATCATTTTAACTATAGGCCTATAATTAATTGAATAATAGACCTTAAACATTTTTTTAATCATTTACAATGAGTAAGCTAATCTATATAATCTTTTATTATCCAGTACGTCGGTTATGCGGTTATGCGCTATGAACTCATTGCGAGGCAAATTAATTGTAATTTCAATTTACTAATAAAAGCACCATAATAATAATAATAATAATAATAACAATAATAATAACAATAATAATTCAATAGGCTACATCAATTCAATAGGCTACATCAAATTCCAATATCTGGTTATCGTGCATGTTTCACACGTATAGTGAGAGCAGTCAAGTCACAGCTCGACGATCGGACCGTATAGTATCGTGAACACATAAATCGTGAGATTTGGCTTTACATCACATGCGATTTACTCGCACAGTGAGATTTGGTATTTAACAAAAACATTGCTGAAATTGCACTGCATGCCAAGTTTAAGCCTGAAGACCTTGAATAGCTCAGGTGTGTTTGATTAAGGTTAAAGCTAAACTCTGCAGGAAAGTGGACCTCAAGGGGAGAACTCTTGACTTAGAGGATTGTAGTTGGAGAAAATACCTTGGTAGATGATTCAAATATTCTGTTTTCACCTGTAGGTAACACATTGATGTTAAGGTCTAACCAATGTTGATTACTACTTTATAGACAGATGAGGACACTATGTATTGCATAAGCAGATCTGCCCATGTCCATCTCTCTTCTGAGAAGGGAGACACGCTCAGAATGGATAACAGTAATGCAATAAAAAAACAGTTTTCAGTTCACATGAGTTGTATCTGAGGTGAAGCATATTGTGAAATGCCCTTCATAATGCATAATAAGTGCTCAGTTTGTGTTTGATGATCTCTTTCTCTAACCAAACCCTAACATTAGAGTCTAAGAAGTGCAGATGACAGAGACAGGTGCGCACACACAAGCTTAGCCAATGAAATACAACCGAAGACAGTGGAGTGAACCTTAGTCATAATAGAAAACCAGACATCATTTAAAGTGAATAAGCAGGGAGGGCCTCAGCAGCTCGCTGGATGCTTGTTTAGTTTAGTGTAAATGAGCAATTAACTGCAACATACTGTAGACTATATGCATATTCATATATTGTTGAATATAATCTTCTTTCATCACAAAGTAAATCATAACTGATTTAACAGTAAGGTCTCTCTTTCAGGATTTTTGTTCTGTGCAGATATTTAACTAAATCGATGGTTTAATGAACAAAGTTTATTTTTCTTCAGAAAACAGCTGTGATGTTTTAAACTATCATAGTCCTGTCATTCTGAGAAACAAGTAAACATATTGCAAGTCAACATGTAATACATTAAGTAATAAAATTAATTTAACAAGTGAATTAATGCGATCAGTTGACTTGTCTGACTTGACTGTCTAGTTGGTATGAGTTTGTGTGTGCATGTTTGTTCGTTTAAGGAAAAAGGACACATCCTGCTGTGCATGCTAATCTGATGGTTACGAACGAGACAGGGACTCTTGCGAGGGTTGGTTTGTTCATGAAACACACGGCTGAACAGATATGATGCCTCGAGCAAAGGCGAGCAGGGCCACGGAACACACCGCCAGCATCCCCACAGAAACATCACATGGTGACTTGGCTTCCACTAACAGAAGTCTTTCTCTTTCTCTCTCTCTCTCTCTCTCTCTCTCTCTCTCTCTCTCTCTCTCTCTCTCTACTAGTGTACAACTATCTGAGACACTTTCATTAAAGGGATAGTACATACGAAAATAAAATTATATTATTAATTATTCACCCTAATGTTTTTCAAAACCGTAATCATTCATCTTCGGAAAACAAATGAAGATCTTTTTAATGAAATCAGAGATTTCTGTCCCTCCATCGACAGCTACTCAAATGAAACTTTGACACTTAAAAAAGTTCATAAAGAGATCATAATCCATATGAATTGAGCAGTTTAGTCAAAATTTTCTGAGACATGATCATTTTGTACAATGAACAGATTACAGTTAGGTTTGTAATACCTCATACATCAGTTGTGGTAAACGGAAGCTCAAGTATGTTTGCTTGACATGCAAGAACCAATGAGGTTTGTTCTCGTACGTCAAACGTTCAGCTTCTGTTTATTAGATGTGTAACGATACACAAAACTGAAGGTTCGCTTTTCCCAAGGTTTTGACGTCTCGGTTCGGTTCGGTTTAGAAAGCTATAAAAAAATGTAAACAGTGGTTTAATGAAAAAATGGTGTCTTTGTCTTTAAATTAATTCAATTACAATTAAACGTTTTGCAAGGACTAAAAATCTGCTAATAGTGTAAACTATATAGGGAGCCGCACATTACTATAACATTAAAGGTTAACAACAACATTTTTTTGATATAATAATCAACACCCAACACATTGTATGAAAACACGTAAACTGAACATAAGGTAGTTTTTGCATTAACTTTATTCTAATTTGTTATTGAAATATAATAATTTACACAGTTGTAGGGTATGGACCAATCAGACACATACTAATTATTCATTATATACAAAGGTTTATGAAACTCCTCACAAAGCCCAAATGAACAAACACAAGGGCAGAAACAGTGTCATGTTACAGGGCATGATAAGGAGATTTTACGACCTCCGAGGAATGTGGCCACATACTCGAGAGAGACTATGAAACAGAAACCCTCTTTAAAACAGACTTTGCTGCATTAATCATAGACTAACTGATCTATAAATGAACATGCATAAAACTGTGAAAGAAACAGTGTAAATGGTTTACTGTCTCGTGTACTATTAGGTATATATTATGGTATGTATCAGTTTTTATCTCTTTATGAACTTTTTGAAGAACTTTTTGTGTAGCTGTCAACGGAGGGACAGAAAGCTCGCTGATTTCATCAAAAACATCTTAATTTGTGTTCCGAAGATGAATGAAAGTCTCACGGGTTTGGAACGGCATGAGGGTGAGTAATTAATAAACAGAATTTTCATTTTTGGGTGAACTACCACTTTAAAGAATGCCGGTATTCGTGTGGCTATACACAACTGCAAAATACAAGGCAAATAAATAATAATGAAGCAATATGCAAAGCAAAAAATATATACTGCCACTAGGGATGCAGCGATTACCGGATTTCACAATTAACCGCGCTTTAAAACGTCACGGTTAATTAATCGTAAAGACTATGCTACACCGAGTGTTCTGCACGGAACGGAACTTTTGCACCAAACGAAAACAAGGTTACACCAGCGGTGCACCAGCTTAATGCCGTAATCATCAACCACTATGGCAGAGGGACTAGCAGCGACGCTCTATTTCCACCGAAAAAACGCCTTAAGTGCCTGTTCACAGATCGCGTCTTTTGCGCGCTCAATTTCGTTATTTTAAATGTAGGCGCGCGGCATGCGCGCTCATAAGGGAAGCGACGCGCTCGTTTTTTCCAAGCGTGTGCGCGCCGCATTGAGATAAAAACATCTCTACTTTTCATAATGCCGCTAGGCGCAAGCGCACCTTAGGTCAAGTGACAAGAACCAACACAGCAACAACAGACGCCTCCGGACGGAGCGCAACCGCCCTAGCGCTTTGGAAAAAGGAGAACGTGGCGTACAACTTTCAGCTTTCAGTGCAACGTAAAAAAACAACAACAAAAACAGCGGAATGTTTTGGCTACGCAAGTCTGTGGAAAACAGAATGTGACGTGCTCTCAAGAGTTTCAGTCAGTGAACATTTAAGTTAATATCCTATTGCTTTCTCCTGTAAATGTTAGGCTTTGTAGTTTTAAAATGCCCGGTGTAAAACACTAACATAAGATCAAGGCCGTGTAGACTTCTAGGACTACCAATTAACTGCATTTCAGTTATTAATAACACTGCATGAGAGATGTTCTCAGTTTCTTTCTATAATTTTTACTTAAACTTCAAACAAACAAACCAAAATAATGAGATTATAATAGATGATTTTCTAAAGGCACATGTAAAATTTGGATTAATAATAAATTAAAAAAAGAGTATTAAAATAAGTACAATAATATTGGAGTGGATAACATTTGGACTAAATTTGTTTTCTTTTTAAAAGAAATACATAGTTAATATTCAGCTTACATTTAATTCAATAGAGCCAAATACTTTGTTTATTCTTATTTTCATTGGGATTTATTATCCCTTTATTTGTTTTTAAGTCAAATACCAACAAGATATTGTATTCATGTTATCAAGTTTTCTACCTCAGGTTGAAAATAAATTTAGAACAAACTAAACACTTAATCATTTTGTGATCTATTTCAATCAAAGAGCCCTGCAGCCATTGACTTAAAGCTGCAGTAGGGAGTTTTGAGAAAATGTTTACTTAGCCTGAAAATTTGAAACAAACAAAACTTACAGGTCCAACCCCCTTGCTCTCTGCTGCTCTACAGCCCTCCCTCCACAGCTCCTCCCCCACAGCGGAGCCTGCCGTGAACGCGCAGGCTAGTAAGCAGGACCACCGATGACGGCGGATTATAAACAGTTATGGAACATTCACTAATAGGGACGAAACATCAACAATATGCTTTACATTGACTATGGCCTGCCCATACTTTGACTACAAACTTGGTCCTCAAATCATTATGTATTTTGCAATACATGTAACTTTATAACGTTGCACTCTTTCTATAAGTTATAGCTACTAAGATAACGTTAAAGGATTAGTTCACTTAAAAAAAAAACTTTTGCTGAAAATTTACTCACCCCCATGTCATCCAAGATGTCCATGTCTTTCTTTCTTCAGTCGAAAAGAAATTAAGTTTTTTGATGAAAACATCAAAACAGGCTTTTTCTCCATATAATGGACTTCAATGGGACACAAACGTTTCGAGGACCAAATGACAGTTTCAGCGCAGCTTCAAAGGGTTTTAAACGATACCAGACGATGAATAAGGGTCTTATCTAGTGAAACGATCGGTCATTTCAAAAATAAATAAAAAAATTTAAGTTTTATAAGCACAAATGCTCGCCTTGCTCTGTTCTGTGATGCACGTTCGTGATCCTGTTCGAACTCGTTCATCCAAATGAACAAATCTTTTTTTGAGTCATTCGTTCGTTGAATGAACGAAATGACTCCGAAAAAGACTCGTTCAAAATGAACAAATCTTTTTTCGAGTCATTTCGTTCGTTGAATGAACGAAATGACTCGAAAAAAGATTTGTTCATTTGGATGAATGAGTTTGAACAGGAGAGTCACGAACGACTGTACGCGCTCGCGCTGTGCAAGAGAGGGGTGATCAGCGCGTACACGAGCGTGATTGACACTGCTAAGACATTTCTCCTGGCTCTGATTGGTTGTTGCTGACCGGGAGCGGTGTATTTCTGCAAATGGCAATAGGACCACAGGGAGGAGCCAGAGGAGCTTGATTTTTTTCACAGATTATCTGTCTCATATTCTACTTTCAGGACATAATGGGAGTTTTAACAAATATTTGTTTACAAAAACTACCTACTGGAGCTTTAATTTGTTATTTTTAAAAGAAAAATGCTGGATGTTTACAGAGCACTTCTCTATAATTCCAAAGGAAGAGATTGATTATCGTTTGTCATTTTATAATTTTGTACTGTGTTGTGGCAAATAACACATTAAAATCTAGTGTTGAGTGTTCATGTGATATTGTACATATAGTTTTGTGAAATTAATTGATGCATAATAATCGTGATAATCGTTAAATCGGGATTATTTCTCAGACAATAATCGTACTTACAAAATCTGTAATCGTTGCATCCCTAACTGCCACTTATTTTTATAATTTATACAAGGATGTACTAAGGCCCCATCCCCACTACTACGTTTTAGGCAAGGCAAGGCAAGGCAAGGCAAGTTTATTTATATAGCACATTTCATACACAATGGTAATTCAAAGTGCTTTACATAGAAGAAATTAAAATAATCAAAAGAAATCAGAATAATTAAAACAGTTTAGAATAAAAGATAAAATACAGAAATAATCACATGAGATCAGAGTAATTAAAACATAATATAAAATACAGTGCAAACAGTCGGACGAACAGTGGCACAGTGCTCATTCAGTAAATGCACAGCTAAACAGATGTGTTTTGAGTCTGGATTTGAATGTGACTACTGTAGGAGCACATCTAATCTCTTCTGGAAGCTGGTTCCAGCTGCAGCTGGCATAGAAGCTAAAAGCAGACTCGCCATGCTTAGAGTGAACCCTTGGTATTTCTAGCCGATGTGATCCTAATGATCTGAGTGATCTGTTGGGTTTATATTCAGTGAGCATATCTGCAATGTATTGAGGTCCTAGGCCATTGAATGATTTATATACCAGTAATAATACTTTAAAATCAATCCTAAATGTAACTGGCAGCCAGTGTAAAGACCTGAGGACTGGTGTGATGTGTTCATATTTTCTGGTTCTGCTCAGAATCCTAGCAGCAGCGTTCTGTATGAGCTGCAACTGTCTTATGGTCTTTTTGGGAAGGCCAGTGAGAAGTCCATTACAATAATCCACCCTACTGGTGATGAAAGCATGCACAAGTTTTTCTAAGTCTTGACTGGAAACAAAGCATCTAAGTTTAGAAGCATCTAAGGTTTTAGTTTAGAAACGCAGACCTTTTGCTACGTTTGCACCTCCCGTCCACACTAAAACGGCAAAAACGAAGACCTAAAACGGAGAAGTTTAGAAACGCTGCCGACCCCGTTTTGCGTTTTGAATCTCCGGAGGGCGTTTTAGTGTAGATGGATCAAAACGGCGGGGTCAACGCAAACAGGGTCAACACTTTAGAAACGATAACGCAGAGGCTCACGCTCGGCTCTCTGATTGGATGTCATACAATGGAAGAAAACGCACAAGAACAGCCTGAACTACCAGTTACGTTAGTGCAAGTCAATTCTGCATTTCACAATGCTATAACTGCCTACATGCGCCGGAGGCAAGCTATTATTCCAGCGATCTGTGACAGTTCCCGTGTGCAGCGGCAGTATCGACCGTACATGGAGCGTCGGTTTTGATTTAAGTCGGGAAGAACCAGTGCATGGTGGGATAATTTTATCAATGAAGTTGTAGTTCCTGAAGAATGGTGCGAAAACTTTTGAATGTCCAGATCGGCACTTATCAACCTTAGCGAAATCTGAGGAATAGTCAATCCGTTTCCTGTTTACACCGGCACGCGCATGCCCAGTGAAGGTGAATGGTGAAGTGATCCGCGTTTTCAGTCGTTTTAATGTGGACGGAGATCAGTTCTAATACGCAGCTAAAACGCTGGTGTGGACGGAGATCGTATTTGTTTTAATTCTCCGTTTCTAAACTAAAACGCAGTAGTTTGGATGGGGCCTAAGACCGTGATATTAAAAGACCAAACTCAGCATACACCACATTAATGATGCATACTACGGTAGGCAGATCTGTCCAGAATATGAACGCAATGTGCTAAATGTAATGAACCAGAGTTGATCTCTCTCTCTCTCTTTCTCATGCAGGCACACTTGCACACGCACACACACACGCTTAAACACACACACTTGCACGCACACACTCACTCTCAGCTGATCCTCATCGCAATCAGTGCTCACGCTGATTGTCACCACACCTGTTTTCTCTTAACCTGATTTTGTCTACTACTTCTTGTCACCATTCTCTCAATTTAATAATAATAATAATAATAATAATAATAATATATTTTATTTGTAAAGCACTTTTCATAGTTAAAAACAATCCCAAGGTGCTACAGAGTATAAACAAAGATAAAAACCGTGAAGAGAAAATAAAAAAATAAAAAAAATAAAAATTAAAAAATTAATAAAAAGTTAGCAAAAAGTAAAAAATGCTTGCTTAAAAATTAAGGTTTTTAGTCCTTTCTTAAAAGAGTCTATGGCTTGAGGAGCCCTTAGGTTTTCTGGAAGGGAATTCCAAAGACGCGGTGCGGCTGAGCAGAAGGCTCGATCCCCCATAGTACGGAGCTTAGTTCTGGGTGGTTGAAGAAGGACTTTGTTTCCGGAGCGGAGATTGCGTGAAGAGTTTTGCATTGTGAGTAGTTCCTTTAAGTAGGGGGGTGCATTGCCGTGGATGCATTGATGGGTAAGTAGGATGATTTTATAGTTAATCCTGTATGAGACAGGAAGCCAGTGAAGAGAGTGAAGGATGGGAGTGATATGCTCATATTTTCTTATCCTCATTAGGATCCTTGCTGCACTGTTTTGAATATATTGTAGTTTTTGAAGGCTTTTTCCAGGAATTCCAAAGAGGAGTGAGTTGCTGTAGTCCAGCCTCGAGGATACAAAAGCATGGACAAGTTTTTCAGCATCTGACAGACCAAGTGTGGGACGGAGTTTAGCAATGTTCCTGAGGTGATAGAAAGAGGTTTTACACAGATGTCAAATGTGAGTTGAGCATCAAATCTTACGCCCAGGTTAGTGACTGTCGATGATAGTGGAATGTTTTGACCAGAGAAGGTAATGTGGGTTATGGGTGATGACTGGACCTGATGTGGTGTACCAACTAAAATAGCTTCTGTTTTGGAGCTATTTAGCTGTAGGAAGTTTGCCTTCATCCATACCTCAATCTCTTCAAGGCAGGAGCTCAATGATGCCAGAGTGGATGTAGATGAGATGAGGTTGGTTTTTATATATAGCTGAGTGTCATCGGAATAGCAATGAAATGATATTCCATGCCTGTTGATGATGTGGCCAAGGGGAAGAGTATAGATGGTGAACAAAATCAGGCCGAGAACCGACCCTTGAGGAACACCGCAAGTGACTGTATGCGTCTGAGACTTTACACCTCCCAAGGAAACATACTCTGTTCTTCCAGACAGGTAGGACTGGAACCAGCTCAAAGCAGTGTCAGAGAGTCGGATAGTATGATGGAGGCGCTGAAGGAGGATATTAGGATCAACCGTGTCAAAAGATGCAGATAGATCCAGTAGGATAAGAAGCGATGGTGTGCCGGTGTCAGCCGCCATCAACAGGTCATTTGTGACCCTGATCAGGGCTGTTTCGGAACTGTGAGCGGAACGGAAACCGGACTGAAATTTTTCAAGAAAGAAATTTGAATTCAGATGATCCTGAAGATGGGCAGCAACAACTTTTTCTAGGACCTTGGACAGGAATGGAAGGTTGGAAATAGGCCCAGTGTTTCCCCTACAATGTATTCAGCAGCGGCGCAGCGCCGCCGCTGGATTTTCAGCGCCGCTGTAAAATCTTTCCATGATCAGTAATATCACGACATTCTCTTCATTCACGTACACACCTAAAAACACTGAGACATGGCGACCGGCGGCGCTGCATGCGGTGGCTCTGAATCCACTTGTAAATAAGGAGGAAAGAGCC
The DNA here is from genome assembly GCF_051911475.1 of Siphateles boraxobius. Classification (NCBI taxonomy): domain Eukaryota; kingdom Metazoa; phylum Chordata; class Actinopteri; order Cypriniformes; family Leuciscidae; genus Siphateles; species Siphateles boraxobius. The sequence continues at coordinate 483,999 of NW_027508721.1, read as the reverse complement.
ACATATGGAAATATTTTCGATTAGACTAATGTCACGTTGCCATAAGGGGCCGTTCACATAGCGCGTTTTTTGCGCATGCAAATTCATTATTTCAAATGCGTCCGGCGCACTCGTTTTTCCAAGCGCGCCTCTGTTCATGGTTGCATAGCAACGACAGACGCCACGGGAGAGCAAGCGCTTGTGGAAAGGAGAAAGCGGTACGAACTGCGCTCTCCATGAGGACGAGGAAGTATCATCTACTGCTCATAGTCCTGATAGTTAACGTTAAATCATATTTAATTTTTCAGATGAGTCTACTAAACTTGTTGGTGTCCTTCAGAAATCATTCTAATATGATATGTGATGCTCTTTTCTTTTTTTCAAAGATCCTTTGATTAATAAAAAGTTAAAAAGAACATCATGTAATAATATTTCACAATATTAGGCTACTGTTTTTTCTGGGTTTTTTTTTATTAAATAAATGCAGGCTAGATGAGCATAAGACTTCTTGCAAAAACAAAAAATACCCCCACAATCATTCAATTACCAAAGAGCCTTAGAGATCTTCTATAAAAAGCCCAGAAAAATTAAGTGCTCACAGATTGGGTGTGGCCTTTCCCATTAACATAACATTTTCAATAAATTGTAAATAATCTTTTTCTGGGTTGTGCTGTTTCATTTTTCCCCTAAACAATTTCTACCAAGCTGAAAATGAACACAAAAGAAAAACATGAATAATCCTGTCTAAAATTATAAAATTAAGGTTTCTGTTTGTGACTGCAGTTCAAGATACGTGCTGCAATAATCATGCCTTGAATCAGTTGATGGTTTGTCATATTTGTTTTTCTTAAAATGTCCATTTCTATCCACAAAACTTGCCAGAAGTCATGGTTTAAGGGTTTAAAAAAAAAAAAAAAAACTCTTCCAGGGTGCATGCCCCCGGACCCCACCACGCGCGGCTTGGTAACAACCTCGGGCACGTAACAGCACCGCTGCTGGAAAAAATTCTAGGGGAAACACTGAGGCCTGTAGTTTGCAAGAACTTCAGGGTCTGAAGTGGGTTTTTTTAGAATGGGTTTGATGACAGCAGTTTTAAGAGCAGATGGAACATGGCCAGTGCATAAAGAATGGTTGATGACTTTGGTTATTAAGGGACTAAGAGAACTGATGTGAGTTTTCACCAGAGCTGTAGGAAAAGGATCCAGCATACAGGTGGAAGCCATCATCCTGCTGATGATGTCCTCAACCTGTTGTTTAGAGATTTCAGAAAAACAACAGAGAGGCTGGATGGTCCCAGGCTGTGGGTCGGTAGTGGGGACAGACAGAGCAGGGGTGCTGGAGAGTCGAGAGCGGATGGTCTCAACTTTTTTTCTGAAGAAAGTGATGAAGTTATTGCATTTCTCTTCTGATGTGTCATTATGTGAACTAGTTTGTGGCTTGGTGAGATGGTTTATGGTAGAGAAAAGCTTCTTGGAGTTTCCCTGATGTTTACTTATGATGCTTGAATAATACTGTGTCCGTGCCTTTTTTAGCGACATTGCATAGGCCTTTTGATGTTCTTGATAGGCTATTTTGTGAACAGTAAGTCCAGTTTTTGAAGCACGCCGCTCAAGTACACGACCTGCTGTTTTCATTTTCCGTAGTTCTGGAGTGAACCAGGGAGATGTACGTGAGAAAGTGACTATTCGTGTTTTTACAGGTGCGTGGAGGTCCAAAATACTGCTCAGGGTGCTGTTATAAAAATCCACTGATTCATATACTGATGTAAAATTTTCGGATGGAATTTGCAGGAGGTCCAAAGCCAAAGTGTCTGAGTTGATATTTTTTATGTTTCTGAAATGGATTCGGCCATTGAATAATCTGATTTCATTGCCAGATTATTGTTACTTCGTAAGGTGCGTTCCTGTATGTTCTGCAGACTCAGTCTAGCTACTCTGTCCTGTCTTGTCTACGTATATTGTGTTCTGTTGTCTGCAACTACTACTCAACCTGCTGCTCGACAACAACTACTCTGGGTCTGAGTTATCTCCGCTGACCACTGCTATTCTGTGTCATTAAGCCAAGTCTATCGCGATACCAGTTCAGCGCCAGACTGGCGCCTGGCTGCCTTAGTTCATTTCTTTATTAAAAAGACTTTGCTATTACCTGCATTCGCTCTTGGGTCCTCTGTTTATCCTGACACTAAACTGCACATTAAAGTCCCTATAAAGGCAATTAAAAAAAAAATGTAAACACATTATAAATGTTAGAAATGTATTGCTAAAACACATTACAAAGACTGTGAACTGTGAAGTACTGAATAGTTGAGTTAGACCGTTAAACAGTTTTTCACCATTGGTATTTTACGGATTTTTTGGGCGGGGCTAAAAGGGTACTCGATGACGCACTGGAGTGCCTGAGCTCCTGGCCCCGCCCCTACCTGATGATGCACTGGAGCCCCTGAGGCTGGCCACTCCCCTAGCGATATAAATAGAGCACATTCGCATCAGTTTGCTGCTCAATCGCGAGTTACTGTCAGTATTATTAGTTACTACAGCTTACAGTTTGCTAGTTAGCTATGTCTTCGTCACGGAAATGCGTTCTACCTGGATGCGATCACGTACAAAACAGATCGGTGTCCTTATTTAAATTTACTAAATATGATCACATCAAGAAGAGGTGGATTAATTTTGTGAAAAGCCACCTTGATGGAGAGCTGAGGATCACCGCTGATTGATATGTACTTGCCGGCTTTTTTTATCATTCAAATTTGGCTGGGTGTCTAATAACACATTTTTCTGTGATATGACAAACTCAGAACACATACTTCATTTTGACTTTACAGGGACTTTAAGCATTTTCCCATAGAAAACCATTATAAAGAAAATGCTTAATGTGATGTATTGCTTTTAGGCAGTGATATAGGAAGACAAAAAATATGAACTAAATGCACAAAGTTTCACGTTAAGTGTTTTTCCATTGAAATGCATTATAAAGAAAACATGATCTAAATATTTGTGGCTTTAAACAGATGGTAAATTGAGAGACCTGTGCTGCAGTTCTATGGTTGTTTTGCCCACCAGTTCTTAAAATTATGTCTTGTTATCGTTTTATCCAAATTGCTTCTTTTTTTTTTAAATGCACATTAGCTTTTTTTCCTTGGACAGGTTAAAATTTACAACACTGCATGTACTGTGTGCTGCACTGCAGTATGAATGAAAATGCTGATTCACTCTCTTACAGTAGGTGGTGCTTATTTAAAAGTGGAAATACCCCGCTTTTTTTTTCTTTTTCTTTCTTTTTCGCGGTTTCCTGCTTTACCCCAGTAAACAATGCACAGCTTTTGGTTTCTGACAACTGCTTGTCGTGGAGAAGAAAAAAACACCTGCTAGCAACAAACAGAACTACGTCTTACAAGAGTCTTACAATAGTCTTGTACATTAGACTAGAGTCTAATGTACAGTATTTAAATGTTTTCAAATAGCCATATTTTTGAATTTGCTATGGTGTTTATTAAAGATCATCAAATATTTAAAGAAGTCACTTATATATTTTGACATTTTAATTTGGACTAAAACATGCAAGTCCAGAAAAGATATCTGGATATTGGTTTAAATTGTTCTGAACCTTTATTATTGTTTTTTTATAGTTTTGTTCTTTTGTACTTTAATCTGTTTGTAACGTGTGTTTACTTTATACATTAGTATCACTATTATTCTGATAATGAATATTATTATTATTGTGCAGTTTTGTATTGTTTTATTGTATTCATTCAAATAACAAAAAGGACCATGAACAGTTAAAGTTATTGACTTCTAAAATGTATTAAGAGGAACACTAATGTTTGTTTAACCTTTAAATCTGTTAAAAAAAATCTGTCTAAAAAGAATAGTCACTCATTTGACAATCCAGTTGGCAATTTCCAGTGACAAGAGACCGAAACCGCTGGCGATGTGACGAGGTTAAGCAAAATTCAACATGAAACAAATGAGCAACGCAGTCACTCCCACTCTCCTGCATTCTCAGTGATCAGCCCTTGATTAAAAAAAAAAGAGGCTACACAACAAAGACACATGCCAGTGGCGGAATGACATAAACTTTAACTTAATTGACATAAATTAGAAACAAAGTCCATTACACTTTATAGAAAATGAATAATTACATTACAAAAAAAGAAAAGAAAAGTCCCATCATCATTAAGATTGACTCTCCTTGTTTTTGAATGTGCCATAAAAATCAACCACTTGACGCCTGATACGACCATCCTACAACACTGGCGAACGATAGCAGAGGCGCTTCAGCAACCCGGTGAGTACTGGAATTAGCATTAAGCTAACACGCCGTTTTGGTAGCCATTGTTTGTTTACGCTCTTGTTTCCGGAAGTCATTCCCTAGTTTTCTACGAAATCACGCACGTCGTTAAAGACGGCTAGCGATGATTAGTCAGGAAGCAATGTGTAGTATGACATGTTTCTTGTCCACGAAACAAGAATTTAGGAGTCAAAAATTGCATAATCTGGCAGTGACTATCGAAACTGAAAAAAAAGATTGTGTATTCTGAACCCAGCATTAGACTACTTTCCAAATAAAATTCTGACAAATAAAATAATTGACATCAATTTGTGGCAAGTTGAACTTCCTCAGCTGGCAAAGGAAGTACAACCTTTGCTGGGCCTTTTTTGGTGCTTTTCCACTGCATGGTACGGCTCGGTATGGCTCAGTACGGTTCGGCTTGGCGCGGCACGGTTCGGCTCGCTTCGCTTTTCCACTGCGTGGTACGACTCGGCTCGGCACGGCTCGGTTCGCTTCAGCTCGGTTGCTTTTCCACTGCAGTTAGTACCACTTCAAAGTGGGTGGGATTTTGACTGATCGTTATAGTTTATCCGCTCCTCGGCAACCAACAAGAGGAACGTCTGCGCTTCTCGTCCACTGACCACGTTTCAGCCATTTCTTTTTTGAAAGTTTTTTTTCTTCAAGCAAGTAGTTTTATAACAGGCGCTACAGCGGTGGCTGTTACTGGCTATTAGAAATCTAGCGGGTTTGAGGTCTCGCAAATCAATGACGCTGGTAGTTACGATTCTGTCTGTCTGACCAATCAGTGATCTGCAGTGTTTTCACGTCACATTTTAGTATCGGTACGGTACGCTTGGAACCTCAACAGAGGTGGTACCATTTAAAGCGAGCCGAAGCGAGCCGTACCGTACCGTACCATGCAGTGGAAAAGCGCCACAAGGGAGCCATACTGAGCCGAGCCGTACCGTACCATGCAGTGGAAAAAAGCGCTAAAGCGTGCCGTACCGAACCGTAGCGCCATTTCACAATGGAATCAATGTGACTGTCCCACTTCAGCTCCTGAGAGATGGTGGTGCCCAGGAACCTGGATGACTCCACTGCTTCCACAGTACTGATCATGATTGTGAGTGTGTGAGTGTGAGTGTGAGTGTGAGTGTGAGTGTGAGTGTGAGTGTGAGTGTGAGTGTGTGTGTGTGTGTGTGTGTGTGTGTGTGTGTGTGTGTGTGTGTGTGTGTGTGTGTGTGTGTGTTGGGGGGGCGGGGGGGATTGCAAGGGTGTTTCTCCTGAAGTTTACTATCATCTCCACTGTTTAGAGCATGTTCAGCTCCAGGTTGTTATCTCCCAATATTTTAAATTTGGACTGCAATACCCATTTCAACTGTTAGTTGTCAATCTCACATACTGCACCTTTAAATTATGTTTAACAGGAAAGAGGTCTTTTTTTTTTCCATCAAGTTTGTGTCACCATTTCTAAACAAGCTTACGATTAGGCAATATACACAACAAGTTTACGTTATATCTTAAGATTTTCTTTTAGTTGAAAAAATTAAACAATATGTGTAAACAAAAAAAATATAAAGAATAAAAGCATTTAAGCTCAAACCAAAGAACATCAGCAATTCACCTGTCACTTTAAGGCTTAAATTTAAACATGAGTTATAAAAAGATTCACCCCCCTCACAGTTTTCATGAAGGGCAAAATTAGCTATATCGATCAAAACAGGTTGTACCAAGCTGTAAAAAAAAAAAAAAAATCTGCTGTAAAATTGGCCATTTTAACATGGGATTGACTCTCTTTTTGAGCCGGTCTCTAACGGCCAGTCGATGAATTGCAGTTTAAGTCACTTCCGTGTTGGACTCAAGAGTGTCTTTATGGTCATACTGATAAGAGCAAGACATTATTCAAAACTGTAAAGCGTTTACTTTTATTAGTCTCACTCACAACAAAAACAAAACGTGTGTGTGTGTGTGTGTGTGTGTGTGTGTGTGTGTGTGTGTGTGTGTGTGTGTGTGTGTGTGTGTGTGTGGATCAGGAGAAGGCAGAGGGCCGTGAGAGAACGGCGCGAGGCCGGCGGCGTGATTACTGATGCACCAGTCTCGCATCTCTCACGGAGGAGTGGAAGCATATAAGGAGGAGCAGAAGCATAAAAGGAGGAGCGACGACAGTGTAGATCGAGAGAGGCCAGGCCTGGATTTTATGTTGTGTTTCTGTTTTATTATATGTGGCAGCAGTCGTCCGTGAGGGACTGCTGCCTTTACTTTCGTTTTGTATTTGTTTATTTTTATTATTAAAGTTGTTTAATGTTCGCCGGTTCCCACCTCCTTCTTTCAATAACAACGAACTTTGCTACACTTGATTATGTTTTCCTCAGTTCATAGAAGCGCTGCAGGTGTGTGATGTGACGATGTGTGAATCCTCATGTTCTGTTGTTTATGCTGCTATTTGTGCATGTAAAACTAAAACCCTGGAAACATTTTTTTCTTTTTAATGGGCCACAGAAACATCCATTCTAATTTAATTTAATTCTAATTTAACAATCTTGTTGGTTGTTTGTTAAGGAAAAATAATGAACATCCCTAATGCAGACACTAAGGCAATTTTGAAGATGATTTCTACAACACCCCACATTCAAAGCCATCCAGCTTTTGTCTGCTGTATTTCCTGTAGCAGTATGTTTCTCACTCCTGTGCATGGCTTTAGTAATCACAGCTAAAGTTCAAGAAGGGTAGGCCTGTATCACAAATCACAATACTATTACTCGGTAAGCTACTTTTGGACCAGGCAGCTTTTTCCAATTTGGCTCATTGTCTCATTTCCAGTGGAGTCAGGAGGAAATTAACTTCAACACCTTCAAGTGTCCAACACATTATGAGACTGTGTGCTACAGTAACAGTCATGAACTCCACTAAAAGATATGAGGAATGAGCCAAATTAGTTAAAGAGAAGATCATTAAAGTGCTCTGAAACCTTTTTAAAGCACTATCGCAAAAAAGCGGTTTCTAGCATAACCGCACAGGAAATCAACAATTGCTTTTGTATCCTGACAAATTCATTTCCACAGGGCAGAAAGTAGAAGCTTGTATGATACACAATGCGCTTGTTGGTTTGTTTGTTATTGAAAGTCATGTCAGCATCCAGGTATGTTTTCATCGGGAGATTAACCTAAGGAATATAAGTTTTTATTATTATATCTTTGATAAAATTCGAAAAGGAATCTGGACTTCAAACGTCTACAAATCATAAAATTGTTCAATTAAATATGCTTTAAAATGACATTAGTCAAATGCATGACCCACACTGACCAGCAATTACCTTAAAAGCGGCTTATTCCATTTTTTTTTCTTTTTATTGTCCTGGCAAAAATGCTATTAGCTCTCATGCATGCCAATCAGAAAGTAGGAAATTGGAAGGTTTAATTCCATAATAAAATGTCTTCATCTGAATATTTTATATATATTTTTTGCAAACAAAGATTTAAATTGAGATTATATATATATATATATATATAGACATCTGAATAATTTCAAACTTACCATTTTCACCTATATATATATATATATATATATATATAGGTGAAAATGGTAAGTTTGAAATTATTCAGATAAACACAGTCTCTCACAAACACACAGAGAGAGAGAGAGAGAGAGAGAGAGAGAGAGAGAGAGAGAGAGAGAGAGAGAGAGAGAGAGAGAGAGAGAGAGAGAGAGAGAGAGAGAGAGAGAGAGAGAGAGATTTAGTTGGTGGCATCAGAGCATTAGTGTTTGTTCTTGGCAAACAAACCCAAAGAGAAAGCATTTCTCATGTATTTTTTCTATCACTGTGCTGCAGGAAACACACAAAACAGAAACATAATGACACAGATATCCTCTAGTCTGGAGAGTAGAGAGTGAAATAAAATGTTTTCAGTGTGACATAACATTTTTATTAGGGATCATTTCTGAAACACTGTCATTTGCCAATGCCACATCCTATTGAGCCATAATCTTTGGATGTGGAATGAAATATAACAGCATTTTTCTGCATATTCTTTCCCATTTTTTTAACAAAAGGCCCCTGCAGGAACCGGATATCGTGGCACACTCAGGTGAACAAAGCATTCATTCTGTGAAGGCAGACAGACAGGCTTTCATCACTGTCCTTCAAGCCTCAATTGCATCCCTTCTCAAGTGCACATTCCAGCCAAACTTCCCACAATTACCTGGCACTTCATCTCTAGGGTTAGGCTACACTGTTGTAATCATTTTTTTTTTAAAGTCCTTACGCGTCAAAGATCAACGACGGCCCCAGTGGAGGAGAGTAACTAAGTAAAGTTTTTCCTCCTGATTGCGGCAACCCACGCGATGCAGCGTCTTCTCGTCAGCTCCTCGACCTGCTTCCCTTGTTGTTTTTTCCAAGAAGGAAAGCTGGAAGAAAATGTATTCCGTTGTTCAGTTTCCTCCCTGAGCGATCGTGTGACCTGCTATGGCAGTTCTTGACATTTATTAAAATCTCGACAGAAAATACAAACACAGCCTCAAAGACGTGAATTCAAATACAGCGGGGTAGGGTGCGAATATGATACAAATTCTCGATGGTGGTTTAAAGTGACCTTTAAGGAAAAGTGTAATATTAATCCTTTAAATTGTGTCATGTAGCTTGATGCTACTTGTTGCTCTAATCCACCTGCTGCAGGAGCTGTTCTATTCCATAGGATAATTAGTTAAAATAATTCACATAAGGTCCCAAGAATTGTTTTTTTTTGTTTTTTTGTTTGTTTTCTAGCAAGACTTAAGTTAATAAGTGGATTATTCATGTATGTGGAATAACAGAGGTGTAGATGACCAAGCCATAAGGCCAGAATAAAGGCTAAAATTGCTGAATTCAAACAAAAGAATAAGGATAAAACAATAATGAAGATTAAGTCTCATACAAGCAGAGGTGTGAAAGGTTCGTCGATTGACAACAGAGCATGAATGACCAGTTCTTCTCGCCAGAGTCATTAGTCAAAGACTGAAAATGGGTGTTTACAGGTAGGGGTGTGACGATAACCGCATCACCGCAATATCGCATTAATGAGATGCTTGGTGTGAGGTCATATGGAGTGCATATGGTGTGTGATATGAGCTATAAACACATTAATCTTTGCTTATTATTTACTGTATTCAGAGAGTCCTATGTTCTTACATGCTGTCTTACATGCGCTTCATGAGGCACACTAGCACACACACGCAAGGTCTCTCGCTCTCTCCCTCACTGCCGTGCGCGCACTACACTGTTTGGAGGAGCACAGTATGTGCGAGCTCTTGCTCACAAGCTCTAGATTCCAGGAGATTTGAACTAATTTGCGGGCATCAGGGAGCCGCTATCAATCTGCGGGAGACTCCCTGAACTTCCGTGAGACTGGTCTGCTACAACCTCAGGCCAGCAGCGACAGTTGGGAGACTCCGAGGCCTTTGCGAGAGGTGCGAAGTACCAAAGAGGCAGCGATGTGGCGAGCACGTACTGACAGCGTGACTCGTTATTCGGTTGAAGAAATGGTAAGTTACAATTCCGTTCCGTTGAGAAACCAGCGTTCAAAGCCATGCTACAGGCATTTGATAAGCAATATGTACTTCCTGACCGAAAGCAGCCTACTTTTCTCAAACAGCGATCCCTGAAAAGTATCTGTCAGTGAAGGACGGCATAATACAGGACTTAAAAGACGTTGATCATTTCTCAGTGACTTTAGCCTAATTAATAGTTAATTATTAATATTTACAATTTAATAAATGTTAATTTGCTGTTAATAATAAAGAAAACTGCTTTTTAATTATTAAAAAAGGTTGTTTAAGTTTAGCCTAATTAATAGTTAATTATTAATATTTACAATTTAATATAAATGTTAATTTGTTTATTTGTTAATAAAGAATACTGCTCTATAATTTTTCATTTCATTGTCATTTACAAGCTACATGCGTTCTTGATCGCGTCTGCAGTGTGTGATGCGGCCGCGGGTTTTTTTTTTTGGTTGGGGGTTAACCGCCAGACCGCGAGATTTGCTGCTTCTTCACCGCGGTAAGAAAAAATCCCATACCGTCACAGCCCTATTTACAGGGCAATAAAATATTAGCATCTTATCAGCTTTTTCAAAAAAAAAAAAAAACACCTCCCCTGGCATATTCTTACTTAAGTCTTCACAGCATGGATCATTTTAGAGATAATTTTCTGGTAAGGGGTTAAGTCTACCAGTCTATCTGCCAGTGACAAAAGTATCTCAGGCTTGGCCTGGCCTGGCCTGTGTCTTGACTAATATTTAGGCTATATTTTATGTGCACAGGAAGCTTCTCACTATATCTCTTGACAAACAGAGAAGGGGAACAACTGTTTACAGAACACACAATACAAAAGAGACATTAGTTACAAGCAAACTTTTAAAATGATTGAAGAAGTAGTTTAAAGTTGTGCCACTTAATTACTTCAAATATGCATTGCCATCTCTAAACTAATTAAACACTTAATTGTTTTATTTTTGTCCAATGTCCATTCTTCTTTAAAAGTCCGAATTCCATTACGTGTCACTGAGTCAATGAGAATAAGTCTAATACACCGTTTTCAACTGCAGTGGCCTATTTTTATTCTACATTTGAATATTTGTCAGATGCTATTTTTTGCAGTTATGTTAAAATCTAATCTGTGCACACTGTTAAAAAAAACAACTACATATTTTCCAGTGCACAGGACTTTTAGAGTAACAAGCACTAAGAAATGTTAGACCAACCGAATTCCCCCAAATGTACATTATAGCATGAATTATACATTTACTGTCACAGGTTTATTGTTTTGCAGTTTGTTTATCATTATTGTTAGTTATTTGTTGTGATGTTAAGAGCTCATCTTTTGTCATTTGTTGATTGTCACTGTCTTGAACTAAGTGTGTCCATGAACAAACTTACTGCATTTGGGTTCGTCTTGACCCGGAAGAGGTACAATTAGGGTTGTAATGGTATACCGGTATGGCGGTTTATCACGATAGTGACACGTATGATTATCATATCGCGAACATTTGATTATCCAAGGTTTTGGAAAAAAATTAAACCAGATCTCACCGAGGCATATGCAACTTCTTACCACTTGAGCTTAGACTCCACCCATACATGTACAGCGGAGAAAATGTCTGAGACAGAGGTTGCGAATTCTAATCTCTTTTCCCCGCAGAAAAAAAGTTGAAATCTGCAGTGTGGGAATGCTTTGGGTATCCGAAAAACGAACGCGGGGTTTTCCTTGAAGGTGGATATCCAGTTGTGTCCAGAAGTGTTGACGAAGAGTGGCTGCAAAAGGAGGATACGTCGAACATGTTCTCCCTTATTCGCGAACACCATCCCTCCCTGCAGACAAAGTTCCATTTATAACTCTGGATGAATAAATCTAAAATATAGCTGTGCAATAAATCAAATCAATATATGAGTGTGTGTCAAAAAACTGCTATACTGTAAATCTATATTCTGTAGTATGTGTGGCGGTCATGGTGTTTAAAGCGTCTGCCGTCTCACTCACTATATGAGGACGTGAACACATGAACATATCCAGAGCTGCTCTGAGAGAAATAAATGAGCATTTCATAATTTTATTTAAAAGAATCATCGTCAAATACACTCTTGACTGAAACTTATAGGAGTTTAGTACAACCTGTCAAAATAAAAGTTCATAGACTCATTAAAAAATTTCATTGAAAAAAGTTTGTTTTAATAAACCATGTTCAACCAAAAAACCCTATCTGTTTTCATTCATTTTAGGGTCATTGTAGCTGATGATTATAATAATAATGATCCTTTAATACCGTATACCGTGAAACCATGATATTTTCTGAGACGATTATCATACCGTGAAAATCACATACCGTTACAACCCTAAGTACAATGTGGGAAAAAAATCCATAGTTTTTAGTACAAAGATGAAACTTTGCAAGTGCCTTGATAAATTTCTTGGCGAAATGAGGCATAGTGCATTTAATGAATGAACAATTTTACTGACAAGTATTAAGAATAGTTAATAGAACTTAACAATCGGAAAGCATTACACTGCTATTCCTGTTTTTACAGTGTCAATTGCAGATACATTTGCTGAACTATACCTAAACACTTTCTCTGCTTTGATCTGAACAACAACTTGCTAATTGTTGGCTAGAGGGCTCACTGCTTAGTGTGCAAAGAATCCACTCATGTATCAGGCAACTCAGAAACAATTGCTGTGTCTGTTCAATAGCCAAAGTATATGACATTGTTTGCCACAAAGAGCACTATATGAAATGTATTGAGAGGATACCCCTAGTGCATACCCTACCTTTAGAGTAACAAAGACAAATCGAAGTTTGTGTATTTGAGAGAGAGAGCAACAAAGAGACAGATCGGCTCAGCGCGTGTGATTACCTGCATCTGTTACAGCTTTTCATTCTTCAGATCACATATTCATGAAAAAAAAATAAGTTTGCCATGTACACTGAGGACAGTGGTATCTTTGTTGTAGTATCCTTTCATGGTTAAGGGGACTTCAGATGATGGCATCAATGCTGACCAATATCTGTATCTCTATTGACGCTTTTCCACTGCATGGTACGGTACGGTACGGCTCGCTTCGGCTCGCTTTAAATGGTACCACCTCTGTTGAGGTTCCAAGCGTACCGTACCGATACTAAAATGTGACGTTAAAACACTGCTGATCTCTGATTGGTCAGACAGACAGAATCGTAACTACCAGCGTCATTGATTTGCGAGACATCAAACCCGCTAGATTTAAATAGCCAGTAACAGCCACCGCTGTAGCGCCTGTTATAAAACTACTTGCTTGAAGAAAAAAAACTTTCAAAAAAAGAAATGGCTGAATCGTGGTCAGTGGACGAGAAGTGCAGACGTTCCTCTTGTTGGTTGCCGAGGAGCAAAAAAAGCTGCTTGTAGTAGTATAATGTACTACAAGTAGTAGAGATTGTAATCCCATGTCAAGATCAGAGGCTATCTTCAAGGTAAAAACTGAATCACAAATAATACAAGAGTTGTATAATTAACAATTAAAATAAAAACCAAAACCCAGCCAGCATTTTTGATCATTTTCTCATTTTTTCAAGTTTAATGGCCCCCAGAATATTTTGTTTTATGAATAACTGAACATGCAATATATCAAAAGAACAGACCTTCTGCTTTAAAAATAATAAAAACTATGTGCTTGAACCCCTAAAAAAACTTTTATTCTAGCTTCATGCATCCTTTCTTATGAACACTTGAACGTGGGTAAGTTTCATAAAAAAGCATCATTTAGCAAAAAGCTGAGAAAATAAATTTTTTGTCAAAGATTTCAATTGGATCAGATTCAGAACGATGATCAAGTAGATTGAGTCGATCAAGTAGATTGAGTAGATTGAGTCCATCAACACCGCCAAAGCTTCCACAGTCCTATATCTCATCCTGGGTCGACATTTCATTCGGTAACATTAGGCAGTTTTGATTTATATGTTTAATGTTGATGATGATCGCGTTATTTTCCGCAGCTTCTTGCCACTTGTTTAATATATAATGATTGAGAGCAGGTCTAAGGTCTGATAGAGGAATTTGAAAAAGCTGCTAGCTAGTATGTTGCATAAAACTAAGGCTGCCTAAAACTAAAAAAAAATCTTGTTGACTAGTAGTCGTTCATTTAAGCGATTATTCGACCATATAAACGTGTATATTAATAAGCCACATAAATCATAAAAATTAGCCTTTGCCTATATATAATAGTTAGCCTAATCGACGCTCAAGCTTGCCACAGCACATTGGCAAAAGTAATGATTATGAATGTGTCTAGGAAAAACAGAAAGGAGACGGTCTAAACATTTTAAGAATTTATTGAAAATGTTTTCTAAAAAATTGTACTCAAATATGGACACATGCACAGAATTTGAAAAAATGTATGCCTACTTAGAGGGTATAAACATGCCAAAGCTGTCAGAGGAAGACTCACAAGCTATAGATCGACCCATTACAAGAGAAGAAATTGTGGAGACAATCAAGGGGTTAAAAAAACGGTAAAAGTCCGGGCTCATATGGATATTGTAACGAATTTTATAAAACCTTTGTAGACGACATAAGCCCTATTTTAGAGAAAGCTTACGCTTATGCATTTGAAAAGGGGGAATTCCCACCAAATTGGAAAGAGACAATAATCTCGGTTATCCATAAGGAGGGAAAGGACCCTACAGAGTGTAGTTCATATAGACCCATAGCGCTTCAGAACTATGATTGTAAAATATTGACCTCCATACTGACGAAGAGACTTAAATCGGTTATTACGACTCTAGTGCACCCAGACCATACAGGCTTTATTACTGGTCGCCACTCGCCAGCTGTCTGATAATATTCGTCGGTTACTGAATGTTATGTCTTACGCCAAATCGAAACCAGTGCCATGTATGGCACTGGCCCTGGATGCCGAAAAGGCATTTGACCGTGTCTCCTGTCCTGGCCTTTCCTTTTTAGAGTTTTAGAGTTTCCGCATGAGGAAATACGGTCTGGGTCCTGGCTTTGTTAAATGGGTTCAACTGTTATGCTCGTCTCCAAAAACGTCAGTAAGGGTAAATGAGTGTCACTCACAAAAAATTAATTTGGGGAGGGGTTGCAGACAGGGGGACCCTCTTTCACCTCTCCTTTTCTGCCCTCAGTATAGAACCCCTAGCACAGTTAATACGAGATAGCACAGATATTAGTGGTAATGGAGTTGAGCGGAGAGGAACACAGCCTGTCGCTATATGCAGATGATGTAATTGTGTATATCTCAGACCCTACAAAGTCTATCCCAAACTTAATGAAATGTACTGAGACCTTTGGATTTTATTCAGGTTACAAAATAAATGTGACTAAGACAGAAGCACTCCCCATGAACAATTTAGTTTCCCCACAGATGAAATTAGCTTTCTCATTTAGATGGCCCAGGGAGGGAATTAGGTATTTGGCAATAAATATACCCCCTGACCTTAGTTTACATCAAGGTAACTACATTAAATTAATAGATAAAATTAAGCAAGATTTAAACCGCTGGACTACACTTCCCCTTACTTTAATAGGCAGGGTGGAAGCTGTTAGAATGAATGTACTCCCAAGAATCCTCTTTCTTTTTCAAACTCTACCAACCTTTCCACCTAAATCTACTTTTGGTCTTTTGGATCGTCTCATCTCAAGATTTATATGGCAGGGTAGGAGACCCAGAGACAGATATAAAGTCTTACAACTGACAAAAACTGAAGGGGGTCTAGGCGTACCTAACTTGAAGCATTACTGGTTAGCGTCACAATTACGTGCAATGATAGTGTGGTTATTAGATGACACAAGTATAAGATGGCTCAGTATGGAAAAAAGTTACAGTCCTGATATGCCTTCGTCAGTGATCCCCTTTAATAGGATTAAATCCGCCAGAGATCTTTTAGGAGAATGGTCGAACACAACATGTGTAGATTGGAAGGAAACTCCGTTCTGAGTTCAATTACTTACATTAGAGATTTTCTTCCTTTGAGACTTGATACAGGATTCAAAAATTGGAAACTTTTGAACCTTCATTATGTACACCAATTATTTAGTAATAACAACTTCAAATCATTCGAACAACTGAGAACAGAGTTTAAATTACCAAGAACAGATTTCTTCAGGCATCTAAAATTAAGGAGCTTTATACTCAAGCACCCAAACTGGAACAGATTAATAGAGCCCTCCCTTTTAGAACAGTATTTATTAAAAATTCAGGGTGGAGAACATATGAGGAAACCAATAATCAATGTTTATAAAATCATCGCTTCAATGACAAAAGATAATTCATTTTATGTGAAAGACAAGTGGAGTAGGGAGCTACGGCTTGAAATAAGTGAAGAAGATTGGTTGGAGATATGTACTCAGGCTCACAAAGTTACGAACGCAAATTTGTGGAAGAAATTTGAATGGAAGATAAATAACAGATTTTTCAGAACACCACAAGTTGTGGCTAAAATTAATCAAAATCAATCAAGTCAATGTTGGAGGGGGTGTTGAGAGACAATGGCTACTCACTCACATATTTTTTGGCAATGCCCATTGTTAGATAACTTTTGGAAATCCATTTTTACATATATTAATAAGGTAGGCTATTGAACGTTGAACTGATAAGAGACCCTTATACCAGCACTTATTTAAATTTTTCTTTTCTTAAAACAGTAACATAACTGTGCCACCGGCAATGTTTCTTCTGTTAGGTTAAAGGGGTGGTTGATTATGATTTCACTTTTCTAACTTTAGTTAGGGTGTAATGTTGCTGATTGCACAAACAACATCTGCAAAGTTACAACGCTCCAAGTTCAAAGCAAAGGAAGATATTTGCTTTTAAAGAAATCGTTTTTTAAGGACTACAACAAACGGCTGGTAGGGACTACACGACATTCCTCCCGGGTTAGTGACATCACAAACCATAAAATTTACATAAACCCTGCCCCGGGAACACGCAGTCCATGTTGAAAAGAGGAAGAGTTGTTGTAGTAGAGCACATTTGCAAGTCTGCTAAAGCTTTTGCATCCGTCTTTTCACATGCAATACAGTATGTGCAGTTCTCACACGAGCGATTTTATAGATTATAATGACTGAATATGCTAATTGAAGATCGTTAACTCAACATCAGCAATAAATTCATCAACTAACCATTCAGAAATGTCCCGTTGCATTCTACATGTTATCACTTCTTCTTGAGTCTCTTCATCATTGTCCGAATCCAGTTTAAACATAAAAGGCAGAACAGTTTCTGACATTTTAGTGCGTGTCTGCGTGAGGTAAAGCCCTCTGTGCCGGGAGCAGCAGCTCATAAAGATTTAAAGGGACACACCCTTAAAAAAGGACAATTTTAACTTGCTGTAAAAAGTTATCTGTGGGGTATTTTGAGCTAAAACTTCACATACACCCTCTGGGGACAACAGAGACTTATTATACACATTGTAAAAAGGGGCATTATACCACCCCTTTAATATAACTGCACCGTGGTGCATATACAGTTTAGTGAAATAAGCTTGCAGTTGGCAAAATCTCTAGCATAAGCTAATCCAACAGAATGAACTCTGAAATATAGGCATTACTACTGTTGATAATTGAGCTGCTAATCTGGTTATGTTACAGATGTTGTTTATTGTGCTTTAAAGTACCACTGAGTTGACTGCTGTCAGGTTGAGGACCTCTGTAATAGTGAGATAATTTCTGAGAAAAAAAAGGTTAGTGCTCACTGTCCACAAAGTCGTTTGTAAATTAAAATAAGAACAGCTCGCTTTCATTTAGTGCAATAAGTCATACACACAATGTGTCACATACAAACATCCTTTAGTCAAGCAGACAATCAGAAAACATAAAACAGCTGATGGACACTCAATCCTCAGGGCTGTGTGTGTTTGTCAGTACACATTGAGGTTGAAGCTCTAAGACTGCAGTATCTGATCCACCACTGGCCATATAAAGGAACAGACTGGAAAGGCAACCAGAAAGCAGACACCTCCATCCACCTCCACAGCAACAGAAATCCACTGGCCTATTCAGTCTATGTTCAGAGCACTCCTGACTTGCCTTTGATGGAGATTTCGTTTACACTTTACACAACCTTTTTATTTATATATATAAAGTGGTGAGGTCCATGTTGACAGACTCCTTAAAACCCACTAAAATCTTTTGTAACATTGAAATGGTTTGTAATAAAACCAAAGATCAGAGGTGGAGTCTGGTTTGTGTGGGTGCTTTTAGTAAACTTGATCACTGATGTGAATAATTGTGCATTGCTACATGCTATTTGGGACACATTTATGTATTATCTATTGTATGACTGTGACACACATAACTATAACTGCATATTTACACTCTACCAAGTCTCATAAATCCAGGCATTACCCCTGTGTCCTTTCTGCGTCATTCTATGGGACACTGTGGGAATAATAATTCAGATGATTTCCACCACATGTCCTTTAGCAGAGAGCTTTTAACATACAGCAAAAAACATTAAATATAATTTGTTTGAAAAGCTCAGTGTGGTTATGCTTTTTTTCAGCACAGGGATGGGTCTTGAATGTCAACTAGTCCAACAACTAGCTAGTCAATCTGACTAGTTTATCAAGATTTTCTTTTATGAATGATTAGTTGACTCATTGTTTAGGCAACCCAATGACTATTCAATTCATAAAAATGTTTCATATACTCTAGCACAGCCAGTTGAGAGTTGATGGCAGACATGGAACATTTTTTTTTTTATCTCCTCGTGTACTGAGTGAGGGAGATGCGTAGGGCTGGACCCGGATATTCGAATATTCGAATGTTCGTTCGGTGCGTTGGTATTCGATTTGAAAATGTGACATTCGAATATTCTTTTTTTTTTTTTGCACACCTGGCATCCCCCTCGAAACGGTTCTCATTCGCTCTTGAATATGTTTTACACTATAAAATCTGGTGAAATATAATACGTAACATAGGCTATAACTTCGTTATATCTACTTAATAAATATATTTGCTTCTTCTTGGACTACTAAATGTGTTCCTGCAACGGGAGTATTCTCTGACTAGAGCGCAGAACAGCGGAGTTTGTATGGACAGAAGGGCATGCATGAGCTTGTATTTTGGGTTAAGCTGCGTTGCTTTGACATTGTGGAACATAGAATAATAGAAACAAAATGTATTATCCTTTTTACCTGTTATTATCAATCTAAATTAATCTACAGCTAAATATAGGAAACTTTGAGATTTTACTGGGACGTCACGTTTATTTTTCGTTTTTCTTTATTTAAATTTCGTTTTTCTTTATTTAAATTTTGTTTTTCTCTATTTAAATTTCATTTTTATTTATTTAAATTTCGTTTTTATTTATTTAAATCTACCCTACTTTGTCAGTGAGAAAAATATTATAAGACTACCTTATTAAAAATATTGCTTAAGTTAAAAGACGTGTGCTCTACCCTACTTTCTCAGTAATTTGTTAGTGAGAAAAATATTAGACTACCTTATTAAAAATATTGCTTAAGTTAAAAGACCTGTGTGTGTGTGTGTGTGTGTGTGTGTGTGTGTGTGTGTGTGTGTGTGTGTGTGTGTGTGTGTGTGTGTGTGTGTGTGTGTGTGTGTGTGTGTTATATCACTAGCGAACTGTCCGTTCTCGGAGCATATAAGCCCTGCATGCGTGAGGCGCGCCGCTTCTTTATTTAAATCTACCCTACTTTGTCAGTAATTTGTTAGTGAGAAAAATATTAGATTACCTTATTAAAAATATTGCTTAAGTTAACAGACCTGTGTGTGTTTTATATTACTAGTGCAGTGTCCATTCTCGGAGCATATAAGCTCTGCTCGCGTGAGGCGCGCGTGCATCCGGCTCGCGCTGTTCTGTAGTTTATTAAATTTTTATTAATTCTGAACGTGTCGCGTCTCGCCTGTCTATCTATATTGCACCAAATACGACACTGCACTCCCTTGTGAAGTCGTTTGGATGAACGGTTCTCGAAAATAATCAAAAGGCAACGGACAGACAGACATAGGCTATAGAGATTCCGAAGCTTCGAATATTCGATGTTCATTACTACCGAAGCTTCGAAGCTCAAAAAATGGTATTCGGACCAGCCCTAGAGATGCGTGTGCATTGCAAGTGAAAATATGTGATGTTTCAATTTAAAGCCGACACCTCACGTTGCAGAACCTCATTTCATGACTGATACCCCAACCAAAGGAAGACCCTTTCCATCCATGAAACCCACGTATGAGCAAGAAGAAGAGGGGGAAAAATGCAATCCATGTGGTGAGATTCATTCAATATAGAGCCTAGCAGTGAAAACGACATAACCTTGATTCAAAAGAACCACAGTCTAGAAACACAGCCTGCACTGATCTGAGTCCAGTTCAATTAAGTCTCACCATCCCGAAATCTTAAAAGCACTATTCCTACCAGCACCCGACATTCATTTGAATGAAGGTGGTTTCAGTTACAAGCTTCTGCATCTATATCTGCTGAGGTAACAAAATCCGGGGAGGAGAGATAAAATATTCATTAGAAAACAGAGAGGGATGTGTTGTACTTGGATAAAAGCAAACAAATGAGACAGAAAGGGTGCAAAAGACAAATGAATCCATCCAATCCAATATCAGGCAGATAGTTGTCACACAAAAATTTCAGTAGTCAATAGAAGTTCAATGTCATGGTTCTCTGTACCAAATTCAATACCACAGCAAAAACTATTTGAAAATAAAATAAATAAAATATTAATGATAATAATAATTATAGTAAATAATAAACGCAAATAATGAATAAGGCCCCACTACTGAAGTACTGGTACTTTTGACAACACTAGCATCATAATACCAGTGTTTTAGACAGTCCAATTCACTGACTACTACCACTTTCAATCTACAAAAGAAGCTCCAGGGCTCTAGACTGTGAATAAATTACTTTTTTCCTGATGGTGTGAATTTTATTAAAGTATCTACTCGTGCCACAACCAATTTGACTAGCTGGTAAGCGTCATTTATGTAACATATGGGAAACATTAACAGCAAATGTGCCAAAAGCAGAACGAAACAGTGCTACTAGTTTGAACTGCGCCACACAGACTATTTAAAAGCGCAGCCCAAAAGACAGCGCAGCGTGAACTTAAGAGTAAATGTGTTCACTGGCCGACCATCTCGATCACGCAACCACTAAACAGCGTTCGAGTTTGGCACAGTATTCTTCGATACAAAATACGTCTCAGTGATTTAAACTAGTTTAAAGCCAGATGAAACAGTGCTGACTTTTTCAACAACACTGACGTCAAAAAAAGGGAAACATTGTGGTTTTGACTTGGTATGTGCCAAATTTGGTAGCATTACCAGGGATTTCAAGGTATGGTTGCTTGCTAGGTGACACTGTTTTGGAAACTTCAGAAAACTTTAACTAAATTTTTCAAAAAATTGACTTTAAACAGGTGCAGCTCAGTAACTGTTTGTTTGATATAACAAATCATACATCATTTTGAAGATTCTTTTAACCTGTTAACCGTTGCCAGAGCGTCGGCGCACTGAAGCGTTTTTTTTTTTATTTAGTTCAAATTTACTATCAGATTTAATGTTATACCTTGACAAACTATACATCATTAACAAGATATAAGACTCAAGATTCAGTATTTGACCACTATTGTATTCTGAGAAACTTATAGTGACAGTTATGTCTTAATTTGTGTCAGGAGTTATGAAATGAAAAAATGAGTCGATACCTTTAATATGAATTATGAGCGTCAGCTGGTCCATTCATAAAAAACACTCCGTGCTGTCGTCATGACAGCGATTCACAAAACAACGTCCCTCAGGGCTTTAGCTCAAAAATGTGCAGACTTGGAGAAATATTGATATATTCTCATTGATTCACATCATATTTCTATAGACAGGAATAATATTTATTGAATTTATACCCAAATGCGTCGATGTAATCATTATGATCGCTTCTTACTGAGATGTGCTGTGTTTTCAATTCATACCAATAGCCTGAGGGCGCTATATGCACAATAACAGTCCATATATGGATCACGAAGAAGACCCATAGTCATGTGACATTCCAGGACGTCACTGATACAGAAAGTAGCTGACAGAGATCGCTGTAACATGCAGATAAAGATGTTTTGAAGACAATAAACATGATTGCAATGATATTTGAGTTACCTGTGTTCTTCAAGCCATGCCAGGTATTTCATAATAATAGATTATATTTATAATGCAATGCTAATCGATATAGATTTCATCATCGTGCAGAACACTATAAATAATAAAATTTCTGTCGGATTTTTTTTATCTGAAGCCAAATTAGATCACATAAGATTATTTAAAACACTCGACTTGCGTTATAAAGTAAGTTTGGAGCACAAACATGGTTTTAATCTCATAAATGGTCGTGTATTGATGGTGTGCTAAGCTAACATGCTAGCTAGCCCAGGTGCACCTGCCACCAGCAGTTATTGATTTATGATTTTTTTCTAAATAGGAATGCTTACTGAAATGTTTCAGTATATTTGATACCAGTTTCAAATATTTAGTGAGAACTTTGATAAAATAAATTAGGGTTTGAAACCCTATGAATAGCCTGTGAATAGCCAGTCGTTAGTAGCTATAATGCAGACAAAAGAAATGCATATTTAGAGCAATAACCAGTCTGGAGAGGTGTAAATGTGTGCAGGGAGAGACTCACACTGAATGGGGCTCGTTTGCACCACAAAATAATAGAGACAATAGACTGAATAGATGACTCAGAAGATGACTAAACATCAGTTTGCATTTTAGAGTCTAATCAAAATAAAGTAATTTGACATGATCTTGAAAAACATTTAACAAAATACAGAGTTTTAGACTTATCATTTTCAGATTTTAAATATAAAATGGTCACACATATGGCTTTAGCTGCAGTGCATTTCTAGATTGCTCCAGGGCCAACTTCAATTTTATTTTTATGAAGATGTTTCATAAAAATAAATTTCTAAAAACTTTACAAATTTTGAAGCTATTTAAACATTTTTTTTCATTATGACAATAATTAATTCTAAATTACAATAAACTACTAGGTGTCAGCTTTCAAATGAGATCATACTTGTGCTTTTAGTGCAAAGGGTTCATGAACTGTATCTGTTTAAGTTTGGGTATGCCATTTCTGGGGATTTTTCAAAAGTGGCCTTGAAGGTTAACAGGTTAATAGAGAATGTGAAAATAACAATAACTCCTTTAGTCCTTTTTGAAAATGTACTAATTTTGCCAGCACGGTTCACATATAGTTACTTTTTACCATGCAATGAGGTGCCACACATAGTTTTACCCGTGGTTATCGTGATCTACAAATGTATGACACTATTTAAGAATAATTGGTTAATTTTCAATAAGAGTAGTCATACAATCAGAATATTTAAATGTGACTTTATAAAAATCAGGTTAATAATTTTTTTACAGATGTTAGCTACTGTTTTTGTGAATGAAATACATTTAGCTATATCTGCATCCCAACTCAAGCACAAGCTGAAGCTACTGTCAAATGTGCATTTCTAAGAGACAAAACATGTATTATTTTTAAAGTCCTATAACATGTGCAGTGCAACCAAATCAGGAGCTGGTGCCACCATGTGCAGAACTCAAATGTTAGTCTAGAGCCCTGAGTTCTGTAAAACCAAAGCTAGAAATACTCTGACCATACAGTCACAAATAAGCCAGAATTGGGAATCATTTCCTACAAGTCAGGACCTGTACAGACAGGTGTGAGTAGGCTGGTCACCTGCTCTTGTGGTAACCATGGTAACAAAGACAGGTCCCATGTTTGTTCAGCCCTCACCTCGGGCTAACCCAGGTGCTGTGCTACCAAACCACCTCCAGTCCCCAGAGACTGATGGAGATACAAGAGATGATACTGTTTCAATGAGCTTCTAAAGTGTGTTTGAACAAGAATAAGTGGATTTTAATGAGGCGAATACACACATATGCTTTAATAAACCTCGTGCAGATTTACAAATGACTTAGTCAAAACAAGAGCGCTGCTCTCTTCGCTTTGTTCTTTTTTTCTGTTGAAGAAGATTATTCAGGCAGTGATCTCTGATCTGAGTCCAAGACTCACCCAACAGCAAATGAACTATAGAGAAAGCAAGATAGACAGATATAAAATAGATGGAGTGCAAGTGTTAATTAGATTAATTAGCTTCCAGTTCTCCGTGAATAAAAAAGGAGGACCAGGACTATTTACGTTATGTTTTGTTTATGTGTGCAGCAGTTGACCATGAGGGGCTGCTGCTTTACTTTAATTTTATGTATATATTTTTAAAAGTGTGTTGAATGTTCTTCTTCTTCCATGAACGCTACCCTCAATACAGCACAATGACATGCAAAGCAACAAAAAAACTGAAGTGACACCGTTTTACTAGATGATAAAATGGCCACAACCACAACTCTGTTAGTTCCTGTGCACTACTCATTGATGCTGTAGAGATGCTACTACCTTACACTACAGTTGAGAACAGTGTGAGTTTATTTATAGTCATTTATTGCACTCCTGAATTATTTAGTCAATCAGCAGTCAATTATTTTCCACGCTGTCCTTCTCATGCTAAAACCCCTCTTAATCCCTTAAATTCTTCATGTGACTAACACTAAATGAGTGCACTCTGACAGCATGAAGCATCCATCGCTGAGTAGTAAGCAATGCATTTCACTGTGCTTCTTATCTATTTGCTGGACATTTCAAACAGCAAATCAGACTAATTTGGCACAATAACCTATTATTTTGATCTCATGCTCCAATACACAATTTTATGGAGATGAATCAAAGACCTAGTTTGGTCTGGCAGATTATCATGTTCAACAGGTTTGTTCGCACCAAAAATGTGGTTAAATGGTACATTTTGTGTTGCTGCACCTCCCCTTCGCATGTGAAATGAGCAACAGTGCTGACTAAGTGATGTCCTATGGTACTCTCTCAGTTTGTGGTCATGTCAAATATAGTTTTTAACTACTACATCCTTTATAAGCAGCCACAACATTGTGACAGATTCATAAAACAATCTGCATTGAAAACTGAAAAGTACCATTAAACTGGTAAGATCAGAGTGAAATGATCAGACCTTGTTAAAAAATAAACTTCAGTGCGTAAACATGAGCAGTTATGCATTGTTGGATTCATCCCTATACGACTGTGACGTCACAAAGCTGCAGAACGGGGCACTTTTGTAATTTTGTTTTAAAAGTTATGTTCAAGATGTCGATGTTTTGAGCCTAAAAATTATGTTTTACGGGTCAAAATATATCAAGCACTTCTTAAAAGATGAAAGAATATTTGATTCCTCATGATATTACTCCTCTGAAGTGTCATTCAAGATTAAAATTTTAAATACCAGTCTATTCCTCATACAAAGCCATCATATAGCTTCAAAAGACTTGAAGACATAATGTTTATAATGGTTGCATGCTCGTTTTTTGTTCTTTTTGGGGCCTGACAGCCTCTGGGCCCCTTCCGCTTTCACCATATGACTGAGAGCGGTTCATAAAATCTGCTAAACATATCAAAATTCATACAGATTTTAAACAAGATAAGGGCAAGTAAATGATGACAGAACTTTCATTTTGCACTTTACAGTAGGTGAACTATCCCTTTAAGAAGCACGCACTGCATTCAATTATAAAGCCCTGTATTTTAGAGGTAAGGTTAGAGCAACATAACTGCATGTAGGCTACATGTCACCTATGATGTCTAGTGTGCCTTATGTTTCTCAGCAGTATTACATCATCGTAGAGTGCATGGTTGCAGCACGTTTCTTAATTCCTAATTGCACTCATTCATTCATTCTTCAAAGTCATTTCACAACACCTGCAAACAAAATATCTCCCAATCTGATTCAGCTACAATGTGGGTCACATACAGGCCTTCACTCATGCTTGAAACTCAGCTAATGTATAACAGGGGCTTTCAACTCGCTTGTGGACGTGGGAGGAGGGGAAAAAAAGTGTGCAATTTCCAGAAAGTGCTAACTGACTTCCTCGTGTCTGAGGCTGGTCAAAAGAAATTAGCTGTTATTACATCACGGAGCTGTGCTGAGGTGATCTGTGAACTCTGACTGCTTTTTATCATACATAATCTATGGAAACTGTAAGACAAGTTAAAAGCTGACAGAGGACTGACATAATTTCAAGGACGTTGAACATTAGGTCACTGCTGAAAAATCAAACCAGGTTCCTGGATTAATGGATTTATGGATTAATGGATAATCGCTTCACATAAGGTCTGTCTACAATGACAGGAGCAGGGAGAAACAATCTAAAACAAGCAGTGTAAATAAACAATGACATCACCACAAACCTAGAAACACAACAGAGAATAAAGCAGCAGAACCATAGACTGTAAAAAAAAAACACAGAGCCCATTATATTTATGTTTTCAAATAGCTACCTCAACCTCCAGACTGTCAGAAAAAAAAAATGTGTCTTTAGTTTGACACTGGGGCAGTACCATTAAAGGGACAACATTGTACCAAAAAGTCGCATATTGGTACGTACTACTATGAACATTTTAGGGTACGGTACAAAGATGGTTCCTTTAACCTTAAAGCATGACATATGAAATAATAGGCAGACAAATAACATTTTTGAAATGAAAGAGATTATCAAACCGTTAGACAAAATAAAAAATAAAATCTAAAAAAGTTTGCATTTGTTTTTTTATGTTATATTAACAACAATTTAAACGTTACTCACATTTGCTTTAGAAAATCAGTAAAGCTTTCGCAACAAAAAGGTTGTACTACAACCTGAAGATGTATTTTTGTAGATATAATGCATTTTATACGTAAAATTGTATAGCCTATTGTAAGGTATTTTACTTGCTATAAAAGTAAAAACTATCAATCAGAGGGCAGAAGGCATGTAGAAAATTCAACAGATTTTTCAGCAAACTTTTGATCATATTGATAATTTAGAGGCCTTAGAATGCATGTATCAAAAATGAGTCTTTAGAGTTAAAAATTATTCTTTTTGCACTTTTTTCTGAGAGTGTACAGTCTCTCCAAATCTCGCTTTACATTCAAACTAGCCATATGGCAGGTGCTTCTATCCACGTTGACTTGCATGTCACTTATAACAGGTTCAGTCCCCTTGATGCAACCTGACCTTACTGTCTTGATCAATGACACACAATGGGGGCACCACTTACATCAAACATCAGCCTCACTAGGATTCAAGCCAGAATTTTAAACATTAAACCACAACAATCCAATTTCTGTTGTATAAAGATTCGTCAGAGTCATAAACATGATTCGGTCTCGTCCAGCTACTTCGGTTCTCTATTTAAAGGCTTTAATCAGCTTACCAGATTGAAGATCGTCTCCACAATGTCCCGATTGGAGACTTCACCAGCCTCCAGGAGCCCCGCCAGCACGGCGAACTTCATGCGGATTCCTCTGATGGGGATCCCAACAGCGCTGTCACCTGCGCTCGCCATGACGGAGTCAGGTGAGAGTGGTACAGGTGAAACACCTGTTTGACCCTACCGCCGAATTAAATCTATGGGGAAATACACGGAATATGTCGCTCTCGTTAAGTTGACAGCTGGGAAAAACTGGTCCCGGTCTCCATTCACAGCCAGCTTATCCTTTAGTTTCTCGCGCTCTCGGCGGGAAGTGTCGGTTGATGTCACTACACCTGACTAACAGGAATTATTCTACGGTAGAGAGGGAGAGCAGAATTAAACTTGACAAAAGAATGACGAAATCGCGTTGTGGTGAGCCCAGATAAGAAACCCAAAGATTCCCAATCTTCGCCGAACTAATAAAGGAAAACCATTTAAACAAAAATCTCATTTAAGTGTTTGCGAGTGTTTGTCAAACAGGAAACAGCGGTGATGAAGAGATTCCGCGCAGGTAGACGTACGTTACCGATAAGAACAAGACGCAAAAAACTATAAAATATAAAGCAAGGAACCTCCGACATTGGCTCTCGGTAGGCCCTCCTAAGAGAAGACAATCCTCTTGCTCCCTGTGGGAACTGTTGGAGTGAAGTTTCAGCGGTAACCCACTTTACAGCGCCATCTCTTCCTGAATCAGCTCCTAGTCCGCTCCGTCTCCGCCATGACACTGGAGCTGCGTGAGAGAGAGCTGCGCATGCGCAATGCGCACATAGAGCTGAGAAGGGGGGGCTCAGGTGTATCAAGTACAAGGAACCTATAAGGACAGTGACACTTTATACTGAAGATCTCGAGTCACGGACGCTCTATTGTGGTTGTGGTTTACGATGGTGCTCTGCTGAGAGAATAACATGGAGATATCTGCAGGAGAGAATAATTCAAGTCTAGCATTCATCAGAAACGAGATTTATACCAAGATTTTAATGTTGGCTGTTTATAATCAAAAGCATACATGCACAATATAATCTTTTCTGCACTTCACTTGCCTAACAAACAATTTAAAGATAAATTCAAAGATTGCGAGTGATATTTGCATGATATTTTCTACTTAAAAATAAAATTATTTATTCACCCTCATGTTGCTCCGTATATATATATATATATATATATATATATATATATATATATATATATATATATATATATATATATATATATATATTAAACATTTCTCAATCTCATACAATTTAAGTCAGTGGTGTTGTTTGGGCATCAATATTCTTCAAAATGTATTTGTGTTCTGCAGAAGTAAGAAATGCTTTTTGATCATGCGTTACATTCAGGTAGGCCTATGTCACAATAAAGACACAAAAAATATGTTACTACATCTGTTTCACTGCAACTACTTAAAGGATCAATATTTTTTCTCCTATTTAAATAGATTTGTGACATACTCAAGGTTTAGATTTACTGTGTACAATTCTTTAATTTTTCAAAGGGGGTTAAAGCACATAGCAAATATAGCATATCATTATTGTGTTGCATGTAAACTTTAATATTTACTTTACTCTGACAGACCATTATTAGCCTTTTAGGAGGTCTTGAATTTTAAGAAATGTGTTAGCTATAGCTTTAAGAATAAATGTGCTCACTGTATCATTAAATTCAAATGTGTAGTTTCATGGCCCCTTTGAGTCGTTGCCAAGGAGTCAGCAGCACATTGACTTTGTTGACTCTATATACAGTCCCTCAGGGGCACAGAATTAAAGGTCTAGATTTTGTAGCAGCAAAGATCAATTTGTATCTCACAGTCATTGAACTTTATACTGACATCCTGAAGACCACCATTCAGACACATACATGAAAATGCTTATGTTTTTTTTTTTTGTTCTTATGCTTATCATCATTTTCCTTCTTCCAAATGTTTTCTTATAACAAAAAAAAGTCTATAGTGTTTGTGGTAGTTATAAGAAAGCCATATAGTGCAAATAAAATACTTTTGATTACGCAAAATGTCAGTTTTAATTATGCCGCTATTATGAGTCAGGGAAGTGTGAGCTTTTGCTATTAGTCTATAAAGAATGGTGAGAAAGATTATGTTTTGAAATAATAATGGAACTCAGACATCTGAGCAGTTCACTCAGATTTACTAGAGTGGAATGTTCCTGTTGCCATTAGGGGATTGATGTCATAATTTGCCCTCAGCCACCTCTGAATATTATCTGCTACAGTTTGGCCCTTTTGTTTGACGCTATGTTGTTTTTAAAGTGTATTTAGACTTATGACACGGTAACTATAGACGTAATTCACATTGTAGGCTACATAGTAAAAATTAAATGGGCACTAGTAGGTCTAGACTAAACTTCCTTTTTCACCCATTATTGATAAGCGGTTTTCAAATTCTGTATAAATAATAGTTTGGCAGATGATGAATCAAAGAAGTTTTCAAAGGAGTTTTTTTATTGAACTTTGTCAAATAAGCATGTAAATATCGAAAGTAGTTTAAACATGCGTCTAAACACTAGATGGCGCACGTGTGCCTTACAGAAAGAACAGCGAAATATCGCGAGATATGTCTATTCTCGCTGCGTCTTTAATTCTCGCGGTATTTCCTCACTTCCTCCTCTTTCACTCCCTGTGTTCAACATGGCAGTCGGCAAGAATAAGAGGCTGACCAAAGGTGGCAAAAAAGGTGCCAAAAAGAAGATGTAAGTCACAAATGAATCTCTCGACTCTGTCGTTATACTGTTATAAGATAAACTGTAGGATATTCGATGTTTGTGGGTAAAGGATGAGATCGATATATAGAAGATTGTATGTAGCGGTCCTGCTAGTCCGACTGGCTTACTGGTGGCCTGCGCTGTGTTATGTGTGCTCTGTTAACTTTCGGTCAGAGCTCTGTAGGTCCTAGTACTGTTTTCTTATGTACTATTCCTACAAGTTCCATAAAGTATTTATATTCAAAAAAACGAGAAAGTTAAACTGACAATGCTAACATAATGGGTCATCGAAAGCGCTCGCTAGTTTTCCAAACACTACTGACCTAACGTAAGACTTGCAGTGTGACACATGTGTTGGATTTTTAAAGTTAATTTAGAGCTTTCATATTTCTAGACGCCACATTCGAAGTAAATTTAAGACGATGTTAACGTTTGCATTATCAAAATTATCTTATACCTCTCCTAATAATATCTACACACGTGTTTTGTCTTGCAGTGTGGATCCATTCTCCAAGAAGGACTGGTATGATGTCAAGGCACCAGCCATGTTCAACATCCGCAACCTGGGAAAGACCTTGGTCACCAGGACTCAGGGAACCAGTAAGTGCTTTGATGTTCATGGTGTCTGTTTTTCCCCACAGATTTTAGCACGAGTAGTTAACCCTACTGGGAAAGGGCAGATCTTGCTGTACAATAAATGCCATGCATCCCAATTGTTTGATACAAATTAATATGCATGCCTTATTGCAGTGGGAATACTTGATGACAGTAGTTTCAGCCCCAGATGAAAAACAATTACTGTTGTGAGATCACCTGGCATTTCCATAAAGTCCACGTTTATTATAACACAAACAAACTGCATCATTTCTAACACTGTGTCATTGTAATCTAGGAATTGCCTCTGATGGTCTGAAGGGACGTGTTTTCGAAGTCAGCCTGGCTGATCTGCAGAACGATGAGGTTGCCTTTCGCAAGTTCAAGCTAGTCACAGAAGACGTACAGGGCAAGAACTGCCTCACCAACTTCCATGGCATGGACCTCACTCGTGACAAGATGTGCTCCATGGTCAAGAAGTGGCAGGTAAAAAGCATACTTTAAATGCAGAAAAGCTCTACTCACTCTGGTGGCATTCTAATGCTGCCTTTTATGACCACAAAAGGATAATAAATAAAACCAAGTCCAGCTTGTTTCAATAATAGTGATTAATATCAGGTTCTTTTTTTTTTTTTAGATCAAAAAGTATCACAATGATCCCATGCGACATGTCGTATATTCCAAGTGTTCTGGTGGTATATGATATGAAATTTAATGCATTATCAAAATCCTGACCTTGACCGTTGGTGCACGTTGTAAGAAATATAAAGACCAACAAAAACTTTCTTCAAGGAGTTAAATATCTCAGAACCGGAACTCTATTCTTTTGATGAGTCAGAATGAAAGTTAACAGATGTGAATGCATTTAATTTGACTAATATATTCACCTCAGAGAAGGTACATGGTAGGGCTGGGCGTAGAGGTTTGCATGGGCTTTAAACTGAAGCCCGAACCAGGCCTGTACCCGAAATCATTTAACCCGACCATTACGGCTATATTTTAAGTCTGAACCCGAGGTCCATTTATCACAGAAATACCTTTTATTTATTTTTTTATTTTGCAATAAGCTGTATTTTATAAGCTGATTGCTTGAAACGATAATTAAACGCATATACATGTTCAAACACTTTCACCAAGGCACAGCGGCCCTCTCAGCAGTCAGCACAATATAAAAGGAGCAAAAGCACGGACTTACTAATTAAACTTTGATGTTTTAGAACATGTGAAACAGTTCCTCTGGAACTCAAACATTAAACTTCAGAACAAAGTTTGCACAGTTGCACAACTATTTACATAAATATATCCTTCTCAGTACGAGTTATGAAGAGAGAATAGCATCGACAGTTGTTGATTTCAGTGAGTCTTCCTCTGATTGCGGTGTTGTAATTGAAAGTGCGTAAAAGTTTTGCAAAATGATATTTGATAAAATAAAAATGTTTCATATATAATTTTACAAAATGGTTTTGCGCATGTGCTCCTGCGTGCACTGTCGGTCACAACACAGCAATCAGAAGAGGATGGTGGTGCTGAAACTGCGCATGTATTTTCTCTATTGTGTGCTCCTATTTACGATCACTACACGCAAACTGTTTATAGCCTATATCATTTTTCTTAGTTACAAACCCAAGGCTATTCATTAAATATTAACTAGTGGTGGGCCGTTATCGGCGTTAACGTGAGACTCTTATCGGGCGATAAAAAAAAAATATTGCCGATAATCTTTTCTCAACGTTGGGTTGGGAGCTGGGTCTATACTACACAATCTATGATGACTTTCACCTTGATATTTTAGCGCTGATGTATACCTAGCCGAATTGCACTGTAGGGGGTAGGGATGGGAATTGAAAACCGTTTCCACTCGAGAACCGGTTCTAAGTTTCACAAACCATCGATATTGAATGCCCTCGACGTTAACGATTCCTCTTATCGATGCTCCTACTTCGAGTCCCAGCCATAATATACAGACCATGAACTCACAACTTTCCCTTTTGTCCTATCGGGCACCATACTGCAACGTCCTATACGCATCTGTGCGTCATTCATGATGTCAAAGCGATTTGAGCAGAGGAGGTAAACATGGAGTGGAAAAGACGATCTAAAGCTTGGCTTTATTTTACTAAACGAGACAAATTATGCTGTTTCCTGTTTGCAATAACAGGGTTTTTCCTGCATTGAATGTTTTTTAGCGCCCTCCAAAGTGAATTTTTGTCCCTCCAAAGTCTTATTTGATCGGTGAGTAATGTAGATGAACTGCTGCACTTGTGACAGGGCACATGTTTAACTGAAAGAACGAGCAGAGAGAGACCCGATCGCACGCACGCACTCTCACTTCGGAGCCAGGCGACTCTCTCTCCCTCACACATATTAACCAAAATAAATCGACACGATGTTAAAAGGTCGGAAGACCAGTTTCATGTGGAGCCTTCTGGGATTTTGTTTTCCTGAATTACCGCTGGGTGTGAATTGTGCTAAAATAAGTTACCTTATCTTTTCTGAAAAGCGTTCCACACATTCAGCTGACAGTCTCAAGTACCACTTAAATGCAAAGCATCCCTTAGCTAATGCGGTAGATGCTGGGCCGAGCACTGATGTAGCGCAGGGGAAGAGTCGTCGTCAAACTAACGTTACTATGTTTGAGTGCAACCAAGTGCACAGCTCTATCAGTTAGTAAACACAAGTACATCTGATTGAACATGATTTATTTTCATCACTAATTATCATAGTAGAACAGCTTTCTCAAGCAGTCTGTGATGCATTTTGTAAACAGGAAATGAGCCCGCGCCACCTGGCTTGAGAAACCCGTTCTCAAAGACTTTTAGTCATTATTTGGGTAGCACACATTCTGAATGCTTTCGGCATAATTCAAATGAGCAGTTTTAATCTAGATTAATTCCAAGATTCCAGTGAGATTAATCTGGCTTAAAAAATTAATCTATGCCCACCACTAATATTAACCCAACCCGAAACTTGTGAGTTTTTCGGGACCGGTCGGGTTGCAGACCTCTAGCTGGGCTATCTTTTTTTTTCTCCAATTAATTTGAATTTAATGTTTTGCCACGATTGTATTTTAAAATCGAATTGAGAGATCGCGGTCTTGAATAATGTTCGCAAACGTCACAATTAGGCTACGTTCACACTGCAGGCTGAAACGACCCAATTCCGAAATTTTTTTTTTTTTTTTTTTGTGCCCCTATGCGACCTGTATCTGATCTTTTCATGACAATCTGAAGGACACAGATCCGATCTTTTCAAATGCGACCCAGGCCACTTGGGTATGTGGTCCAAATCCAATATGTATCCGACCTTTTCAAATGCGACTTCAATCTGAACGGGCAAGTCACGGGTCATATCCGACCCGCACGTCATTGATATGCAACAAACGTCATCATTCTGCGTTGAAGTAGGCGGTGATGAGAAGATAAACAACTATGGCGGATGATGCTGAGACCAGTCAATAGAAGGGAAGCGAGGTTTCTGATTTAATTAATGTTTAGGGTGACAGCTCTATTCAGGCCATGTTTAGCTACTTCCGCAAACAAGTGAGGTTGTTGACCGTTGAGTACTCTTCTGCGCATGCGGGTCACTTCTGGGTCATTTCATGTTCACACAGGAGATCACAAGAGGTCGCATTTAATTCGAAATGTGAACGGCCTTGCAAAAAAATCCGATTTTTTCAAAAAAATCAGAATTGAGCATTCAGCCCCTGCAGTGTGAACGAGGCCTTAGACGTGTTGACAATTCAGCAATGATAAGTTAAGACAAGAAAATGATCCGACCACATGGCTGATTAACCGCTCTTGTGACGTGTAACACATCGCTACTAGGGGAAAAAAATCGAATTCTTAAATGCATCGCGATGCAGACGTGGACGATTCTGAATCTAATCACAACTGTCAAATCTATTTTTCTAAATGTTAATTGATAACGTAATGTTGACGGAACGCAAAAGGCGCCTGGACAGTCTGGCGTGCAGCTGGGCAGATAACAGAGACGCGTGATGGTTGAGCGACAAATCCGACCGGCACCCTCTGCATTAAAATCTAGCGTAACTTTGGCTTCTATGAAGTTGAAGGGGGAAAAAAGGACCTGGACAAGAGCCACACTTTATGCAAGTGGGGCTCCAGATGGGCGACCACCCCGTTGTCCAATTGATAAGAGCTGCAACTTCTGTTACATACGAGAAACCTCAAACGAAACGAAAGATAAACGCAACAAAGCTATTCGTTTGAAACGTTCCAAGCAGCGCAAGCTCAGAACAGGTTTACTCGTAGGCCGATCTCAATCACGTGACAGTTATTACACAGCGCTGGGAGATCCAGTGAGAAAGCGTTAGAATTCATGGCAGAATTAATAACATTGCAGCGAGAAGCATTCAAATTCGGCACAGAATTCTGTTATAAACAACACGTGTCAGATCAAACAGCGCTGACGTGGAAACCAGGACGACCTTAAAAGCTTCAACCCAACTCGGAAATGGCAAAGCAAATTACAAACTCTATTGCAACATTTATTGCCAAATCACTTCCCAATGTATTTTATTAAACAAATAGAAGCAAATTCATTATGGATCATTAGAAATACTTTACTTTAAAGGTACCAAATAGTCACACAGTGAGAAAAAAGAAAATCTGTGTAGGAAAAAGATGCATTGATCGTTTTATCGCATGGCAACACCCTAAATTGTAATCGAATCGTGAGGTGCCTAGAGATTCCCACCCCTAATTGCTAGTCTCAAGCGGCTTTTCACTCAGAAATGCTTTATTGCGTTAAAGAGAAGTGGGCAGTAGATTGTGGGGGAAAAAGCAAAGTTGTTAGATGTGAGTTGAACGTTTTCTTTTTTTTTTTTGTTGATCTCCACATTTTTAGAATGCCGTTTCATGTGTGAGACGCTTCAAGAGACTCGACATGTCCGCCAAACAAAAACAATTGGAAAAGTAGTGTAATGTAATGCAAAAACCTGTAAAGAACTACTACTGTATGTTTTATATTTCACGTTTGCTTGATGGTGACAGGCTCAACAGTGCTGTTTTTTTCTGTACCCCTTTGGTATTGTGTTGTAGAATTTTGGTGTTCTAAGATCTCGATGCAAGTTCCTTTATTTTGCATAAGTTTTTGGGATTAAGTACTTGTCTAATTGGAAAAAGTTCTGTGTACTGCAGCTACTTTGTGCTGGCCATTTTAAAATGTTAATTGGTTCTTTCACATTAGACAATGATTGAGGCCCATGTTGATGTAAAGACCACCGATGGCTATCTTCTCCGCCTGTTCTGCGTGGGCTTCACCAAGAAGCGCACCAACCAGATCAGAAAGACTTCCTACGCTCAGCACCAGCAGGTCCGTCAGATCCGCAAGAAGATGATGGAAATCATGACTCGTGAGGTCCAGACCAATGACCTCAAGGAGGTGGTCAACAAACTGTACGTATAAAGTTTTCCATCTCTTTTGTGGCATTACAATTTTGTGTTAGATGGGCGAGTCATAATTCAACTTGCAGTCCTTTATTTAACACTTATTGAACAAGCTAGTAAGGTTTTCAGTATAAGTGGGAGATTTACTCTGGTTGAAATACTTGATTGCCAATTTTATAGGTTATGGTCAAATGATTTCTTAACGTTTTTCATTTGTTATTTGTGTAGACTTTTTTTATATTTTGGAACTTGTTGCGAATAAAGTGTTTTTAGCTTAACTTTTTGAGTGCTGAGGTCATGGAGATTAAGCAATGGGGTGGAGTAACTCTCTTTACCTGGGTTTAAACCTGAAAGCTCTGTTGGCTGTCATGATCTATGACTGTTAAGCAGCTGTGTGTAAGTAATGGTTCTCTTCTTTTTGTTGTGCAGGATTCCTGACAGTGTAGGCAAGGACATTGAAAAGGCCTGCCAATCTATCTACCCTCTACATGACGTCTACGTCAGGAAGGTTAAAATGCTGAAAAAGCCCAAGTTTGAGCGTAAGTGAAGTTGTATGATGAACAACTTTTGAGAGTTTAGCCTCTTTCATATTTATTTATTTTTTACATTTATGCTCATGACTGACACTTAAATGTAGTTGTCAGATGTTGTAGCACAACTTCATGGTTATGGTTTCATATATTAATGCATTTAAGAGCAGTATTTGGTTCATCCTATGGACATGACAAAAGTTGTTTTTATTACATTTAACTTGCACTCCTAAACTGACAAAATTAATTTAGCATAATTCATCCAATCTTTGGACAAAATATTTTTTTAGGTTTAGTAGGAGTAGAGGGGGGAACTGAATATCCACTTGTGAATGTAGTATGAGTGGGTTAATGTATTTATTATTGTACAGTTGGGAAGCTGATGGAGCTGCACGGTGAGGGTGGAACCAGCAGTACTGCTGCTAAACCAGCAGAGGGTGACACTGGGGCCAAGGTGGAGAGAGCTGATGGATATGAGCCCCCCATCCAGGAGTCTGTCTAAAACTTCCAACACACGCAGCTGGTGTCAATAAACATGTAAATTTGATGCTCTGCGTACTGTTTTTTTTTGTTTTTGTTTTTTTGCTTTTTTTTGGGTAGATATCACATCAGACCTGCTGAACATCATGGTCATGCTTTTATATCTCCAGTCAGAAATATCATAATCTATTTTGACATGCTAGAATTGAGACGGTGGTGTCATGTTTGTTGGAATTGGTAGTATTGCAGTAAAGTTTTCATTTTCAAATCAGACATGATTTTGCACACATCCACTTTTATTTCCAGGTCTGGTAGTTTTGGGGGGGAAAAACAAATACCGCACTGAGTAGAAGAGAGAACACCGGTGGTGCCATGCATCAACATAACTTGCACACTTTTTAAACTACACATCCTCAGCATTATTGCGTACATTGTTTTGTTTAGTAAAAGTTACATATTAAATCTAAAAGGGGAATCTATTAAACGGGATGTCAAATAAGGCTTTACCGAGCTCAACAGCTTTGGCCGGACTGTAATATAAACAAAATGCTATTGGCTACTTTAAAGAAGGGGAGAGCTGTTGATATATCCCATCCTGTTTCTGTGAAAGTCTGGTCAATGCATTGAATAATGCTACACGTTTCAAAGCACTTCTGTGGGCCTTAAGTACAACCATGTTGAATTTAAGACCCTAAAAATGCAAGACCTGAAAATCTATAACTTAATGCATAGGTTTTTTTTTTTTTATTAATTTGGGCAATTCAACATGCTTTTTTGTTTCAAATACACTTGTCATTAATTTACTTCCATAGACAAAAAATGTGCGGGGCAAGGGCTGCTCCAGGACAGGTTATAAAACCCCTGCACTAATGGTGTGCTGTAATACTAATTCAAAATTATTATCCTAACCTTTATCTTCAAAGCAAAATCTCAGCTGGCCAAACAGCGATTATTTTATATATATACACGCATACAGTGCCAAACTGAATCACTGTATATATACAATAAATGTATAACTGTATATTAAATATAGGTGTCTGGGACGCAATATACCACATGTCACAATTTCAGCAGATAGCCCTGTCAGAAATTTGCATAGATAAGATGTAAAAAAAAATCATATAAGAAAAGCTGATTTTTATTTAGGGTTGATCAGCATCACGTAAATGATGACCAAAGG
Source organism: Siphateles boraxobius (assembly GCF_051911475.1). Lineage (NCBI taxonomy): Eukaryota > Metazoa > Chordata > Actinopteri > Cypriniformes > Leuciscidae > Siphateles > Siphateles boraxobius. The sequence goes on along the minus strand of NW_027508721.1, from coordinate 445,999 downwards.
GTTAATAACTTATCAGTAAGAGTTTGAAGGTGACTGATTACAAACAATTCTGAGCAGAGAAGCATTGCCCATTGTAAAAGGCTCTGCACAAGGTCACGAATGACCTTTTGTTCACATGTTTACTATGTGCTGTATAAATCTGGGGAAATTAAGACCTTGGAAATGTACTGAAGAAATCCTTTCATGAGCACACTTATGAAACCAAGTTTTTTTCTAAATTTTTTTCCCTCTTAAAAGTTTCCATTGTTACATGAATTTTGTTGGTTGCAATGTTACATAAAAGGTGGAAAAAATTCTGACAATTTTACTTGGATGCATTTTTTCTCAAAAAGCTTTAGAGTCATTCTACGAAACGGGTGCCATTTGGGTCCACAACGTTTGATGAGATGCATAAGGCACAAACATGTCCCAAAATGTGTTTACAAAATGTAAGGTTATTCATTCAAGTGTTCTTGTTAATATGATATATGATAAAAAATTTTTTTTAAAAGAATAACATTCTATTTTAATAATTTTTCATTAGTTCATAGCTGATTTCACATGTCCGTGTTGACCAACATGACATTTGCATATAAAATATCACCAAATAAGTTATGTATTTTTAAAAAACATTTATTATTTTTAGGATTATATGTGTGTTCCTTTTCACATAAGATATATTTTATTCAAAATAAACCTTATTTTTTTGTAAATATTTTGTAATTTGTGAGCGTCCCTCAGTTTGACTTACCACCCCGTCACACTAACTTGTTTTATCTATAAATAATGTACTGTTGCTTTAAATGACATCACAAAGCGGAAGTGACATCATTGGAGCCTTTTTGCCACCAAGAACAAAAGCAGGCAAGTACTGATATTTCTCTACATTCTTTATTTGTTGATTTTTCATGTTAGGCAGGTTCCGTCAAGCTTAAACCAACCACTCTGTCACGCAAAATAGAGAGGGAAAACTGATTTTTATTTTTTATTTTACATTATTAATGCAAAAATATATATATTTCAGATAGAATGCATGTATGCTAGGTGAGGAACTTAACCACATGGGAGATCTGCGGCCATTTTGGGCTGAAATTTACCACCCCGTCACATACCACCCCGTCGCATGTTTTATTGTGACGTGGTGGTAAAGGATGTGATAGGGTGGTTCTGCTTCCTATTTGAATGTGAGGATGTGAGAAATCAAGGATTATTATATAGGCTAATCATTATTATTAATATTATTATTATTAGTAGTAGTAGTATTATTATTTTTGTTAACTTAACCCTGTTTTGTTCATTCACTCAATCACTAAATCATTCACACACTTATTACTCAATATCTCTTTCACTCACCATGTCACTCCCTCACTCAATCACTGTCACTCCCTCACTCAATCACTGTCACTCACACACTCACTCACTGTCACTCCCTCACTCAATCAGTCACTCACACACTCACTGTCACTCACTCACTCAATCACTATCACTCACTCACTCAATCAATCACTATCACTCACTCACTCAATCACTATCACTCAATCACTGTCACTCCCTCACTCAATCACTGTCACTCCCTCACTCAATCACTGTCACTCCCTCACTCAATCACTGTCACTCCCTCACTCAATCACTGTCACTCACACACTCAATCACTGTCACTCACACACTCAATCACTGTCACTCCCTCACTCAATCACTGTCACTCACACACTCAATCACTGTCACTCCCTCACTCAATCACTGTCACTCACACACTCAATCACTGTCACTCCCTCACTCAATCACTGTCACTCCCTCACTCAATCACTGTCACTCACACACTCAATCACTGTCACTCCCTCACTCAATCACTGTCACTCACACACTCAATCACTGTCACTCCCTCACTCAATCACTGTCACTCCCTCACTCAATCACTGTCACTCCCTCACTCAATCACTGTCACTCCCTCACTCAATCACTGTCACTCCCTCACTCAATCACTGTCACTCCCTCACTCAATCACTGTCACTCACACACTCAATCACTGTCACTCACACACTCAATCACTGTCACTCCCTCACTCAATCACTGTCACTCCCTCACTCAATCACTGTCACTCCCTCACTCAATCACTGTCACTCCCTCACTCAATCCCCCTTGCCTTAGGCAAGACTCCCTTGCCTTAATAAAAAGTATAATATTACTAAGGATTTTGTGCCTGAGGTGGGAAAATATGTTTTTTTGGAAGATTAATATATCCTTAAAGTTGTAAGTAAAAAAAAAAAAAGTTAGTTCTTAATGAAAATTGGGAAAATCGCAACGTGGAAATGGCACCCGTTTCGTAGAATGACTCTTTAGCAGGGGTGTAGACTTTTTATAACCAGTCACTACACTCTTCTAGCAATTATTTCACAGAATAATTTAATACATAGTCAAAATATAACAAACATGTTAACAATTGGATTTTAAAACTATTTATCAGATTTTAAATGTGGTCTAAAAAATACAGAGAAGTCTGGTACTTTGAGTCTGGAAAATGTCCAGGAACCCTGAACTTACAGTGAATAATCTGATCTTTCTAATGTCAATTACACAGGACAGAAGACAGAACTGGTGAATTACTCTACGGTTCGCAAACTTTTTGACTCAGAGGTACCTGGTTGTCCAACACAATATTTGAAGTTAGATTATTTTTAATATTATAATGATCTTATCACTTTAAATACTTAAGTAATCCTGGAAGTTCGCCTTTGTCCCCTGGTTGAGAACCACTGCTCTATCCGCCAAGAAAATGTGTCAGTGAGTGTGAACACAAGATGGCACTGGACATTGGTCTCTAGTGTTTAAAAATACTTCAATCTAAATGACACATTATTTTTTAATATAAAAGAAACTATCAATACTGTATATAGAAAAGTAAGCAGAAATAATGTACAGATCGGACAAGTAACACCCATATAGCAGTTCATGAATATATTTTTAGGATACAATGGATTTAGAATATTAACATTTATAAATACATTAGACAAAACCACAAAGTCACACACAAACAAACTTCTTCTGAGGCTGCCTCTGATGAATCATACTATTACCACTTCCTCCCACCTGCACAGAAAGGAAAAAGACTAAATAAAAAAAGCCAATAATTATGTAATGAATAAAAACTGAAAGTATATTTCCTGCTCCTGTCCACTTACCGGTAACAACCTCTACAAAGGCTTTGGGGAAGAAGCCTTCTCTGCCATTCATCCTTCCACTCCACCATTCATCATCTATGTGATCCGTGACCAGGATCCTGTCTCCCTGCTGGAAGGGAAGGTCCCCCTCTGTCTCTGCTGTGAAGTCATACAGTGCCACAGCCCACTCTTCAGCCTATAGAGACACATCAGACATCTCACATGTGGAACACTTTATATTAGAGGTCTTCACGGGTCCACTTCCGTCTGGAAACCCGAGGTATGACCCGAGCTGGTTCGGGTTCAAAATGTTGATGAGTACTCAAAGCAATTGTGAAAATCCACGGAAAACATTCTTTTTGACATTCACAAAGTAGATATAGGCTACATTATCTGGCAACATGGCTTAACAGTGTACAGTCGTGTCCAAAAGTACTGGCAGTGGTGTAAATGTTGTGTTTCGCAAAGTTTGATGCTTCAATTGCTGTTGTGGTGTTGTGGTGTCCCCCCCCCAACAACCAGCTAATATAATTTCACTAATCATATCAGCACATGGGAAAGTGTGAACAAATACTAGTCAGGTGAAATCACATATCTTTCTGATTGGATTATGAGCAGACTGATTGTTATAAAAGGAGGGAAGAAGTGCTTCCGATCATTATGTTCTTGTGTTAGCAATTGTTACCTGCAAAGAAAGACGCTCAGCCATCATTGCTTTGCATCAAAATGGCCTAACATGCTGCAAAGAATATAGCACCTGAAAGAACCATTTACTGGATCATCAAGAACTTCAAAGAGATAGGTTCAACTGCACTGGAGAAGGCTTCGGGAAGTCTCAGAGTGTCCACAAAGCGACAGGACCTTCTCCTCCTGAGAAGTCAGCAACAGAATCATGTCACCACCTGTGCAGAGCTTGCTCATTATTGGCAGCAGGTGGGTGCGAGTGAGGCCAAGACTTTTGGACAATGGCCTGGTGTCAAGAAGGGCAGCAACGAAGCCACTTCTCTCCAAGAAAAAGAAATCAAAGACAGACTGGAATTCTGTAGAAGTACAAGGATTGGACAGGAGAAGACTGGTGCAAAGTTATTTTCTCTGATGAAGCCCCATTCCAACTGTTTGGGAGATCTGTAAAACACTGCCTGTCCTGTGTCATGCCAACAGTGAAGCATCCTGAAACCATCCATGTGTGGGGTTGCTTTTCATCCAAGGGAGTGGGCTCTCTCACAATTCTGCCCAAAAACACTGCCATGAATAAAGAATGGTATCAAACGTCCTACAAAAGCAACTTCGACCCAAGAGCAATTTGGTGATGATCCGTGCATTTTCCAGCATGATGGAGCACTGTCACAAGGCAAAAGTGATAATAAAATGGCTCAGAGATCATTCAATTATAATTTTGGATACGTGGCCAGGCAATTCCCCGGATCTTAATCCCATAGAAAAGCTGTGGTCAATCCTCAAAAGGCGAGTGAACAAGCAGAAGACCACAAACTGTAAATGTACGCCATCAGTCAGGATTTGGCTCAGAAGCTGATATCCTCCATGCCAGAGTGAGTTGCAGAGGTTATGAAGAAAAAGGGTCAACACTGTAAACATTGACACTTTGCATCTATTGAATGTTTTTGCCAATAAAAGCCTTTAAAACTTATGAAATGCTTATCATTGTTTTTCAGTATTCAAAAGAAACGTGAAAATATAATCTACAAATACTGAAGCTGCAAACTTTGCGAAATTTATGTCACTGCCAATACTTTTGGCCATTCTCTAGCTAACATAAATGTTACAAAGACGGATTAGAGAGTGAATTTTATCTACAAATAAAGTAGGAAGATTGGGCATCATTTTTAAATCTGTACCTGCTGTGGTGTTTCTTATGTGCCATCAGGCCGGGTCGGACCTGGGTCTAATTTCATCGGGTTTTCATCTTTTTTTTTAAATGAATTTATGCACGTCAGCTTTGGGTAAGAAGTGTTCAAGTACGTTTCAAGTACAGATCTTAGGACCAGAGAAAGACCTTTACCTCATATTATGAAAAAATGTGAAGTGAATGTTGGATGAGAAGTGTTTGTTTTAAAAAAAAGTACACACAAAAATAAGGTAATTTTTTTGCCATTTTTGTTTTCCCCTTGAATTAAGTTTATTTTTCCAACCCCACTGGAAGACTTTTTTCTTGTTGTTGTAATTTTAAGCATAAACCTTTTACAGAAAACAAGACTCAATATCTTATGTATAAATTTTGCTTCCCAGGTAAATGTATCTTGATCTAAGTAATGGAATACAAAAATACTGAGAAAGAAAATCAGTTTTTACAGTGAGTGTAACAGATTATTGCAAAACGAAAAAATATAGGGTGGGGACTTGGTTCCATGTATTAGTTGTTGATTGGATTTTAAGATGTGGGTGTTGCACTCAAAAGTGCAAGGGGGCGGGGTTGCATAAGTAATCGGAAAGTCCAGTTATGACATTTTAATTAAAAATTGTGAGGTCAAAAAAACGTTTTTGAAATGAAACATGCACTTAATTTTTCAATGTAAGATCTATAATAGTTTGTTTTCATTTCATCCTAACCTTAAGTGCTATTCACAACTACAGAAAAGAGATAATGTGACAAATGGGGGAATACCTCACTGGCGTTGTAAGACGTTGGTGTTTTAAACGAACCACCCTTTCCTGAGAAATACAACACAATATATTAGATCTATAGCCCAGAACAGAATATTATGTAACCAAACACATGCAATAATAGTACAATTCATTACAAAATGCTGTGCACTTTTAAATGTACACTAAAGATTGTCCCAAATCCTTCAATTAGATGTATTCTAGCCCAATTCAGCCAAATATTTCAATTCACTTTAACTTAACTGACTTCTCAAAGAGTCTGCACTAAAATCTATTTTACAAATTAATTTGACTTTATTACTATACAGTAGATGGCTGTAAATTTGCACCATGAGCCAGAGAGCAGAGGAGCAGCTGTCCTCAAGAGGTGAATCTCCCTGTGCACTGCAGTGTAATGAATAATATGGAGGTCACAGTTTCATACAGCCCTTAATGATACACAAACAGAAGGGCGAATTCTACAGATTCCCGCCATTTGGAGAACGGTCCACTCATTGAGTCATTGAGACACTTATACTGATCTACTGGTGTTATATGTAGATTAGCAATCTAGAAATGGCTGGATTATGGACAGTTCTAGAGCAAACAATGTGCTGCTGTTTTATGAAACTGGAGTGGCAAATTGAAAATTCCTGGTTCAGGGCATTTCAGAATTGCATCATTTGGGTTTACAGTATTAGTATATACAGTATGAGCCATGAATGCTCAGCAGTATCTAGATCAAAATGTTTAAACATTAAATGAAATGTGAATAATTTATGAATATATTGTTTGGGGTCTTACCAGGCAGCGCAAACTTATTTTGAGCAGGTTTCTGCACTGTGGCTGGAGGAAGATCCTCAAGCACTTCCACATAGTTGAGAGGGAAAATGGCAACATGGCCATTCAGTTCCCCACGAGCCCACTCCTCTCCCACATATTCTTTGAGCCAAATCATATCACCTTCAGAAAATGAGAGCTCATCATGCTCTCCGTCAAAATCAAACCTTGCTACACACCTTGGGCCTCTGAGGAAAAAACAGGGACATACAATATGACTGTAGTACTTTGAAGGTAATCAGATTAATCGTCTACTTCTGTTTGTCAATCTAACGGGCAGTCATGGCCTAATGGTAACAGAGTTGGACTGGTGACCCAAAGGTTGCTGGTTCGATTCCAGTACCGGCAGGAATATGACTGAGGTGTCCTTGAGCAAGGCACCTAACCCCCAATCGCTCCCCGGGCGCCACTCAAGGCTGCCCGCTGCTCCGGGTGTGTGTATCCATGTTTGCAGTGTGTGTGTGTGTGTGTTCACTACTCACTACTCTGCTCCTAATGTGTGTGCACTTACTTGGATGGGTTAAATGCAGAGGTAAATGTATGGGTTACCATACTTGGCCATCACGTGTCACTTTCACTTTCACTTTCATAGCAAAATATCTGATTTAAAATGAAATCTGTTCATTTATTTTGTGATTGGGAAAATAATTTATTGTGTGATTCTCACAATCGAATCCTGTGAGAATGACTTACCTGACAGGCTCAGGAGATGGTTTGGTTTTCCACTCACTTCTGGATGCTGGTGCAGATGTATCAGGCTTGTTCTGGAAAACAAGATTATTGGTACTGGAAGATACAAGTCACTTTTATCAGTCCTACACAAACAAATTGTAGACACAATATGACCTTTTTTTCTCAACAAATGGTCAGCTAAAGGGGGTGCTTAATCTTAATTGATAAAATGTTGACCGTCAATCCTAGGAATAAGAAAATTAATAATATACAAAACTGTTTCTGATACTTTTTGCAACCCTGTTACCTAAATTGGGTATACATAATTGTAAAATGAAATTTGTGTGATTTTGTAATATTGTAGCTTTAAACATTAAAAAATATCTTTTTTTGTTGTTTTTTTGTATCGTTAAAATATATGTAAAACGTGTGTGTGTGTGTGTGTGTGTGTGTGTGTGTGTGTGTGTGTGTGTGTGTGTGTGTGTGTGTGTGTGTGTGTGTGTGTGTGTAAAAATACTGCAGAGTAAAAAACAAGATTGTCAGTTTAGCCTAAATGAAGATATACCTAAGTAGGGACTAGTTAAATGTTAAACACAATATTGGTTTAATTGGTTAAATATTGGTTAAAACTGAGAACATTTTATCAGTTTATATATAATTGCTGTAGAAAGGGTCCAAATAATATCAATATTCAATATTTCAATATTCAATTCAATATTAATATTTGTAATGTTTTAAATCTACTACATGGGATTTGTTCCACTAATGCTTTAAGAAATAAGTCACAGGACAACATCTACTATACTAATATTCATTATACAATATTTACCAGTGTCTTGACGTAGTTAATGGGGAAGTACCCAGACACATTTCTACATGTTCCCGTGTACCAGTCACTGTCCAGCTGTTCTACATTAGACACCACATCTCCAGCCTTTAATGTCAGCTCTCCCGGCCCCTCTGAAACACAAACACATAACCATGTATGATTATTTTATGAACTGCTTCACAGCTGCCATTTTAAAAGACGTGTTTAATGAATGATTTGACAGAAACAAAATTAAACAGTACTGTATGTTGTGATTATACTTTGAAAAAAAGCACTATGCATAAATTTGCTTGGAAAATAGACCTTTGTTTTCTTACACAGAACAGAACTGTCTCACCTGGAATGAAGTCATACAGGGCTTGCACTTGTAGTGATCCAGTATTTTCCACAATGCCACTAAAATAACTATTTTTCTGTAGAAACACATTGAGAGCAAAGATAGTATGCTGACATTACAAGACAGGATAGTACACTTAAAATATTTCAGGTATAATACACTTACTTAATATTACAACCAATATTAAAAACTGATTCAACTATTGATTACCTGTGGTACTGGATTGTTGGGTAAATCTGTTAAGGGTGTGATAATCTTCATATGTGTTTTCTGCACTGTGCCCTTAGCGTTTCCTACTTGGCATTCAAAGTTTTTGTTGTCTAATTCTTCAAGTAAGACGAGGACTTCATTTTTCTGTAGGGAATAAAGAATAGAAATGCTTACATTTCTAACAACTGAAACTCACTGACAGAACAACACAAAAACCATCAGTAACTTAAGAAGACGGCACTATGGGGCTAATGTGAATGTATTGACTTTGATTTCACCTGAAAAGAGAGCTCCCCAGTGTTAGTGCCATTGTAGTCAAAGTCAGCAATGCCGTGGGGGATCTCAAGCTGTGTAAAGAGTGCAGAATTGCATACATTATTTCAGTTCTTCTGTAATATCATTAAAGCTACTCTATGTAACTTTTTTGATAAAAAAATAACCATGTCTTTACCCAGATACACTTTGATAAAACACAATCATATTTTTGAGCGGTCGGGACAAATTGCATATACATCATTCAATAAAAAAGTGAAAAAACCCTGAACCAACATTGCCTTGGCTTTTCAGAGGTGGCAAGAACTCTGAGATTTGAAGATCAAAAGCGAACCAGAGATGCTTTTTTTACTCAACAGGTAAGATATTTTACTGAACTGATAGATATCCATGTAGCTTTCTTAGTACCATGAGCTACGTTTATAGCTACGAGCTACGTTACCATTATAACGTTTGACCACATCATACTAGCAAACAACATGTCTACTGTTAAAGTCACCATGAAATCTAAGTCGACAATTTTTGATGTTTTTTAGGGAATATATTGCTTCTTAAAAATGATTAACCCATGCACCCCATTATTATTTTTTAAATGTTCTCTAATAATCTTAAATCAAAATAACTTTCCGTCCCACTTGCAACGACCTCTTCTTTTTTCTTGACTGGACAACCCATCACTCATATGAGATCACAGCACTTGCAGACCACAATGATCCAATGATCCAATCAATTCCCGAAGGACCAGGGCTGGATTTCCCGAAACCTTCTTAACGCTACGTCATTCTTAAGTTATACCTTAAGCTGTACCTTATCGTTAATATTTGTTTCCCGAAACATTCTTGGTTAAGTATAACTTCTGTAAGTCACACGTTCGGAAGGTTGGTCTGGACGCTTTACCTTATCACTGTTTACAGTCTATACGAATATAATTCTCAAGTTGTAATACACATAGTGCAACAGGCTAATTCAAGTGTTTTCATGCAAATAATAAAGTTGTCATTACACTGATTGCTGTTAGCTTTTTAATTATATTATCCAAAGGTACATCAGCTGGCAAACCATTAGGCATTAAAGTAAATGCTATTTAAAGAGTCTATTTAAAGGGAATGATTGTGGTGGGGAGTTTGCTCAAACTATAGCAGCAATACAGTGAATAGTTGTACTAAAAGATGAGGCCGTACGCGGAGCGTTTCAAAAGGCCAGTGAAAGCATACTGCCAGTTAAGCCCTATTCGGAGGGTAATAGTTTCTCATGGGGTCGTACGGTATTTTCAACATTTACAGGGGTAAGTCTGTGATTTTAGTGCCGTCCAAATACATGATGTGAGTGTTTTTTCTCACCCAACCCGCATCAAAATCCCGGACCAAATTACCTACTGTTTTTTGACATACACTAAGGTTGTGTGGTGATTTAATTGCCGTCCGAATCCACATCTGTGGGTTTACAAGAAGAGTTCACTGTTTAAATCCTTTTTGATCACTGCAAAGCACCGTAATGAAGGAAAGTATTTACAAGAACAATATTTCATCACAGCTTCACCTCAGCGATCAAAAATGGGAAAGTGAAGAAAGCACGTAAACATTTGAAATGGGCCGTTATTGTGGGCAGCAATACATAATGCAATTTTTAAATATGTAGGCTAGGATATTATAGGCTATCATAGTTTGGATTATTTTTTATAATATCCCATGAGTCCTAATAAATGCAATTTCAACTATTTCTGAAGTGCTTCTTTTATAAAGAACACCGCTTTCTCACATAACCCAGTGAAGCAGCCCCTGCACGAGTGAATTAATTGATTCTTGAGTCATCGATATCAACAAATTAAGCACCATCGCCCTGGACAGCACCTGGTAACGCTGCACGTAAGAAAGGTATATCTTAAGCAACTTCCTAAGGTATGGTTCGGGAAACACGCCAAGAAATGGTATACCTTTAGTTAAGTTATACCTCTTGAGTCTTCGTAGTGCGCTAAGAGACAGCGTTATTGGGAAATCCAGCCCAGATCAAGTCTCGCACTAGGCACTAAATTTTTTCTTGTTTGAGAAGCTGTTTCACTCGCATATACATCACAGTAAGTAAAAATATAGAATTGCAATTTCCGTTTCATGATGACTTGAAGGACTTTTAATGTAGACTTTTGTTACATGATTTATTTATCAAGACTTTATTAAGTCAAAAACAAGAGCGTAAGATATGGCACCTGCTCAGATCTTTTTTAGATTTCCATGTGTACACTGGTGTCGTGAACCACATTCCTGTGCGCAGAGCAGAGGCGAAGCACAACCAAAACAATGTTTTCTTTTTTAACCATTAGAAGGCAAACATTTACATAGTGTGGCTTTCAATCAAGAAAATATGCAAGTAAAATAACATCTTACTGTGTATTTGTTGTAAAGACGATGTCCAGGGTTGGGTCTAGGCGGTAAAGCGGGTCCCTTTTTCGAAGCTCTGCGGTTTTGTTGCTGCCATTGAGGTTGCTGTTGTTTTGCTGGGACTATTTGTGAAAGTCCCGGATCTGAGGGCCGACGTTGGGAGCCATCTCTGTGTGGAGGAGGCGGTCTTCCCGGGCCTGTTTTAGCTGGTGGTGGGCGAGGAGGCAGAACCTTTCCTCCACTGGGCCTGATATATTATTTACACAGAATTTAAGGGCACAGTACCAGAAGTGTCCACATGTTGTCAGCATTGAAACTCTTTATTCACTTGCTCATACTGCCAACACAAATATCCATGAAAAGATAAAAGCATAAAGGCACATTTATAAGGTTGAGAAACCGATATTAGGACAGCTGTGAACAAATACAGGATCCAGTTACCGTGGTGAAAGAGACATGTCAGATGAGAAACTGAAGGAGTCCTGAGAAAAAAAGAAAAAACAATCAAGAACAAAAAGTTAATATTCAAATGTTTAAGAGAAGTCACTGTTTTCTTTCAAGACATATTTTATACAGTAACAATGTAAATACAGAACAAATCCTAGAATACAATAATATTATTCATGGTTTGTCACAATTGTTTAAGATAGAAATACAATATTTGGAAGGTAGTAAATTATTATTAGTATGACTATTATATATTATTATAAAGGCAGACATGAATACTTGTCCAACATACTGTATCACAAGTGTGTGTTATTGTGCAGTAACAACCTAAATACTAAACATGATGTTATTATTATTCCGGTAGATAGATGTAAACGTTACTTATAAGATCGAATTTGTTCAGCAAGATTATTTTTTTAAACTGTTGCTTTTTAATGACATTAGCTGACTTGAAGGAGGAACCGTTTTTACTCTTTTGTCCATTATAGAGTCCATACTTGGCAATGAGAATGTAACACCTAATACCCAAAATCGAGTATACGGTACATAGCTAGAAGCATCTGTATTCACATACAGTGCTTGCAGAATATGTTTCAGACCTGAGGAAAAAGTGGACAAGAAAAGAAAAGAAAAGTCCCTATTATTCCGTTCTGCTATATTTGACATCTCTGGAGTCAAAAAGAAAAGATGTTTCAAATCTCACAAATCTCTGCAGATCAAAGAGTCCAGTAATTGATCTCTGCTGACATTTTAAGACAGCATTTTATCCTAATCGCCCACTGCTTTAGTGCTTGTTGCACAGCTGTTGCAGGTTTATAAGGTCTTACTTTGCGAGCGGCTTTAGCAGTTGGAGGCGGGCCGCCCACAGCTTTTTGTACAGGTAAAGGAGGAGGAAAATCAGCCATTTCTTCAGGGTCTGAAAAGCAGAAATTCATTCACTTACCATGCAATAATGCATCATATTTTTATCGAGAATATTACGTTTTGATAACTTCATTCATTACACTGAAGCACAAATAGTACTGTCCGAAAGATTGTGGTCAGTTAAGACTTTTTTGGGGGGGTGCAGGGGAGCTGCACAACTGTTTTCAAGATTGATAATAATTAGAGATGTTTCTTGATCACCAATTGAGCTTATTAGAATGTTCTGTGAAGCATCATGTGACATTAAAGAGTTTGACTAATCATGACTTCTTAAAATTCACTTTTGTCATCACAGAAATAAATAACATTTTAAAATATTTTTGATCAAATAAATGCAGCCTTAATGAGCATACAAGACTTTCTAAAAGAATCTTCCTTACCAAAAACTTTTGAACTATTAGTACATCTACTTATGGGGTATAGGGTAAGCAAGCTATTTAAGGAAAAATGTATGCAATGCCCAATTGGAATTATTCATGACAGGGACATGAAGAAAATCATCCTCAAAAAAACATAGTTAATAAAAAAACATTTGAGATCTCTTTTTTTGTTTGAGGAATTCATGAAATAGAAATACAAGCTTCACATTTATACATCTAAACCCTGTGCACGTCTAACATGCTGGGCTTCCATTCCTATTAAAGGGTTGGTTCACCCAAAAATGAAAATGATGTCATTAATGACTCACCCTCATGTCGCTCCAAGCCCGTAAGACCTCCGTTAATCTTCAGAACACAGTTTAAGATATTTTAGATTTAGTCCGAGAGCTTTCTGTCCCTCCATTGAAAATGTATGAACGGTATACTGTCCTTGTCCAGAAAGGAAATAAAGACATCATCAAAGTAGTCCATGTGACATCAGTGGGTTAGTTAGAATGTTTTGAAGCATCGGAAATACATTTTGGTCCAAAAATAACAAAAACTAGGACTTTATTCAGAATTGTATTGTCTTCCGGTTCTGTTGTGGATCCGCGTTCAGTGACGCTGCTGACGTAAGACGCTGCTGACGTGTGTCTGGTGCGCCCGAGCTTCGTTTACAGTCTGAGGGAGACGCACGCTGGAAACAAAACAATCTTCACAAACATGTCTAGGGATTTCCACACAGAGGAAGACTTGCATTTTTTTGCCCAGCCATATTTATTTGAACCCGAATACACAAACGCACCAGATACACGTCAGCAGCGTCTTACGTCATCAGTGTCACTGCGGACTCGTGAACGCGGATCCCCAACAGAACCGGAAGACAATACAATGCTGAATAAAGTCGTAGTTTTTGTTATTTTTGGACCAAAATGTATTTCCGATGCTTCAAAACATTCTAACTAACCCACTGATGTCACATGGACTACTTTGATGATGTCTTTATTTCCTTTCTGGACAAGGACAGTATACCGTTCATACATTTTCAATGGAGGGACAGAAAGCTCTCGGACTAAATCTAAAATATCTTAAACTGTGTTCTGAAGATGAACGGAGGTCTTACGGGCTTGGAGCGACATGAGGGTAAGTCATTAATGACATCATTTTCATTTTTGGGTGAACCAACCCTTTAAGTACAACTGAACATTGCATAATTGTAATGGTTCTGTTTTGGGGATCGTTTCCAGTACAACAACGTACTCACTGCTTAACTACCATATTACGATGTATTGTAGAAGAAATCAACTAGCTAGTCACGACTGTTTCGTGAAACCGTACTGTCGCAAATTTGTCGTTCATCCACGTTGGTTAATGATCATGCATGTGGTTTAGAAAGAACTTATTTTAATTAATACATTTGAGATTTAATTATTAATGTTTTGTTATAAATTACGGACATGGCATGTTTTTCTTAGTTATTTTGCTTTATTTCCAGATTCAATCATAGGCTCATTCTTACGTACTAGACCATGTCCTCACATGCGCACTCTTAAATACTGTGCTTTAAATATCTTGACAAACTATAAGAAGTAAATGACATTTGTATATATTAAAAATAAAAGAGATGTCATGCAAACAAAAAACTATGCTTCTAACCACAGCTGTAGTTCCAACCACACAACTTTGCGATGCTGTTTGAATGTTCGTTGTAACTATGGTTTCGGGAAACACCGACTTGTTAAACTATGCCTTTGGTCAGCGCTTCGTCGCATTTGCTTTATGCGATTATGGATTATTCTAGCTCCTGGGTTTTCCTACATGTTTCTGTTGGATTTATTAAAAGACTGGTACTGCTCTGAATCTCCTGCGTCGTGTGCTTACAACCACACACCTCACAATAGCGGAATAGGGAAGATTTGAGATTTAAGAGCTGCAGCAAAGGGGAAGATTATTACTGTATAACGACTTAAATTTTAGTCTTTTCGTCACAGAAAGCTGTTATATGTCTTCAGAAGACTCAAAATATATAAACTACAAACAGTACAACACAAAGAGACATGGTGTCACTATGTGGTATGGTTCAATCATAGGCTCATTCATACATATATGAATGTGTATTAAAAGCACATAGTCACTTTTAAATAGCTCCTCACATATAAATACAATGGCTATTAATGACTCACTTTTTTCTGTTTTACTGGGGACTCTGATGACTGTGGGTCTTCTGGTCACTCCCTGCATGCTTGATCCTATGTAGCTGAATCCCCCTTGATAGGCAGTTTTAGTGGGAGAGTGGTCTGTGACAGGGATATATTAATTATCTGCATTACTCAATGTATGTATACACACAATACCTGTATTGTAGTCCTTAAAACTTACTAATGGCAGCATCCACATTGTCATTGTCTAGAATGTTCGTTGTGGATGTGATGTTAGACAGAAGTGCAGTGGAGTTGTGGTTGTTGAGGTTCAGCAGGTCTTTGCTGGGCTTGAGTGGCGGGGGAGGTCCTTTCAATACTACTTCCTCATCCTGGGAACTTAGATTCTTAACTTTGACCAATAAAGGTCGCGAAGGAGGAATGAGGGCCATCCTGAAGGGAGGCTGAGAGTCAGACTCATCTCTTGAGTTGAATGATGGTTTTTTGAAAAGCTGAGGTCTTGGAGCTGGCATAGGTGGTGCATTGACCTCTTCGTATAAGTGACTCTCAAATTGTAAAAACTCCTCTTCTTTAGGCTTTTTGACAGAGGGCCGAGGGGCAATGGAGGGTTTTGGTGCCAGCACAGGTGGTTTGGTGTAAATGTTTCGAGGACGGGGGGAAGGCACAGAGGTTTCATTATTCTCTGTGCTAGATTGACTTTCAAAGGCCTGGATTCTTGATCGGATGTTGCGGTCGCTGTGGAGGGAGGTCATGTTCTCACTTTGGTTCTCTTTAGTTTGGTTCGTCTGCTCTCTTTGAATGCTGACAGGGTTACTTAGTTCACTTTGAGGTTCGGAGCTGAAGACATCTAAGAGATCCTTCAGATACTTTCCTGAATGGACATCAGAATTCTCCACAGGGGTTATAGGACAAACTTCCCAGCTGTGTTGCAGTGATATCAGAGGTTGCACATTGACGTGGTTGGTTGGGCTCAGGGGTATAGTTTTGGAGCGAGGCTGAGGAACCGGGCGTTGGGCTGGGGCTATATCAACGGCGGGTGGGGAGTTGGGAGTGGATGTTGGGGACCTGGTTTGAGTTTCTTGCGGAATGGGTTTGGGTTTAGGCAATGATGGCCGAGGTGGTTTTATTGGCTGCTTTGCTGAAACAGTAAAGACCAAACATTGAGTATCAGTTTATGGTTCACATCGATTTGTGCACTCCAAATCTTGTCAGAACAGACTAACCTCCACTGGGCTGTTGGTTCAGCTGCAGGGATGTGCCAGAATCTGGACCTGTGGCATTCTCCTCTAGGGAGTCAGTCTGTGTTGCAATAGTTGTTTTGTATAAGTGTTGTGGAGGTGGTGAAGGTGTGGTAACCTGCTCCTGAGTCTTCTCCTTGATCACCTGCTCATAGGATGGTGGGAGCTGAAGCACGAGAGAGAGGACTCACTCTTTTGCAAGCATCAAAGCAAGCAAACACGTCACAAGTGTGCAGAAACCATACAGTCCTAGAGAACAGAGTAGGGATGCACAATATATCTGGCACGTTGATTTGGGTTTTGTTTGTGTTCATGTCATTTATATTGAAATTCTCATAGTCATGGTTTGTCATGTGATCCCCTTGTCATCAGGTGATCATGCCTTGAGCTTCCCTATTGTCTTATGTGTCATGTTCTGATTGGTTGTTTGAGGTCATGTGTTTCTCTGTTCTGTGATTGGTTTATTGTTAAAATGTTCACAGGTGTTCCTTGTTTATTGATTAGTCCTTGTGTATAAATAGCCCTAATGTTACCATAGTCTTTTGTCTAGTTTTGTTCAATGTAACCTTTTGTTAGTTGAGTTTGTTTCATGGTCAAGTCTCTGTTTACCTTGTATTCATTCATGTTTTTGGATTTAATTAAACTGCACATGGGTTCACTTCAACTTGCCTCCAGTGGACATTAGTTACAATATTGGCACTATATGTGTATTTTATTTATCAGTATTAGCCAATATTGAATATTTACATAGAGTAAATTATAATGTTAGGAAATACAGAATACAGCACAAACTATTTATTTTAGTTTTAGAGTGTTTTTGATTTGCTTATAGACTGTAGTAAAGATTTAGTATATTTTATGAAAATGTATTGGTTATCAGCAATAACAGGAAAATAATTGTATTGAATATTGATGCATCTCTTCTAATATAACAACCTTATATTAAATGAATAAAATAAAATGCCCTTAGATCCTGTCTAAATCTTCCTTGTACAAAAATGGTAATATTTAAAAATGCTATATGTGCAGATATCCCCCAGTGTTATTTTAGTATTATTTTTGTGAAGTTTCTAAATGTAATTTCGGGAGGAGTGAACCCATCTAATCTTTCAATTAATTGCCGGAGCATATAAGTAGCCGCTCGCCTTGCAGCTTTTTTGGCATCCCTTCACCTCCTCAACTCCACCAACATAATTTAGGCATCTTGCTACCACACTCATCATCCAAGCATTAGTATTCCCACTGGGGGGTATATCTAAGCTCGAGTTGAAGCTCCAACCCTCCACTGCCGACAGCAAGCCAAATAAGTTTAACCTTAAAGGGGTGGTAAAACGCATTTTTTCGAAGGCTTGATTGTGTTTGTGGGGTGCACTGTAACGTGTTCAAGCTTCGTTTTAAAAAAATTGCATTATTTTTCATATATTTTACCTTTATTCTACACTACTCTGCCCCTCCTTGTAAAAACGGTGTGATGGTTTCCTTGTTCTATGAAGCCAGTCCCTCAAATCTACGCAATGGGCTCAGATTGGTTAGCTGGCCCAGTGCGTTGTGATTCACTAACTGACTAGTGCACGTTCTCCGGAAACGTCACCCCCCGTACCTTTACCGGTAGCCTAGTTTGTGCAGTGTATTAGGCTGGTGACACACTGGCTGCGTGGCGTGAGCGTGGTGTCTCTGTTGCGTGTCAGCTACCCGGCGCTGCTGACACGGATCACACTTGTTCGAAATATGGGAGAGAGTTGTGGAAGCCCTATATAGCCTAGGCTACTGTTAAGCATAAATATAAAGCCTACTGATAAAGACACTGTCAGCAGTTTTGGCAGCAAAATAGACTACAGAATATTTCGTTCTGTATTGACAGGTGCAATATTTGAAAATTGATATTTATTTATTTTTAAATTATATTTATATCTGAATTTATGACAAAACCTAGACTTTCAACCATCAAAATGTAATTTATTCATATATATTCATGTACAAAATAACATGTAACATCTTTTCCTATTCTATTTTGCCTGGAAATGCTTCCAACACGCTTGCGTGTCGCGTGAAAAATAGGCGTCGGTTCTATTTCTAGCATTCACGCGTTTTCCGTGCGGCTCGAGCCGCGCCTGAGACGCGTGTGTCACGCAGGCAGTCTGCAAGCTCTAACCTGTTAACATGGGAGCTGAAATAAAAACGGACATGCCACGCAGCCAGTGTGTCACCGGCCTTATAAACACTGAAACGTTAGTGAAGATGATCGAGCAGAACCTGTATAAGAGCGGCTGTTTAACAACGTTTCAGAAAGGTTTGTTTTTTGTTGTTCCCTCATTACTTTTTAGAAACGCTGTTATTTAATTGTACTAATTATTACAGAATTACAAAAAAATAAGCTTCATAAACAAGAATTTCATATAATCTTTCTAACAAATTATACTACAGTCTTCAAAGCGATTTCTTTTGAGTAAAGACTGCGGATCTATAGTGATCGTTTCTGACTTTATATATATATGATCATACTGACTGTATGCCACCGTTACTTTTGTATTTTTAGAACGATTGTAGACAAATATCTGTCGCCAGAACTATTAACCCAAAACAAACACTAAACATCGGCTGCCAAATCAAACACAGAACCATGTTTAGCATGCCTGTAGATAAACAAGCAATAAACAATACATAAAAGCTCTAATCAAAGAATAATTTACACTACTTCCAAGTTCGCTGTTGAGATTAAAAAAAAGTTTGTAACGTTAGGTGTTTGTCGGATAACGTTAAGTATGAATGAGCATTTAACAAGCAAGCAGAGCCAAACAGCGTTGTCATTTGTTTACTTCCTTGCTACAACGTACAATTAACAATACGAACTATTACAGGAAAACATATCACGAAAAATAAATCATACATACAGGTTGTGGCCCGTAAACAAAAGCTTCTGTTTTTAAAGTTGGAACTGCTCCATCATTCAGAACAAGCCGATGTGCGAATCCTGATTAATGATTTCCATTACACGAGAGTAGATGTTAAAACTTCATGCTGATTTGTACTCGGCTTTCGCCAAGATAAGCACCAACTAAGACGTAGCTTTACAGTAACCTATGCTTCTCCATCCATTTACGGTTCTTTCCATCTGGTGACGTGAATCTCCTTCTGTCTGGTGTTAATAGTGTATTTGCGTGCAGCACACACAACGGCTGCAACCACAGTGCGGTCCCCCCATAACAACTCTCTGGATTGAGCGGAGTAGGGAACATCTCTAGGGTCTTCAAGTGGGCACCTTCCGTCCTCAGTGTTTCGTCGACTAGCCCACGACACCTCAAGAGGGCTCGACAGTGACTCTGGCGTCCCAGAGTCACCCCCCTCCGTCCCCCACTCAACTCAGCCCAGCTTACTGACCTCTACTTCCCTCTTGCTGCTGAGACCTAACCACAATCTCACAATCTCTCTGCAACCCAACCATACGCGCCAACCCGTTTGACTAAGGCTGTCGAGCCCCACTGGTGCGTTATTATGCAGTTTCAGTGGCAACGGTTCCGTATGGCATACCACCTACCGCAAAACACAATATCTGCCCAACCACCCGTCATTCACGCAATATACACAGGAACGTCCATCCATCCATCTTCCTCCGCTTATCCGGGGCCGGGTCGCGGGGGCAGCAGTCTGAGCAAGAAGCCCAGACTTCCCTCTCCCTGGACACTTCCTCCAGCTCTTCCGGGGGGACACAGAGGCGTTCCCAGGCCAACCGGGAGACATAGTCTCTCCAACGTGTCCTAGGTCTTCCCCGGGGTCTCCTCCCAGTGGGACGTGCCCGGAACACCTCCCCGGGAAGGCGTCCAGGAGGCATCCGGAACAGATGCCCGAGCCACCTCAGCTGACCCCTCTCGATGTGGAGGAGCAGCGGCTCTACTCTGAGCTCCTCCCGAGTGACCGAGCTTCTCACCCTATCTCTAAGGGATCGGCCAGCCACCCAGCGGAGAAAGCTCATTTCGGCCGCCTGTATCCGGGATCTTGTCCTTTCGGTCATGACCCAAAGCTCATGACCATAGGTGAGAGTAGGAACGTAGATTGACCGGTAAATCGAGAGCTTTGCCTTACGGCTCAGCTCCTTCTTCACCACAACAGACCGGTACATCGACCGCATTACTGCAGAAGCTGCACCGTTCCGTCTGTCAATCTCCCGTTCCATCCTTCCCTCACTCGTGAACAAAACCCCAAGATACTTAAACTCCACCACTTGAGGAAGGATCTCTCCACCAACCTGAAGTGAGCAAGCCACCCTTTTCCGACTGAGGACCATGGCCTCGGATTTGGAGGTGCTGATTTTCATGCCAGCCGCTTCACACTCGGCTGCAAACCGTCCCAGTGCATGCTGAAGGTCCTGGTGTGGGCCAACACGACAACATCATCCGCAAAAAGCAGAGACAAAATCGTGTGGTCCCCAAACCTGACACCCTCCGGCCCCTGGCTGCGCCTAGAAATTCTGTCCATAAAAACTATGAACAGAACCGGCGACAAAGGGCAGCCCTGCCGGAGTCCAACATGCACCGGGAAGAAGTCTGACTTACTACCGGCAATGCGAACCAAGCTCCTGCTTCGGTCATACAGGGACCGGACAGCCCTTAGCAAAGGACCCCGGACCCCATACTCCCGGAGCACCCTCCACAGGCCGCCGCGAGGGACACAGTCGAATGCCTTCTCCAAATCCACAAAGCACATGTGGACTGGTTGGGCAAACTCCCATGAACCCTCCAGCACCCTGTAGAGAGTATAGAGCTGGTCCAGTGTTCCACGGCCTGGACGAAAACCGCACTGTTCCTCCTGAATCCGAGGTTCCACTATCGGCCGTATTCTCCTCTCCAGTACCCTGGCATAGACTTTCCCAGGGAGGCTGAGAAGTGTGATCCCCCTGTAGTTGGAACACACCCTCCGGTCCCCCTTCTTAAAAAGAGGGACCACCACCCCAGTCTGCCATCCCAGAGGCACTGTCCCCGACCGCCACGCGATGCTGCAGAGGCGTGTCAGCCAAGACAGCCCCACAACATCCAGAGACTTGAGGTACTCAGGGCGGATCTCATCCACCCCCGGTGCCTTGCCACCGAGGAGTTTCTTGACTACCTCGGTGACCTCAGCTAGGGTGATGGACGAGTCCACCTCTGAGCCCTCAGCCTCTGCTTCCTCAATAGAAGACGTGACGGCGGGATTGAGGAGATCCTCGAAGTATTCCTTCCACCGTCCGACGACATCCCCAGTTGAGGTCAACAGCTGCCCACCTCCACTGTAAACAGCGTTGGTAGGGCATTGTTTCCCTCTCCTGAGGCGCCGGACAGTTTGCCAGAATCTCTTCGAGGCCAGCCGATAGTCCTTCTCCATGGCCTCACCGAACTCCTCCCAGGCCAGAGTTTTTCCCTCCACAACCACCCGGGTTGCAGTCCGCTTGGCCTGCCGGTACCTGTCAGCTGCCTCAGGAGTCCCACAAGCCAACCAGGCCCGATAGGACTCCTTCTTCAGCTTGACGGCATCCTTTACTTCCGGTGTCCACCACCGGGTTCGGGGATTGCCGCCTCGACAGGCACCGGAGACCTTACGGCCACAGCTCCGAGCAGCCGCTTCGACAATGGAGGTGGAGAACATGGTCCACTCAGACTCAATATCTCCAGCCTCCCTCGGGATCCTGTCGTGGCTCTGCCGGAGGTGGGAGTTGAAGATCTCTCTGACAGGAGACTCGGTCAAACGTTCCCAGCAAACCCTTACAGTACGCTTGGGTCTGCCGAGTCTGTCCAGCCTCCTCCCCCGCCATCGTATCCAACTTACCACCAGGTGGTGATCAGTTGACAGCTCCACTCCTCTCTTCACCCGAGTGTCCAAGACATACGGCCGCAGGTCAGATGAAACGACCACAAAGTCGATCATCGACCTGCGACCTAGGGTGTCCTGGTGCCACGTGCACTGGTGGACACCCTTATGCTTGAACATGGTGTTCGTTATGGACACTCTGTAACTAGCACAGAAGTCCAATAACTGAACACCGCTCGGGTTCAGGTCGGGGGGGCCGTTCCTCCCAATCACGCCCCTCCAGGTACCACTGTCGCTGCCCACGTGAGCGTTGAAGTCCCCCAGTAGAACGACGGAGTCCCCAGTCGGGGCACTTTCCAGCACTCCTCCCAGAGACCCCAAGAAGGCCGGGTACTCTGCACTGCCGTTTGGCCCGTAGGCACACACGACAGTGAGAGACCTATCCCCGACCCGTAGGCGCAGGGAAACGACCCTCTCGTTCACCGGGGTTAACTCCAACACATGGCGGCTGAGCTGGGGGGCTATAAGCAAACCCACACCAGCCCGCCGCCTCTCACCATGGGCAACTCCAGAGTGGTGAAGAGTCCATCCTCTCTCAAGGAGTGTGGTTCCAGAGCCCAAGCCATGCATAGAGGTGATCCCGACTATCTCTAGTCGGAACCTCTCAACCTCACGCACCATCTCAGGCTCCTTCCCCGCCAGCGAGGTGATGTTCCACGTCCCTAAGGCTAGTTTCCGTGTCCAGGGATCGGGTCGTCGAGGTCCCCGCCTTCGACTGCCACCCAATCCTCTCTGCACCGGCCCCTTACGTCTCTTCCTGCAGGTGGTGAGCCCACGGGAAGGCGGTCCCACGTCACTCCTTCGGGCTGAGCCCGGCCGGACCCCATGGGGAGAGGCCCGGCCACCAGGCGCTCGCATACGAGCCCCAACCCCGGGCCTGGCTCCAGGGTGGGGCCCCGGCTGCGCCATACCGGGCGACGTCACGGTCCTTGAATGTTTGTCCATCATAAGGGGGGTTTGAACCGCTCTTAGTCAGACTCGTCGCCTAGGACCTGTTTGCCTTGGGAGACCCTACCAGGGGCATATAGCCCCAGACAACATAGCTCCTAGGGTCATTCGGGTACTCAAACCCCTCCACCACGTTAAGGTGGCAGTTCAAGGAGGGGTACACAGGAACGTAATGACTGTAAATACTATACAACCTCTACAAATAAACCAACAGTGCTGCTGAGACCTAACCACAATCTCACAATCTCTCCGCAACCCAACCATACGCGCCAACCCGTTTGACTAAGGCTGTCGAGCCCCACTGGTGCGTTAATATGCAGTTTCAGTGGCAGCGGTTCCGTATGGCATACCACCTACCGCAAATCACAATATCTGCCCAACCACCCGTCATTCACGCAATATACAGAGGAACGTAATGACTGTAAATACTATACAACCTCTACAAATAAACCAACAGTGCTGCTGAGACCTAACCACAATCTCACAATCTCTCCGCAACCCGACCATACGCGCCAACCCGTTTGACTAAGGCTGTCGAGCCCCACTGGTGCGTTAATATGCAGTTTCAGTGGCAACGGTTCCGTATGGCATACCACCTACCGCAAAACACAATATCTGCCCAACTTCCCATCATTCACGCAATATACACAGGAACGTAATGACTGTAAATACTATACAACCTATACAAATAAACCAACACCCTTCAAGTTTTCAAGAATTCTACGAAACCGTAGCATGGCGGCCTGTACTCAGCCAGCTAGAATCTTTCCTTCTCAACCACAGCCAGTTGCTGCTCCTTTCTGCTGCTTCAGATAAGTTCTTTACTGTGCGACGCAACTCTTGACCACTGAATCCGACGTCTCTGAGGAACCGGGTTGTAGAGTGTGCCACAAAACCTCGACAACCCACTTCCACTGGATAAACCTGGACTCTCCATCCTCGCTGTTCTGCTTCAGTGGCCAGATGAGCATACCGCAATTTCTTCCTCTCATATGCCTCATCTACCGCATCCTCCCATGGCACTGTTAACTCTATCAGTTGAACAATGCGTGCTGATCCAGACCACAAAACAATATCTGGTCGTAGGTTAGTGGTGGCAATCTCAGGTGGAAAAATAAGCCGTTGATCAAGATCAGCCAGCATCTTCCAGTCCCTAGCAGCTTCCAGTTGTCCTGGGCGAGAATTGGTGTTAGCACCTTTTCTTGGTGGTTGCTCGCCTGGGCGGAGGAATATTGTCTTCTGCGTGTAATGTTTTGCTAGAACAGGCGGCAACTTATTGGTCATACTACGCTTGCCTTCCAATGCTAAAGCCAAACATCGCAATACTTGGTCATGGCGCCAAATAAACCGACCTTGGCTAAGAGCCACCTTACATCCTGTCAAAATGTGCCTTAATGTGGCAGGTGATGAACACAAAGGACAAAAGGGATCCTCTCCTAGCCAGAGGTTTAGGTTCTGCGGTGATGGGAGAACATCATATGTTGACCTAATAAGGAAACTGATCCTACTCTCTTCCATTGACCAAAGGTCTTGCCAGCCCATTTTTCGTTGTTCCACACTCTCCCATCTCATCCACTCTCCCTGCTTGGCCTGGGAAATGGCCTTTATACATCTCATCCTCTCCTCCTGCTTTCGCACCTCGTTGACTACCAGCTTCCTCCTTTGAGCTGGGCCTGCCTTGTGCCATTTAGGAGGAGCTAAACTGAGCCCAAAACCCCCTCTTCCATGCTGTACCTGTCCCACGATATCCCCAATTTGAAGGTCAGCCTTTGCCTCTGCTACAGATTTCTTTGCTGACCACTTTCTACCAGTTTTTACCACAGGGGCTGCCTCCCTTACACATTTGTCGCGTGACTCTGCTAAAGTCATTTCAGTCTGACCTTGGCACACTTAAACTCCTCGGTTAAAGCAGAGACTGGCAGCTGCAATACTCCTTTACTATAAAGTCCCATTCTGCTTAGGCAGCGTGGAACTCCCAACCATTTCCTGATGTATGAACTTATTAACGCTTCCAGCTTATCCACTGTTGTCAAAGAAACCTCGTACACAGTCAGTGGCCACAGCAACCTTGGCAGTAGACCAAACTGAAAGCACCAGAGTTTTAGTTTGCCTGGTAGAGCACAGCTGTTTATGCTCTTCAACCCTTCCACTGCTTGTCGTCTAACTTCTCCCACTCAAACTGTGTCCTTTAGATCCCCATCGTACCATCTCCCTAGACTCTTCACTGGCTTCTGAGAAACTGTTGGTATTGCCTCACCATTAATGAAGAATATTTTATCTACTACCTTGCCTTTAACTATTGAGATGCTCCTTGATTTAGAGGGCTTAAATTGCATTCGTGCCCATTCAATATTATCTGTTAACTTCCCCAATAACCGATTAGTGCAGGCTAACGTTGTAGTATTGGTTGTTATGTCATCCATGTATGCTCTGATTGGTGGTAGTCGCATCCCAGAAGCCAAGCGCTCTCCTCCTACTACCCATTTTGATGCCCTAATGATTACTTCCATTGCCATGGTAAAAGCCAGTGGAGAAATGGTGCATCCTGCCATTATTCCAACCTCTAAGCATTGCCATGTAGTGCTGAATTCTGGAGTTGAGAAACTAAATTGCAAATCTCCAAAATAGGCTTTCACTAAATTTGTTATCGACATCGGTACCCTGAAAAAATCAAATGATGCCCAAAGAAGCTCATGTGGCACTGAACCATATGCATTAGCCAAATCCAGGAATGTCACGTGGAGCTCCTTCCTCTCCTTTTTAGCTGATTGTATTCGTTGCCAGATAACACTGATATGTTCTAAGCATCCTGAGAATCCTGGAATGCCCGTTTTTTGAACTGAAGTGTCAATGAAGCCATTCTTTAATAGGTAGGTTGACAATCTCTGAGCAATAATGCTGAAGAAAATTGTCACATCACGAAAAATAAAAAACACATCACGAAAAATAAATCATACATACAGGTTGTGGCCCGTAAACAAAAGCTTCTGTTTTTAAAGTTGGAACTGCTCCATCATTCAGAACAAGCCGATGTGCGAATCCTGCATTGAACTCGCGAAAATTGTGGAAGCTTTCCTCCGTAACATGTGCAGCACAGAGAGCGAGATTTGGGTCATAATTATGAGGGACCGAGTTAAAAATAAATTTTAACCATTGATCCCTAACTCCCTCGTCCCTAGGAAGGCTGAACAAAGTGAACCTGCAACCGGGATGAAATTAACAGCAGCGTTTCAAAGTTATTGCGACAACTCATCTCCAAAACTGCAATATAAAATGGCCTCACCCCGCTTATTAAGTATTCTCGGAGGAGGGCTTTATGTAAATAATGGGATATGCTGACGTCAGCAACTCCCGAGGAATGTCGTGTAGTCTAAAATCGATCGTTTGCTGTAGTCATTAGAAATTGAATTTTTTAAAAGCAAATATCTCCCTTTGCTTTGAACTTTGAGCGCTGTAACTTTGCAGATGTTGTTTATGCTCAAACAGCAACATTTCACACTAGCTAAAGTTAGAAAAGTGAAATCGTGTTTTACCACCCCTTTAATATCTTAAAGATTATATGGGAAAATGAACTTGTGAAATACTGTAATAATATTTATTAATTAGCTTTTATTTTTTTTATAGCTTTATTTTATGTCCGTTTAAGTTTAAGTAATTGTAGTACTTCAAATTATTTTACCTAATTTAGTTCAAGTTTTTTTTACGTTTTTCATCAAATATTTATATTTTATTTCAGTTTTGTTTACATTTTTTAACAGTTTCAGTTTTAGTTACCATAACAACACAGTAGGCCAGTTCAAACTGCACCGATAGACGCAGACCAACACGGACAATCACCAGATTACAGTTTGCCCCTTCTCAGACATTCCATGACCAGACAAGTGCCAATTCAACATGTTCAATCAGTGAAAACAAGCTCTGACAGACGGTAACAGACGTCAACAGGGGTAACACACTGATCCAACAAAACCCGACAAAGCATCTGTTGCCGTCTGTCGTTGCAGTGTGAATTGGTCAATATACTCAGGGGTTAAAGTGGGCCGGAACGGTCAGGAACTGCGTTCCGGCACCTCAGATAAATTATTAAATAAATAGATTCATTAATCTCAACGAATCTCGCTGGTCCCGAGATGGATTCGTTCAAAATCACCGTGCATTAATGCTGCATATTTATACCTGAGAATGCTTTGACGCGTTTCCACAACGCATGCCTGAGGGAACGTCTGCCAATCCCACTAACTGTGTTAAACGTAGCCTATAATTTATATTCTTTAAAATTACTTTTCAAATTCCAAAGCTTGTAGAAGGTTCCTATTGGCAATGCTGATCTGGTAGCCAGGGCTCAATTTTTGGCCCAGTGTTCAGCAATTTTAACATAGTATTGTCATCATATCAGTGTTGATGGACCAAAATAAAACCATTAAAATATCAAGTAAATAAGTATTGTGATATGTGGTGCCACAATGACACTCTTGTCCCAAAAAGTATTGCTATACCACGATATTCAATATGGTGTCCCACGGTGAGTAATTTTTTCCCTGTTGCACATACACAAAATTTGAGGGTTCCCCCACCTACTAAATCCCACTTTAACCACTGAATATACTACATTGTTAGACTCGTTATATAATGATAATGGTTTATTGGTAAATTAGTAATCCATGTGTTAGTCTGTCAAACACAGGGACAAAGAAGCCATGCTTTGAAAAGTTAAAGTAAAGACATGCTGAGCAAACAAAGAGGATCCACACACCGGTCTGGCAAAACTGTCTGTTAATGACAGCTGTTGAACTGGATATAGTGCTATAAATCACTGTACCTGAACAGAGGTCAGAACTCTCTCATTCCAAATCGGTTGTGTTGTGAAAGCTGTGGATGAAAATTGGCCAGATGCCCCTGGATACAAAGAATTGGCTGCTAACGGCTCTGCTGATAGGATGGTTATCTCTGAACGCCTGAAAACAACAACAGATTCTTCTTAATAGGTATGAATGTATTGTACACAAATTTCAAAGCACAGCTATATATCCGGGCTTGTGGTTTTATACAAAACACATGAGGTTCATATTGGCATAAATGCTATTGAAATATTCTGTGGTCCCTAAATCAGCTGGCCACTTTTTATTATGCTTTTTAAAGGAATATTACCAGAGAATCATCTTTAGACAAAAAAGACTATTTACTAATTTTCTGCTAATACTACTATTTTTTTAAATAATCTTTTTACTAATATTCTAAATTGTAACCACAGATTTGAATGGATTATTTTCTATGGTGGTAACTGTATTCAGGACAATGATGTTACAAACAGATTATGTCTGCGTCTGAAATAGCATATTTTCTTGAGTAGGTACTTATTTTGAATAAGTACTTACTTTGAGACTGCTAAAAAAGTATTTTGTATATAGTATGAATGTGTGAGTGTAATAATGAATGTAATCTGGACATAATAAATTCATCTTGTCATTATCATGTGACCTACCAGCGTCACCCACTTCAATTAATAAATCCTCTTCCGTGGCCTTACGGAATAGTAAAGTTTTATCTGTGTTGGAGTTTTCTATGAGTTTCCTTAGTTCCTTTTCCCTGCTTCTAGTTTGTCTCATAGGTTACTCATTGTTTGATTATTGTTTGCACCTGATGTATATTTAGTTGATTGGTTTGTTTAGTGTATTTAGGCTATGTTTCCTTCTGTTTATTGTCAGTTCTCGTCGCTCCGTTCATGTTTTTAGTTCTTGAGTTCATTGTAAATAAACTTTGCGTTAGATCCTGCACCCAACCCACCCTGCACTTTATTTCACCCAACTCCGACAATATGAGAATGATTAAGTGTTTCCTATTAACAGATTTACCCATCAGTTCACACATATTCTCCAAAATATTAAACCATGTTTTTCACACAAGAGATGTGAGTTTAAATCTGGCTTTTGGCATATCAGCCTCCAATCACTTCCTTCGCTATAAATAAAAGTGTAGAAATGGAAAAAATAGTAAAAATAAGCTCACCTTCTTTCCCTGGAGTAGTCTGGTTGTGAGAGAGCTCTTGCAGAAGCTGGAAGATTTGACAGCATTCAGCATTTTATGAAACATTTGAACATGTATATTGTAAAAATATGACATTAAATGTGTCCTGTAATTATACATTCTACTATGAATGAAAGTAAAATAAACCTAGATTTACGTCACAACCTACTCACTTCTCTTAAAGGCTGCTTTGATCGAAGAAAGGGGTCCTAAACTAAAAACGTGAACAGAACAAAACAAAAAAAGATATTGACAAGACACACCGCCATGGATACATATAGCTCACATTAACCTATGACAGAACGAATGAACATACTCTGCTCAAAAAAATAAAGGGAACCCTTAAACAACACAATGTAACTCCAAGTCAATCACACTTCTGTGAAATCAAACTGTCCACTTCGGAAGCAACACTGATTGACAATCAATTTCACATGCTGTTGTGCAAATGCAATAGACAACAGGCGGAAATTATAGGAAATTAGCAAGACACCCCCAACAAAGGAGTGGTTCTGCAGGTGGTGACCACAGATCACTTCTCAGTTCCTATGCTTCCTGGCTGATGTTTTGGTCACTTTTGAATGCTGGTGGTGCCTTCACTCTAGTGGTAGCATGAGACCGAGTCTACAACCCACACCCCACACAAGTGGCTCAGGTAGTGCAGCTCATCCAGGATGGCACATCAATGCAAGCTGTGGCAAGAAGGTTTGCTGTGTCTGTCAGCATAGTGTCCAGAGAATGGAGGCACTACCAGGAGACAGGCCAGTACATCATGAGACGTGGAGGAGGCCGTAGGAGGGCAACAACCCAGCAGCAGGACCGCTACCTCCGCCTTTGTGCAAGGAGGAGCAGGAGGAGCAGGCCACAAATGTGCAGAAATTTGTGTCTCAGACTCCATGAGGGTGGTATGAGGGCCCGACGTCCACAGGTGGGGGGTTATGCTTACAGGCCAACACCGTGCAGGACGCTTGGCATTTACCAGGGAACACCAAGATTGGCAAATTCACCACTGGCGCCCTGTGCTCTTCACAGATGAAAGCAGGTTCACACTGAGCACGTGATAGACGTGTCAGAGTCTGGAGACGACGTCGAGAACGTTCTGCTGCCTGCAACATCCTCTAGCATGACCAGTTTTGCAGTGGGTCAGTAATGGTGTGGGGTGGCATTTCTTTGGGGGGCCGCACAGCCTCCATGTGCTCGCCAGAGGTAGCCTGACTTCCATTAGGTACCAAGATGAGATCCTCAGACCCCTTGTGAGACCATAGGCTGGTGCGGTTGGCCCTGGGTTCCTCCTAATGCAAGACAATGCTAGACCTCATGTGGTTAGAGTGTGTCAGCAGTTCCTGCAAAAGGAAGGCATTGATGCTATGGACTGGCCCACCCGTTAACCAGACCTGAATCCAATTGAGCACATCTGGGACATCATGTCTCGCTCCATCCACCAATGCCACATTGCACAACAGACTGTCCAGGAGTTGGCGGATGCTTTAGTCCGGGTCTGGGAGGAGATCCCTCAGGAGACCATCCGCCACCTCATCAGGAGCATGCCCAGGCGTTGTAGAGAGGTCATACAGGCACCTGGAGGCCACACACACTACTGAGCCTCATTTTGACTTGTTTTAAGGACATTACATCCAAGTTGGATCAGCCTGTAGTGTGGTTTTCCACTTTAATTTTGAGTGACTCCAAATCCAGATCTCCATGGATTGATACATTTGATTTCCATTGATAATTTTTGTGTATTTTGTTGTCAGCACATTCAACTATGTAAAGAAAAAAGTATTTAATAAGATTCTTTCATTCATTAAGATCTAGGATGTGTTATTTTAGTGTTCCCTTTATTTTTTGAGCAGTGTAGTAACAACAAAACATATACACTACCATTTAAAAGTGTGCCGTCATTCTGATTTATATGATTTATATTGAAAGATATTAATACTTTTTTTCAACAATGATGCAATAAATTAAATCAAAAAGACAGCAAAGGCATTTATAATATAATATAACAAAAGACTTCTATTTCAAATTCTCAAAAATTCTGTTCTTTTACATTAAACTTTAATGTCCTCATTCCTTTATATCCCCCAGGACTTGCATGTGGCGCAGATATCTGTCTCTCATTAGCAATCGCTCCCTGCTTCATACCACAGTCATGTTGCAAAAACATGAATGCATTCACTTATTGTTTTGAAGAGGTAAGCGACCCCTAGCGGTGAAAAATTACATATTGTGCCTTTATTGGCTGCTGAAAATTCAGCTTTGCCATCCGAGGAATAAATTACATTTTTAAAAACATATTAAAAGAGAAAACAGTAATTTTAATATTAAAGGTAAATGTAAAATGTTACAATATTTTTTGATCAAATAAAAGCAGCATTGGGGAGTATGAGACACTTTTCAAAAACATGAAATAAAATTTTACTGACCCCAAACCTTTGAACGGTAGTGTAGCAAGTTCAACACATACATCCAATTACTACTAACTAGCATTTTTTTAACCACAATATCTTTAACAGATAATGGTGACAGTTATTTCTCACATAATGTTAACTTTTATTGCATTATTACTTGATAAAACTTGTTTTAATTACTCTACATCTCAATTAATGTCTGGGTATATCCTCCTTTAACCAGGTCAAGTGTGTTCAACAGCACAGTGAAATGGATCTAACAATAATACTGTATCATAGAAACTATACGGTGTCAGAGACAGAGCAAACAGTTGAACATTCACACTGTACAAAGCTTTAGCATTATAATAATGAAGACACATCAAAGATATGAAGTCATGCGGTTCATACCTTACATTAGTAGATATATGAAGTGTTAAAGGAATCCATTACAGCAAATTACGCCTTCCCTTTCAAAAACTACAGTGTTCATCATTAGTAAAGGCTCTTTGATCATTCATGCTCAAGACTTGCATTCACTTCCTGACTATGTGGACGTTTTAAAGCTGCTGCTTTCTGCATAGCTGAAGTGATGTGTCATAAGCACAAAGTGAGTGTGAGAGAGAGAGAGTCAGGCCAGTCCAGCATACCAGCAGGCTCTCAGAGGCAGCTTTAGCTCTGTTTCAAATGAGAACCAGCTGACATGTTCGGTTCACACCCTTGATGTCTCTCACTGTACAGGCATGATTAGCTCAGCAAGAAACAAGCACAACTATCCATTAGTTCTGATTTATGTCACAGGCATTTCGCTGTTAAACAGTCATTTTAAAAATGCTACAAATAAAAAGGTGATTTGTTTATCAAGGCACTGTTAAAAATAGAACACTGTTGTTAATTGAAGCAACACTATTATATAAACACCATGTTATAGTGCTCTAAATTTATTGTACATATGTGGGTGTTTTGTCAGCCACTTTTATGTCCCAGGGTTTGATTTTCATTTTCATTAAAGGGACAGTTCTCCCCAAAGATCAAAATTATCATCATTTACTAACCCTCATGTCCTTCCAAACCTGCATGGCATTTTTTCTTCTGTCAAAAATAAGAGATTTATTTTTTTCAGTACAATGTAAAAAACTGTTTGGTTACCAACATTCTTTAAAATATATTCTTTAATGTTCTGTAGAAGAAAGACAGTCATTCAGGTTTGGAACGCACAGGTTTAGAGCAATACATTTCGTATTACTGCAATATGTAAAACTTACTACAAATTGATTATTTTTGTATTATATGTTTAATATTTGTGTCTTTTGTAACATTGTTTGTGTTGTTGTATAATCCGGCACTAAGGGAAGCACTTATACATGTTTATAATGACAATAAAGGTTATCTAATCTAATCTAACAAACACACACATTATGTCTTGGAAACTTTAAAAAAATATATAAAAATTTTTAAGAAACACCCAAAATGCCCATGGGTTTAAAATTGAAAAAATTCCATGTTCCAACATCTCAGAAAAGCAGAAGCAACTATAGTGTCAAAGGACGGACCGCCTCACTATGAATAGCAATAATTTTGAAGTTAAATGTTCAATAAGCACATAGGAATGTGGTGTTGTTCAAGTCTCCACATAATTTTGGCCCTGTAATGCATACTGTGAGAGGTCAACATTGTATTTGTAAACTTCAATGACTGGTTAGTATTTCTAAAACTACGCTGATTACGAATATTCAAAGCATCACCAAACTAGACAAGATTTCAGAGATGTTGAATCCGCTTATCCTGACAGCAGCAAATTCACAAATACTTTCTCTTTTTCTCCCTCTATCAGTGCATCAGTGCAATTCGCGCATAATTCAAAGAGACTTTTAGAGCCTCAAGAGTTTCCATAAAGAGATCTTACCTTATATGTAAGTGTCCTTGTTTATTTCTTTCTGAGCGGTCTGCAAAACATAAAACACAAAGCATGAGCTAAATTTCTTTGTAGCTCAAATTTTATTTAACTGCGTGATTCTACATTTGCAACATTCAGTGACTAGGCCAAAAGGCACAGCTGGCAATGTGACGTTGTCTGTTTGGGTGGTTAAACTGTATGGTATGTTCCTGATAAACCTGTTTTAAAGAGCAGAGCTTAGGAGAGAACTGGAGGCTACAACAGCGCAGTTTTTCATGAAACCACGCTCCGCATTCACATCACTCAGGCCCAGTTGAGCATGTTATGGTTTCAGTAAAGCAGGTTCATTTGGTGCCTCCTTTTTAATTTTTTAACACATTTTGAGTATATATTAACTTTTAACACCTTATTAAAGCTTATATGAAACTACAAATAGAACAAGACCAGCATATTTGAATACACAATAGGATCCTTGTTTCTCCCGACAACATTAAGCATTCATAGAGAATGTTTAACTTTCCTCAGGTAATGAGAGTGAAGTCATAAAACATAATGACTGCTTTGGCAAAGGGGTCTTTGTGTGTCTTTGTTGCAGTTGTCTACTGACCCATCACTGTCCCCAGACACACCTGCTGGATCCAGTTTCTGCTCTTGTGTGTTAAAGTATGAGAAAGTGAAATAGCCTACCTCATTCATAATAGCATTGGTGAAGGAATTTGATTTGAGTTTGTCAAATCCTTTCAATCACTGTATTATTGACAAGTTTAAAAATTAAAATGATACATCGCTGCAATCTGATACATTACTTATCAGCAAGCTTTAATTCGAAATATACAGTCCTACCTGGATATGTTGCAGAGAATATAAGTGACTCAGACAGAGTCCCACCTTCTGATTCAAATGTTTCTGTGAGGAAGCACAACTCCCGGTAAAAGTGACGTCTCTTTTTTTCATTAGGTATGTTGACACAGCCAGTGTGCCATGCAGGAATGCGGCCAATCAGGAAGTATTTATTTTTTGACATTAACAATAGTCAAATATTTCTGCCTGCTATCCTTGAGCGGTTCATTGGTTTAACAAACTACATCCTGATATCAGAAAAAAACCATCAGCTTTATCACTGTTATAGAAGATTATATGGATTTCGTCCTGATCTAGGACCAGCTTTCACTTTTAAAAGAGTCTTGAAACTACAAAGGTACAAAACTGATCTTAGATCAGTATACAGCGACAGAAGTTCCAAATAGAATTTCTGGCACTTACATGTTCAACAAGTTGCTGATTGGTGGTTACAACAATAAGCAAAGATAAATGACAGATTCCATTCAAATGCAGTTTATGGGTTTTTGACTGGTTCTAAAAAGAATCTTAACCAGTTCTTAAAAAATGCTATTAAACAAGTATAGCAACTGAAATAGTTACCTTTACGCATCAATATCCACGGAGACTTGCACTTTGAGACCCGTTTTCAAATGTTTCCTTTTTTAGGCACCCAAAACGCCATTATCGTGTAAACGAACAGTCAAAACGCATAGATACAGAAGATGCTATTATTACTGTTGTTAAACTCAAAATAATATTTTATTTTATAATTATTTTAATCTTAACATTTAACAAAAAAATATTATTGCAATAATATTATAGGGTCATTACGTGTCAAATCAACTAGCTACAATTCGGAAACTTCCCCAGCTTATATCTTTGATTTTTTCTGAGTAATTCACTATTTTGTAGAGGGGGGTCAAAATGACAACTTTTCACCTGAGATTTGGAGCCAACATCATTATTTTATTTTTAAACAGAGATTGGTAGATCTATTAGTAAAATCTGTTGACTTTGGCAATCTTTGTTGCATTATATACCAACAGTGACAGCTCAAAAATGGGAAAAACCACTTCTTGTGTTTTTTTGCCCCATGTTTGCATGCCTGTAACTCAAGAATTATTAAAGATACCTTAATATTGTTTTAGATTCTGGTTCTTAACAACCATTTCTTTTGGTATCTTCTTTTTAAAGGTGCATAGCGCCAGTCTCTGAGTTCTTGCAGAACTATGCCCCCCTCTGCCAACAAGCAAAATTGCAACCAGAGTGTGTTTTCTTTGTCTTACGTGGAGTTTGCGGTGGGGTTTTGAATGGACTACAAGCCGGTCTCTTTGAATCCATCTTCTACTTTTGTCGCGCGAGTTGTCTTCGCTGATTCGGAGAATTGCGGCGAATACACAAACCTGCCAGACATAGCCAGGTGAGCATGAACGCGCATGACGTCACGCCCAGTCTCAAATTCCGACCTGAATCCCTCTTATTTATTTTACTGTACAGGATTATAGAGGCAATCACAGTGATCAGAGAAGGGCTCATTCAGCCCATAAGGCAATTGTTTATGCATGTATGGGTTAGAAAAATGGGTATTTTTAACATGAACTGTTGCGCAATGCACCTTTAAAGGCCACATATGGTAAAATCCCAGAGATATGGATATCTTAATGCAGCTCCATGAGTAAATTGGGTCAATTGAACATTTACAGTGGTCAAAAAAACAAATGTGGATCACTTTTTGATTTTTTTTTCTTTTAAAGAGGAATATCTGAACAACAAAAACTGTTGAAACTCGTTAATTTCTATCAACACAATTGCATCCAACATGCCTGTCTAAATGTGCCAACAACAAAAAAAATCCCCAAAAGTTTGTATGCCTAATTAAACTATTTAAGATATCTTAATATCCTTCTAATTGTTTATAAACCTTTCTTTTGCAATCTTAATTTTTAAGGCCATATATATGGTTCAATCCCATAGATATGGGGATCTCAATGCAGCTCCAAGTTTATTTTTTTGTATTTTACCTATTTGCAATGGTCAAAAACCAAATGTGGTTCACTTTGCCAACAGCTGATACTTATTGTGTTTAAAAATGAATGTCTGAAGAATAAATAATGTTGAAACTAGAAATGTATCTTGTTTCCCTCTATCAAAACAACTGCATACAACATTTCCAAATACAAAAATCCACTGAAATGGTCAAGTTGATGAACATTACCTTGCTCTCAAAGTGTAATTATAATAATCTATATTTGAATCTGTTTCAAGGATATTTGAAAGTAAGAATTTTGTTCATTTTAACATCATCTGAACATCATTTGATATTAATATATCTTTAACACTTCTTGACATGTAAACTTCAGGAAAAAAATGGCACTCATAGAGGGATGCTGTATGCAATTATAGTGATAAAGGGAAACAAGATACAAAATCAGTATTTTAAAGTTAGCTACATTTGTTTTTTGACCATTGAAAATGCTAATTAAATTGTGTTTTTATAATCACAATTGATAATGACTAATCCATATTGCATTCTTACAACCACACATATTAAAAAATGATTAAATTAACATCTTTTCATATTTTTACTTGCATTTGGCACTTGATGAGTGTTCATTTTGGAGCCTTGCTGAGATGTTAAGTCTGTTCCACTTACAGCCACTAGATGATGTCACTACCTTGCACAGTGCTGTCAAAAGCTACAGTATCCATTTATGAAATACCTTTTTTTCAATGTATTTGAAAATGCAGCAATTTTCCCCCCTCAAATTTATGCAATCCATATGGGCCATACTCCTCTGAATCCTTGTATAATATGAGATCACAGCAATAGCAAACAACAATGATTGAATGATCCACTCAATTCCCAATGGACAAAATCAAGTTCCATCCAACTCTTTTTCTTGTTTGAGAAGCCGTCACTCTCGTCCCCCTCTGTCGCCAGACCCCTGCCAGAGCAGGCCCCTGTGGAACGCTGGTCCTTCCCTGGCCTCCTCTGTCAGGATGCAGTTAATGACCGTGCCCACACACCAGGCCGCTATGCCACCCATGTCCAGGCTGGTCATTCGTTCACATGACCCCGCTGGCACAGTCCTTGGGAGCCTGGCTAGAGCTCCCCAACCTGTCCCGCTGGGTCGCCCGAACCGGCTATGCGCTTCAGTTTGCACTGTCACGATAACCGCAATATTGCAGTACCGCGCTATTGACAGGAAAACCGCGGAGGAATGCAAGTAACCGCAGCAAACGCGAACCGCGTTTTCTTTTTTCATAAGGCCACCCTTCGTAGTTCGTACCATGTGTATTGAATGTTAAATAAGTTAATAATGATAACAAGACTGTTTATCATGGTGATTTGTACAGAGGATTCGTGGATTAGGACTTAAGCCTAAACACACAGTGTTTTGGCTTATTATTATCTACACAATAATACTTGTGTGCGCTCTCACTTTCATTACTGCCATGATCAATAACGTTAGGTCTATCGCTCCAGTAAATAAATAGAGCTATGTGGATTAATACGTCCAGCTACACAACACCGACAACGCTTGGGAGACATTCTTGTCAGTGCAGCAATGGCGGATGTGTACAACTATCAACTCGCTGTGAACTCGATCAGGGCGGCTCTATGTTAGAATGGCAGTGTCTGTCAACACTCGTGGGCGGGGCCTGTGGCTTTAGTGACGTCACTAAAGCCGCATTCTGAAAACAGGTCATTGGGAGACACTGCTGATGATTAATGGGGATTTAAAAAAAAGAAGTGGGTGGATTTTTAGCACTGCAGGGTGGTTGTGTACACACACTGCCATCACACATTTATGTCCAAACACCATGCAAAAGTGAATTTTGCATAATAGCTCCCCTTTAAGGAATCAGCTTTTTTGAACGTTTTCGTTGAATGAACGGTTTAATGACTCACTCAAAGACAGTCCGCTGGTGTAACAACAACTGAGTGAGTGTCTTTCAATGCGCAGAGATGCTGTTTAGTTTGGGTTACATTGGTTACATTGTTTACATTGTTTTTGTGTATGCTGACCACATCATAACGCATATTTATATAGTAGCAAAAGAATATAAATACATAAATAAATAAATAAATGTAGGTAAAACCGCATATCACGCTATTGAGCCACTAAAAATTACTGCAAGGGAAATTCCTTCACCGCGACAGCCCTAGTTTGCATAGTCTCTTCCCCGCTTCAGGGCAGTCCGCATCACTATGGTCGGTTGCAACGCCCTTATCATGAGAGCGGAGGTTGCTACCCTACTACCCCATCGTGATCTCGACGACTGGCTAATCCTAGCTCACTCTCGAGACCAGGTTTGCGAACACAGGGACCTAGTGCTTCGGCACCTAGCTCGTCTGGGCCTTCAGGTCAACGGGGAGAAGTACTATTTTCTCGGTATGGAAATCGACTCAGTCGCCATGTCCGCGCAGCTTACGAGCTTGCGTGTGCAGTCATTGCTGACTTGCCTGAGACAGTTCGAGGGCAAGAATGCAGTTCCACTGAAGTTATTTCATTCGGATTGATTCATATGAGACCGCTTCAGCTCTGGCTTTGTGATCGAGTCCA
The DNA here is from genome assembly GCF_051911475.1 of Siphateles boraxobius. Lineage (NCBI taxonomy): Eukaryota > Metazoa > Chordata > Actinopteri > Cypriniformes > Leuciscidae > Siphateles > Siphateles boraxobius. The sequence continues at coordinate 407,111 of NW_027508721.1, read as the reverse complement.
GAGGTGGGCATGGCAACAAGGCACGCTCCAAATACCAGTTACTCCGACCTCCCGTCAGACCTTCCCCCCTTGGATGAACCTCAGCTTTCTATGGGCCGGAGTGCCCTTAGAAAGAGTTTCCAGGCATGTTGTTGTCTCAACAGATGCCTCCACCAAGGGCTGGGGTGCCATGTGCAATGGACATGCTGCCGTGGGCTCCTGGACAGGACCCCAGCGCCTTTGGCATGTCAATTGCCTCAAGTTGCCTTGCTCTGCACCGCTTTCTTGCACTGCACAAGAACCAACACGTACTAGTCCGCTCAGACAATACCGCGATAGTAGCGTACATCAACCGACGAGGTGGTCTACGCTCCCGCCGTATGTCGCAACTCGCCCGCCACCCCCTCCTATGGAGTCAGAAGCATCTGAGGTCGCTTCGAGCCATTTATATTCCAGGAGACCTGAACTGTGCAGCCAACGAGCTCTCACGGCTTCAGCCTCTTCCTGGAGAATGGAGACTCTATCCCCAGTCGGTTCAGCTGATTTGGAATCAGTTCGGGGATGAGCAGGTAGACCGGTTTGCCTCCCACGACTCGTCCCACTGTGACCTGTTTTACTCCCTGACCGAGGGCACGCTCGGCACGGACACACAGCTCGCCGCGGGGCCTCGGCAAGATCAGGGAGGATGGGGAGCAGGTCATGGATCCTCTTCGTCAACTGGTGCCCTTCTCACCGAAAAAGACCCCAGGAAATGCCCGATCAGTGTTGTGCCTTCCTTCCTGCGAGATGGGTTGGAGCAAGCTGTCTCCCTCCATCCTGAAACTGTATGTTGCCCGGACCCCCCCCGGCCTGGGTATGTGCCCAAGGTTCCCACCACTCCCTTTCGAGATCAGGTGGTGAACCTGCAAGCGCTGCCCCTGGAGGAGGCAGACCCAGCCTTGGCACTGCTCTGTCCAGTACGCGCCCCCCGTGCCTACGTAGGCAGAACGCAGTGTTTCAGGACCTCAGACCAGCTTTTTATCTGTTATTGGGGTAAGCTGAAGGGAAAGGCTCTCTCGAAACAAAGGTTGTCTCACTGGATAGTGGATGTCGTTGCCTTTGCATACCAGCAGCAAGGTCAACCATGCCCCCTTGATGTGAAAGCCCACTCCACCCAGAGTATGGCTTCTTCTTGAGCTCTGGCACATGGCGCCTCGCTAACAAACATCTGCAGAGAACACATTCGCCAAATTCTACAATCTCCGAGTGGAGCCAGTGTCCTCTCATGTACTCGCTTCTCCAGCTGGTACTAGGATCTGCTCAGGTGTCATCGCTTGCTCGCCATTCCACTCCATGGACTGGATACGGGCGATATTTCCTCAGGTAGCTTCCCAGACAAGCCCTGAGTTCCTCCAGCACTGATGACGTCAACGCCAGAGTCTTGCCTGCGACAGCTTTCGCGTTGGCTATGTGCCTCCACGTGCATGGTTCCCCCTCTGGGCGACCCCCACGTGGCTATTTCCACTGTAAGCCTCTCTGAGCATGTGTCTTTCCCTTGGCAAGCCACCTTGCCTTCCCTGGAGTTGAAATATTCCACCCTACGGGCTGGATACTCCAGTTTTTCTCCATATGTTACCCCACTTCGGGCCATATGTGTACCCTTAAGCCCTCCCTTTGGACAGGCAAAAATGCATATTTCCACTGAGATAGGCTTCCCAGCGTACCTCAGTATTTCTGTGTTAAGTAGGACTCCTTCGTCCATGCTAGTCTCACGACAGGGAGCTCAGACTTACGCAGGGCTCTGCAAGACAGCCGAGAAGGTGGTGTGAATAGACTGGAAACCCCATTCGTCGTCACGACAGAACTCGTAGTGACTACGAAAGGGAACGTCTCGGTTATGTTTGTAACCCTCGTTCCCTGAGTAGGGAATGGAGACGTTACGTCTCCTTGCCACTTCGGCTGTACCGCTGGAATCGCCTGAGTTCAGTCTCGGCTCCTCAGCGGAGAAGCATGTTGCCAGCATCATTTTATACCCACGAGGTGGGTTCGGAGTTACGCTATGCAAATTCCGCGGACCCATAGCATTTCTTTGCCATTGGCTCGTTTTATAATTCTCGAAGTAGATAGGCTTTCTGTGCAAAACCCCATTAATTGTCATGACTGTTGGAAACTTTTTCTTCAGAGACCAGGAGACGTTGGGATATCTTTCAAGCAGAAGTTACTCTATATTGAGGACTTCGCTGTGCGTCGATGTAGTCATCCAAGTCTAACTCAATAGCTCAGCACAGTAGAGTTTTAAACCTTTTAAGGGGGAGGGATTTACATAGAGGTGAAGACACTCGGAACAAAGCATGCAAATGAAGATCAGGAGTCAGCGTTACCCGAAACTCCCCAGCCCTGATCTCATCAGTATAACAGTGTGATTCAAATGCATAGATAGTGATCCAATCAACCGGACTATTCATTGACTGGGACAGGGGCTCTGAGAGCCATTAAAGACAAAGAGTGAGAGTCTCAGTAATCTGATTAATTTAACTTACAACAGAGAGAAACAGGACTGGCAGGAATCTCTTGCTGGAAACTGATATAATCACCATTTATACCTCAAATGCTAAATTCAGTCTACTAAACTTTGTCAGTTTATATATTGGAACCTGAATTAAACATTTAATAAATTTGTAATACAACACAAAGTAACGTCTCTGTTCCCTACTCAGGGAACGAGGGTTACATACGTAACTGAGGTGTTTCATGCCAACTTTGAAGGGGATTAATTATGCTTTTCTTTTCTACCTTTAGTGTGTAATATAGCTGATTGTGCATGTAAACAATCTGAAAAGTTACAAAGCAGAACGTCCATGAAAAAGGGAGTGAATATTTCCAACATAAAACACCTGCCTCAAACCCCTTGTTTGTAGTACTGCCATTACTTCCATAATGTAGCTACATCACCATTTAACATATTTGCACAATGCCCTCCTGCTACTTTGCCTAACCCTCAAACAAAAGTGGGTATAAGCCAGGAAGAGTTTATCTCTTTGGTGAGGAAAGTTTTTTTTTTTTCACTGCGATGGCAAAACATTATTGCATGGACTTGCAAAGGCAGAGGAATTGAAAAATCAGTGGTTAAAATTCATTTTAACACTAGCCTATACCTCAGCAGTACAACCACAACCTTTTGTTCTGTTCTACCAACTGTGAAACAATCCTGCACATGTTGTGCTTATGAATGTTTATTCTTCTTGACTGTCCTTATAGGACTCGGGCTTAAAGTGATATGGCAAAACTGATGCCATAGTTACCATAGTTAAAGTAGTATTTACAGTGCCTTAAGAAGCTTCGAAACTCACTGGTTATTGTGGGCCATTACATTTGACTCATGCTTTAAGCGGTAGACCAATCACAACAGACTGGGGCAAGATCACCAATCAGAGCAGACTACCATTTCAGAAGGTGGGTTTTAAAGAAACGTTCAGACAGAGGGCGAAAACAGGTGCTGCAACAATGTAAATGGATCACCAGTTACATAAACACAACGACTGTGTTAAAGTCCCCCTGTAGTCAATAATTGTATCCCTTAAAACTCATCTTTGATCACCAAAATGACATATTTAAGTGTTTTAGTGCTGATAAGTATTTAGTATACGCTATTCTATGAATATGCTAATTAGCCCCGCCTCCACACACTAACACCAGCTCAGAGATCCACTCATTGAGGATCACACGTTGATGTGATTGGTTACAAGGTAGTTTGTGACGTCAGAAACACCAGTTATTTCAAACCGTGCTTTTGAAACTGTCTTTGGTTCGGTGCAGTTTTAAGGAAAAAATACTCAGCAATGGTATTGACTTACACATGGTTGGTCTTAAAGCATGTTAAAAACACCACATAGACATATAAACAATATTAAAACCTTGATTTCAAGCACAGGGGGACTTTAAGACTGTGTCTTAAAAACATCTGACCAAATAACAGTTAGCCAAAGTGGTAATCAGTCTTACTTTTCGCGTTCAAATTAGACCAGTCTACATTTTTATGTAACTGGCTTCAAAACAATAAGACCAGTCTTAAAGGAAACAATTAGAAGACTAACTTGTAATCGTCAAGTGTTTTATGTAACCAGTCTTAAGTGTAAACAGGGCCTTTGGGAGAAATAAAAAGCGGGGGAGAACTATATTTTGTGTAGGAAAAAAGACAGCTCTCTTTCTGAAATTTTTGACACTGAAACTAACATAAAAAAATTTAAACATCAAGTGCTTTCCATTCATGGAAAAACACGAGACATTTTTGTGGAAACTGATCTGTGTTTAGACAAGTTGGAAGGCCTTATGAACAGACTATAGGATAGGCTACATTTGTGCTGACAGAGTGTCTCTGAGCCTGTCTGTGTAGGCCAACACTTTCACACATTGTACTGAGAGACAAAACCTTTTCACACTGACCTGAAATCAGATTGCTCCAAACAGCACAGGTTAGAAGCTAAATCCACTTTGAACAGTTCTTTCCAAATCATATAGAAAACAACAGACCAGCACACCTTAAAGCAGTGGTTCTCAATCTTTTTTGGCCACGCCCCCCTTTAAACACTTTTTAAAAATCAGCCCCCCCCCCCAAAAAAAGGAATGTTGTCTAACAAAATATACACACACATATAAATACATGTATATTACTTGTATGTGCAATTTCTTTTTTGTACTACATAAATATTAAATAAAAGATCATACTGACATAAAAGTCTGAGAGGAGCCAGCAGGCAAAAGCACAGGTGTCAGTCTAAATGTGAAATGCCACTGACACAGCGGCCGATGAGGTCACTGATGACTAAACAACGTCAAAGTAAGAGTCACACTGCACTCTATCTCACAGAACATTCCCAAAAGACAAAACAAGCAATGCATGCTCTAACAGTGCAACACTGAAAAAGTTGTAAAAATATAAATGCATGCTTTCACACCCACTATATTATTTACAGCACATTTAGTTCAGTTCAGTTTGTTTTTATTTGATAGGGACAAAGCATGTTAATAAACATTTGTACAAAATACACAATGTAAACAAGCCGGATTATAGCAACATTGCTAATTTACGTCCATAGTCCCTAGGCAGGTACACACAAGAACAAATACTCAACTATACACACAACACTACTAAAAAAACAATACCCAAAACACATTACCAAAATTACTAAGCAAAATGTTTACACCACTGATTTGTCATAAGCCACTTCTTTAGATGTTCTTTAAAAGTGTGATAAGTAGAACGTTGTCTTATTGACTGCGGTAAACTATTAAAATAGTTGCTCCCTATCACAGATAATACTTTCTGACCAAAAGATGTTCACCTATATGGTACTTCACAATCAACTCTACTGGCAGACCTGTACCAATACCACAATCTGTCCTCTGTTTTGTCAATTCTTTCAATGGAGGTGGGGCAAGCCCATGCCAGACCTTAAAAATAAAACATGCATAATTGAATTTTTTTAAATTTTCAAAACTCAATAAATTATGTTTATTTTTTTATTTTACAGTGATGACATGAGAGTGTTTTTTCATCCAACACTTTTAACGCCTTCTTATACAGTGTTTCTATTAACTTTAGAGTTGTGTAACCTGTGAATGACCAACTATTGAAACTATACTGGATATGTGAAAAAATAATTGAATATAAATACAACCTTGCAGCACCAACTGTCAAGAGTGGCCTAATGTACTTAAAATAAAATTTTACAATATTAGACAACTTTTTTACATGGCTTTTAAAAGTGAGAGTAGAATCCAAACTAACCCCAAGATACATAAACTCTTAAAAAACTTCAAACTCCTCCCCTCTCAGAAATACATTTGAATGTGTCATCTCTACTAACTGTTTTGGAAACATCATACACACATTTTTTTTTTGTTCAATACTAAACCTGTCCTTGTAAGCCAATCCTGTATATTAGTCATAGCAGAAGTCATTCTTATCTAATAAGCATTTCACTAGCTTAACAAACAAACAGTTTGCTGAATCTGTTGAATAATTACTGCGAAAATCAAATTGGATTGGATATGAAGAAGTAAAACCCTTATTTAGATGATTAGTCAAAAGATTAGCTACCCATTTTTTTGCTACTTTAGATATAATCGGAAGGATACTAATTGGCCTATAAGTTTTCAAATTTGATTTATCTCCAGATTTATAAATTGGGACAACTGTAGCTACCTTCCAAGCAGATGGAACAACTGCTTGCCTGAATGACAAGTTTACCATGTGTGTTATTGGACATACTAAAGAATCTTTATTTGATTTTAAATATGTTGTATCCAGCCCATAGGAATCCTTTGCTTTGGAGCTTTACCCACATTTACTTAAGTAAGTTGGGTTAATGATTATCTATGAGCTACAACAAAATGCACTGGCAAACAAAACATTAAACATTAATACAATATGTAAACCTGCAGTCAAATTAAACACAGCACAATTTCCCTGTTAGAAAAACAGGCCACAATTAAAAATCATCAAAAACATCATAAGATGCAAAAAGGCATAAGAGGATTGGCTGATTTTGTTGGAGAAACAGATGTGTTTTATTGTTTTCATGTTTGTATGTGTTAAAGAAAGTAGGTAAAACTCCTGTCCTGTATGATAGTTCACATCTCTGAAAAAACACAGTAGTGGTGTTTTTTCCCCCTGAATTAATCACTCTTCAACTGTTGAATTGGATAAGTGAATAATCAATGGTTTACTCAAAGACGGTTACTTGTCGCCACCTACTGGAATAATAATGTAACATGCAGAAGGAGTCAATAAAAAAATCACCACCACTAGAAGTGCATATATCAGAACACTCAACCAATCAAATTCAAGGGCCAGAACTAATATTGTGTAGTCTAATGCTGAGCTATTATACGGTTAAAGAATTTTAATGAAAACGGGACTTTCTTGCCAGGTGCTGCCCAATGCAGAGAGTAGATAATGCTATGATAACAATCTGCTGGAACATCTTGAAACTGGAGCATTTCATCATGACTTCAAGGGACATTTTGAAACGTCGGCATTAAACGAAAGTTGCAATCGACTTTTCTTCCCTATTGTGTTGTATATCCATGTGAAAACTAAAAAAAAAACAAGAAAACTTTAAACAAGAAAAATGTAGGCCGAGACTTGATTTTGTCCATCGGGAAATGACTGGCTCGTTGGATTTTGCTATTGATGTGAGTGACAGGTTGTCTCCCATTGCGCCGCTGAACACATCATCAGAGAAGAGAACAAATGTTGTTGCAAGAGAGGGGGAAAGTTATTTTAATTTAAGTGATTAAGTATTAAAGATTAATCATTAAGTGATTTAAGAAATATGAATATTAAAAATTAAATAATGATGTGCATGGATAAATACTTCATAATAAATACTGCAATATTCCATATAAAAAACACGGAAGAGATTAGTTTTCAGACAACTGAAAATTCATCTCTTCCATGAGCACTTAACATAAAAAAAAATTCCTTTTCCTTTAAATCCTCCCTTGTCTGGCTTATGCTATACTCTGAGCAATGCCTGAACTTTGTATTTTGAGCACGTTGTTTTTGCCTCTTCACAATGCCTTGACTTGTCTTTAGTCCTCAGTTGTAAGTCGCTTTGGATAAAAGTGTCTGCTAAATGACTAAATGTAAATGTAATATAAGAATTGTCAATTTTAATTTTATGGTGCCTATGAGTAGATGAGATTAGGGGTAGGCATGAAGTAGGAAGGCTTTAGACACTTGTTATAAGGACATGAACCCACTGACACCAATTTCATATTTTTCTCTATAAACAATGCTTCAACTTCAAGGTTCAAAACTTTTGTTTTTGTACCATAAGACCAACGTAAAAAAAATCATATGAAAGACTGAACAACATGTGAGACGGTTTAATATGTTGAGTATGCCAAATGTCCAGACACACATATGACGCTGCACAGGTGGCATTCTTTCACACTGGCTGCTGCAAGCACAACTGCTGCCTCGTGTTTCCTCAGTTGTGTCACCTGTTGTGTGTCAACATAGGGGAAAAGCTGTAACCTGCTGTTTTTCCTCCCACTCACAGCTGACTCACTGATATACACCCAGACTAATGCTGACGAGAGCAAGAGGAACTTTCCACAGATCAGTTTTTACTTTCTGATTTTTTTCAATGTTATTAACAAATTGCATATATACTAAATAATAATACATTTAAAAAAAATTCTTGAATATGAACCAGAGGTATAGGCCAATAATGATTGGGTGCAATTCCTTCAATTTTCTCACAGAATGTGTTTTCCTTTTCCTCACTATATGGGTCGGCAGCACCATTGGATAAATAACAATGTGACAAATATTTATTATTAATATTGTCTTAATTTGCATTCACTTTAATGAGTGAATTAATTGGAGGTTTTTAACTAGTAGTGTTAACAATTTATTACAGACATGCAGAAGCCAACTTTTATATTTTCTGGTGTAGCCTTAACTACTAGAATTTGAAAATGAGAGAAATTGTCTAAAAAACACAAATAGACTAAGTTGATATATAGCCTGTAAATAAATAACCAAAAATATGGAAAGATGACTATCAGGATGAAAGATGATTTTGATATTTATTGATTGTATAATGTTTCATGTAATATCTAAGGGTATGTTGACAAAAAAGTAGGGACCAAGTTGCGAAAACAAAAAAGTTGTATACAACAATGTCATAATTTTGATCAAATAAAGAGAAAATTTAAATGTAATGGTACATTTGCGTGAAGAATATTATATTGATAATCTCTGATTAATAAAGTGGACTATTTTCAAAAGTAATGGCAGGTGAATTTGTGAAATTTTTGTCCGATGTCTGCAAAATGCGTGAACCACTTTAATTTCAGAAAGTCGCAAAACATAACAGTTTTGTGATGTGAAAATACAGAACCTTAAATCTGTTACAGAGACCTAGAGAAGTAATTGTAACAGTAATAATTGTCCTACCTGTTGAATCTCTTCTCCTCGTAATAGAAACATTTGGAAATTCTTCATCTCCATCATTCCGTGCTTCAGCCATTAGTTTAACGACTATGTCCGTGTTTAAAATCCAGACCTTTAACTTGCGTAGGCTATATTGAACAAAACTAAGAAGATGTCTGAATTCTCTGAACAAACTCTAACAGTATGTTTTGTTTGAATAAAAAGTCAGTTGTATAGTTTGAGTTATCGCAGACCTAAGTGTGTCTGTTAAACGGGAACTGTTGATGAACTGAACAGCGCTTGGCGCTTTGCACGAGCACGTACCATTGAGACTACAAGCAGATGAGTGTGCTGTGCACGCGCGTTTGTACATGCTGTTTAGCAGAGGGCGGAAAAGACTAGCCTAATAATAAAAAAGGTAATAATTATAAGATTAAAGAAGATTTATAAGATTAAATAAGAAATTAGAAAACACTTAAAATAAGATTAATATTTTATTTGTTTACCTTTGTAGCCTATGTGACTCCATGCCATGACTGCAGTACTAAATGAAAGGAAAGAAAACTTTAATATTAATGTTGTCCATCAGAGGCCAGGATAAGAAATCGATTATGATTATGGTCTCTCTGTGGAAAGTTGAATGATGCGGCCATAATGGCAAACGAATTTAACTCATATTTTATACAATCAGTTGAAGACTTGTGTAAAGATTTTACAACAACTGAAAACCTAAATCGTCCAGCTCCCTCTGCTTCAGCAGATTGTTTTTACATCCAAACAGTTGATGAAACAAAATTGACATCAATTATTGCAAAATTAGTCAATTCTAAATCAAATGACATTTTTAATATTGTTTGTTGCTTTCTTAAAAAAATACAGCTGTGTCCTGTTAAGACCATTGACACATCTAGTTAATCTGTCAATAAGAATGTGTAAATTTCCCTCAGATTGGAAAAAGTCCATCATCATACCAATATTCAAAGCAGGAAGTTTGGACAGTATGTGTAATTATCGGCCTATATCCATTTTGCCTGTTTTATCAATAGTACTTGAGAAAGTAGTAGCTACACAATTGATTGACCACTTGGAAACCAATCAGCTCCTCCACCCACAGCAGTTTGGTTTTAGACCAGGTTATTCAACCGAAATTGCAAACTGCTGTTTGATTGAAAATCTAAAACAGTCCATGGATAGGAGTCAGGTGGTAGGAGCAGTGTTTTTAGATCAAAAGGCTTTCGAAATGGTCATTCATAGCCTACTGCTATCCAAGATGACATCCTTTAACTTTTCTGTTGAGACAGTTATCTGGTTTACATCTTATCTTCAGGACAGACATCCGTGTTGATCAGGATAAGTCACCACTATGCATTCAAAGGGGTATACCACAGGGCTCTATGCTGGGACCTTTGATGTTTAGTCTTTTTATAAATGACTTGCCACAAATCTGTCCGGATGTAAATTGCCAACTTTATGCGGATGATGCTGTTTTTTATGCACCCGCTAAGTCACCGGAACAGTCAGCGGAGGTTTTGACCACTTGTATGGCGGAGGTCAGTAAATGGCTCATTCAAAATCAGTTGGTACTAAATTCAACTAAAACTGTAGCAATGTGTTTTTCTATTAAAAGTCAAGATGTGGAACAAAATGTTCAAATTAATTTGCAAGATACAACTATAAAATTGGTAAAAGATTTTAAATATCTTGGATTGGTCCTTGACCCTCAATTAAATTTTGATAAACATCTTAAAGGAGAACTCCGGCGCAAAATGAACCTGGGGTGTAATAACACATTTGTACCGAGTCGACTGTTCTCTTGGATTTGTTTTCATGATAATCGAGTGTAAAGAGTTTTATCCCTAAAAACTTTTAAGCTTATAACGCTAGTATATGGGCCTATATTAAGTAAAAAGAGATTGCTAGTTAATACCACTAACAAAGCTCAAAATAGCCCCACACTAACACGGTAGCTTAATGAGGGTCTCTACATAAAAACCGAAGCACTGAGAACTTTGTAAGTGTACAGACAGTTTAATAATAATATACTTTATGATGGTCAACACGGAAAAGAAGGTGGTGAGACGAAGTGTGGTGGTGAAAGGTGAAGACGGATCCAGACACAGAACGAAATCCACGGGGAAACACTGAACAGGAAAACCGAAGCACGAGACTGGAAACGCCGAAACAGGAACGGGATCAGACACACAGCACAGAGGACATCAAACAACGATCTGACAATGGAGAAGAGAAACCAGTGGGTATTTGAAGGTGTGTTGATGAGTAGTGGATGAGCTGCAGCTGGCGCTGCTAACGAGGATCATTTGAGATGCTGATCAGGAGAAATGGCTCAGGTCACGCCCACACACACACACACACACACACACACATAACAACAATGACACGAGACGAGAAGGACACAATGAATTTGTGAACTGTGACAGTACCCCCCCTCCTAGGAACGCCTCCTGGCGTTCCCAGACTCCCTTACCTGTCGATTGTAATCATCAATAAGAGAGTGATCCAGGATGTCTCTGGCAGGTACCCAACTTCTCTCCTCCAGACCGTAACCCTCCCAGTCCACCAAGTACTGGAATCCGCGTCCCCTCCGTCTTGAGTTCAGAATCCGATTAACCGAATATGTGTGTGTGTGGGGGGGGGGGGGGGGGGTCTCACGGGCTCTAGTCCAAGTGCGGTGCCACCTCTGGACGAAGGCGTGAGCGGAGGGGACCGCGACCTCGGATTCCAGACTGGGAAAAATTGGTGGCTGGTAGCCTAAACTACACTCAAACGGAGATGGGCCCGTGGATGACACTGGTAACGCGTTGTGGGTGTAATCCACCATTGACAGTTGTTGGCTCCATGAGGAAGGATTCTATGAGACCAAACATCGCAACACCCTCTCCAAATCTTGGTTGGCTCTCTCGGTTTGGCCATTGCTCTGGGGATAAGCAGTCGCTCCCAGCAACTTACAAAATTGTCGCCAAAATTTGGACACAAAGACGTGATCTACGACTGTCAACGCTGTCTCCTTAGCTGAGGGTAATTTTGGCAAGGGAATGAAATGGGCCGCCTTTGAGAACCGGTCCACCACAGTCAAAACGACCGTGTTACCCTGGGAGGGCGGGAGGGCGGTAATAAAATCTAGTGCGATATGGGACCAGGGTCTCGAAGGGACAGGCAGCGGTTGAAGTAACCCATTGCGTAAGTTAGCTTACGCTATGTGAAAACTAATTTTCTCGAGAATATTGAAGGACATTTTTTAAAACGCAGTGAAGCTGCACAGCAGACATACAGCTGAGTGCCTTAGCTCGCTCATTGGCTTGTGCTGCAGCAACTGCACAAACCTATGGCGAGTTGGCTAGGATGCGAGAACCAATCAGGACGCTTCGTGCCCGCGCGCATCAGAGCCTGCCAGAGTGGGCATGGCTTATAGCTATATAAGCCCCCATTTCGCTATAGAATTCAGATTTAATCTCCTTCAGCAAGTTTCACTTCGCTGACCTCCGGATGAGAAGCCTCGCCGCCGTCGAAAAGCCTTCAGCGGAACAAGCCACCTGCTAAGCAGCTCTGGGGACGCCGGCTTTCTGGTTTTCAACTGGACGCCGCCTTCAGCCTGTTGTTCTGCTGTGCCATCCGGCGCTTTATCCTTTTAAAGCAACTAAGTGTGTTCGCCCTTGCAACTCACTTCTCTAAAAGAGCAATTTTTAGGCGTTGTTGCAAATGCCTCGGGTCTCTTGCGCCTCGTGCAGAGGCCCTTTCTTCGGCGGAGATCGTCACATCCTGTCCACAGCCGTGACCACGCGGAAGCTGCACTCTCTTTCACCCACGACGACCCCGCGCCTCCCGCTCCTTCCTTTCCTCTGATCAAGCCGCACAAGAAAAAGCGCCTCGCACAGAGGATGTCAGAGCAGATGAACACGAGCGAGCACATGCCGGCCCAGTCCCCTCGTGCCTCGCTCTCTCCCAGAGAAACACCCTCGCTGGTTCTCTTTAAGTCTGTCACCGTTCTCGCTCAACGAAGCGACAGCAGAGCGACGGGGACCCCGACCCAAGATTGTGTTGGACCCGAAGCCTCGAAAGCCTTCATAGGTGACAGGAAGGAAAAGAGAGTGTTTGAGTTCGCCAAGGCCAGACCAAACTCCAAAAAGCTTTTCACACATCTCCCAGTCCCCTCTTAAATATTGCAGTAAATGAGTTTAAAATATGCACACCTGTAAACAAACAGCGACCAAAATAAAGCACGAAAAGATTCCTCTTTTCTGGCTGTAATAAATGTAGGCATTGTGTGCCCACTATAAAGTATGCACCCCTGCTCATAAGCACTCTCCCCACAGTATCAGTTTTCCCTCCAGCTCACGCTGGAGATGTAATAAATGTAGATTGTGTGCCCACTATGAAGTATGCACCCCTACACATAAGCACTGTTCCCACAGTGTCAGTTTCCCCCCCAGCTCACGCTGGAAATGTGATGAATGTAGGTTGTCTGCCCACTATGAAGTATGCACCCCTGGACGTAAGCAATGCTCTTACAGTATCACAAACACAAAACAGCCCGGCGGCTGGGTCCCTATCACAAAGCGGACCGTCCCCAGACTTCATTCAACCCCTAGCTATGCGGGCCAAGGCCTGGGAAGCCGTCCCCGGAATATCAAAATGGGTGGTGAACATAATAAAACGAGGCTATATAAAAGGTCACCACGTCTTGGTCCGGTCTCAGGTCAGGCAACCTGCACACCATGGCCAAATACCTCTTGCTATGGGCCCAGCTCAACCTGAGCTCGCCAAGAGCGCCGCACGTCCCAGGCATTCTGAACCAGGGTGCGGATATGCTATCCAGAGACAATGTCCCCCCAGGGGAATGGTCTCTTCACCCGCAAATGGATCAGATGATATGGAGCATCTTCGGCGAGGCAGAAGTCGACTTCTTCGCCTCAGAAGACAACGCTCGTTGCCAAACATTTTTCTCCAAAGACAGGGATGCACTGGCCCAGAACTGGCCACGCCGCCCACTGTACGCATTCCCGCCGGTCACGCTGCTACCTAAGATCATCGAATGGATCAGGGAGTGGAAGTGTGCAGTTCTCTTGGTAGAACCAGTCATGGTTCTCCGAGCTGACTCAGCTGCTGAAATCAGCCCCATGGCCGATACCTCTGAGGAGAGACCTCCTCACGCAGGCGAACGGGACAATCTGGCATCCCCGTCCCGACTTGTATCATATATACTCCATATATGGCCCCTCAACAGGTATCCGGGAACCTTCCGGATAAGGTGCTAAATACCATTAATGAAGGGAGAGCGCCTTCAACCAGGTGTCTGTATGCTCTAAAATGGTCAGTGTTCTCCAGCTGGCGCACAGCGCGGAACCTGGACCATTACTCATGTGGAGTAACAAGGGTACTTTCCTTTCTACAAGAGCTTTTGGATGCGGGTTGCACCCCCTCCACGCTCAAAGTATATGTGGCGGCCATAGCAGCATTTCACACTCACGTGGCCGGGAAATCACTGGGAAGAAACAACCTAGTCGTGCGCTTCCTCAAGGGGGCCTGAAGGCTGAGCCTGCCTTTACCTCCCTCTATACCTATTTGGAACCCTTCCTCGGTCTGGAGGCCATGAAAGGGGCCCGTTTCGAGCCACTTCAGTCTACTGGCATCAGTAAAGCGAGTGGGTGATTTGCAAGCACTCTCAGTGAGCACTTCTTGCCTTGAATTCGTGCCCAACGACTCCAGAGCCATCCTTAAGCCAAGGCACGGGTATGTTCCTAAAGTGCTCATTACTGATCTGGCCATATTAGGACTCATAACTTTACTCTTCTATGAGCCTCGGGTGCTTGGCCCTAGGCCAGAGTATGGGACGAAGTTTTTAAAGCACGCACAGCATTTTGAAAGGGTTCCCTTAGCGTAAGCTAACTTACGCAATACGAGAGACCTCTTGTAAGGGAACGCCTCGGTTATTAACATAACCTCGGTTCCCCGAAAGTAGGGAACGAGTATTGCGTAACTCACCGTGCTACTGTGCTTTGATCAGGGGATCGGTTCAGTCGATGTAACCTGAATTCTATGGCGAAATGGGGGCTTATTTAGCTATGAGCCACGCCCATTCTGGTGGACTCTGACGCACGCGGGCCCGAAGCGTCCTGATTGGTTTGCGCATCCTAGCCGACTCGCCATAGGTTCGTGCAGTTGCCGCAGCACAAGCAAATGAGTGAGCTAAGGCGCTTAGCTGTATGTCTGCTGTGGAGCTGCACTGCGTTTTGAAAAAATTTGCTTATGCAATACGTAGCTCGAAACGGATTTTTAAAAATCTCATTTCATGTGATTTCTGGCCATTCACTAGCTAAATATGATAATTTTTCAATCGTATATGCACAAAAATTGAATTTGGACTGAAAATGTGAACGTAGCCTAGGAGAGTCCATTCTGGATCATCACGCAGGGCCTGTGCCAAGTCATCACCCACCCCAACATTCCCCAACGTCCCCTGGGGGTCCTCCTTAACAGCACAGACTGATAAAGTTGTAAAGCAGTAACACATTTTTTAAGTTTTATGGTGTATCATAATAAGATTTCAAATGTCTTACACTGCTGCATCAGGAAAGGTTTGTGACATCAAACACTTGTCTGCCAGTAGAAGTTGTTAGGATTTCCAGCCAAGTTAAAGGCAGTCAGCAATGGTAATATTGTTTGATTTTATGACACTTTCTGTATATTCTGAATTTAATTTTGGTCTCTTAACCTTTATCTGTGGTAAAGCTTGACCAGGTTTTGAGTAAAAATAACCCAGATGAGACAATTTCTCAAGCAGGAAGCATTACACTGCACCGAAAAGATTTCTGGATCTTGGGCCTCAATGTAGTACGGAAGAGGATTAGGGCCAAGCAATAATAAAAAAATAAAACCATCTCGTCATTATAATACAAAATTAATCTCGTTAAATTTCGAGTGATTAACTCGAAATACAATCTTGAGAATAATCTCATTAAATGTCGATAATAAAGTTGTTGTGTTTCGAGAAAAAAATCGTTAAATTTCGAGAAAAAAAATGAAATACAACCTTGAGAATAAACTCATTACATTTTGAGAATAAAGTCATTGTGTTTCGAGAAACTTTATGTTTATCAAAAAGGCATTATCATAACAACTGTTACTTGTTTTATTGGGGTTTTGTCTCACAACTCCATGGTAATAATGACCAGCTGACTGAACATGTAGGCTAAACTCTAAATTCCTGTAAGAACCTTCTATCAGAACATACTTTGCTTGTAACTTTTTATTTTATTTTAAGCTATTACCATCTCTCTTTCTCTCTCGCCAGTAACACAATTGCGATGAGGGATAAGGAAGGCCTACAGGACTAAAGGTGAGTGTAATGCTCCACTGAACCCTGCAGGCGAGTGAAATCTGCTCCATCCTGTGGAGTAGGCCTACTACAGGGAGTAAAGATAAAGAAAAACAGGAGAGGACATTGGAAAGAGTGATGGAGTAAAGGGAAGCTGGACAGTTTGACAGTTAAATTTCGAGGAACAAAAACTCGAAATACAATCTTGAGAATAAACTCATTAAATATCGAGAATAAAGTCATTGGCCCTCATTTATCAAAAGTGCGTACACCAAATTTTCAGCGTACACCTGGCGTACACCCAAAACCACGGTGACTTTGATATTTATAAATATGGACTTTGGTGTACGGCACGCTCAAATCCTACGCCAGGTCAGGAGGTGGTGTACATGTACGCACGTTTTGAGTTAGTGCGGAAATGCGAATTCCTAACACAATTAGGAACACAAATTCCTAAAACAATTCCTAACACCACAAAACGCACTGACAAACTAAAAGATATGAGGAGCTCTTTTCCAAAACACGATAAATGCCATTTTTAAAAATAAATTTGTATTTTATTTCTATTAATAAACTAGTGTTGTGTCTGCAAAGATGAAATTGATGATCACCATCTCCGTAGTGAATGCGCCTATAGAGAGAGTAGCCTATTTCTTTTCGTTTATAAATGTTTCGTTTAAAGACATTTCAAGCTTTCTTTATAGATATATTTCTCATGTCTGTGAGGCATATACTGAGTTTCGGTTAATTTGTGATGAGATGCGCTCCAGTTCACGTGCAATGCAAGGGACCGCGCCCGCGCCTCCATGTCATGACTCATGATTATAATGTCTGCTATTTGCTTCTTATTTATTAAATCCAGGCAATTGGTTGATGAAAAAAATATTAAAATTAAGATACAATTTATAAAAAACGAAATTCACTTTAAAGAAAGGCTTTCTACAAAACAAAACTTAATTAAGTGGCCAAAATCATGTCTGAGCATGTCTCCCGATATATTGCGCACCCTATCTTAGCCTATGTTCACTTTTCATAATCAACATAGATGGGGAAAAAATAACATTATAATTTTTTAACAAATATGAAACTAAATGCACTTAGTTAATGGCTACAACACGTAGCATAATAGTAGGCCTGAATATTGTTATCATTACTTTTTTCAAGTTCGGCACGAATTACTATTAGCCTAAATGTGTTACTAAATGATTTGAATGTATTTTTAACATTGTTGTATTTAAGGACTGTATTTGTGTGTTATTTTTAAATTATTTGTTTTATGTGGTGGACAATATTGGAAAGTGACATTGGAAATATTTATTTTATTTTTACTATTTAATTTATTTTACTATTTATTTTGATTGGCTTTTATTTATTTCATGCAGTTGCACTTATTTAATTTATATTAATTTATAGTATGAATCCCTGATTATATGTTGCATGTTCTCTTCTTGTTGTTTTTGTTGTTGTTTTTTTAGACAAAAAATGGATGGATTTATAGCGTTTTGAAAAAAAAAATACAATTAACTTTGAATTTATCATCAACAATATTGTTGTTTGATTTAACAATAATTTTTCATGATGGTGATGGTCTCGATCTCCAGAGAAGTGTCTCCTCTTTGCCGTCTTCCGTGTGTCCATGGCGTAAAATGAGGGTGTGGGGGAAGCGGATACTTGAATATATTGAGATTGAGGAGTCACGTGCCGATGTGGGCGGGGTCTGAGCCGGTCCGCCATGATGGTAGGAGACGCTATCGGTTGCCAGGGGCAACGCCATCAGAACTTCACAGAAGCGCGACTAAACATTCAAGAGCTCTTTCATTTTTGCGCATTTATTATTTCGGCGGGACAGAGACGGATCTACGAATACGAGAAAAAAAGGAAAGAAAGTAAAGAAATGCAAAAAAATAAGGCGAAAGAAAAGGGACCTTACAGGAACAAGCTCACACCAAGCGCAAAACAGCAGTATTTGGAGAAGCAGCATCAAGATATTTGTTCTTTTGCACTAAGAACAGTATTGTTATTTTATTATTATTACTTATATTGTCCATGAAACGTATGTTGTCCGAAAAAAATACATATATATTCAGTTCTCGATAAATATTGTTAAGCCATATCAAGTTGTTTCAAGCATTTATTTCAAGAAATAAAAAAGTTATGAACAAGGCACTCAAACAACACTTTTGCACATGTTCGTTAAGGCACAGCAAACAGTGTCAACTTATCAAAGGCATCAGCCAACCAAGCAATCCGGCGTCTCCTCGTCAGGTCAGACTTGCTCTCCCTGATGCTGTGTCCATTTCGGTAACCTAAAAAACTGTATTCCATTCTTCCTATGTTTTCCAAATGTATCGTGTGAGGTACTGGATTAGTTTTTAACGCAGCAGTGACTTCCAGGCATGGTAAAACAGTGTGGAATTGCGAGAACCTCCTCTACTACCGAGTTAACAACACACGTAAACAATCTTGTTTTGCCGCCGGAATCCTGCCAACATGGCGGAGAGGGTGAGAATCCCGTGAGATCCCGTGATATCGAGGGGAGGGGCTCTGTACCATGACGACAACTCCTCACTCTCAATTATTGATGAGTTTAAAGGGGGGGTGAAATGCTCAGTTTCACTCAATCTCATGTTAATCTTGAGTACCTATAGAGTAGTATTGCATCCTTCATATCTCCAAAAAGTCTTTAGTTTTATTATATTTATAAAAGAAAGATAGGCTGTACCGAGTCTTTCCGGAAAAACCCGAGCGGGTGGAGGCGTACCGTGTGGGCGGAGCTAAATAATCACGACACGAGCGCGCGAAGCTTTTTGCGTTGAGAGCGTCTGGAAGCTGTGAGTGACATCCGAAAATAAACCATGGCTAACAATCAGATTCAGCCATACATTTTTGATCCAGAATCAGATCCCGAGGCTGAGATTGAAGACGACCAGCAGCAGAAGCAACGACTACAGCAGGACGTCTCTATGTGGTGTGTAGGCCTACTGGAACGGTAAAAAACTTTCCGAAACTTGTGACAAACCGGAAGGAGTATTTTTGGAACAAAATTACTCCATCAAACTTACAACTTCATTTTTGAAACTTTGTCCATGTTTAGCATGGGAATCCAACTCTTTAACAGTGTGAAAAACTCACTAAGCATGAAACAGCATTTCACCCCCCCTTTAAGAGATTTTACAATAAGGGAAATCTCAGCAATAAAGACATCAAATCTAGGCAAAGTCTTGATTCATTTGTTTTTGTAAATAAAAAATGTACAATGCAACACAAAAAAATTAACAACATTATCAATAGCATAGACACTCCCAGAAAAATAAAAGAATATATCTTTCAATGAAAAGTGACAAAATGAGAAAGATAACAACCCAAGCTCTCCCAAAGAGACTTAACCAGATTGCAGTGGTAGAATAAATGAAGCAAAGTTTCTTCCTAAACCTTACAAAATACACACAGGTCAATGTGAACAAGCAGTGAACTAATCCCCGTATTAACGACATAGCCACATTGGCTTATACTCATTATGCATAGGCTACATATTAAATAACTGTGTAACTCAAACAACTTATTTACCTACCTAAATTTATAACAGTATGTTTCCCTACAACTCATGATCACCTGGAGACAATTGTCTTTTGTAATGGTTCACTTGGCAGTGAATTCCTAAATTACCTGGCTATCACCACTTGATTTGGACCCATAATTTTACAAATTGCATTCATTTCTAAGTAAACTTATTATTATAGTATAAATTTAAAGTGATATTATGCATCAATACAATAACAACTGTGTTTCACATTTGAAGCCTAAAAACAAAACTATGTATTTTCTTGATTCAAATCATCCCTAAGGGATTGGTGACACATATACGTGACTGTCTTCAGATTGCACTAAAAATATAGATATTGTATTCACAGTTCAATGTTTGCAGTTTATTGTTCTTGGAACGATGTTCATTTGCATGATGTAGTAGAACAATGAAACTTGGTTGCCCTATGCAATTTTGTATAATTTTTTGTTTGCGTACAGCAGTGTCCCCTGTCAGCACAGTAACGCGCCGCTACAGGTTTCATTCAATGGTTACTTGATTTAGGTCAGTTTTACAATGTACAGGTATACTGTAAAAATAAACTCATATATATAGGCCTATATATATATATATATATAATAATTTTTTTTTTTACTTACTTTCAAAAGATGACTTTTTATTTTTCCAATGCAAATACACGTTTACTAAAATAATGATAAAACATATTTTTTACAGTGTAACTTCAGTTTTAGTGAATTTTAATAAACACCCACACGTGTATCATAAAAAGGGACAGTAGGCAATTGTTTTAATAGCCAAGCCCTTTCTAAAGCACATAAAACAAATATTACAAATGAGCAAAAGACAAATTATACAGACACTTAATGGTAGGCTATGTAATGATTACGTTTAATAGCATACACTTTTAATTAAAATATTATTAATTGACTTGTAAAAGGTGTGCATGCATGTTTGGGTTGTTCTCCTTGGTTGTCACATTTACGTTTTAACCAACAGATGTCGCCAGCAGCGTGCGTGTTTCTAGTCAATTCTTTTGCGAAGATATTTGTTTATTGATTCGTTCGAAAACTAAGCCTCGTTTCTCCCATGAGCCCATCACTGCTACACCATCTTCCTGTTTTATAAGACACTGGTGTTTTATTTGGTTTCCTTCATAATTTCTTAACAGAGAGTTCCAAGTCTGCACTGTCAAATTTGTTACCATATCCAACAACATAATTACATCGACAAACCCAATAATCAACTAGATATTTTGTTTATACCTTCTTCGTGAGACATTATCTAATGTTACATTAATCTCCATCATGTTTCCCGAAGCCATACTGTTTGTTTTCAAAAGTTTTAAAAGAAACTGAGACACATTTACGGCGCAAGTGATGACGTAGTCTTCTTCGCCCTTCTTGTTCTTATTTCTTCTTCGTTTATTCGCAGTTGGTATTTGGTTTAGGCCTACTAGCGCCACTAACTGGGCAGGAGTGGGGAGCACCGAGGGAAGGAAAATTACTTTGTAGCCTACTTAAATTTGGGTAGCCTATATAAATTTGTTACTCTGAGATACTTTAATGCGGCATATCTTTTCTTGTCGTGGACCATTTTAAGAAGATTTAGCATTGTAAGGCTGTATTCCCTCATAGCTTGTAATAACATTGCCAGTTTGAGCACACACAACAGGAACGAGCAGGAAAATGAAACACAACAATGAAAATTGGCAAATTGGCAACTCATCTGTCTCTAGGCAACTTAATTTCAATAAACTTACATTCTCTTGATTTATGTTTAACTATAGTAAATAGTGAATGATATAAACTAGTGTCCTGTTATGATAATAATACTATAATATTTTCTATTATTATGACAACCCTCTACTAATAGATTTTGAATAGGCTACTATTTAAATGAATTCTTACCACTTTAGTGTTAAATAATGTTTATGTTCCCTTTTGCTTCTGACTTAATCAAAGGTATTGGTGGGCAATAGCCCTAGGCTGGTACCCAGAGAAAAGACAAGACATGGCATTTTGTGGTTCTTAAAGGGATAGTTCACCCAAATATGAAAATTCTGTCAATGTTTACACACCCTCATGTTGTGTGATGTACAACAACAGAAGCGTACGCTATTACACTAGTGAACTGACTCGAGGCCCACAGAGAAGGAAATGAATAGTTGAAATAAAGTCGTTATTTTTGTTTTGTTTTTTTGCGCACAAAAAGTATTCTAGTCGTTTGATAAACTTAAGATTGAGCCACAGTAGTCACTTGGACTATTTTAACGATGTCTTTAATGACTTTTCGGGGCTGGCAAGTTTCAATCCCTGAAGAAGCCTATGGAGGAGTATGGAGGAGTGATCCAGCTCTCAGCTTTCATCAAAAATATCATAATTCGTGTTCCGAATATGAACGAAGGTCTTACGGGGTTGGAACAACATGAGGGTGAGTAAATACTGACAGAATTTTCATTTTTGGGTGAACTAACCCTTTAAGGAACTCAAAGGAATTTCATATGTTAGGCCTATATATTTTTTTTTACAATATTGTTCACTTTAAATGTTTATTAAAGCTGAAACCCAGTGAAGGGTAACAAAACCAGTTGAAATACGATAAGACATTAAAAAATGGGAATACATATTGCTGTAGCTGTGTGAGAGACCTGCTATAGGATGGAACCATTTGTAATAATGTTAATTACTGATTACGTTTCATCTAAATTTGAAGATGTGGCATAATTGAATATTTTCGATATTTAAGACTTCAAACAAGAGTGTGTTAGAATCAGGTCAGAATACATTATACTCAATTATAATCAAGGCATTAAAATCTACTTTTATTTATATGGCGACATATAGCCTATTTGCAAAAAAGAAATGTACAATTTTTTCCCATGTATATATTGTTACTGTTTGTGGCTATACGCCATTGCTTGGGATGTATCTACGCACGCAGTATTATTAATGTTATTTACCTGTAATTATTTGTTTATTTATTTTAAGACGCACAGATAGAGACGAATAAATTATTCAAATAGGAGTGAGCAATCGCCCAAGCAGCCAATTCGGGTCGGTTTAGAAAGTAGGGGCGGGGCTCGTGTTGAAGCTCACCTTTCTAATCCACGCTCAGGTGACCGAGCAAGAACCGTGGCCTCAGAGCTCTCTGGATCTTTAGAGTGAAATCTGACAGATAAATAGAACTGTCGCGGCGAATTGCACTGAGCCACGATTATGAAACATGAAAGCGAAAAAGAGACGGTAGGCTATTATGATTGGTTCAACGACAGAGGAATATAACACAGGGATACGGAGCTGTTTGTCGAAGTTTTGACAGGTGTCGAAGAAAAAAAGCGTTTGGACATTAAAGGCGAAGTATGTGCTATTTTACAATGCTGTCTATGTTGGTGCTCTTTTATTCATATATGTTTTATGATTTTTTAAAAAGCGTATTCTACCGGGTTATTGTGTTGTTCTGCTCGAAAACGGCGTTGTTGGCTACCTTGTTTCTAATCCATTCCGAACATGAACAGATTGGTTTAGGTTAAAAACATGCGTGGACTCTTGATGGAGCCATGACTACTAAAACAAAACTCTAGTTATTTACATAACCACATAGTTAATAACCTACCTAGTTATTTATTCTCATACTCAGTCCATTGTCCATTCTAAAGATCTTCCTCTTGTGTAGTGTACCAAGTTTGGCTTCTTTGTTGACATGATATGAAAAATGCAACAGATGTTTTGTTTGAAGTTGGTCATACAGGAAACACCTATATTTTACACATGGATCATTTTTATGTAATGTAATGCAGTGTGTATGCTGGGATTGGCTCAACTAAGTTGGAATTCAAACATTTATACACTGAAAATGAGACAGTCAAGAAAACTTTATCAAAGGGTGGGAATAAAAATTAAAGGGGAGATGAGCAGAAATGTAAGTTAAGGGGTAAGAAACGGACATATGACAGAACAGCAGGAGGGTCTGAGAAAATTACTGCTAGATTTAGTATGACAGTGTGAGTATTCTAAGAATGCTCTGTAGGGAGGAGGGCTGTTCGTATACACAAGAAGATCCCTATGTGTGATGTTATTCTTCAGCAACAAGTGAAGAAGTTGCACATCTGAGACATCCAAAAATGTGCACTGTTGGTGTGCCTCCGGGAACAGGGTTGGGAAACACTGACGTATGCTAGCTATCATCCCCACAGTTGCCTGTCATAGATATAGTCTCAATAACTCTGAAATGCGTAATCTCAAAGTTTATCCATGATGCATTCCAGTAGCTGCAAAGCTGAATATAATGGATCTTATGGTTTTTGAAAGGAGAAACTCTTCAGGTTGATGTTATGCTACGTTTATGTTGATTTGCAGTAGAAGACAGATTAACAGCTTTAAATTGTTTCTAAACTTCAATATACAATTCCAGCCGTAGCTCCTCCCCTCTGCTTGCCCCTTGTCTGGTTCAGCCTTGTCTTGTGCTGAAGATTAAAACACACACACACACACACACACACACACACACACACACACACACACACACACACACACACACACACACACACACACACACACACACACACACACAGAACCTTCATAGCTGTGACATTAGACTTATAAGGGAATGCTGGGGGAATTGTGACTGATTATTATATCACTTTAACTATGAATGTCACGCTGGGAAAACAATTTTTTAATCCCTGCCTGCAGTTATTTCACTAATTTCTGGTTTATTATGTTCTATTCATAAATCATGTTTACTAAATCATCAGAGACTCCAGGTGAAAGAGTGGCACTGAATGGTAACAGGAAAAAAATGTCTCAATGGGACTGCAAAGAGCGTTCAGACTTCAAAAAGCACTCTCTGTGTCTCTCATCTCTGCGTTTGATCTGACTCGTGTAACTAGAGCATGCGTGCATGTCTTTTGCTTTGTGAGACAAACCATGTCGTGAGGGTTTTCTGTGTGAAAACATTCCCTCTTCTTTCTATCATTTTTTTACGATCTGCCTCATTTGGTTTGCCCTTCCCCTTTGATTCATACACAAACAGCCTTTGCTCATTTGGTACATGTAAACATCCCACACCTTTTGATAAATGCTAGCAAGCCAACAATGATGTAGCATGCCTGTTATAACCGAATCATGTCAGGACAGTGTTTATATTGTTTCCTTAGGCATTATCAGAAAATGATTTAATTACGAGATTGGTAATCATGAACACATCCTGAACTCGAATAGCCTAAGTTTAACGCCAAGAGAAGGTCAATGATCATTTTAAAGGTGCCTTCAGTAAGCCTTTGTTCGCCTTCTCTTCTTCGTCCTGGTGTTGGGCTGATATATAATCAAGTCAAGTAACCTTCATTTATATAGCGCTTTTTATAATACAGATTGATTCAAATCAGCTTAACAGTGATAACAGGAAATGAATGCAACAAAGATAGTTTTGGCTGTACAGCAGCTCTAGAAGAAAGTAATTGTCTAGCTTAAGTAAGTTTTTGATTTATTCATTTCCATTGTAAAAATCATTAGTTATTTGGGGCTGCTTACACGACACCGCTTTCAACTGAAAACAGAAAACTTTTAATGCGTTCTTGCTGTTCATTTACACGACAACACCGACGTGGATGTATGAAACTTATCAACTGCTGTGGCTCGGTATCGGTTTTGTTGTGTATTTTTTCTTTTGTCTTTTTTTCTCAAATTACATTTAGTTTTTACCCTTTTTTGCCTGTTTTTCTGCTTTCACACAAGATTACATTTTGTTTTTGTTGTTTTTCTCTTTTTACCCTTTCCCTCAAATGGACTTTTGTGTTTGCTTTTGGGTTTTGTTCCCACCTATAAATGTTTTTCTCCGTTTCATAAATTACATTTTTAGATTCAATCGCAACAAATGTTTATTCTTGATGGTTAAGGCAGTTGGCTGCTGCATTTCACTGTAGCTGTCCTGTTTGTGCTTGATGTTTTGCTGTTTATCCTCAATCTGTAGCTTGAGAGCTATGAGTTTTCTCAGTTTCATCTCTCCAGCAGGCACTGCTTGTTTGTACATTTTATTTTGTACTTACAATTATTCTATTTGGACTGGTGAAGGGCACTCATACAGACCCATGACATCCCGCTAGGATACTCTGTTGAATTTGGTGTGTCTTATGAGGATTTGTAACCATTTGTTTTTCTTATTTCTTATGCATTTATTATGGGTGTGACAATACTCTTCACTCACAAGATGAAACAATATACAATATTAGGTTCACGAGAACGAGACAATATTTTAACACTATTTTTAAGAATGAAAATGACTAAATATAATACTAGAAAATACAATACACTTTGAAATGTTTTACTTAATCTATGGCTGTGACGATTATTTTGGTAATCGTGTAACCGGTTGATGATTATTTTGACAATTAATCGAGTAATCAGATATTTTTGTGGTTAAAATAGGCCTATGCAAACAATAATAGCCTTTAAAATGACTTAAAATAAATTTATACAACACTGTTAAAATGCATAATGTAATATACATAATATGAACATAATCATATTATGTACATTACAAATTTTAACAAATGCCTGCCAGGAGAGGGCGTCTACGGCCTGATGATTGTTGTTATACTTTACAGCATGATCAAATCCTTGTTTAATATTGGCCAAACATTTCATTAAAATGTCCACTTAGTCTTTAATATTTAGTCACTTCTTTACGGTAGAAATACTACAGCATTAACTAGAACATGTGGACACCAAAACATGCAAACTTGCAATGAACAGTTTGCATATTTAGAAACCTATTGATGTATTCTCCTGTGTTGGCCTAGGTTTGTAAATGATTTACGTAACAAATCTTCTGAAATTGCGCATGATGAACGATCTAAGCAACCCAAACTCAAAGAATATGCAGAGATGGAGTTTGAGACCCGCTCGCTCCACACATGTAAATGATAACGGAGTAACAATTCGCTATGAAACACAAAGCACGTCAGACATTATATGCATTCCTAAATGCATGTTATTAGAAACCCAAACAAACAGCACATGCAGAGACTGAGTTCATACTGTAAGCCGCTCTGAGATACTGGAAGAAACGCGTAACCTACACGCTGTAAACAAAGTGTCATGCTTCAATCTGAAACCTGCAGGGCAAATACATATTTATTTAATTGAATCATTGGGCTAATCTTACCTAGCAAGTTGTGTGGTTTGTTTAACCCAGCATAAGTTTGTTTTTTTATCATACATTTTTACAGTAAAACTAGCTTATTTACTTATATTTCGGCATGAAACAGAAGTTGTGATGTATATCTGAGTAAAACCGCAAGGGGAAAAAAGTATAGGGCAGGACTTGATTTGGTCTATTGCGAATTGATGGGATGATTAGATGGCTGAGGTTCGCTATTGCTGTGATCTCATGTGAGTGACAGGATGTCCCGCCCTCGTGCCTGTAAACACATCATCAAAGAAAAGAAGAGATGTTGTTTCAAGAGGGAGGGGAAGTTATTCAGATTAAAGATTACGAGGGCACATGAATTAAAAAAAGTGATGTGCATGGATAAATCATTTAAAATAAATGCTGTAATATTCCATAAAAAAGAATTGTAAATTTTAAAGGCGGCTCCAATGAGAGTGCAACCCACTCCGTGTAGCATAAAACTACTTTTAAATAGTGAGCACACCTTTAAGCCTGCAGGATTTCTCACACAATGGTGTACTTTATCACAAAAGGCAAGCACCTGACTGCTGGTCCTTTGTTTGACTTAATGGGGCCACCATAGTTTTCTTTTATCTCAGTGTAACAGGCAGCTCCATAAAATCCTTTTCTTTTGAAAAGCTTTCTTCTGTGGGAACTGGGAAGGATTGCGTTGCTTGGTGTCATAGATTTTCTGTTTCTCTCTGTGTGTTTCGTCAGGATTGATGTGTAAGATT
Source organism: Siphateles boraxobius (assembly GCF_051911475.1). Lineage (NCBI taxonomy): Eukaryota > Metazoa > Chordata > Actinopteri > Cypriniformes > Leuciscidae > Siphateles > Siphateles boraxobius. The sequence continues at coordinate 379,428 of NW_027508721.1, read as the reverse complement.
TTCTTTACTACTGTAAACAGACGATGAACACCAAGCATGTTTTGTATGAAAACATGCAAACATGCTACATTTGCATGGGCTCTTGCTTTATGTAAAATCATTGTCTCCCCAACCCACTTTCCTGTCGGCAAGTAACACTCGGGTTGCAAATGTCTCCATAGTTACTGGTCCCAAGTTACCTCTAGGCCTGTGCAGTTCCCAACAATCAGGAGATGGAGACAGGTGGTGTGTTAATAATATTTATGCAGATCAGGTGCTTTGAACTCTGGGTAGGGAACAGACCGTGTTGTATAGACGCACAACACGTGTTTGGATTTAGCGTGCATACAGTATAACCCTCACAGGCCATAAAAATATGATAAGGGTTCTGGTTATCTGTTGTATTATGCAGCCTTTGAAAATCAATATCAAAAACAAATCATATAAAGATCGTAATGCATTGCTGCCCTTTATGATTCCATGGGCAGGTGAAGCTTTTGAAAATGTGTTTTCTTGTGTGGGTTTGCTTTCAGGTCAGAAATCGGGACCTGAGCCGGGATCAGTACCTGAGGCTAGTTGTCTCATTGCATCCATTGTAAATTTTTCAGTAGACTGTCACTGTAATAGCCCTCACGTCACCCAGTCGCCATGGGCACCATGCAGGACTCCTGGTGAATTCCCTTGTGCGTCTTCAGACAGCGCTTGATCATGACAAATGTCCCTGCTTTGATTTGCTTGGGCGTCCTTCATGTGTACGTGCATCACTGTGTGTGTGAAAGAAAGAGAGAGAGTGAAAGTGCCAGGTGTTCCCATCTTCAAAGTCATACGAGATCAAAAACCATGCATTACTGTCTATTGGTAATGTGGTAATTTTGTAATATTGGTAATTTTTACTTATAGATTTTTCTTTTCTCTTTCTGAAATTTCAGTCTACTTTAAACATTTAATCAAATGAATTGCAAGAGCTAATCATTGTGTGTGTGTGTGTGTGGTTCCAAAAAAAACCCCACAAGCATAGTCAAGTCAAGTCATCCTCATTTATATAGCGCTTTTAACAATGTAGATTGTTTCAAAGCAGCTTTACAGAGATAAACATATAATTTTAGGTAACAGAGATTGGTTTGGTTTTATAGTGGTTCTTGAAAAAAAAAAATTCCAGCTAACTTTAGTTTTGATTGATTCACTTCCGTCTAAATGATCATTTGTTAAATTAAGGGCCGCTAAGACGACACCGTTCTCTCTAAACAGACTTTAAACGCGAACCTGTGATAGACGCTGATGGCGTTCACATGCGCGTTAAGAATTGATTTCTGTAGTTATGTGCGTTTGAATATATGTGGGCAGGTTTGTAATTCCTTACAAACCATGCCTAAACAAACTACTTGTCTTGTCTATAAATTTTGATGCAGAATTTTATTTTCACTTTGGGTAGGTACGTGAACCGAAAAATTCCACAACGCTTTATCTGTAGAGTGGTATAGGGATCCTCCATAGGGAGAGGCTAGTTGGCACTTCAGCACTGCATTGTCATCAGGTCCAGGCGAAAGTCCTTCGTCAGATAGTAAAATCTAAGATTTTTGACATTATAGGTACGACATTTTGGTCTCCATTAGGTAAACAGCTTATAAATCATACTAATTTATGTTTTTTTTTTAAACTTCAGTCTGTAGAGTCCTCATAACCCCCCCCCCCCCCCAAAAAAAAACAAATGAGTACCCCAAATTGAGCTAAATCTGACAAAACCTCCTTTTATGAATGTCCTTGTTTTGTAAAAATGTTTTAAAGAATATTGTATTTATACTTAGCTGTACAGTACATAAAACAATAGACATTTTCTAAATAAAGTGTGCAATTTCACAATTAAGTTTGGTAGTCTATTACTGTATATGTGTATCGTGTTTCTATTTGTATCGATATTCTCAATGTACCATATGTGTTATCTTTCCATGATGGATTTTTTAAAATTAAATAAAATCAGAAATTATTGGATATTGAATATTTAATTATACTTGCTCATTTGCCCTATTTTCATTTCAATTACATTTGCCATCATTTACCACTCATTTAAATTTAATCTTTAAAAAAAGTAACATTGTTAAATGTATTCTTTAGCAAATCTCAGTGAATAATACCCATTTTCACACTACATGCAATGCTTAATTTGCATGTAGCATTTAAAATGATTAATTTTAGTTTTCAATACACTAAAACTAATTAGTTAAGAATAGAATTTAAAGTGTAATTTATAGAATAGATTTTTTACTCAGTGTAGATTTGAAAATCATGCTTTTCCCCTTTTGTTGTTTAATTCACGGGACACAGACCCCAGTTATTTTGCCAAGAGATCTCCTCTTATTTATTTTACCATATTATTTAAGCATAGGAGGGAGTGACAATGGACCAAACAAAGGTCTCCATTCCAGCATTTCTGTCATCTCTCCCTGTCCTCTGGACAAAGAGGCTCGGTTTTTATACTACTGACCAAAAAAGTGGAACATATGGTTCCCATTAACATTGAAATGTATATCCCTATGCTATGCCTCGATGGAAACTGCACATACTTTCAGTCTAGCTCTTCCTGCACACACTCAAAGTCAGCCAAAGTCTCACCCACATATGTATTCAAGAACACTATGATTCACAAAATACAATGATAATGAATGTATTTTAAAAATAATAATACAAATACTTAATACAACTGTATTAATAAAAAGTAATTATAACACTGAAAACAATATTAAATGATCATTTTAGTCACACTCAGTACGTTTTCTTGTTCCATTTCATTATTTAACCCTAATGCCAAATTTCAATGACTTGTAAATGTCTTCATAAATCTTAATGAGGTTTTTTTTTTTTTAAAGTAATGCTGCTGTTCATTTAACCAACCTCATTTCAACCTTGCTTCAAATGAATGTTCTGAGCTACTGATCTGACAAATGGCAGTCGAACATATGGTGTGGAATGTTTCAGGCAAGTGCTAGTAAATTAATGCGCACATAACAATCTCCAACACAAGTTACGACAGCCCTGTGATAGGGTGGGACTGTCTTAATCAACCTCTCGCTTCAGCATGAAAAGCTCCAAGGACACTCCTTTTGCCCTGCAGGGCGTGAAACCCAACCCATTCTCAAAGGAGAGTCAATCACAAAGGGATCCAAACAAATATTCCAGCCCTGACCAGTATCACAATACTTTTTAAAGTGATGACCTTGTAAAAAAAGAAAAAAAGAACTCCGCCATATCTCAGTCGTTAAACTTTGAAAATGGTTAGAATTTTTTTTTTCTCGTATGGGAACTGGTGCTCTTATCAGGTCCTGTGAGTTTTGGCGTGACTACAAACAAATGAAACCTGTTTTTCAGTGGTGTGGCATGACATTTAAAGGGTGATGTCACTTTAGACCTGCTTTATAGTATGTGACCAGCATTGGTGCTCAGAAAAAAATCAGTTTCCCTATCCTAAGCAGGCAAAAATGGAGACGTGTTGTGAGACTGTCTTTTTGGATTATACATTTACCTTAAAATTCTTCTTTTTTAGGGTTTGTAATTTCTCAGGAAGTGGAAAGTATCTAATTAACATGATTAACTAAATGACCTTAATTGGATAAGTGCTGTTAATCTGAGGTAAACAGGTCCTGTGTGCTCATCATGAGTCACCTCATTCTCATACACCCACACGTTAGACCATTACTAAGATAAGGCATCTGTGCTTATCAGTCAGGAAAGTCATTTCCTAATATCTGTAGTGCCTCTGTCCCAGTTTTGTCCCAGTATCTCCTCTGATCTCTTTGAAGAAGTAGAACAAGATCAAGAATCCAGTGTAGTTTCCTCTCCAGTGGTTTACTCTGTCCAACCCTCTCTCACACTGATTAATGAGTGTATGTGCACACGTTTGGGTCACGTTTTTCTGATAACAGAACACTTACCCTGGTCATTTCCTGTGAGTGTACTGCATCTGGACCTCCTCTGATGTTTTTTTGGTCCAGACATTATTTGAGAAGTGGAAAGTAAGCTGCCTTTATTGCAATAAATGAGCAAGTTGTATCTGAAGCTCATTTTACATAGCATTCAGACAATATAACTGAATTTGATTTGTGTCTAGTCAACATGATAGCTCAGTAAAGGTCAGGCATGTGGCATAATGCTGCTGAATAGTCACTAGCCAGGTTCATATGCTTAACAGTAGATGTACTTGTCCACTTATCACACTGGTACATTGTTTGGGCATTGATGCACAGTTGCAGTATGTGTCTGAAACTGATGATGGTTGCCTTGCTACCCAGTCAATGATTTAAGTGACAGTGTTTTTGTGTGAAAGCCAAGCATTATGTAAGGAAACTTCCAAAGGCATCATAACCTCATGTATAATGATCTAAAACACATTTCTAAGTGAACTTAAGGAATAGTTCACTTAAAAATTAAAATTCTGTCATCATTTAGCCTACTCACCCTCAAGTTGTTTCAAACCTGTATGAATTTATTTCTTCCGCTTAACATTGACATTCTTCAAAATATTATCCTTTGTGTTCAGCAGAAGAAAGAAATTCATACAGGTTTGAAACAACTTAAGGGTGAGTAAATGATGACAGAATTTTCATTTTTAAGTGAACTATTCCTTTAAGACAACCATTTTATTATGAAGATATGAAAATGATTTGTTTATTTGGTTTATTATCCATTTATTCTTTTATTTTAAAGGGCTCCTATTATTCCTATTATACATCATTTTAAGGGGTCTACTAGAATGCATTTTCATAATTTATTGTTAAAAAACAATTTTTTCCTACAATTTTCATTGTTGACTCAAGCAGGCCTCACCCTCTTTTTTGTTTTTTCCATATGCACCAGGAATTATTTAAATCAGGGATATTGTGACATGTACATCCCGAAAGAAAACTGAAGACTACAATCAAGGCATTACAGTGAGTTCAGAAAAAGTGCCATTAAACACTAAAGAAATTTAAAAATAATAGGACGTCTTTAAAAATAGTTTTCAGTGTTGAGAATTATATATATATATGCATGTATGTATAATTTAAGTAAATTCTCAAAGTTTCTTATGCTCACCAAAACTGCATTAATTTTCCTGGTCCTGGAGTACCCCCAACACTTCACATTTTGGTGTCTCTCTTATCATACACACATATTTAAGGTCTTGGGCTACTTTCACACTGTCAGTCCAAATCTAAGTGTTTGTGTATACAATGGTAATCTGATCTAAAATTATTGAAAATTATTGCGTCCACATTGTGTATCGCAACTGTTCAGATCCAATTTGTGTGTCCCATGCCTCTCTTAAGTTTCCTGGAGTTTCTGTATCGATTTCTGGAGGGGGAACATGGAGGGGTTTACAATTCAGATGTTGTCTTATTGACAACATGACAATGTGTAGCTGGGCAGTGGCAGAACTGTAGGAGGCTGGTATGTGTGGTTCTATTCTATTCCATATTTCATGGGATTATTATTATTATTTTATGTTTTATTTTTTTGCCATTCACACTTGCTAAATCTGATTGGATTTCAAACGGATATGCACAAAAATCGAATTTGGATTGACAGTCTGAACAAGGCTTTGGAGTAATGAGCCGATACGTTAAATCAGGTGTGTTTGATTAGGGAGGCCCCTAAAATTGCTGGGGGTGCTCCAGGACCAGGATTGGGAATCACTGCTATAAAACACAGTGTAAAACATATCAGATCCTGTTACAAATATGACTAATAATATTGGCTGTGACTATAATGTAAATTGGCATGTCTTCAGGCCAGGACTTAAAACGATGAGGTTTGGGGCAAATTGTACATTGTATTTTTGTTTTGCCATGACGCCTTTTGTTTCCAAGGACATGCTTATCAACAAAAACTCAAAAGCATCACAATTTAGCATGGCAAAGGCCTTGATCAGACTGACCAAATTTGATTAAATCTGATTTAATTGATTCCTGTAATGTAAAAAGGTTTCAGCAGCCATTTCTAAACATCAAAGGGCCACAGTCAAAATCCCTTAAGACATGTCATTTCACTCGGCGGCCATCTTTGAAACGCCTCTGGGGTATGTGCTGCTGCTATCTCTTTGGATGGGGAAAGTCTCCAAAACTGTTCTCCTAGCTTATAATTAAATTTCATGATTGAAATCACCAATGAAATCTGACAACAACTGTCTCATAAATTTAGTTTCTAAACACTCGAATCATGACAGAAAACTACATTTTTCAGGCTGGATCAAGCTAATGCGCATGCGCAGTGGAAGCGCGCGTCTGACTAACCGGAGCTTTTAACGGCAGATGTAGTGATGCGATGACTTTAGCAATCGGTGTTTGGCTCCTATTTAGAAGGCTATCTATCTATTCCGCCATATTAAGCTTTGCACTTTTCCATTTTCAAAACAATAAGAGTGACTCGTATTGTGTTATTCTATAGTCTTTGGCCACAGTCTTCAGTGTCACTTGATCCTTCAGAATTAATTCAAATATTCTCATTTGTTGCTCAAGATGCATAACTTGACCTATGGGAACCTGGAATTTTTTGGCAGAGCTGGTCCTGACAAAGGAGGGGAAAAATTATCCCCAGCAGTTTAACCATTATCTCCTGAAGCTGCAAGTGACTCATGGGATCAGTATTTTCATGCTCTTTGTGTCCGTCCATTTATTAAATGGGATTTAAGAGTAACTTTATTTGATGATTTTATGCAGCTGCACTTTGGAATTTTTCACAGACACTAGTTCCCTCTCTCCCTTTCTCCCGCTCTCTGCGTTTCTGAATTCCCACCTCTTCTGGTGTCTTCCTCATTCTCATTCCCGCTCTTCTGCAGTACCATTCTAAAGCTCTTTGTCACTGCTCTGATCCACCTAGTCATTTCCTGGCCCTGCTTGTCTCACTCACACTGCTCTCACTAGCACAGCTAAGCTAATCTTCCCATTTTTAAAAATCTTTTTCAGAGCCCCCTTTGACTAGATCTCAATCTACATGGTCTCAGAAGAGACTCCTGAACCCTCTGAAGATGTGGATGTTTTATGCCTTACGAAATACTGTGTCCCCGGCAGCAGCTTTCAGCAGTAGTCTGACTGAGGTAGGTGGAAATTTAAAATCCCTTCTGACGGTCTCGCCTCTGTTTCTGTGCTTTAGTGAGAGTGGACAGTCCCACGTGTATCTCTGCCTATTTCTGTCACATTTATGTTTGGGATAGATTGAGCTTTCTGCACTGATTGGTTCTAATTCAGGCATGGGTAATGGTTTCTGGCTACTGATTGGCTGGTTAGTGTAGTGTGTGATGCACTTATTTAGGGTCCTGTTTGTAGAGGTGTATCGTACACATGCTTATGCTGAGAACACTTCTTAAACTTTAATTTAATGTAGAGAGAGACTGATCAGTTTGACCATTGTTAATAAGAAAAATAATGAGAATAAAATAAGCTTATTATGTTTTTAATAGTGTTTTATTTAGCATTACATCACTAGTTATTTATAGGGAAAGCATTAAAAATGGTCTCTTCATAAAAAAAACTTTTTTGGGGGTCAATATCAATTCTCAAATCTAAAGGCTTCAATCAGTATAAAATATATAACTGCTTGAAATATTTTTTTTAGACAAATACAGTTTGTGCCTACATTTTAATGACTTTATAAAATCAACTTTTTATTTCAAAGAATTTTTAAATGGATGAGTTTGAATGACTGTGAAGGAAAAACAGTCAAACATCCTACATGGGAATGTTTAACGTATGTTATATGTTTAAACGGCATCCCAGCATGCATCTCATGAAGCTTGAGAGAATACCCAAAGCGTGCAATAATATTTCTCAAATATATACGAATTTTTGGTCACAACTTAATTTGCACAACTGCATTCTTGGAGGTGTGATCTTTCTTTAGAAAGAACTCCCGACGACATGGATTGTGGAGAATGCCATTTGTTTATGCCTTTTCACATCTTTTAGACACACACACACACACACACACACACACACACACACACACACACACACACACACACACACACACACACACACACACACACACACACACACACACACACACACACACACACCATGAATCTATAGATAATACTCCCCACATGCATTTTTGACAAGAGACAAAGGTTATCTTTGTGTCCATCTAGAATCACTAGTGCACACACATTTGGTTTAAGCCAATAGCTGTTATCTGAATGCTTAAGGCTGTGGGTCTGCTTATTGATTTCATACAAATAGCTTGGCATATACAGGTCCTTCTCAAAAAATTAGCATATCGTGATAAAGTTAATTATTTTCCATAATGTAATGATAAAAATTAAACTTTCATATATTTTAGATTCATTGCACACCAACTGAAATATTTCAGGTCTTTTATTGTTTTAATACTGATGATTTTGGCATACAGCTCAAGAAAACCCAAAATTCCTGTCTCAAAAAATTAGCATATCATGAAAAGGGTCTCTAAACGAGCTATTAACCTAATCATCTGAATCAACTAATTAACTCTAAACACCTGCAAAAGATTCCCGAGGCTTTTAAAAACTCCCAGCCTGTTTCATTACTCAAAACCGCAATCATGGGTAAGACTGCCGACCTGACTGCTGCCCAGAAGGCCATCATTGACATCCTCAAGCAAGAGGGTAAGACACAGAAAGACATTTCTGAACAAATAGGCTGTTCCCAGAGTGCTGTATCAAGGCACCTCAGTGGGAAGTCTGTGGTAAGGAAAAAGTGTGGCAAAAAACGCTGCACAACGAGAAGAGGTGACCGGACCCTGAGGAAGATTGTGGAGAAGGACCGATTCCAGACGTTGGGGGACCTGCGGAAGCAGTGGACTGAGTCTGGAGTAGAAACATCCAGAGCCACCGTGCACAGGCGTGTGCAGGAAATGGGCTACAGGTGCCGCATTCCCCAGGTCAAGCCACTTTTGAACCAGAAACAGCGGCAGAAGCGCCTGACCTGGGCTACAGAGAAGCAGCACTGGACTGTTGCTCAGTTTTGCATGTCATTCGGAAATCAAGGTGCCAGAGTCTGGAGGAAGACTGGGGAGAAGGAAATGCCAAAATGCCTGAAGTCCAGTGTCAAGTGCCCACAGTCAGTGATGGTCTGGGGTGCCATGTCAGCTGCTGGTGTTGGTCCACTGTGTTTTATCAAGGGCAGGGCCAATGCAGCTAGCTATCAGGAGATTTTGGAGCACTTCATGCTTCCATCTGCTGAAAAGCTTTATGGAGATGAAGATTTCATTTTTCAGCACGACCTGGCACCTGCTCACAGTGCCAAAACCACTGGTAAATGGTTTACTGACCATGGTATTACTGTGCTCAATTGGCCTGCCAACTCTCCTGACCTGAACCCCATAGAGAATCTGTGGGATATTGTGAAGAGAAAGTTGAGAGACGCAAGACCCAACACTCTGGATGAGCTTAAGGTCGCTATCGAAGCATCCTGGGCCTCCATAACACCTCAGTAGTGCCACAGGCTGATTGCCTCCATGCCACCCGCATTGAAGCAGTCATTTCTGCAAAAGGATTCCCGACCAAGTATTGACTATTGTGTGCATAACTGAACATAATTATTTGAAGGTTGGCTTTTTTTTTTGTATTAAAAACACTTCTTTTATTGGTCGGATGAAATATGCTAATTTTTTGAGACAGGAATTTTGGGTTTTCATGAGCTGTATGCCAAAATCATCAGTATTAAAACAATAAAAGACCTGAAATATTTCAGTTGGTGTGCAATGAATCTAAAATATATGAAAGTTTAATTTTTATCATTACATTATGGAAAATAATTAACTTTATCACAATATGCTAATTTTTTGAGAAGGACCTGTACAGTAGAGAGAAAGCTATGCGGTATTCCTAATTTTTTTTTTAGAAAGCATTACATAAGCCGTAACATGTAGGCTACGATATTGCATAACACTCACATCCACATGCTGTTAATAAACATCTATAAGTGATGGCAGTGCATTCATTCACTTTCATAAAGAAGTCCCTCTTATGTTTAAGGGTTTAGCTAGCCACATTATCCCAGCAAATCCTGCTTGGAAGGCTTTGATTTTCTAAAGATGACGCAATGCTGTTGCCAAGATATCTACTAAAAGCGATGCATTTTTATGTGTGTATGTGTATGTATGATTTAATACATTAGTTAGTTAATTAATAAATATAACATTTATTTTTAATTTTTTTCAATTTCAGATTTAATGAAACTGTTCATTTAATATTTTATAATTTCTTTAATCAGGCTTTTCTGTGATTATTCATCTGCAGGTGATCAGTGTCTAATGCTACCCTACCGTGCAGTTGTCCACATTGAAATTTGAAATTTGAAATTTGTCATCAGCGCCACCCTTCAACCTGAACATGATGGTTTAGTGAATGCACAACAATGACATCCATGGTTGCCGATGGGAACCAAGATGGCCAGTCACTGGTCCGGAAAGGAGCGGACCCTGAAACATGCATGATTGTGTTCAAAAACCACTGGGCACAGGTACGCAATATCTTTCCGCATGTGCTCTTCATAAATATAAACTACACTCTCTTCAACTATGCAGTGGTATTTCTCTTCTGTTTTATGTGCACATGTTGCTATTGTTGGCAAAATAAAAAAATAAAACGCACAATCATTGTGATGACCTCCAAATGAGAATTACATGTTTTTTTATAATTCTTTCCTAAAGAACTCTCAAGAAAATGTTTTTTTTTTGTAATGGAAATATTGTTTTATAATGCAGTATATAACTCGCAGACAGAAGATAACCGTTACTACCTGCTTGCTACCTTTGTTTTGTATATAATTAGATGAATTGTGAATATACAGCATATATACAGGTCTTATACAAATAAGTTGTAGTTGAAAAGTTTACAAACCAAATATTTTACAAGTAGTGTTGTTTTTTTTATTTACTTTTGAAATGAGTTTTTAAGCATCATGATAAAATAAGATAATACAATTAAAATAAAATATTTACGTTTAATTGGGTATTATTTTGTGTATAATAAAATATACAATTTTCAATCATTAAAATAAGTAATTTAAACTGGATTGAACTGGTCTTAGAACAGGCTATCCTGTTGTAATGCTACACTGTGAATAAGGTTCCTGACCTCTCCTGTTGATTCAGCAGAATGCTCCAGAACATAGGAGGCATTGTTTGGGTACAGAAGACAAGTTCAGGCCATTAGAGAAACTCTAAAGACAGAAATTAGGGTGGCTTTCTGAAAGCAAGCTTGTATGTTTGGGAACGGCATATCAAATCATTTGAATAGTTTAGTACTCCGTTGCATTCGTTAACACTTTCACTCTTTCACCTCTTCCTGCTTACTTTGCATTGATGGATGATACACTTTGTTAAGAGCATTATGCCATTTGCCTTTGCTTGCACTTCCTCTTCCTTGGCTTTGTAAATAACCAAATCTTAGTCTGACACACCTGACTGGGAGTTTTGTCGCAATATTAATAGATCAGCACAAGCTCATTGTTTCAGTTGATCAGGAGGATTAGCAGCTTTCACCTACTTCTGATTTAATTAGCATAATATATTACAGGATTAATAACAACAACTATAATAATAACAACTATATTCATCTAATTATTTTTTAAGAACACTTTGGGCAACTTCATACTGTAAAGAGATAAGTTTTCAAAATGTTCTATAGCATTAGCATGTTAACTTTGACTGTTCTCTCCAGCTTGAACTATCTCTGATCTCCTTGACATTTTCTCAGGTGGTAAAGATTTTAGAGAAGCATGATCCACTGCGCAGTAATGTTGGTGGCTTGGGTGGAGGTCACGGTCTTGGTGGGGGCGGAGGAATCGGCAGCTTCCGTTTTGGTCCAGTCCCTGGCGATGAGGCCAGCGCTGTGCAGAACTATGTAGAGCACATGCTCTTCCTTCTCATGGAGGAGGAGTGTGGTCAAAATGGAGCCATGGGCCCCATCCTGGAGTTTGTGGTTATGGAGAACGTGTTGGAGAGACTGTTTATCTGGAGCCTGAGGCGAGAATTCACAGATGATATGAAAATAGAGCAACTGAAGATGTATGAGATGCTGATCGGACAAGCCAGGCAGCCATTACTTCATCATAAACCTGTACTGAAGCCCTTGATGATGCTCCTGTCATCCTGCTCTGGGTGCCCGTCGGGTCCGAGCTCTACCACTGTGGAGACAGAACTTGTGCTGCTCCTGAACCAGCTGTGCTGTGTCCTGGCTAAAGACCCATCGGTCCTGGAGCTGTTTTTCCATACAAGTGAGGACCAAGGAGCAGCTAATTTCCTCATCTTTTCCTTACTCATCCCTTTCATACACAGGGAAGGGTCAGTCGGACAGCAGGCCAGGGATGCGCTTCTGCTTATCATGGCTCTCTCTGCTGAGAACAATGTTGTGGCCAAACACATTGCGGAGAACACCTATTTCTGTCCGGTATGAGTCTCTTATTGTAGATCATCCTCTTTTATTTATAGTCTTTTTCTATTTGTTTTCCTCTCTCTTAAAGCTACTTGGATAATCTTGAGCACTTCTGGACAGAATCCAAGTTACTGCTTTGGTAGGCTTACTTTATTTAATGCTGTGCATTGCATAAATTACAATTTAATTAAATTGTCTCTAGGGACCTTGGACCTCTTAAGTGTGAGTGCATAAAAAGGAATTTGCATTCCCATTTCACTTGTTCAAAATACTGTATTTAATCCCAATGTTATCAAAGCCTTGTTCATACTGTCAAAACAATTTGAATCCAATTATATTTAGCCTGTGTGAACGGCAAAAATATCACACAAAATACAGTTTTTACAAATCTGTTTTTAAGCTACAGATATGATTGGATTTCACATAGCTTTTCTGCCTATATGACTTTTATGACACATAAAACGTAATCATGTAAGAAACATGCTGAAAGTGCAGAAACAAAGTTGTTGTTAAGTGCAGGTCAAGCAAAATATTACAATATACTGCTACACAGTACACACTTCACAGTAGCAGGGAATAAAGCCACACATGCCAGCCTCCTGTGTTTCTGCTGCTGCATAAGATGTTATAGTCTTGTTATATACACATTGTCATGTTGTAAGACAACATCTGTAGCTGGTGGCAGAATTAGGGATGCAACGGATCACTGTTGATAAACACAGAGCCGTAAACACAGAGCCGTAAACGCAGAGACAGGCACGTTTTAGATATTGTGCCAACACGGAATTGATTCCTCTTTAACATCTCATTTCGCTTGAATGGACACATACACACAAAGTTATGGTAAAAAAAAAAAAAAAAAACATCTCAGTGAGTATTCTCGTAAACAGCCGGTTATGTCTTAAGTGAACATAAACCTTTGAGAAATAAATAGGATGTGTATCATTACATTTGATCCGTGCAGTCGGTCTTGGACAGCTGCAGGTATTCATAGGCTGCTGTCACTTTGTCTTTAATGTTACTCAAACAAAACACAGTTTGTACCATTTCTGTACCTGAATGCTACTGTTAGACTTTATTTTAAATGTTGAATTATTTATTTAAGGCTAGGCTAGTAGTATTTGCTGTGGTGTCGAATAACTTAAAGTGTTCTCTAAGTAATAAATGAAAAGCAAAGTTATTACACTTATATTACTAAATTGCATAAATATTATAATTAGTGCTGTCAAAATGATTAATCACGAGTAATCACATCTAACATAAAAGTTTTTGTTTATAAATGTGTTTAGATTTTATATATATGTATGCGTGTGTCCATTTAAGTATGCATTTTATATATATATATATATTTAAATATAAAATGCATACATAAATGGATATATATATATATATAAATAAAATGCATACATAAATGGATATATATATATATATATATATATATATATATATATATATATATATATATATATATGAAACATTCACACTAAATAAATGTTTTTTTACTTCCTTTTATCAACTTGGCACATAAAGATAAGGGATTTAAAAGCCCAACCTTTGTCTCCTGACATATACTTTGTTTGTTTTTTTATCACAGATTAAACTTTTAAAAAAAATAAACGCTTGTTGGTATTGTCTGAAAATATGCTTATTATAACTTAGCCTATGAGCATAAATAACACTTTTTTTTATAACAGAAATAACAGATTTTATCTGGCTGTTTATGAAATCACAATGAAATCCAGTCAATAAAGCAAACAGGACAGTCAAACTGCTTTAGTGAATGCCTGGATTTGTTTCTGAAATTCTTTCGAATATCTGCCACCGTGGGCCTCCAGCAGCACAGTATATGCTTATGTAAATTAATTAGAGATAATTGCATAATCCGTTACACCATAGATGAGTACCCTTCTTACTAAGATGACATCACGCTCAACTTCAATAGAGTCTGGCAGCAGACAAGCACTCTCAGCCTCACATGCACTCTCAGCCCTATGTGACCTCACATGCATCTGCCAGTGAATAAAGCCAGGAAGCATGTAACTAAAGATTGTAGTGCTATTGCATAATGATTGTCTTTCTTCAAATGTGCACACGTTGCATTTTGAGTTGTTTGGCTATTACATTTACTCAATATTCATACATTATAATATAAACCTGGCATCCACAGCAGTGCTCATCCATAATTCATCCAGTTATGTTTTCTCATTGATTTCAAACCCAGCAGAAGAAAATACTGTCAGGTTGTTCCCAGGTGAAGATTTTAATGTTTGCAGATGAATTAAATGGAGTAACACGTCATTTTTTTTGATTAAAGGTTTTGGCTACAGGCCTGAGTGGGCTTTACTCGTCTTTGCCTACCAAGTTAGATGTACCAAGTGAGGAGTGGCACTGTTTGAACCGTGAAGACTGGCAGCAGCTGCCCGCTCTTGTGCAGTTTCTTAACTCCCTGGAGTTCTGCAATGCCGTCATACAGGTTTGTGCTATTGCTACTTAATTTCTACTGCACAAATGAGTTTTTGTCCATAGCAGAGGTGTCCAGTCTTGCTCCTGGTCTATTTCCTGCAGAGTTTAGCTCCAGCACACATTCCTGGAAGATTCTAGTGATCCTGAAGTCCTTATTCAGCTGGTGTGTTTAATTAGGTTCGAGCTAAACTTTGCTTGAAGATAGCCCTACAAAAAAGAGTACTGGACACCCCTGGTCTATAGCAAAAATGATCAATCATTTCATTTTACAATCAGACACAAGACTTCAGGAATAATGTTTATAAATGTGCAGAGGAAGTTTATGTCAGGAGACAAAGGTTGAGCTTTTAAATCCCTTATCTTTATGTGCCAAGTTGATAAAAGGAAGTGAAAAAACATTTATATAGTGTGAATGTGTCAAGGTTTCGCTTTGATTTGTGTGCAGGTCGCCCATCATTCCATCAGAAACCAGCTGGTTGGCTACATCCATAATGGTTTTCTGGTACCTGTTCTAGCACCGGCATTACACAAGGTTAGTGAGCCATGAGAATTTTTTTTCTAGATCCAACAGGTGATATAGAAAAAGATTTAATTTTAAGCAACCTAATCTTCTGTAGCTGACGCTGGAAGAGGTGATGACCACAACAGCATACCTGGACCTGTTTATACGCAGTGTTTCTGAACCTGCATTACTGCACACCTTCCTCAGCTTCATCCTGCTCCATCGCCATGACAGTGTACATATTTTGGACACACTAGTCAGCCGCATCAATACTCCCTTTCAGGTAATCACAATTTTATTCTGAATGTCAGCCATTTACATTAAACGATCTAAACAAACAGTACATACTTGAGAATGGGAATCTGAACAACTGTTAGTAACACTACTGCATTACTATACTTCAAATAAAGGGTGAAGTCAGGCTACGAAAGTATTTAAGGGTTAGTTCACCCCAAAATAAAAATTCTGTCAATTACACACCCTCATGTTATTCCAAACCCGGAATACTTTTGTTCATCTTTGAAACTGAAATGAAGATATTTTTAATAAAACTTGAGAGATTTCTGTCCCACCATTAAAAGTTAAAAGTGATCCATATGAATTAAGCTTTTTAATCAAAGTCTACTGAAGAGACAATTAATTTATATAATAAACAGGTTTAAGTCATGCTTTTAAACACTAAAAACAATTGATCAATGCACATACATAGAGCACATCTAATAGGTAAACAGCAGGTACCGTACTTGCATGTCTTGCAAGAAAAAATATCATCAGTTATTGCAGAAGTTTAAACATGTGTGACACACAAGAACAAACCTCATTGGTTCTCATGCTCATCGATTCTTTCATTGGTGCCATATAAAGTCTAATGTAATGAGTTTGGAATGACATGAGGGTGATTAATTGATTTTTGGGTGAACTATCCCTGTAAGAAGTGGTTGGTATATTGGTTAGAGGAATGAAGGTAAAGGTTCTCCAATTGCAGACTCTTTCTAATACATGAGACTAATATTTGGAGTCAAATATTAGTTTTCACAGTATGTGTATTCAAACAAAACGCCCTACAGCACTGAGCCTCAAGCATCCTGTTATCCACGATAAAGTCAACTTTGTTTTATCCAAGATTAATATGGAATAATGTTTTACATCAACTAGGTTTGTTTTTAAATTTTCAGTGTCTTCATTAAGCTGTTTTTGTTTGTTGTAGTGTGTTTTATAGGCTGTGTTTATGTTACAGCTTGGCACTGTATCGCTGGCTCTGTTCCGCACACTCATTGGCTTATATTGTGAGGATGTCATGCTCCAGTTGATTTTCAAGTAAGTATTCTTATGCTGCCTTCATGTTTATTTACACATTTGTTCTATTTCTGACAAGATTTTCATCATATTTATTTTAAATATTCTCAAAGGCTGCAGTGTGAAATTAACCATAGTCTCTGTTCTGTAAAGCACAGTTTCAATTCTGTAAACCAGTTTCACAGTTGTTCATTGTTCACTATAAGTTGTCTCTCTCCTCCCCCTACAGGTACCTGATCCCCTGTAACCATATGATGTTGAGTCAGCGTAGAGTCCTGAGAGAGAGAGACTGTTACTCTGTATCAGCTGCCAAGTTTCTAGCCCTTACACCCTCTTGCTGCTCTCCAGATATCATCCCCCCACCACTTAGAAAACTGGACTCCATCTTGTGGTCAAAAGTCACTGATGGCTTCCATACAGGAACAATAGGTATCATGTAGTTTCATTACTTCCTGTGGAACTGTTTGCTATATTATGTCATTTGAGGTTGCATTGTGCATAATGTAAATTGTAATAAGACTTTTAAAGTCTTTTAAGGACCTAGATCATTAGTGTCCAATCTTGCTCCTGGAGGGCCACTGTCCTGTGATTTAGCTTCAACCCCAATTAAATACACCTGAACCAGCTAATTTAAGGTCTTCAGGCTGACTAGAAAGTTCCAGTCATGTGCGTTGGGGCAAGTTGAAGTTGAAGCTGAACTGTCCATGGCATTAGTTCTCCAGGAGCAAGAAGTGGACATTCTTGTCCTAGATTAATGCATAGCCTTAGAAGTGGTTATTGTTAAAGTTGTTTTATCAAAGTATTTCCAGATTTCAATGTCAAAAGTGAGACAACAAGATTTCATGCATATTTTTGCATTGGTCTCCAATAAATTATGTGCTGAAGATTTGTTGACAAAGATCAAACTTGATCAAAATTGGTTAAGATGACTGGACTCTAGTTGCTCTGTGGGCTGTTTGTAGACTGAAATGCCATTCACGTCTTAGTAACTTCCGTCTTATGGATTACATCTGCAACATACTTCACTGCATCAACTTAATTTCTTCATTCCAGACTATGTAATCCGCTTAATGTCTGTGCTTGTTATTAAAGTGTTTACAAGCTGATACAAATTCCAGAGAATTACTTTTGTTAGGATCAGTATTTGTGAAAAAGAGGTCATGAAATGTAATGAGACGTGTGTCAAAAACAGTTTTAAAATTGCTTGTATATCTTCCTTTAGAATCAAAGGAGGTCCTATCAGAGGAGAACGACTGTGGTAACTCCTGTGTCATTGGCTCAGAGATCTACCTGGATGTCAGTTACCTGCACTACTTGAACGATGCGCAAAACGGCATCAGTCACTGTATGCGAGCATGCCGTGTGTGGTCCGCCCCATACGATGGTGAGAACCCTCCTCCTGAGGAATACCAGTGTAGTACCTTGGAAGAAGCAGGTAGGACTCGGCAACCAATTGCCAGCAGGAAAACCCCAAATCAGATGCATCGCTCCGGTCCACCCCTCAAAGATCTCACTGCTACTCCCAGAATGCTGGAGCTGGAGTGGGATGATAGCTATGATGCTTGTCCAACACAATTGCATCCAGAGGAAGATCAGGAGACTCGTCCCATCCCTGAAGAACCCCCAAAGCACATTCAAGAACTAAGGAGAACTGCTATTATGATTGTGAAGGGCTCTTACATTGAAGAGTCTGAGTTTCAGAATGATGTTATGGTCTATGACCTGGTAGCTCAGAAAGATGCCAATGACTCTGGTAGCAACTATCATGTCTCATCCAGACCTACTGAACAAGCAGAGCAGGAGGTTTTAGATGGACCAGTAACTGATCAAAAGACTACAAATTCAGAATATTCTATGAGCAATGGCTTGAGCTCCTCAGTAGATGAAATGGACAGTCAAAAGAGAGGGTCACGATCAGACCACAAGTCAATGGGTCCAGAAGGGGAGGACCTAATGGCCCAGTATGAGGAACTGATTAGAACTCTGGGTGCACAGCCTAGTAGTCCAGCAAAAGCAGACACTGAACTCAAGAGTCGTACAGACCTCATGAATGAGGAGGAAGATGATATAGACTTTAACTCTTTCTCACCTGAGACACCAGAGGCAGAAACATTGCTGTCTCCTTTTGGGACCAAACCTCGAAGTGGGAGCAAGGGTCATTCTGTGCCTTTTACAGGTCAGAAAACATTTTTTGATATGGACTCATAATGAGTGGGATGATTTTGGATACAGCCAGAGTCAAATTGTTGTTCTATACCCAAATCAAACACACCTGAAAATGCTAATCAAATGTTGTATTAGACATGGAATACTAGCATACTGCACTTTACATTAATACAGTGTTTACCAACCCTGTTCCTGGAGGCACACCAACACTACACATTTTCCAACTCTTCCCAATCAAACACAAATGATTCAACTCATAAGTAGAGACTCCAAGACCAGAATACTGTATATGGGTCAGATAAAGGAGACATCCAAAATGTTCGCTGTTGGTGTGCCTCCAGGAACAGGGTTGGGAAACACTGCATTAATGTATATTGCGTGCTCATGTAAAACAGTATGCAGTATGCTATAATTTCAGCAGTACTATGCTTCTGATGTCACATGTACTGATCAACTCAACAATTAGCATCTATACACCGTTTGTGCAATCATTTCACATTTGAATGGCAATTAAATCAAAACACGAGTCAAGCAAGATTGTAACTGATGTTGCTGATTCTATTCTAAAGTCAAGCCGAGTACATTGCATTGTGGGGCCCAATATCTCATGAAGTGTGACTTCAGTTCTGGCCCCATAAACTACTATGCAGAGTTTTGGAATTATTTAGTGTTAGCTTCAGTTTAATATTCTGTATGATATTTGGGTTTGTATCTTTCTATTTATTTGAGTTCTATTCTCCTTGTCTCTTTTAGGGCCGTTTGTGAGTGTACTGCTGTCTCGTCTGGAAAACATGCCGAGTAACGCGCTCCATGTGAACTTGCTTCTGACCGGCATCCTGGCTCAGCTAGCTTCTTATCCTCAGCCCCTGCTGCGCTCCTTCCTTCTCAACACAAACATGGTGTTCCAGCCCAGCGTCCGCTCACTATTCCAGGTACTGAAGTACATACAGTATCTGATCTACTTGCATACTTATCTCTGTTCTTCTATGTTTTGACATGGACAGTAAGGCAATATTTGTTGCCCAAATAGGTTTTTAATTAATATATTTTCAATTAGGATTCAGCCCACTTTCACTTTTTAAGTCATACTAACTCAATATTCACTGTCATTGCATGCTTAATGTAGAAAATAATGAGTCCCTAGAATGTCACAATATCAAATATCAGGTTCAATACAATCAAGCTCAATAAATTTCTCTCAGATTCAGATTAACATGCCAGATGTTTTGAGTGTTTTATGTATGCAGGTCAGTTTAGAAATGTCACCTGTTCAGACTAATGTCTTATGTGGGCCACATTTAAGAGCTCGTGAACGTTGCCTCGGATTTGGGGGATAAAAAAATGTATTTTGACCACATTCAGTTGTGGTGTGAATGTTGCATTTGTCTCTATTACTCTAATATTAAACAGATGCACAATACTCCGGCATATCTCAGAATGACAGTGTCAATGTAGGGTTTTGTACTCAATACTTATGATATTATTTAGATTTCACGTTTGTCAGTATAAGAGTGGAAAACTCTCTCCAAAATGGGCATGTAGCCCTAAAAATCTCAGTGAAGCTTATTCATTTATACATGGTATCAGTATGAATGTGGAATCTGTTTATCCATTCATTTCTCTTTCCCTTCTTGCCTTTCCATTTTGAATTTTGTAGGTACTGTCCTCAGTGAAGAACCAGATAGAGCAGTGGTCTGCGAATAATAAAGATTTCCCTGAGCTCCTCACAGCTGCTCAGCACTGCTTATTGGCCAGAGAGAGTTCACTAAGAGGTCAGAGTATATTCATATCCTTTCAGTCATGTTGTTTTATATTTAAGACACTATGAATCAAAGCTTAATAAACACAAAAGTGTTTTAAGAATGAACAATATGTAATATTTCATAAACATGAACCACAGTGAGCATCTGCTCCTGTGTCAGCAGAATGTTTTCTGAAGAAGACTGTTGCACACAAAAGGTGTACTGTAGTTTGTCCACAGGGTCTGTAATTATGAAAATAATCGAGAGAACAAAATCACACACACACACACACACACACACACACACACACACACACACACACACACACACACACACACACACACACACACACACACACACACACACACACACACACACACACACACACACAAAAACTGTATAGTCTGAGGAAAGTTGACAAGTGTTAGCTAAGGGGAGTAGCTAGCTAAGGTTTTAAATTGAAAGTCCAATTGTTTTGTGTTTCATAATTGTTGTACATTTAATGTTTTACTTTTGTTTTACTTGCATATTGCTAAAAATAGTCGGTTTAATCATGACGATTTACCCAATATAATATAAGATAATATAATATAATAAAGATATAGACCTGTGGATAAACTGTGCTCTGATTTACACATTTTGTTTTACTCTGAATCTAATTTATTTGATATTGAAGTAATTTCTCTCAGTTTCAGGGGTACAAAGCTGCTGTTTTTTGCATGACAATATAAACTGCTTCATCTTCTTAATTTGACTTGTTCAGTTACTCATCCTTTTATTGGTTTGAATGATAGACGTTATGAAAATGCTTAAATATTGCACAATGACTAGGTTTTTCTTCCATTTCAATCTAGACTCTCAGAGTCCACAGACTGGAGATTGGCTCCATGGTTCTGAAGCAGACAGAATCAAGAAGAACCAAATCCAACCTAAAACTGTGGTTCCCCTAAACAAAACTGAGGTATATGCCACAGTTCTTTTCACAGAGTTCTTAAAAGAACTGGCAGCCATTGCACAAGAACACTCCATTCTTTCTCATTTTCCCACAGACCAGTAGCGTTTGATTCTGTTTTTGTTTGTTGTTAATGTTTCCTTAACCTTTGACATTTTGAATGAATTTTAGTTGAAAGCACTATACCTCTAAATTAATGTGGGATTTTTTTGGACAATTTTTTAATATATATTTTTGATGGGGGGATTATTTCAGCATGTTTTTGTCTGCTGTGTGAAAGTCATAAATCATTTATTTATGCATTACCAAGCCTCATTTCCCAGCCAATACAGTTACAGCACAAATCATCACTCATAAAACCAGTGTCTCCTGCCATAAGGCAATGAATTGATGTGCCTTCACTTCATAAAAGTGACTTACAAACACAAAATGCTGGACAAAGCCTGCCTAACTTCAGGTGAAAACCAAAGAGTGACGGTCATACAGCCATGAGCATTAAGAGGTGACGGGGCATTAGACATTAATAACAACACTTGATGACTGCATGTTTTGCAGACTGTTCAGTGATGCTGTCTCTTGCTGCATTGTTCTCCTGATGGCCTTATACTAAAAGTGCCTATTCCTTTAGTACTCAATTTTCAACATGTCTGTACAGTTTTCTATGCAGTAAACATACTTTGTAAACCTGGACACTGGTCAATGTTTTATACAACAGACCAAGTGACCTGATACCAATCTTTCATTTGAAAATTACGTTTCTAGTATCTGTAAAACCGCAGCCTTCCATCTTAAAATTATATCTAAATTACGTCATATGCTCTCAATTCATGCGTTCATGACATCAAGGCTAGATTATTGTAATGATATTATGGGTGGTTGCCCTGCACGCTTAATCAACAAACTACAGCTGGTCCAAAACGCAGCTGCTAGAGTTCTTACTAGAACCAGGAAGTATGACCATATTAGCCCGGTTCTGTCAACACTGACAGAACTCCCAATTACAGAACTCATCTTATAGCAGAGATACATTTTTTTTTTTTTTTTTTATGTTTCAAGGATTGCACCTTGCAACCTATTTCAAGGTTTGCGTTCTCGAGCCACCAGGCACTGTTGCTGTGTGAATGAGCAGGCCGGAGCGCGTTAAGAGTTTTCTGTTTGAACGTTGTCGTGTTAACGGTGCCCCTAAGTTAATAACTAATGATCTTTGCAATGGAATTGAATCAATCAAAACTAACTTTAGCTGGAAAAATAACTTTATTCTAGAGCTGCTGTAAAGCCAAAACAATCTCTGTTACTTTAATTTCCTATTATCACTGTAAAGCTACTTTGAAACAATCTATATTGTTAAAAGCGCTATATAAATGAAGGTGACTTGACTTGACCTGTAGAATTGCGGGATTTTGAGAAACACAATTGTTGTGGTTCCTTGTAGAGCATCACTGATATTAACTTAGTACAATGTGAAAGGTACTAAGTTGTTAACAAACATGTTTGAAAATAGCAAGACATTCACTACCGTTCAAAAGTTTGTGGTCGTACGATTTTTTTTTGTTTAGAAATAGATACATAGGCTACTTTTATTCAGCAAGGATGCAATAAATTAATCAAAATTGACAGTAAAATTTCAAATAAATTTCTGTTCTTTTGAACTTTCAATTCATCAAATAATCCTGAAAAAATATATCAGTTTCCACAAAAATATTAAGCGGAGCAACTGTTTTCAACATTGATAATAATAATAATAATAAATGTTACTTGAGCAGTAAATCAGCAGCATATTAGAATGATCTCTGAAGGATCATGTGACACTGAAGACTGGAGCAATGATGCTGAAAATTCAGCTTTGCCTTCACAGAAATAACTGGCATTTTACAAATGTAATTAAAATTATTAAATAAACATTTGTAATAATATTTCACAATGCTACCGATTTTTTTCTTTATTTTTGATTAAATAAATTGAGCATTGTTGAGCATTTTTCTAAATAAAAAAAACTTTCCAACACCAAACTTTTGTTAGTGTATTAAAACCATTGTAGAGTCACATAAAATCTTCACAGAAATGTTACATAAAATCTTCATTCTTTTTTAAACTATTTTTCTTTTTCTTGAATCCCCATGACTTTTTTGTTTGCATGGCCTCTGAGAATGGTCATGAATGGCATGCATACTGTACATCACATATTTTAAATGTATAAAAGAAAGCAAATGATATACAAATTCCAGTGTATCTAAACACCCCATATGCAAAAGAGAAAGTGTCCTTTAGTATAAAAGTTGCCTTGATCTGAAAGTATTTTTACTATCTCCAGGTGTCTTATGTGTATGTATATTGAAAAACTCTGGAAGTTCACCTGATTCCTGAGCACATTTGTTTTTAGTGCAAACTGATAGTTGATGAAATTTGTAAACACCATAAGCAGGTGATCAAACATTTGGTGGTTATGCTTTAAATAGTTTATAAATAGTTAAAATGTAAAATTTTAATGTATATTTTTGACATATTTGATTAAATGTCTTCAACATATTCAGTGGTCATTTTTTGAAGGTAGATGTTTTGCTTTCCCCCTAGTACAGATTATGTCAATAAAAACCTGATTACCAAACATCCGCAGGCCACAATGTAGCTTGTCAATCCAAAGATATTAATATGCAGTTTTATGTAATGAAGGTGGCTTTTTTAAAAAGGTTGTAAAAAGAAACGCTGTAGAAATGTCACCAGCTCATATTTTCACCTTCAAATGGCAATAGTTTCTATGTCAGAAATGTAAGTCAGGATGACTTGAATAAAGACATCTCTTGTCCACTAACAGAAGTGTCATATGAGTTAGTGGACAATAACATTGTCAATCTTCTATGCTTTAACTGATATCTTCTATGCTTTAACTGATATGAACATCCCTTTTCTGCTGTTTGTTTAATATACTTGTTTTTACAGCTCCAATACATATATAATCACAGCACACAAAATCTCTCCTTTGTTAGGTTGCTCATGTGTATTTGTTTTGTATATATATTGTATAATAATAAACAGATAGGGGGTTTTATACCTAAATAAAACATTATAGAATTGTCCATGAAGTGCCTACTCCCAAATAATGCTATTGTAAATAAGTATGTATTTAATAAGTCTGTATGTTTGGTAATGTTAACTCATGGATACTCATGTATGCACATGCACTGTTGAGACAATTTAACTCCTGTTCTCCAGATAGTCCTTTCAGCCGAAGGGGCAGTTTTTTGTTTAAAACTGGGTCCTTCCTCAATTCATTTTCACTAATGGCAGAAGCAATAGTCTCCATCGTCAAACCTTTTCCTAAAGGGCTAATTATGATATTTATCTATATATCCATCTATCACGATCAACTTTTATTGTATGGATAAGACAACATGTGTAGACTTTTATTAAAATAAAAAGTAACAAACTGAACAAATTTCACAGACATTTCAAATTCAGTTGAACTCAAAATTTAAAGTGTGTTGACCATGGTACTGAGCATTGACTCACATGTCTTGACATAATGTTATATGAAATTCATACTCCACCAGAGGGTGCTAGTTAATCATATGAATTTTTTTTTTTTTGAAGTCTTAAATACGTTGGGTCTGACAAAAAGCAAAAAAGCAAGTCTTAGTAGTACACAAAAACATTCCTTTTATTTCAATCACTCATGCCAGCAGACATCAGCTGTGCTAGCAATGGCTAATGGTGATTACACACCAGAAGTTTCAGGCAACCTTGGCCTGACCTGCTAAATTCTAAAAGTGATGAATAATCCCACAAAACCCAATTCGGATAGAAAATCCATAGAGCCGCAAACAACTTAAAGCAGCACAAAAAGATTCTGTGCACACAAGATTTTCTCACAAGGCTTGACTATTAAGGAATCGATGATCATTGAGTGATAAATGTCTTAGAGCCCAGAATTAACTGAGCTGTGATGAATTAAATACTGAACTCTTTACAGGTAAAACAAAAAGTAATGTTGCATGAAACACTTTTGTTTATCAAAATGTTAGAGGAATATATTTTACAGTGGAGACACCTTTCTGGAATGTCTGTACAGAGGCTATTAAATGTAAATTCCATTGCTCCATTAAGCTGCTTGTCCAGAACACCGCATTAACCCACAAAATAGGCATGCTGGGCAGTTCATGAGATCATTTCCTCTAGAATGGCTCTGACTTGGACCGGGTCAGTTCTGCCTTTAGTTTCTCTCTGAACTTCACCCATTAATTTGTTCAGTACTTTCTTATTACCCCCTCTAATAATCTGAACCTGCAACAAAATTAATTTGCAAAAATTAGTGTACAGATTATCGCTGTAACAAACAAATAAATACTTAGTTTTATACGTTTTTATTTTATTTCTACTAGCTGAAAATAGTTTTTAATGTGGATTAATGTCTGGATTTACCTCCTCAGTGTGGCGGTCCACAATCCTCTGACAGATCTTTCGTAGCTCCTCTTTGTCATTTATCATCCACAAATCCTGCTCCTTCACTATCTGGCCCACTGTGTTCTCTGGAGCCTTCCACATCTCCTGGAAAACCTGCGCTCACCACATACAAACACAAAACAGGCCTGTGGTTTAAGGAGAACCTCACATAATTTGGCTTGTACTTCTGTCAATTAGCCAAGTTAAGGATTGTTTTTCTCTCTTACTTGTTTGGCAGTTGAGGATGAGATGTGACCAGATTCCACAAGATTGATCAGCTCAGCAAGAGCAAATGGAGAGATGGGACTAAGAAAGAAAGGGAGAGATTAGTTAGAAAGAACAGGTTTCACACTCACAATACATAATTCTGTGAGCAAGACTTTATGACCAAGGAGAACTCATCACTGGATGGGTTAAACATGGCTTCTTTCTCACAATTTGGCCCCACAAACATATTAGTGAACTCAAGAAAACAAGAGATGATCATTGAGGCAGTTTCTGATCACTGAGCTGGAGTCCCAGAAAAACAATCCCGTATATATATATATATATATATATATATATATATATATATATATATATATATCCCTAGGCATGGAGTGAACACAACCGCCATTATTTATTATTTACTGATAGGATACAATATTGGAGAGAAGGAATAACAAATAGACTGGAAAAAAGCCTACGGCGCACATGCACACTTCCTCTCTCCCCATTTTTTGGAATTGTTTATTCTAATTTATTTTCCAATGTTTTGGATGTATTGGAGCTATTGAATGATGGTTCTCAGTGCTGGCTCACCTCTGAGAGACTTTCAGACACTGAAGATTCAGATTTCCCATCAGCTCATTCATCACCCAGCCAATCACCTTCCTCGGTTCTACCTCTGTCATCTTAACAACACTCTCAAAGTAGTCCATAAGCCCATCCTCATTCTGAAAAAGAATAGTTATCATAAAATAACTATTTCTTTATATTAATATGAAATATCTGTGATGAAAAAAAGTAAAAAACAAAATAGAAAAAAGTATAACAAATGACAAGATTAACCCAAAACTATGGAAGCCTGTTTCCAAATCAGACTGTGAGATAAAGCAAACATGCAATTGTGAGATACATTTTAAGAAATTAAGTAACATTGTGAGACATGAAGTGACAATTATGAAATAAAGTCACTATTGTGAAACAAAGACAAATTAGAAGTCACAATTGTGAGATAGTCACAGTTACAAGAAATACAGTCACAATTACGAGGAATAGTCACAATTGTTAGGAATTAAGACAATTATGAGAAGTTGTGATTAAAAATACTTGAAGTTAAAACAAATAAAGATGCAATTAAGAGGAATAAAGTTACTATTCCAAGAAATAGTAGCAATTGTACGATGAAGTCAGAATTACAATAAATATTTGCCATTGTGAGATAAACTGACAATTATGAGAAGCTGCAACTGTGAGTCAGTTACAAGAAATAGTTACAAGAAATAGTTGCAATTACAAGGAATTAAGACCCAATTATGAGAAATAGTCACAATTGTAAGATATAAAAACAATTATGAGTTGCAATTGTAAGATAGTAACAGTTAAAATAAAGTTGCAATTACTAAGAAAAAATGTGCAATTACAAGAAATAGTTGCCATTGTGAGATATGAATTCTCAATTAAAAGAAATAATGACGCAATTGCGAGAATTAAAGTCACAATTGTGAGGTATGACGATATGATTCATAATTTAAAGAAATAATATTGAAACTGTAAGAATTAATTTTTTTTTCAGTTTTCATGACCACAGACATGGCCATATGAATGGAAAATCATAGTGCTTACAACTCAACACAGTTAAAAATGCAATTGGAATTAATTATCTTAAAAGAATCAGAGTGCTTGATGGGAAATGTTTGCCATAAAACAAGCATGCACAGCTTGAATGTGAACTTTCTCACCACCAGCGTGAAGCTGTGCTCTCGCAGAACACCGTACGTCTCCACAAGCCTCGTTCTCCTCACAGACGGCAGCTCTGGCAACTGGGCACTCAGCCTGTCAATCACCACAACCTGGGCGGAGTCAACGCCAGCAGGCACCGAAGCTTCACTCTCATAAACAAACAGTGGCGGCAAGTTGGGCTCTGGCATGAACCTGGGAGATAAAGAGAGAATGTATGTACATACAACACAACAAAAGGCGTGATTCAAGCAGGTCATGTGGGGGAACACAGGAGCGTGTTCTTATCAGGTGCAAAGATAAGCCAGCGTTTGTAGTGTTCAGACAGCGTGCGTCATCTCAAGGCCTAATCTCCAGCCCTCTCTGTCTCTCTGTCACACCCTCCTCATATATCTCTTCAACCTGAACCGGCCACACATGTCCAGCCTCCATTTGTCCGAGAGCGTCCTCTCCAGTGGCAGTCCATCAGAGGCAATGGAGGCTGAACCTCCTTTAAAAATAGTTGTGATCAATTTACAAATAACCATAACACACATGCATTTACATTTTTTCCAGAATGGATATTCACATTTACATTTGTTTCTCTCAAAAAATGCAGCTGAAAAGGCAAAACTGAGAAATGACTTCCTTCTGCATAGTTAATCAATCATAAATACTGTACGAGTCTAAGATTTTAAATGCTTTTGAAAGAAGACTGCATTTATTCGATTTAAAATACAGTAGAATAGTATTGTGAAATATTATTACAATTTAAAATAACTGTTTTCAATTTTAACATATTTTAAAGTTTTATTTATTCAAAAGAATTTTCAGTAGCCACTACTTCAGTGTCACATGATCCTTAAGGAATTATTCTAGTAGGGTGATTTGCTGCTCAAAATAAACTTTTTTTGTTGTTGTTATTATCAATGTTAAAACAGTTGTGCTGCTTAGTATTTTTTGTGAAAACTGTGATACATTTTTTCAGGACTCTTTGATGAATAGAAAGTTCAAATGAACAGCATTTATTTCCAACTGAATTTTGTGTAACAATGTGTTTACCGTCACTTTTGATAAATTTAATGCATCCTTGCTGAATGAAAAATTTACTGTCCCCAAAATTTTGTGTGTGTGTGTATATATATATATAGTTCAAATATGTGTGTAGAGGAAAAGTGGCTTTCAATGATGTATAAATGTTTATTTTGGTCACAGTCTGTAGATGGCACTGCATGATTTGCTCCATTTCTTTAGTACATACACCCACTCTTCCCTCCCTCCTCCTTTATGTGGATCTACAGCCGCATTATCACAGCACAGCTTATGCATATTCAGTCCTTCATATCACCACTTGTCTAGTCTTCCTGTCCTCTTCCTCGTCTGTTTTGTCCTCCCTGCTACTCCCTTGTGGTCTATAGTCCAGCTTCCCTTTACTCCATCACTCTTTCCAATGTCCTCTCCTGTTTTTCTTTATCTTTACTCCCTGTAGTACTCCACAGGATGGAGCAGATTTCACTCGCCTGCAGGGTTCAGTGGAGCATTACACTCACCTGTAGTCCTGTAGGCCTTCCTTATCCCTCATCGGAATTGTGTAACTGGTGAGAGAGAAAGAGAGATGGTAATAAATAAGTTATAGCTTAAAATAAAATAAATAGTTTCAAGCAAAAGTATGTTCTGATAGAAGGTTCTTACAGGAATTTAGAGTTTACATGTTCAGTCAGCTGGTCATTATTACCATGCAGGAGTTGTGATGCGCTCACAGCGTGTCATAATTAGAGTAATTACTAGATGACAACCAGGACTTTTAATGCCAAAAAATGGCAACACTATTAATGCCTAAAAAATGAATGTGTAATTTCATAAATCAACAGATAAAACCCCAATAAAACACGTAACAGTTGTTATGCCAATGCCTTTTTGATAAACTTAAAGTTTATTTAGCTTAATAAGCAGGACATTAGTTATCCAACTGTGCAAGCTACGTTAAACTGTATTGTATGTATTTCATTTATTTTCAGATTAATCTTGCATTAAGACATTAACAATAGTCAATTGTAGGAATTATTATTAAATAACTGACAACTACTGTAACTACATTTTAATTCTGAAACTGCTGCCATTTTTAATGATTATGAATGGCGTTGCAGTTGTCAGGTGGTACAAGTCGAGGCTCTCAGAAAGTTACAAGTTTACAAGTTGTAGTTACAAGCATTTTACAAAAATTATGATAATTCCTTTACCTTCTCTTCTTTGTCAATTACAAATTCTACTGATAGCTTTGTCAATGGATAGCAAACAATTTAGTAAATTAAATAAATGGTGAGCATAAGAGACTTTAAATTTAAAATTGATGTTTATGAAAATTTTATGTTTCCAATCTTTTGACAGTCGGGATTTGAACCCAGGTTCCCTTTCTTGTTATTCCAAAACTCTACTTTTTTGGTTAAGTGTTACGTTGCCCAGGGCACCAAAAATATGTGTGTGACACACCTAGCTTTTGTATCAACCTGATGTGCTTTATTTAGTGATAACATCCAGCTAATAGTACATTATCCTGTAAATTGAATGACTACAAACCAAATAAAACATAAATGGATTAAAAATTGTGTTGAAATTATGTGAGAAGAGACCAAAAGTTAATTATAGTTTTGCAGCCATTATAGAAAGATATTTGATGACAGACTGCCACGATTGACCAATTAGAATAAAGTATACCAGAACAGAAGGTTGTGTACTAAGCTCTTATATATTGGTGGTTTGTGCTAGCAGATCATATCCAAGAGCAGGAGGACACAGCTGTGAGATGAGACTTTTATTTCATGGGCAGATGCTCACAATAATACTGCTCTGTCATCTGTAGAGAACATGAGTTAGTGTGTGTGTGTGTGTGTGTGTGTGTCTGGTGCTGCCATGTGTACAAGTCAACACATGACAGAACTACTGAGGTCAAATGACCACATTCATCTTTGGTCACAGATGGACAGAAAAAAGACCAAGGGAAAAGTATGCTGCCAATGACTAAACACAATATTTCCAGAATCACTATTTGCCAGTGCTGCAGAATCTACAGCGCCACAAAAGAAAAACCGTTTGCAGTTTGAATTGAGCATGAGATAAAAGACAGTCTATCACAAAATAATGACAAGACAACATGTCTGTCTATTGTGTTGTCTTCACTGGCTGCACACAAAAAACAGCATGACAAGTGTAGCCTGATTCACGAATAAATTAACATTATTGGTTTGAATAAGTATGACGGATCCTTTAAGATTCCTGACTTGCACAATTGTTCAAAAGTGTTGATTTGGTGCTGAAGAAATATTTCTAATTATAACCACAGTTGTGCTGCTGAATATTTTTATCAAAACTTGATTTTCCTTTCTTTTTTCAACATTTATTCAGGATTCTAGGATTATTAGAATGTTCAGAAGAACAGCATTTATTTGAAATAGCATATTTATCATAATAAATATGTAAAAGTATTTA
Organism: Siphateles boraxobius; assembly: GCF_051911475.1. Taxonomy (NCBI): domain Eukaryota; kingdom Metazoa; phylum Chordata; class Actinopteri; order Cypriniformes; family Leuciscidae; genus Siphateles; species Siphateles boraxobius. Next base: position 348,100 of record NW_027508721.1, on the reverse strand, counting down.
CCCTTCAGTTTGATTAAAAAAAATCTTACAGACCCCAAACTTTTAAACGGTAGTGTACTTATTGAAGCACAAGTCTTGACTTTAATGTCTAGCTCGATTCAAAGCAATAACTTTTGAAACTTTAATTAGCAGCATTATGACTGGTTGTTCGTATGACAATGTGTTGATTTTTAATAAGTTTTCGGTTGTAAATTGTGTTTTTCGGCATTGTATTACAGTTTGTTCTTATATGGTTGGTTTGCAAAAACAGAATTCTGTCAGAAACACTGACTAAACTTGAAGTAGAAGCTCAATATGTTCAACGTAAAGCTCAATGTGTGTGATCAATATAGAATCTGAGACTCAAACCATGTATAACTCAGATGGTCTAATTGCATTGCTCTGTTCCAGTTGATATCACAGGAGAATGTAGCTCTTGTAGAAATCTGCCTGTTCTGGGCGCACTTACCCAGATTTGCTGTCAAATGCTCGCGTCTCATTAAGAACTGTCCCATCGCTCTGCAGAACCTCCATCTGTCTCTGGATCTCGTAGTCTATGGAACATGTACCAAGAGAGGACCAATCAAACTCTAACCACAACCTTCTGCCAAAAAAAGACCCTAAAGTACTTTTGAAATGGCTGCACATCAGCATTTTTCCTCATGACTGCTTAAACGTGCTTTTGGGGGAAATTGTACTAGTGTAGAAAACCACTGGTAGTCCTTTAGTTTCAGGACAATGTGCAGTATTAAGTATAATAGCTGACTTTTCAAGACGTCAAAACAAAATGCATTATAAATATTAATTAAATTGCACAACTTTCTCTCAGGGGGAACAGTATCACAACAGTGTAAAACATGTCACATTCAGCGATTACATATTTTCATGTTTTCAATGTTTATTCTTGCTTTCATTGACAGTACTACTTAATCTTCTCATCCTTGACAGGCATGTTTATGTGGGTCTTCAACACTCATTGTGTGTGCGTGTGTGTGTGTGTGTGTGTGTGTGTGTGTGTGTGTGTGTGTGTGTGTGTGTGTGTGTGTGTGCGCGTGTGTGCGCGTGCGTGTGTGTGTGTGTTCATGCAGCAGAGATGATTGCTTCTGCAAGCCTTTATTCAACGGTGCACATCTTGACAGAGCATTTAACACGAGACAGAGATGGAGTGAGGTGAAAATGCTTATTGTTCGTGTTTCTTATCTGGAGTTTGCAGTCTGACTTTCAGCTCTGGCATAATTACAAAAAGACACATTCCCTTCAACTGATGCTAGGCTAAATGTGACAACCACACAAGAAAAGTGACTTCCAGCTATTACTAAAGTGCGTGTGTGTGAATATGAATGCAGCATGATTAAAAGATTTCTGAAACCCACTGGCTAAAAGTCTATTTCATTCCCTCGACACATCTTGCTGTACTGAGGAGCGGCAAAGAGATTTTACTGTATGCTTGTGCTTAAACCAGAAAAACCTTCTCCAAACCAACAGGCAGATCTTGATATCCACAAAATTCTTTCTCAGTATCAGTTAGACATCCTCACCTATGGCTTTGGCCATGTGCCTGACACTGTTGATGTTTTTGACCTCTGTCCTCACTCCCAAAGGCTCTCCAGGTCGATGCACGGACACATTGGCATCAACCCTAAGCTGCCCCTCTGTGAAAGGAGAGAAAGAGGGATTTAATGAGAATCACTCCGAACAGTCATTACAATTCAACCATCCACAGCTCTCAAAACCCCTGCTAAACCAACAGTGCATACATTTGAATTTGAATGATTTATTTGCATGAAATACTGTATTCTGGAGAGCACCTTTGAATAGTCTGCAACAAATAAACAATTTGCTGTATTTTGCTTCAAGGGGTTTTGATTAAACAAGAGCTATCGAATTTTTCATTACAGGAAGACAACAGGTTTATTGATCAGTGACATATTAAGAAGGGTTGAGGAACAGGTCAGTTTATTTGAATTTGTGTGTCTTACACAGACACTACATTTCCTTAATGTTCTTACTTAAAGTGTGTAACTGAAACTATGATTTACTCATATTAAGATACAAGAACATCTCAGTGCATCCGAAGCACAAATACTAGTGAAGTCGGAAAGGGGGAAAGGTGTTTACAAATTGGTTGGGAAAAGAGGGTCATTGATGCAATGGGCTACCTATAATCCTTTTATGCTATATAAGCTATTCATTTAGCCCTGAAAAAAATGAGTTACAATGCCAAGACATTCTATTTATGTGTGCCTTTTTCAGTTTTAAAGATGATTTTTAGATTTGTAAAAAAACATCATTTTGTGAACATTTTCTCATCTACAATACATCTTAAGATGTCAGAATGGCATTCAGCAGACATTTCTGCAATATTCATGATTTAAGAAGTAAGAGTCCACATGATTAAGAGTCCACATGTGTTTATCGGATGTTTGAACACAAAAATTAGCATTAGTGGCTTTCCACTTGATGCGCTCTTTAATAGACATCTTGGTGACATATGGAACACTATGTACTGGGCTGGTCGGTATATTGAATATTAACAATATATCTGCAATGATTGCTAAAATTCAGTAGCATTATGATTATTGTGATACTTTTAACATTGTTTTTTAGCCATTATGTTTTATAAACACTGTATCATTGGACTACTTTTGCAATCGTTTCCGGTCTTATTAAAAGCAAATCTTTAATTAAAAGTGCAGGGACCAAATCAAGTCGGTAGGTTCAATTATTCTCTGTGAATTAGTTCAAATTGTCCTTTTCTGTGAATTAGTTCTGATTCAACAACTCGTTTGTCTACTCACAAATGTTTGCATGGCAAATTAATGTGTATGAATACTATGGAAGTCAATGGGTCCCATCAACTGTTTGGTTACCCATACTATCCCTTTAAATTGTTAAAATATTAATTTAATATTAGCATGATTTAGTTTTAGTTTTTTTTTGTTTTGTTCGTTTTTCTGTATTTCACATCTTGCATTAAATATTTTCTACAACATAAATCTATATAGTGACGGGCTGTTTGGTTAAAATTATGGTTCTTCTGATATAAGATTATGGCAGATTTTTAGCCATATGGCCCATCCTTATGGGTACTGGGTGGATTACTAACTCAGATAACATTGGTGCAAGCAATGCGATTTGTGCCTGAGACCAATTCATGGGAATAAATGTGTGTAGACATTAAAGGTTGTGATCAATGTTAGCTGTAGGGGCTGTATTAAATCACCAGCCATGTTGCCCTGGCAGGTGCCCAGAGCCTGCAGGATGAGCTGAAGCTCTCTGACGGCAGCTGCTGCCTCTTCTCCACAACACATCTCAGGCTCCATCACCAGCTCCATCAGACCTACACCTACAGACAGAGAGACACAGCCTTCATATCAGACACTGTCCACAAAGATACAGTCATTATGTTTCTGTATAAGAGTAAAGATGCAGCACCTGCTCTGTTGAGATCTATAAGAGTCTGGCTCTGTTCATTATTATGGAGACTCTTTCCACTGTCTTGCTCAAGCTGGATCTGTTTGATTTTCACACTCTTGGTTACCACTTGATTCCTTCTGCGACCTTCAAAAAGACTATAGACCAGTGTCCCATCCACTGCTATGGGAAGCCTTTGCTGAGTGATCTGGTAGCCTGCCTGAAAACACACATAAAAAAACCTGTTACAAAACTAAGTAACGGTATGTGTCGAGACCATTTGAATTGCTACACAGAAGTTAATTTAGACCTAAATAGATCTGTTAACAGTAATGTACGTCTGTTTCTAACAGGGGTTTCCAAAACAGCAGGAGAGTGCTAGAAGATCCATGTATAAAAAAATAAAATAAAACAATGATAGATTTTGTCATTGTTACGATTTCATTCTGCATTTTAAATACTGGTCAGAAATAATATTAAATCACAATTACTTAAAAGAACTTAATAGAAACTAAGAAATATTTTCTAGACAATATTTTACACATACACAACAGTTCAAAAATATTGGGGTCTTTGACTTTCTTTTTAAAAGAGGTCCTATCATTCTTTTCAACTTTAATTAGCGTGTAATGTTGCTGTTTGAGCATAAAAAGATCTGTAAGGTTACAAAGTCCACTCCAAAGGGAGATAATAGATATAACAGAATCCACTTTCCAAGAACTACAACAAATATCTCGTTTGAACAACAAATAATTTTGCATATCTTATGAAGTCACAATGGTACTCATTTAAATAATGCGCGCCCATGGAATATGCAAAAAAGTGGACGAGGCCTGGTTGAGCTGCATTAGAAAAGTCGCTATGTCAAAGAGAGACTGTTTTTTCCACAACATTTCCAAAACTCATTTGTTTAACTTCCTAAGGCTGACGAACTTATAGTGGTAAAAATGTATTTTAAACACCGTTCCTGAACATTATAACCCCAACGTTTATCTGTGCGCTGCACATTTAATGGAGAACAGCTTGTTTTCCGTTGCTTTTGTAAGCTCTCGCTTTTATAAGAGGGTTCACCGCTTCTTAGTTAAATAAAACATGGTTTTGTGATCAAATAATGTATGTATCACCTTAATTTTCTGACAAATGTCATGATTAAATGGTGGAAACATAGATATATAATGTACAAGAAAATGACAAAAAACACCACTGAAACATCCTGTGAAATTGGTGCTTGTAAAGTCTGTGCACGAAATCCATTCTAGACGATCCTCTTGTTTGTTAACATTGTCAGGGTCTGAATTGGGCTCAAATAGGTTTGAAATAACCTTAATATTTACACTAGAGAAGAACTCGCAGTTATGGAGGGGCGGGACATTTCTCGAACATGTGCAAAGCAGTGCCAATCACAACACACTGGGCCAGCTAACCAATCACAGCACATTTCGTATTTCGGAAGGAGGGGCTTCATCGAAACTGGTATATTTGAGCCAGACTGGGGAGAGAGGAGATGTATAATGCAAAATATGTGAAAAATAATGACTGGGGAGAGAGAAGACTGGGAAGAGAGGAGATGTATAATGCAAAATATGTGAAAAATGACGACTGGGGAGAGAGGAGATATATAATGAGAAATGAGAAAATAATGAGTTTTTTAAACAATCAAGCATGAAAACCTATTCTAGTACACCCCAAAACAAAATCACGACTTTGCAAAAGGTCATAAGAAGACCCCTTTAATAAGTTAATACTTTTATTCAGCAAGGACATTAAATTGATCAAAAGTGACAATAAAGACTTGTACATTTGTTACCAAAAAAATGCTGTTCTTTTGAAGTTTCTATAATTCTATTCATCACGAGGAATAAAATGTACCACGGTTTCCACAAAAATATTAAGCAGCACAACTGTTTTCAATATTGATAATGAAAAGAAATGCTTCTTGAGCAGAAAATCAGCATATAGGAATGATTTCTGAAGGATCATGGGACACAGAAGACTGGAGTAATGATGCTGAAAAATAAGCTTTACCATCACAGATCAAATAAAAGCATAAGAGACTTCTTTCAAAAATATTTCAAAAATCACATCAACCCCAAACCTTTGAAGGGTAGTGTATTTATAATATTTTTACACAGTATAAATGAGGTCTATCTTTAAACATTAAAATATAGTTGCCTTTTGTATTTTAGGGGATTGTCATATTTGGGTGACTATCAAGCCAAAGCCATCAAAGCCACTGCTGTGCTTTGGGTCAGACCTATTTCAGTCTTCTAATTGAATTGACAATGTGATCTGGCTACATTTTCAACCTCCTTCAGTTTAACTGTGAAGCAAAACAGAGCACTCATAACTGTTGCTATGGCAACACCATGACCAAAAATCCACAAGAAATGTATCATAGTTATTGGCATGCAAAAGAGTAAAGGAAAGGGGAAAAAGCAATTATCCATTACCATCTGTGTGTTGTACCTGATCAAGTACTTCACCACTAGCACAAAAACAAACAAATGTAAGCACTTAAGATATTAAATTAGCACTAATGAAGAGTGACAGATTCCTCAGAAGTCAAAGATTCCCTCCTCCATTTCAATATCTGAGCTTTCTCAATGCCAACTCGATTTAGAATTTTCAAGCAAGTCCTTGATTACCTTTGATTATTTTGGCTTAAAATTGGTTTAGCAGTCCATTTGGTAATGTAGACACACTGCATAATCCAAGAAAAGAGGATATGCCTCACAAATCACTCGTATAACTGTTCAAATATATGCATGAATTCAAAACAGAATTGAATATTTTGTCTTGCGTTTTTTTGTGTGTCAGAACTAAAATGACATTTGCACTTAGTCTAATAATGTTATTTAATTACAAGTTAATTTCAAACACTGTGTCTTTACACAAGAGATATTGGTGTATCTGGTCTTGAATTATGATGCGCTGATACAACAAAAATCAATCTGTAAAGGGACTTTAGCCAAAGAATCATTGAAAAGACTTAAGAATGAGCTACACAATTTCATTTTAAGAACATCATATTCAGTTGCAGAATTCCCAATGGAGAACTACATTACCCACACTGCTCAAAAGAGAACTACCAATAACAGAAGGTGTTACCATGGAAGCAAGAAATGCAGCAATCTCACTCTACAGTAATCCACCACTTCCACCACTTGAAAATCTCTCTACATTTAAAATCAACTCATTTATTTGTATATACTGCATTTTTATACTGTAGACTTTTTATTTTTTGTAGGCCAAAACATGAAAACAAGTTAGCATTTTAGCACTTCCACTTCCATCGTCTTGAAATCAATGTTTTTTTATTTATTTAAATGGTTTTAGGTTAAATGCCTGAAATAAGGTCTGTGGTTTACACAAGCTCGACATATTTTCATGTTTTATTCTACAGCATAAAATACATCAGTAATACCCCCTCATGGTTTTTAGAGCTTTTCCTTGTCTTGAAAAAAAGTGCCTAAATGGGACTACAGATGATTTCGGGGACATTAAATGTCAAGACCCCGAACAGGAAAACTCATCTACTCACTAGTTTGCTTTCACAGCCTCACTGTTTATAATTGCGCTCCTGCAAACTATTCTAACCCAAATTTTAAGGGAAAATGTTATTAAAATAAAGCACTTGGTAATACTTACAAGGTGGGTGTGTAGTGCTTGTTTGGTGGTGACAGTATTAAGAACATATTTATGTTGATAGACATAAATTTGTCTGTCAACATACCCCACTTGTACAACTATATGGCCTTACAAGTCCGAATACCAGAGCTGAAACATTGCTCGAACCAGAGCTTGAATGTTTTAAGCTTTTAAGAGCTGACACTCGTTATTCATCTGCATTACTGGCAGCTATTCTGTTTCCTGCCTGTTCAGCATGGACAGCCATCACTTCTTCATTAAAGCTCAGGAAAAGAGAGATTGATGCACTGGATGTATGTGCACGTCTCTTTGACAAACGATGAATCTATAAAGCAGCTAATCAAAAATAACAACCCTATAGAGTTGGAAGCATAAGAAAGATGTTCTTGTTTATTGCATTTGTATCATCAGCACTTCTATGCTTTGGAATACGAAGATGAAACTACAAACAAATTGATTAAGCACCCAGATTTGTGTGCAGCTAAGGGAACTCACAGGCATGTCTGCATAAAAGTAGTGCTTCCTGTCGAACAGTGACTTCCTGTTGATGGTACAGTTGAAAGCAAGGCCTGTCAATACAGCAGCCTCCACACATCTTCTGTTCAGCACCTTAGGAAACGAAGCAGCAAGGCATTCAATAGCATTTATAAATGCAATGAAAAGACATATATATTTATATTAATGAGAATAATTTTTTTTTAATGTTAATTCAATTGATTTACTTACTGGCAGTGTTCCTGGTAATGAAGCATCAAAATGTGAGACAAGTGAGTTCGGTGGAGCCAAGAATCTAACATGAGATCCAGAAAAGAGCTTTGATGTGGACTGAATCTGAGCGTGGATTTCCAGACCCACAACACCAACCATTTGAGGAAGACTAGAAAACAGCACAAGAGATGAAGAGTAGGTGAGAACTGGTGACTCTCTACAGTTACTTTAATACATAGGATATTAAAAGACAATTATATAATGCTTTAAAAATCAGCAGCTCAATTCCATCAAATTATGAGTTTATATGAAGATATATAAATCAAAGTTAAAATAAAAGGTAGATTGTTCTAATTTACTGTACATCCGAAAAATAAGACTGATTATTATCTCTTTGCTAACTGCTAGTTGGTCAAACTAGTTAAGAGAGAGTTATGTTTTTTTTTTTAAATGCAATTAAAAAGATGTAATTATAAAAAAGAAAAAAGACTAGTAAAAATGTGTATCTCAGTTACTATAATGCTTTGAATCAGAAGTCTAATAACAGTGGATTTGTATGTTGGTATCAAATTCTTACACTACCGTTCAAAAACTTGGTGTCAGTACTCAGTAAGACATTTTTTATAACGAAATTAACATTTTTACTCTGCAACAACACATTCAATTTATTAAAAAGTGACAGTTAAAGACAATTAATATTACAAAAGATTTATATTTCAAATAAATGCTGTTCTTTTGAACTTTCCATACATCAGAGAATCTTGAAAAAATCTACCATGTTCTCATAAAAATAATAAACAGCACAAATGTTTTCAACATTGATAATAATAAGAAATGTTACTTGAGAAACAAATCAGCATATTAGAATGATTTCTGAAGGAACATGTAACGCTTATATTTTGTCATCACAAGAATAAATTACATTTTCAAATATATTAAAATAGAAAGGTATTTTAAATTGTAATAATATTTCACAATATTGCTGTTATTAATATTTTTTAATCAAATACATGCACCTTAGATGAGCATAAGGGACTTATTCTAAAATATATATAAACTAATATAAGCTTTTGAAGGTAGTGTAGTTCAAAGCCCTCTTAAAATTGAATGTGTTAGAAAATTCTGTCACCCAAACTAAAATTCCATTTTTGCTTACACAATAAACTGTTGAACTGTGTTCTCAGGACAATACTGCTTTTCCATAAATGTCAGGCTGTGGCTATAATTAAAACGGACTTTCTGGTTTTACTGATTACATTTGATCAATACCAATTTTTTGCATCGAAGATTTTATGTGGCTATTGAGAAAAATACAAATACCCTAAGAATTATTAATTGGAGTAAAAATGTGAGAACTAGCCAGGATTCACCTGTAAGAATTTATATGTACAGTACTTTAATTCATTTTAATTACTATTTAATTACATCAGTTTGTTTTATTTTATTTCGTATAATATATTTTTTTAACAAACACACTATTATCAAACACCATCTGTTCTTCTTCGTAGTATATGTTAATGGGATTTACATTTTGTACATTTTTCAGAGCACACATGTAAAGTCAAGGTCAGCAATCAAGTGTGGGCTTGCAGTCTGTCAGTACGCCTACAATCCATTACTTAATTCGATTAAACCAGAGAAAGACTTTTATTCAAATTCAGTGTGTCATGTTGATGACAGATGTCATAATGCCTGTATCTCCGTCTCCAAATATATGAACCTCCTATTTACAGTAGACAGCCTTTTGGGGGGTATTTGATGCCTACCTTTTTGTCTGTACTTTGGGCTTAAGTTGTTTTTTTGATCCGGATGTCCATATTGTCCTTATCACGAAATTAAAAGTATCAATGTGATACAAACTTAGTGATTTATTAGTATATTTTCTCAGGCTAAAGAGCATTCTGTTGTATCCTGAGGAGGAGGCTGCCATGCTTGTGTTTGTGTTTGGGCAGCTGGTGCATGTAGTTTTACAGAGCCACCAGGAACCCGCTGGTGTACCGTAGGATAATGAAAAAAAACTTCAACTCCCACAATGCCAGTGACTTAACGGCAACGTTTCCGGCGATTTCTTATGACGGCATTCACAAACCGCGAAATCTCATAATAACTGTGGGGCAGTTGGTGGCGGGAGATTCACGCATGGTCCTGTACGTGAATGATCATTTTTGATCACCCCTCTATTTTCAATACTAGCCTTTCGCTCGTTTCAGTTACAATGGCACTTCAACAAAACGGGACCGCATCCAAAATGCCCAAACACAACGGCGAAATTTCCAGTCATCACCCAGCTTTAAATGGGAACGGAGAAATCAAGAGCGATCAGGCCGAGCGTTTCACTTTCACCCCCGAACCGACGCTTGAAGATATCCGCCACATGCAGGCTGACTTCACGGACGAGAGGAACTGGAACCAGTTCCACCAGCCGAGGAACCTGCTACTTGCACTGGTCGGAGAGGTCGGGGAAGTGTCGGAGCTGTTCCAGTGGCGCGGGGAGGTGGCGGAAGGTCTACCGGACTGGACAGAGCCGGAGCGGGAACACCTGGCGCAGGAACTCAGCGACGTATTGATCTATCTGGTTGAACTGGCCGAGAAATGCCATGTTGATTTACCTCAAGCTGTTCTGCGCAAAATGGCTCTCAATCGACTCAAGTACCCGGCCAGCAAAGTTCATGGATCAGCCAAGAAATACACGGAATACAAGGACTGATGTGGGTGATCTCGTGCTGTAGCCAAAGACGATCGTTACTGAACAGTATATTCGAGGGAACTGATGTTGAGTGCCTTAAGTTCCAAACTGTAAATTTCTACTGGGCTCTTAGTTGCTGATTTTATTTTCTCTCCTGTGTTTGGCTTTACTGTCCTTGGTTTTACATAAGTTTTTGTATGCAAGAATCTGTATGTAAGAAATAATGTTCGCACATTTCCTCATGTAAGCAACTTAGTTTTAAAGTTCTGTTTTTATTTGAGCAAACAAGAGCTGATATAGCTACTTGGTGCTTTTGTAGTGTTTTTGCATCACAGTAAACTGTTTTGCCGCACACGTGGTCTCTGTGCAACTTCAATCTGGAAACATACAAACTGACATTTTCAAGCTCAGTTGCATATTGCTGTACTGATACAGAATTCTTTGATTCTGGCCCTCAAGGCCCTGATGAAACACGCCTGAACAGGCAAATCAAGGTCTTCAAGTCAAAGATTATTAAAAAAAGAAGTTGCAAACGAGTTGCGAGAATATCATGGGGCAATAAAAACATTTGCTATTTTTAGTTTCAGACATTGCTAAAATGGGTATAATATTTAAAAAAAAAAAAAAAAAAAGTTTTGAAAATGAGGCAGAACTTTCCACCTGAAGTAAGATTTGTAAATTTTGACTGGCGTCAAATCGGATCCTACGTTTGTTTATTTTTTATACAGATCGTCATAAACCATAATTTGCTAGAATTATCCATAAATGCCCAACCACAACCAATTAAGCGCTGCAGTGTTGGCATATTTTTGTAGGCCAACCCTCACGTTTGTATCACCCTGGTTCCCCTAACAAAAGCCCATTATTGCAGAAAATCAACTGAAACCAACAATGATTCTTAGATGTTTTGTTAATATTCATAAATGAACAACTTTTATAAACTTTTCACCTTCACAAAGCTTCCGGCAACATTTTCAGTCAATTCAGTTCAGAAAAATAATTTTCAATTAGAATTAAAATACTGTGCAAGAGCTTGAGGATAAGGGTCAATAACATGACATGCATATTCTGTGTCCAAGTGCATTATTTCCTTACAAAATAATTTGATAAATGCATTACATGTATCACTTTATTCTATAAAACCTATTTAGTTGAAGTTTATTTTCAGTACATTAAAATTATAAATATTGTGTTATGTTTTGGTTTCTTAAACCCCCAAAATGTCAGATGGGGCAACTGTTCGCTCAAATGAACAGAAAACTATTTAAGATAGCCTAATGTTTTAATAAGAAATTCGAAATAAAATACTTTGGCATTATATGTTTGAAACCTTTCCCATAAACAAATTTTATAAATATCAGTAGTTTTAAAGCTGTTAAGATCATTGAAAAACGTTTGTCTGGCAATTTGTGAATTCTCAAATGTCAGGGTGGCACAACAGGAAACGTGTCTTTTATTATGAATTTGAAAGGTAATAATAGTAAGCATGATAATGCAGCATCCAGAATACCCCATCCTGAAAAGGTTTGTAGTTCACTTAAATACTGATAAAAATAGCTACTTTCAAGTATATGTAGGTTGGTACACTCCATGTCAGGTGGCACAATCAATATAAAACTAGGAAAATGCTATTTCATCATAAACTTCTTTGTTATATTTAAAAATTCTGGCTCCGCCCGAAATAGCATACTCTTTTATACGCATTTTGAATTGGTAAAGTAATTACTTCTCGACTGCTAAAAAATGTAGGTTCTATGAAAGTATATGTAATACACTGTATGAAATGTAATCTAGACGTATACCAGCGTTAGTTATGTCACTTCACTGCCTTTCACAAATCCTCTCCCATGGCCTGATAGTAAAGTGGGTAACACTTTATTTCGATAGTCCACTTTAGACATTCTATCAACTATAAGTAACTTTGCAGTTACATGTCAACTAACTGTCATTAGAGTATTAGTAGACTGTATGCTTAATATCTGCTAACACTTTATTTTGTTGGTCCACCAACAGATATTCTACTGACTATAAGTAACTTAGCAACTACAAGTCAACTTGTTCTCCTAACCCGAACCCTAACACCTAACCATAACCTAACAGTCTACTGACAGTCTACTACAGCCTACTAATACTCTAATGACAGTTAGGCGACATGTAGTTGAAAAGTTACTTATAGTTAGTAGAATGTCTAAAGTGAGTATCGAAATAAAGTGTAACCGTAAAGGGTTCATGCACACTTCAGAATCTCGCTGGAAGTAGCAGATCATCCAGGTACTTTTTGCCTTCTCTTTTCAATTTTCTCTTCTATGAGTAGGCTACTGTGGATTCGGACATACTTCTTTTGGCACATACTCTTTTTTGCCTACTATATAGTAGGGAAGTATGCGATTTCGGATGCAGCCCATATGTATGAACTTGCTAGCATAGGCAGAAGCAAATACAGGCATCCAAGTAGAAGCCTGTTCAATCTCAAATTAGTTTTAGAAGTCAGGTGGTGCAACTGCAATAAATAAAATAAAAAACATTATTTAAGGTAAATAAATAATACATTTAAGCTAAGATTGTCTATTAATAATCAATTTTTTAATTATTGTTCTAAAATGTTAAAGATGTTTTACACTTTCAATTATTTTAATGATAATAATTTTTAATAATAATACATTTTATATTAGGTGTATAACTATGTACTATGTCAAAAATAAAAAAAAATAAAAAATGGTTAGCAAAACAATTGTGCTGCTATTGAGGTGGGATACTGGTAAGATAGGGACATGTTTATTGGTATAGGTTTCAGGGTGGGTTGAGGTGTTAAGGGATAAGAGAAGGGTCAAAAGTAATTATAGATGCCATTACAGAAATTAATTACAGATTTAACATTTAGTCCTTTTTTAAATATAAGTACAATGTAAGACATGTATGAAAACAATAAGTGCGTTGTATTTAAATTATTTATTTAAATGTTTGTTTGTACGTATAGTTAAAAACACTTAATATAATGTGGGACACAAAGCACGACACAGAGAGCACATTAAAATATCAAGAGAATCATATCTTGTAAAAAGAAAAATGAGGTGATGAATCTTGTTTAGTAGTTATTATAGTGTTCCATTAAAGTTGATAAGCATTTAATGGTTTCAACATTTTGATAAATGTATTTTTGAGATTTTAATTTAAAATTTAATTTAATTTAAAATCTCAACTTAGAATTAAGCTTTCAGCATCTTCCTGAGCGGGAGAGTCAGCAGAAAGAAACACGTTTTCTGTGAAATTCCCTTCACTGCCGATAAAGTGCACCGTGTTAACTTTAAAGCTGGTTTTCCTGTTCTTTTCATCCGTGTCTCTGTCTTTGGCCTTAATAGGGTAAGAGGAAATAAGCACAGGGAACATACTTTATTAGAGACATTGCATTCTGACTTACACAATTACATAACAGTGGATAAATGTATATTACAGTACAAAGAGTGACAGATATAAAGAGACCTCAAATTGTCAATAAGTAAACTATCACACTTACATAAACTCTGGCGACAGATGTGCCCTTTTCTACTTTTTCAATGACTACAACTGGAGAAGCAGAAATATGTTACAACTTTTTGAAAGCATAATATACATTTACTTAGTATACATTTATGCTTTAATTCACATCAAACAGGGTCACGATGACATTTTTTAGAATGTATTTTTTTTTTACCATAGAATTCCTGCGAGGCAATACTGTGTTGTTATTCAATCAAAATAGATTACAGTGTATCTGCAGTAACCATATATTGCACTGTAGCCTATTCTAGTTCCTATTTTCTGAATGTGATGTCATGTGATTTATTTGTTTTTGATCAATTTACTACTTTTGACTAAAACACTTGTTTTTGTGTTTTGTTTTTAGAATTGAAATAAAGAATCTAGCATTCAGCATATTCCAAGTAATTATTGATGTTTTCAGGTGGAACAACTATCATCAGGTTACAACCATCTAATTTGATTTAAACTATTGAATAATAGTCAAAGTGAAAAAATGCCTATATTCTGTCTTTAAAAGTAAAATGGGATGATACTAAATAACTGGCCACTAGTCTGCATAATTATAATACATTTGGTTGTACCAGCTGACATAAAAAGAAAAACCAGTAAAAAATGTATAAAAAAAATGTTGAAATGTTATTTAACAATTGAAATTTGCTCAAAATTTGCAATTGGCTCAAAATGATGCATTACACCAATTTTGAAAAACATTTTTTTTTTAAACCTTTATTTGTCATTGACCCATAAGCACAACGGGGGTGTGAAAATGAACTAGGGAGATGAGTTTTCCATTCGGTGTGTGACGTTTAATGCCCCTGAAATTTCTGTAGTCCAATTTATACATATGTTAGCAACCGCACTTAATGAAATCTCAAGGGGGCTTTAATTATGTTTTTTATGTCAGAATAAAATGTGAAAATATCTTGATCTCATGTAAACCTCAGACCTTTTTTAAGTTATTTACTTAAGCACCTATTAAAAACCCCACTGACTTAAGGGTAATGGAACAGGAAGTGCTAAAATAAACATATTTCCAGTTTTTGGCCTACAAAAATACATTATCCCTGCAACACTATGCCCATCAGAGAATTATGGAATGACATCTGGGCTTTCTGGTTATCATCCTATAATGTTTGTTTTTCTGATAGTATGTATGCCTCTAATTAGCTAAGTAAAGGTTTGGACACCTGATGCAATTCATCAGCTTATTAGTAGAGTGTTTCATCTCCTGAGCTAAGTGTAAGATGCCTTAATACTGCAGTGCTGAGGGACCTTCAGGAAAGATACACTATTAAAGAAAGTGTCTGATACAAGCAAAGTAGACTTCTGTGACAAATAATATTAGAGTGTAGAGTACCTTAATAGATTTTTTAAAATTTTTATATTTATTACATTTTTACAGGAAACCATTTTCTTTTCAGAACTACACTTTCTCTCACTGCACTTGATCTGTTACTGATCAAGTATCACTATCAGAATAGTATGTGATCAATAGATTTGATCTTATTTCAACTCAGCGCTGGCGGTCGAAGAAGGCCATTTGCAGCTTTTCATTGTTTCCGGATTTAAAAGATTTGAGGTCTATTTACAAAAGTCTGTTTTTTTCAGAGGTTTTTTTTATTTTATCTTTGACTGCTGTTTAAACCCTTAGCAAATAAGTAGTTGTTTTTATTGCAGTATCAAGAGAGCTAAAGCATAATAAAGAAGATATGAAGAGAAGTGGAATCTCCCCGAAATTGTTGATCTATTGTGTATCTCTCTCTCTCTGCGTCTGCCATAGTGGGGGGCAGAGTGAGCTGTCAGCGTCCTGCACCATAGGGGATGCCGTACTGCTGCTTTCCTCCTCGCTCAGTGATTTCTCATGCCACTCAGTCTTTAGTAGCCAGACAGTGATTTTCCCAGCATCTGTTTTTCATTTGATGTCATCCAGATCTGAGTGTATGTATGGAAGACCCACCACCTTTGTCACTCTTTGATTTCTGCACGAAAATGTCAGTATCCAACATGTGTTCTGGCCTATCTATCTTGAAAGCTAAACAGTCTCAGAATTAGAAATTGGTGAAATGTTGATTTTAAAAAGCTGTATTTGGATGCCTAGTGTTAGAGATTTATCCAAATCCACAACAATTTTCCTTAAATGGGACAATTTTGAGCCATATCATCAAGTCTTATTTTGTCCCTGAATGAGGCGTCCACAGGGAATGAAAACACAAACTCCTCTACCCCTTACAGAAGACTTATCATTTTCTCAAATTTCTCCCAATTTCCCTGAATCACATATTTAAACAGATGATTGAGCAGCCACAGAATAGATAGGGATTTCTGTGATCAGACTTTAATTCAGTTCACCACTGAAGATAAGTGTAACAGGTTTAAAGTTCAGGGAAGAAGGAGGCAGGAACTGGCATACAATACTTTAATTCCCAAAATAAACAAAACAACAAAACGAAATTAAAGCGGCTGTCCCTACAGAAGACTGCCGTATATAAACATAATAAAAAAACACAACATAAATGTCCCAGGTCTGGTCCTCTCTCCTCATTCACTGTCGTCGCTCCTCCTTTTATCCTTCCGGAGCTCCTCCGTGAGAAACTTATGAGGCAATCCCGCCACCGGCCTCCGCCCCTCCCTGCTTGCCACAATAAGCATTTTAGAATCCTACTGAAATTTTGCTGATATATCAATGTGACAATAGTGCTTTACAGTAGAGCATCAAAAACAACAAACCTTAAAGAGGAATGGCTACTGAAACAGAAGACCATATAAGACTGGGAAAATGTTGTCTGGTCCTGATAGTAGGATGGTCATTTTTTTAAAGAATAATATGAGATTTAAATTTCAGTCTTAAAAAAATATTTGAATCTTTTTTTATTTGTTTTATTTTAGTTTCATTCTGGGTAACATTTTATTTCAATATTCACTTTAGATATTCTAAGTACTAAGTAACTTTGCAACTACAGGTCAACTGTTAGGTTAGGGTTACTAGAATAACTTGACATGTACTTGCAAATTTACTTAGTAGAATGTCTGTTGGGGGAGCATCAAAATAAGAGACAGCAGATATTAAGCAGACAGTCTACTTATACTCTATAATGACTGGTAGATGACATGCAGTTGCAAAGTTACTTATAGTTGGTAAAATGTCTAAAGTGGATAGTTTAACTTTTTTTGTATTAAACCGTTTGCACATGCTTAATAGGTTGTATTTTACATGAAAGCAGTAGTCAGGCTGTAACATCTGACTGAAAAGCTACACTTGACCCTAGTTTGAACCTCAAACTTTAATTCTCTTTATAGATATTCTGAATATTCAAGTCAGCTATTGACATACATTATATTCAATTCCATGCCTCTCTTCAGATACGACTAATCCCTGTGCAGATCTGAATCTGTTGTTCTGGGGTACCGTTTGTATAGATCCAATAGTAAAACCTTTTCCCACAGGATGAAAATGAAAGACAAAAGTGCACTTTGCAACATCCAGTCAGTTAAATCAAAGTGCTATACTGTGGAGATGGAACAGTGCTGTATGGGGAAAGAGAAGTTAGTGAATTTCTCACAATGACACTAAAGTGCCACACATTCCCACAGCAATAACATCAGCACATTTTGAGTAATGGGTCCGATGACTCCAGCCTCTGTATAAGTGGACCAGAGGGTGGATGAGTGCACACGAAACTCAGATTCTATCACTTATTTCCTGCAAAACCTTCAAGGGTCCGGTGAAAAGAGAGTCAGAAAGAAGAAAGTATACTGCAATGTTTTATCAGAGATTGAAGTAATACAAGACCATTCAACTATAAAGTTCCTGTTTATCAACAGTTTTTTTTTCTAGAACCCCCACTTCCCCTGGCCTCCCTGCAACCCCCCATTTCTAACAAACCACCAGCACCCAAGTCACCCAACCACAAGTCACCCCACCCAACCTAATGAAAGCAAACTGGTTGAAACTTAAAGGAACAGTTCACCCAAAAATACTCACCCTCAAGTTGTTCCAAACCTGTATGCATTTCTTTCTTCTGCTTAACACACCCACAAAAAATATATATATAGAAGAATGTTGGTAACCACACAGTTGATGGGACCCATTGACATATAAAGGTATACGGTATGTAGGTAACATATACCTATATATAGGTAACATATACGGTATAGTATATATATATATTTTTTTTTTCATACAGGTTTGGAACAACTTGAGGGTAAATAAATGTTGACAGAATTTTAATTTCTGGGTATCCCTTTAAACTTTATATATCACTAAATATTTTTTAAACACTTTTGCTGGAGGATTTCAGTCTTCAAGGATATTCCTGAACTTTTGAATGGGAACAAAATAAAAAGTGTCAGGATGACACAACTGTCCTGACATCATAATAAAGAAAATTGTTTCATTAAAATTATAAAATTAATTAAATTCATAATCTTTTTTTAATTAATTTTTTTTAATCGTTCAACAAATCATTAACTTATTAATATATGAAAAACTTTTTTGTACACAAAATCAAAGCCATATTACTCTCAAATCAACATGCGCAAAAAATAAATAAATAAATAATTAATAATTAATAAATAAATAAATATAAAATAACCCTGCTGGCCCTCATGTGTGTAGTTCAAAGGTCTCTTAAAATATCACACAATTTGAACTTTTTATTACAAGGCAAGGTTATTTTACATTGGAAGTCATATTTTTTAAATGTATATTTAATTATAATTAATAATTATAGATATTCATAAAAATACCCGTTAACTAAAAAATATTTAAAAAATATTTTATTTTTCTTAAAAAAACATTATTAAGCTATGTCCACTCACATTTATTTAGGTTGTGGAGAAAATGTTTTTTTTTTTACTGATGGTAACTTCTCTTTAAAATGGTATAAATGTTTTTCGAAAACAAATGAAACGAACATGAATACAAATGGTCAATTTCTAAGAACTCGACACAATTACTATTAAAATTAAAATGATAATTTTTCCTTTTCTTTTTTAATAAATACTCATTATATGTCATTGACAGATTTTCCCATTTATTTATAATTTTTTAGTCATTCCTCTGTATTGTCTAAATTTCCTGCCGTATCTAATTTCTTATGAGATTTTATTATTATGGTTCTGTCTGTCTTTATTATAAATGAAATGAAAAATACAACAAACAAAAATCACCCCAGAATCTCTGAAATTGTTAATATTTGTGATGCATATGGAGAGATGCTTTTTATCTATTACTGCAGTTTCCCTCTCAGGATTTAAGACTCTAACTGACGTCTCTCTTGAGAGGGCGGCAGACCATAATGGCAATCTTGTATTCAAGATAGTTGTTGCCATGTAGGACTGTTGCTATGGAAGAGATTCCAATTGACTTGCTGTACTAGCAATCAGAACAGACCAATGCTGTCTGAAAAACTACCACCAGAGGGCATTTTTCACACGAGACATTTTGCTTGTGATATATAACTGAAATGAATTGAGTTTATGATTCATATATGCACTTTGCTTGCAGATATTTTCTTTACTCATGTGAGTGGATATTGCATTTCTACATTAAGACACTTGTTTGAATACACACACAGAACTGATGACTTTGTTAACACACACATGCTTGATTTGCAAAGATCTATCACACACATTAGATCAACAGAGAGGTAAAACCTGTTATTGAAGCTGTCTATGGCATAGTATCTTGTCAGTGAGAGTACACTGTATCAGTAACTACGCAGCTGAATCACAGATGGTGCATTTTCCCTTTTAAATAAAGGATTGTGCTAATTTCTCTTGTGGAGGCTTGAAGATCTAATGGTTTGGGATGAATTTTAAGGTTGCGCAGTGTTAAATAGTCTGTCACGCCAGAGAGGCAACCTCTACAATGTCATCATCACCATAAAAAATACAGCTGTCAAAAACAGATGGGCTCTATACACTACATCCAAGTATTAACTGATCATGCATCTGTGCTCTGTGTGTGTGTGTGTGTGTGTGTGTGTGTGTGTGTGTGTGTGTGTGTGTGTTGTGTGTGTGTGTGTGTGTGTGTGTGTGTGTGTGTGTGTGTGTGTGTGTGTGTGTGTGTGTGTGTGTGTGTGTGTGTGTGTGTGTGTGTGTGTGTGTGTGTGTAAACAACTGAGGGTGTGCCTTCTGCAAATTCTCTGAACACTCAGGTAGCAGGGCCTGAAGGCAGAATTTATGCTACTCGAGACTAAAGATGAATACAGATGAAAAATGGACACCGTCACATTAAATACAGAACCAAAGTATATAGGCAGCACAGTTTTATACAGTAGATGTCAACCATGTAAGTATAGAGCAGAACACACAGAATGCAATAGACAATTTTATTAAATTATCTTTGGCATTGCAAATACTATAATTGGGGGAAGCATATCCCTCCACCCTCAGAAATAATTAAACTGGTCCCCCAAATTCCCCAATAATGTTTTGAGAGATCATTATATTTTAAAGATGATTATTCTTCTTGATTGCGATTAAACAAAGAGAAAATAATGTAGCTGTCTGTGAAATAAATAAACCGTAAATGTGGTAAGTTTGACATTAGGCCACACTTAAGTGAACAATACTGACACATTTTATACTCATTAACTCATTACTCATTACTCACTTAAATTAGAATTTTAAATTTATTTTTATTTTAGGCTTTTATCCACATATAAAAATTCATCAAGAAATGGAAGCTCAAGCATGTTCACTTGACGTGTGAAAACAATGAGGTTCATTCTCGTGTGTAACACATGCTGTGTGTTGTTTGAAAAACAACAAACAACAGCAGAAAAACATGCTGTTTGAGCTTCTGCAAGAACCAGTGAGGTTTGTTCTCGCAAGTCAAAGAGGTTCATTTGAGCTCGTGTTATGTTCACTGATCAACGTTTAAATGTGAATAAAAGATTAAATTAAATTTGTTTATTATACAAAGTGACTCAATACTGAGTCTCAGACAATTTGGACTAAACCGCTGTCTATGGAGGGGGAGAAAGCACTCAGATTTCATCAAAAAGATCTTCATTTGTGTTCCGAAGATGAACGA
Organism: Siphateles boraxobius; assembly: GCF_051911475.1. Taxonomy (NCBI): domain Eukaryota; kingdom Metazoa; phylum Chordata; class Actinopteri; order Cypriniformes; family Leuciscidae; genus Siphateles; species Siphateles boraxobius. The sequence continues at coordinate 327,107 of NW_027508721.1, read as the reverse complement.
AAGTCTTACAGATTTGGTAAGGTGAGGGTGAGTAATTAATGACAGAATTTTCATTTTTATGTAACTATCCCTTTAAGGTTTTATGACAAACGAATGATTGACGTTTTTGGAAAGATTCATTTTAAGCTTTCAACAGGTATCTAATATAAGTGTATTCGTGTCAACTAGGTATTTGGAACCTTGTCATAGGCTCTACTTGTGAAAAGATGAGATTTATAATGTGTCCCTCCACTTTCAGATCAGTCCACTGTCCCTAAATAGACCTATATTTTCTTTAAAAAAAACCTCCAACAAATCTCAAAAGTCAAATCTGATGCAATTCGTGGAGGAGTCTCCTCAGCTGTTTTGTCCTCCTCCCTCTCTGTCTGTCGTATCACACCTCCGTGTTTTATTTTTCGCTCTGGCCACATCTTTTCCCGGCTGCCTCATCTTTCTCTTGATCTGACAGGTCATTGCTCATGCCATATCGGGGCAGGAAACCTCACACATCTTCCTGCAGACACGAACAGTGCAATGGAGCAGCATAGCTTTGATTACCTGAACAAATTTACCCTTCTCAACTTTAAGATATCGGCAATGCATGCAATTTAACCTACTGCCTAATTGCAGCTTGGTGCGATTATGTCTTCTCACCACAGCATGTGCAATTCCTTGAGGGGCAATGAGTAATGCTGTTTTCCCAGCATGCTATTTTCAGGGATAACAAAAAAGAGGTCCCTTGCCAATTCATACTTGATAGTGAAGTTAAAACTCCCATATATCTGCTGGAGATTTGGCCACTTTGCCAGACGTAGAGCTTAGCTTGAGAACTTGGTGTGGGAGGGATTCACTGAGATTGCAGATGAAATGGGAAACCATAGACCGTGACAACAACTTTCACTGTGGAACTTTATCTGCAGATGCTAAAGGGTGGAAACTGTGAGTTCAATTTTTATTAAAGTAAGGCAACACAAAATTAGCTAATTTCAATTAGCATCTAACATGATAAACATGATGAACTTAAACTTAGCTACAATGAACAAAGCTAGACAAAAAACAATGGTAACATGAGGGATATACAGTATAGGCTACATAAGACTTAACAAGACACACCTAAGAGCAATGAACAATGAACCAATGACCAAACAGAACAGAGAACCACATGACTAAAACAACTAATGAAAACATGACACATGAAACAAGGAAAGCACGTGACATGATCACATGAGGGTAAGGGAAATATGACAAAACCAGGAACATGGCAATGGGAAAACATCAAAATAAAAACATGGTATATTTTAATTTAATTTAATTTCAAGTTTTAGTAATTTTGTTATATGCTTATTAATGATTATTAGTTGTTGTTATTATTTTTTCCACAAAATATTTTTCTTTATTTTTAGTTCGGTTTTTAGTTTTAGTTATTTTTAGTACGTCAACATATTTTATTCCAGTTAGTTGCCAAGGCAGCCTTTCTTTTCTTTTTTTTAAGTTCAAGTTTTTTTATTTTCTTAAAATATTTTCTTTTATATGTCTTATTTTATTCCAGCTAATTATAATATTTTTTTAGTTTTGTTTTTAGCTTTAGTAACACTGGCTAGTACAGTACACAATTTCCCAGAATCCATTATGCGTCAATTTTCTTTGCATTGGAATTCAGTAAATTCCTCTTCCTGTCATTTCAATCGAAATACCAATTCAACTTCCTGAGTGGTGTGGCCAATTCAATTCAAATTCCAAAGTAAGCCGATTCTGAATTAAATTCAGAATTTTGACCAACCATGCTATTTACATTATTCCTCTGTATGGAATTGCTACTTCAACAGGCTGGGATCCTCATAATGTGATATACTGTATAAAAAGAAACTTGGCCCAGAACAATATAAGGCCAGCTATATCATACCTATATGATACAGCGTCAGCTGTAGCGCTGCTATTATCCAATATGTCGTCAGGCAGCAATGATCAAGTCTTGGCTGGGCACTGGTTAATTTGTATGAGGTCATAGATTATGTATGGCGCCTGTGACATGGGCTATGTCTGCTTGCATATTTCATTGGAATGCTGAGAAGCTTCAAATCTCTTCATAATGTTTGTTAATGACGTTCAAGTAACATTTTAATAGGGTCCAATTCTCACTATTAACTAGTTGCTTATTAGCATGCATATTACCAGGATATTGGCTGTTTATTACCTATAAAGCACATATTACAGTAATGCCTTATTCTGCGTGACCATTCTACATCCCATACCTAAACTTATATTATTAACTTATAAATATTATAAACTTATAAATATTAATAAGCAGTAATTAGGTGTTTATTTAGGCAAAAGTCTTAGTTAGTGAGAATTGGATCCTAATCTTAAGTGTGACCAAAGTTTATATTAATTTTAAAACAGAAGGATCATATTCATTCTTATGAGTTGCTGAAAGTAGTCCAAATTCTCATGGACAATGTAAGCTTTCTTGCACTGTGCACTGGTGGAAGTGATTGATAATCAGCTGTCTTTTGAATCAATTATGGGATGTTTGCAGGTTATAATACAGATACTTTAAAAATTCTACTGTTAATATCTAGTTAAAGTTTCAATGTAAAATAGGCTATTTGGTCTTCAGTATCTATTAGTAACAAATAGTTTTTAATTTCGCTTTCCCCCTAAGGTGTTTAACTATGTTTACATATGGAAAATACAGGAGACTGATTAACAGCGAACTGAATCCTGAAATGAATCTCTCTGAGCATATTTGACCTACTTTCCATGCATGCTGCTGAATGCTGCTTGCCCGCCTTCATTTCATGCTTGCTTTACATTCCTATTCTGCTTAATACAAGATTCGGCAGCACATTCCTCTTGATCCAAGGTTGTTTTTATTCATTTACTCGCCAGCCTTCTGGCCCATTAGTCATTTTATCTGTGTAAAATGAATTTGTGATGAGTGTGTCTGGTCTCAGATGCATGAGGAGCGGAGATGTTCCTCTGACTTTACAGACTATTCTGTCTGAAGTTTGTTGGTCCTCACTAAAGTTTTTGAACATTGGTACTTGTTTTGAGATAAAGAAACTGATTTTAAGTGTGTTCTCAAGCAACACCTGGGCGACGCACCGGTCTCGTAACTCTTCTGTCGTCGCTCCACCTTCTATGCTTCCACTCCACCGTGAGAGATACGAGACCAGTGCGTCGCACAGGTGTTGCTCATCAGTAATCACACCATCGGCCTCGTGCCATTCTCCCTCGGCCCCTGGCCTCGTCCTGCTCGCCACATATATATATTAGTCGCATATTTAAAGGTCTAAATAACAACATTCTTGCCTAAAAACTGTTAAAACTACATTCCGTTACACAACAACAGCAGTATTTGTGAAATTATGGTGGGTTTGCTCATTCGTCATAAAATGGTGCAAGCGGAGTGATACAAACGGTGAAGTGGTTCCTGTTTGCATGGCTGGAAATAGCTCTCAGCCACTCAGATTCGAGAACCAGAACAAACTGTTTTATAATATTTTATTTTACAGTTTTTTTCGATTGCTAAACGACAGTGAGCACAACTGGAGCTACATGTGCAAAACTCTAACTCCATCTGTACAGCAGAAGTTCATGTGGACCAAACTCTAGTTCGTTTTTCATTGCTTGAACACAGTTTTCAAAACTCTACACACTTATCCCATGACTTTAACCACAACCTGCATAACACTGTGGATTTACAGCACTTTGTTCAAATTCTAACACACTGCTGTCAAAACTGTGAACCACACATTCAAAACAGAATAGATTTCAGCCTTGTGCCTTTCAAACACTGCTAATTGCAATTTCAGCTGAAAGGCTAAGCAGGTGTCTTGTTTGTTATTTGTTCGAATTACAGTATGTACTTTTAGTGTCTATCTTTTTTTTCTCATTACTGTAATTCGGTAAATTACTACAGACTATTGAAGCAAACTGCTAATTTTCATTTACCTTACAGTAAAGAATTGTTATGTTCTAAAAATTTAAATAAATCATGTGAAAGAATGTCACTCTTTTCTTCTAGGAAATATTACTTTGTATGAAGTCCCTGAAATTGTTCAAACTGTAAAGAAGAAAAGTTAGCATTTTCTGTATTGGTGTTTGATGCTAGTGTTTTTACTCTCTGTGTGTTCTGAGTGACAGTGTGTGTTATCTCAGTGAGGGTTGTGCATAGTGTTTGGCTGCACTGAGCCTGCTTTGAGCCATGTGTTAAGAGTTGTGTTGCTTGGAATGAGTATTGCAGGTGATGTGAACTGTTTAGCTCAGGTGACTGTTGGTAATGCAGACTGTAGTTAGAGTTTTGCACATGTGGCTCCAGTTGTGCTCACTGTCGTTTAGCAATCGAAAAAAACTGTAATGTCACCTTAAATATATATTTCTTACAATTTAAAGTAGCTGCACAATTGGCACATAAGATTGGCATCTTCCCCCATTCATCTTTCACTATTATAACAAAATGAAATAAATATTTATATTATGCTAAATCTATGTAATCTCAGAAAGAGCTGTAAATATGTTATCCAGCAAATTTTCATCTCTTGATGGAAATACATACAATGTACTGGCATGTAATATAGTGGGGCATCCACTTGAGGGAGCACACCACAGAGAACCCCGATGACTGTCAGTGCTCTAAAAAAATCCTTAAATCCTGCCTTATTAAGACACAAATCAGCCCATCAAGAGTCTTTGCTGATTCCTCTCAGGGGCCCCAGTGGTACAAATGAGAGGACAATTAGTGAATCTCTATGCCACATCTGAACTGCACTCAATAGAAAGTGCACTGTGAGCAAGAGGGTTGCCAGGTAAAAAGATAACTAATTACAGTAGGGCCCCATTGATGGGCCCTCTCTTGTTCATGGGATCTGTTTTCGTTTTTCCATTCAGAGTCATAGTGAAAGCTCTTTTTGGCTCCGCTCCCTGTGGAAGAGGGCCGCTCGGAGCACCAGAGAGTGAAGGCCACCTATTCAGAACCCTGCTGTTCCCACAACTCTTCACAAATTCAAGGCCTTCATGTTCAAAGGGCTGAGAGAAAAATAAAGGGGTAGAAAAGAGAGAGTGGGATAGGCAGAAAAAAGTGGAGTGAACTAAAGTGCTGTCCTCACACATGAAGCTTGTTTATCAGCCTCCACCCCTCGCCCTACACAAAACACACACACACACACACACACACACACACACACACACACACACACACACACACACACACACACACACACACACACACACACACACACACACACACACACACACACACACACACACACACACACACACACACACAGACACTACCCCACTTCACTGGAAACCATGGATACCGTAATGTCTTTTCTGATTAAACAGAACAAAACATGACCTCCATCTATAATTCAAACACTGAATGCTGAAACAATGGTGCATGAATGAAACAAATCCAACCAGTGGAAGGCCATTGAGACAAAGAGCCTGACCTGGCCACATGATCATAATTAATCTAAAGAAGTAAAAAACAACAACAACAACAACAAAAACCTTCTAGTTTGTAAAAAAAACACAACACAACAGGTTCTGTGTGAATTTCTGTTCTAGCTTAGTATATGTTTATTACAGTTTTTTTCAATTGCTAAACGACAGTGAGCACAACTGGAGCTACATGTCCAAAACTCTAACTACAGTCTGTACAGCAGCAGTTCATGTGGACCAAACTCTAGTTCATTTTTCATTGCTTGAACACAGTTTTCAAAATTCTACACACTTGTCCCATGACTTGAACCACAACCTGCATAACACTGTGGATTTACAGCACTTTGGTCAAATGCTAACACACTGCTGTCAAAACTGTGAACCACACATTCAAAACAGAATAGATTTCAGCCTTGTGCCTTTCAAACACTGCTAATTGCAATTTCAGCTGAAAGGCTAAGCAGGTGTCTTGTTTGTTATTTGTTCGAATTACAGTATGTACTTTTAGTTTCTACCTTTTTTTCTCATTACTGTAATTCCGTAAATTACTACAGACTATTGAAGCAAACTGCTAATTTTCATTTACCTTAAAGAATTGTTATGTTCTAAAAAAATTAAATAAATCATGTGAAAGAATGCCACTCTTTTCTTTGAAGAAAATATTACTTTGTATGAAGTCACTGAAATTGTTCAAACTGTAAAGATGAAAAGTTTGTATTTTCTGTATTGGTGTTTGATGCTATGGTTTTTACTCTCTGTGTGTTCTAAGTGACAGTGTGTGTTATCTCAGTGAGGGTTGTGCATAGTGTTTGGCTTCACTGAGCCTGTTTTGAGCCATGTGTTAAGAGTTGTGTTGCTTGGAATGAGTATTGCAGGTGATGTGAACTGTTTAGCTCAGGTGACTGTTGGTAATGCAGACTGTTTTGGACAGCTCCAGTTGTGCTCACTGTCATTTAGCAATCGAAAAAACCTGTAATATTTGTATTTTGCAATCATTTCCACATACTGTAAGCAGTTTAATTGTTTTGTTATTTCTTGTTTTATGGCACAAAAGGAAATATAACTGTATAAATGATTGAATGAGATTAGCATAATTCTTATGTGAGCACAAATCAATAGACTTCAACAGCTTCTCAACCATCAGTAATTACACTGCTAATGCTAAATGAATTATAAAGCTGAATAATTTACTAACAAAATCATTACCCTAGAATGTTGTTAAAACAGATCTAAAAATTGTTCTGTGTTACGTATGTAAAATGGGAGTTGTAGCAGTGGGAAAAATACAATAAAATCGTATCTAAAAGTATATACTCTTGGCTTGCTGCTAAATTATGTAGCAGCAATTAATAAGAAAATAAGGAGAAACACTGGAAATTATTATTTTTGAGTGGTTGAGATGTGAATACACTTGAAAATAGGACATCTCTACCGACCAAAAAAGAATAGAAACAAACACATACAATTTGGGAACACTCTTGAGACATTCTCTTGTTTTTCCAAGCTCTCTGATTTGGAATGGAGAAAGTAATCTCAAGAGAACAAACAAAAACCCACACATGGACTTACAGTGTTGTGTTACTACTTTATTTTTGACTTCACTTATTCTGCACTTCTGAGCATTTTTTGGAGAAGTATATTTATTTTATATAACAGCATCAATACGACTCCTAATAATACAAATAATAATAATTATTATTATTTTAATAATAACCAATATCTTTTTTACAGTAACTTGCTATACAGCAAAACAGTTTCGCCTAATTACCTAAATCAGTGGGAAAAATCCCTCAGAGAAATAATGTAAATATTGGGAATTATAATCCGTATTTAAAAAAAAGCCATCACAGTAAAATAGGTATCAGAAAATAATCCTTCCAATAATCATTTGTGCTTCTAGCTCAGTTTATAGATTTCTCTGTGACGAGAACAATCCTCTTACTAGTGGGTTTTTAAAGATGTAACCTTACAGTTTTCTCTGAGGAGACATTCTACAGTGGTCATCAAAGCCCTCTAAGTGGTGAACACCTGTTTGGCTTCTGCTTCAGGCTGCCAGTGAAATTGAATACTTGTTAGTTTTTGGCCACCAAGTTAAAAAAAAAAAAATATTGGTTCAAAGCTGTTTTACATCCTCTTGTTTTCTATCAGTTTTAATTGTGGCATTTGCTTGTTTTGATGGTTCATGCTGGGATATGGGTAAAGGCAATTTTCAGTGATTGTATAGCATAGGTATGTGTCCATAATAGTAATTCAACTTGGATGGAGCATAAATTTGTCACTATTCAAAATCCAATGCTTCGATCTTATAAAAGCTCTCAGGGAATTATTTATTTTGAGTAGATACTGAGTAGATACTGAGTAGTAAAATGCTGCAAACTTTCACTTTCCACTACCCAAAACAAGACACAACAATAGTAATAACACAGTATTTTCATTTAGTTTCTTTTTAAAAAGAATTAAAAAAATCAATCTCAGCGCTAATCTCTTGGCATACACAGGCTTTTGTTTGCCTGAAACGCACTGTTACTCCTCTAACTCATTAATTTCTTTAATTTTATTTATCCACATTTATTCTCATCAAAATAGCAATTACAAACCAGTAGCTCGCTGGCATAGAAGATAGTATCACTGATGCCAGAGAGAATAGAGCGACAGCTATATCCTCAACCCAGGAGGGGGTCCCTCTTCAAACTACCACAAGGCTCGGGGTCTAAAAAATTCGCCTTATATAATGAGTGGAATGATCATTCCGTTTGCTTCAAAGATTGTTGCATTAATGCATCAACCTACATGGAAGAAAAGGTTCATGGTGCGTGAATAAATGTCAAAGCTGTTGAGCTCAGAATCTTCAGCACAAGCTACATTGAGACAGCAGAAGACCATCTTAAGTTGGGATTCAATTTGTAAACACACTTCTTATTCTTCCTAGAAACCATCTAGAAACACAGAAACAAAACCACTGTGTTTCATTGCTGACCTATAGAGAGAATAAGTGCTGAAGGTTTGTTGATTTATTTCAAATACCAAAGATATTTTGGGTAACACTTTAGAATACTGTTCCATCATTAATTAATAATTACCCAGGAACAAATGATTTACACACTATTAACATTTTAGTCACTACTATTAACTAACAAGAAACTCTGATTAATGAATTAGTAAGTAATATAGTGCTTAGTTGAATATGGTCAGTATTAGCTAATCAGTGACTACTTTTTTCCCCTCCCAGAGGACTACTAATAACTACTTTATACAGGTTAATAATTAATGTGAATAATGCATAATGTATAAATTCCCCATTGACTTCCACAGTAGGAAAATAAATACTATGTAAGTCAATGGGGTCAATCAACTGTTTGATCACCGACATTCTTCAAAATATATTTTTTTGCGTTCAGCAGAATAGAGAAATTCATAGAGGTTTGAAACAACTTGAGGGTGAGTAAATGATGAATGAATTTACATTTTTAAGTGAACTATTTCTTTAATGACTTTAGTCATTACTGAGGAGTTTTCACGCTTTTCAGTTTAGAATACTGATCGAGTGCACTCTCGACTGAAGCCTACATAGGGGAAGGCGAATCTGAGGACCATCATTCTCTCTAAGAAGGCTTTGGGAAAGAGATCCTGATGCCAGAGGGCTCAGGCCTCTGAGGGCAGGGCCCTCCGGGGAGAAGTGGTCCACACCAGCTCTAAGTGTGCCTGCTTCTTCTCTGTGCCCTCAGAGAATCGTTCTACCACTCCTGCCACCTACAGTGCTTCGGGGCGCAGTGGTTTCCAGCGAGTTCATTGCTCAGTGTCCACCTGGAAACATTGTGGTACTGGGAAGCACGGCCCCTCCAAAGAGGGTATTGGAGGAGTGTGTTCGGTTGTTACCTGCTGGTGAAGTGGTTTCCGTCCTTTTTTAAATGATTTCTCAGAGATCTTTGATGCCAGAAATATTAGACTTTATTCACAAACAAAGCCGAGCGCCCTCTGCAGAAAAGCACTCCAGTCCAGTGGCTGGCTTCTCAATATATATCTTCATCCTTTCCAAAAATGGTAATACTCTCTATAGATATTTTGAGAAATACTTTTGTACCATGTGACATACTGAAATAGCACTCTCTGTTGTCTCAGCTTTCTGGCAGGCTTCCAAAGTCAATCATAAAGTCACACATACACACACAGAGGAAATAATAGTGTCCTAATATATAGCTAAATTACTTATTTTCTAACTAATAAAATCTTCAACATTCCCCTCTCTGGGGCTTACCGAAGCTCCACTTTCCTTTTCCTTTTCCAGAGTGTAGTTTCAAAATCCAGCCCCCTCAAAAATACTATCTAGTGACTAAATTAGTCACCCATTCACCTTTCCAATGACTGGATTATGCCACCACACTCCGGAGGAGCATAAGAACCAAACATCTTTCTCCATACATTTTTCTTTCTTTCAGTTATTTTGCTTTTCTTTCTATGGAAAAAGTAAAAGATTCTCTGCTCCCTAGTCAAACAAAAATTAAACATTGCTATAAGCGTGAGCGTGTACTTTGTTCAGCCTTGCCTGTGGTTTTCACAGTTATGTAAAATACATCAAACATCAAACCATGCAATATACTATTGAAGTTTTTCTTGTAGCGTAGACTTTCTCTTCGACCCAGACACTTTGCGCATCGTAGAGGGTCACCACTGGGGAGAGGGCAGGCTAGTACATACACCCAGGGTCTGGCTCATCAATCATCTTTTTCGTCCTCAAATGAGGTACTTGAAACATTGTCCAGTGCTTGTAAAATCCAATTTGTGTCTTGATAGCATATACCTTGGCTGTCCTCTAAAGTTATTTTTCCATTTTCTTGGCATTTTAGCACCTCCATTTGCTTAACGGTGGATTTGACAACTAGTGATCTTAATATGGGAAGTACACAACAGAATAGTAATCCTCCTATTAATATTGCAGCTCCCAAAAACATTCCTAATTTTGCAAACCATGCTCCCAGTGCTCCGAAGTTTAAATCAAGCCAGTCCCACATTTGCCCATCTCTTCCTGCATTTGCTTTAACTTCTGCTCTTAAGCTTTTTATTTTATTCATAGCTTCAATAAATTTTCCTTCTGGAGCGGTATTATTTGGTATAAAAGTACAGCACTGATCTCCAAACATAACACATACACCTCCTTTGTCTGCCAATAACCAATTAAGCGCTTGTCTATTTTGCCATGTCATTTTACTTGTTGCCTCTAACTGTTCTCCTAATGCAGATAATGCATCATCGGTGTAATTAATAAATCTCTGCTGATTATAGTAAATGTAATTAATCCATTCGACATTTTTGTTTTGCGTGATCCATATGAATATTGATTCAAACCCTGATTTAATTTCATCTCTTGCTTTATACTCATTAGGTATACCCCTAGGTTGACCTATTGAATCTAATTTTATATTAGGATCTGGTTGATAAGCTCTCTTACTTCTGTTCTTGTCTTCTTTTACATGTTGTTCTGGTTCCCACTGTGCAATAGTAATTTCTTGAATTAGTCTTACTCTAGCACATATTCCTTTCCATTTTACTGGCAGGGAAGCTCGAAGCCGTCCTTTTCCACAGGCCCAAAATAAATCTGCTACTACCATTGTTTGATCTTCATACAGATCTATTGATGGTAATGCTATAGTTTGGTTTTTGCATTCTTTTTCTGGGCTAATTTTTTCTCCTTTCCTTGTTCCTAGCGCTAGAAGTTCTGGAGCTCTTACCGGTATGTTTGACTTATAAGCATTTGTTTTATCTAGGTTCCATACAGTATCGCACTTTCCTTTGAATTTTCCTACATTATGAGTTCCTGTAGACTTATTAAAGCACTCATATTCTTGGCTGTAGTCTATGCTGTACCATTTTGGGATTTCTACTTTTCCTTTTTCTATTTTAATATTTGCATTTACATCCCAATATTGACACCAGGTTCCCCAATGTGGTCTCTTTAATTGTTCATGAAATGCGGAGTTTCCTGCAAGAGCTAAGCACTCAGCTGAGCTGTAAGGTCTAAAAAAATCATCTGTATGACAAAAGTGTCTATTAAACACAGCATATTTTACGTAGTCATGTGGATTTGTAACTACTATCACCTTATTTAAGGGGGATTTGGAGCACATTAAGCAATTGCTCACACCTATTTCTTTTGCTGTGTACGTTGCCCATTTATACCAATCATTATTTTGCGCTGTTTCCCATAAAATATCTTCTTCACTATCTCCCTCAATATTTCCCTCTTCAACATCTCTACGTTGTTTTGATAGCTTTTGCTCTTCAATCAATTCTTGTTCTGTTGAGGTTATTGTTGAGGTGCCACTAGGTCTATTCGAGGGCTGAGAAGTCAATTGTAGGGATGTCTGGGTCGTGTTGTCTACAGTTCGAACTTGAAAGGAGGCTTGGGTGCTGATGCTTATAGCTTGAGCTTGCAGTATCAAACACAGTGAGCATGTGAGGATCATTATCAGGAACATTATCGGACTCATTACTTTCCGTTTGTTGATTTTCTCTGCTTTGCTCAACAACTTGTTGTTCTGAGCTTTCAATATTCTGCACCCTTTCGTCCTGTTTCTCCGTTTCACGTGCTGTATCTTCTCTTTCCTGTCTTTGTCTTGGAACTTTTGTGCAGTGGTTTAGATGATACCAGGCTGTCTTTCCTTCCACCTGGACTGCTGTTGGAGTAGCTATCACTACTTTGTAGGGCCCCTCTCTCCTAGGCTCGTTCCACTTTCTCCTGAACACCCTCAGATACACTTGATCACCTGGAACCACTGGACAAGGTGTCTCTGTCTCCTCACTGGGCTGCTTTTTCGATTCCTGTAAATATATAGCTCTATGTATTGCAGTTAGTTTTTTCATATAGGATCTTAATTCCATTTGCAATTGCTCCAATGGCGGTCCTTTATAGGGACCTCTGCAATACGGCACAGGCATGGGTCGACCCGTAAGCATTTCATGCGGTGTTAGATGTGTAATTCTATTGGTTTGCATGCGATAACTCATTAGTGCAAGTGGTAACGCATCAACCCAATTAAGTTTAGTACTTTCACATATTTTGTTAATTTTGGCCTTGAGAATACCATTAGATTTCTCAACTATCCCTTGCGATTGCGGCCTATAAATGCAACCTAATCTCTGTTTTATTCGCAATTGTTGTAGAACTTGTTTTACAGTCTTTTGAATAAATGCCGACCCATTATCAGAACTTATTTCTGATGGTATTCCAAATCTAGGAATTACTTCTCTTGTCAAAAATTTAATCACTGTTCCTGACCCCTCATCTGCTGATGTTACCGCCTCTACCCATCTACTAAATCTATCTATTATCACGGGCATGTACCTTTTGCCTTGTACTCGCCTTGTACTCGCTTTATCATATCCACATAATCCATTACCAAGTGTTTGAATGGTCCTTCTGGTACTGGTATGTAGCCTATTGGTGTCGCTGTTCCTTTCCTAACATTATATTTGGCACAAATTTCACATGTGGACAGAAAATTGTCAACCATTGCATACAAATATGGGGACCAATATCCCTGGTTTTTAATTTTTCTAATTACTTCCCCTCTCGCGCAGTGATCAAATCCGTGCGCATCTGCAATGAGAATATTTAAAATCGCTATTGGTGCAACAATTTGTCCTTCATGTGAACGCCAAATGTTTTGTTCATCTTTTTTGGCCCCTCTCTGATACCACATAGAGTGTTCATAAGGGCCTGCTTCTTGTTGAATTCTAACAAAATCATCCAATTGAGGTTGCGGTTCTATAAGAATTACTGGAGTTAATATTGCTACTTCACATCCTGATGCTTTTTTAGCCTCCAAGTCTGCATCGTTGTTACCTTTAATGACAAAGTCATTTCCTTTTTTATGAGCTTGGCATTTGATGACTGCCAATCGTTTTGGTAACATCATAGCAGAAAGTAATTGACCTATTTGTTCTGCATGCTGAATGGGAGTTCCATCACTCTTTTTGAAACCTCTCTGTTTCCATACTGCGCCAAACAGGTGACATACACCGTGAGCATATGCTGAATCTGTAAAAATATTTGCTGTTAATCCCTTTGCTAATTCACACGCTGTTGTGTGAGCTTTTAATTCTGCTAACTGAGCAGAGCAAGGCTGTACACAATGTTGGGATATTACTGGAACATATTCATCTTCGTCTTTTCTTATCACTGAGTATCCTGTATGAGTTCCCAAATAATCTTTAAAACTTGAACCATCCACAAAGTAAGTTACTTCTATTTCAGATATTGGTGTAGATTCAAGATCTGGTCTTAATTTGGTGAATGCCAATGAATTGGCCACACAATCATGTTGTTCACCTTCATAATCTAAAGGAATGAACTCAGCTGGATTCACTGTATCACATCGTTTAATAGTAACATCTGGGTATGTAAGCAATGATGAATATGCTAGAATACGAGCTTGAGTTAACACAAATTTCCCTTGTTCTATCAATTCCACAATCTTATGGTGTGCATAAATAGTCACTGGGTACCCCATAGTTATTGTAGATGCTTTATCATATGCATAATATACTGCTGCAAGACCTTGTTGGTAGCATTGTGGGTAGCCTTGTGCTACGTTGTCCAGCTTGGTGCTATAATAAGCTATGGGCTGTTTCTTTCTACCACTGCAAGTCTCTTGCATCAGAACAGCTGATGCATAGCCATCAGTTCTATTTGCCACATATAAATGAAAAGTTTTAGTATAATCAGGATTTCCGTATACAGGTGTCCTTTGTAACTCCTTTTTTATGGATTCAAATTCTATCATCGCATCAGTATTCCATTTTAATGGATTATTCAATTTTTTTACTCCTGCTTGTTTCATAATTTCCCTTAGTGGAGCAGTTTTTATTGCATAATCTTCTATCCAATCTGCACTGAAGCCAGTCATTCCTAAAAAAGTCATCATTTGCTTTACAGTTTGTGGCAATGGTGCTTTACTTATGCCTTCTAAGTGATTTGGAGCTATAGCTTTTGTCCCGTATGAAATCATTCTTCCCAAGTATTCAACTTGTGGCTGACAATACTGTAGTTTAGTTTTGGATGCTTTGTGACCTCCTTGGGCTAATTTTGTAAGCACTTTTATAGAATCCTTGTGACACTGTTCTTTTGTTGATGAACAAATCATCAAATCATCTACATATTGTAGCATAGTACTGTCAATCATGAGACCCTCCAAATCAGCTTTAAGAATTTGGTTGAATATATGTGGAGAATGTTTAAATCCTTGCGGCATTCTTGTATAAGTATATTGTTTATTCGCATATGAAAACGCAAACAAATATCTACTGTTTTCTTCTACTGGTATACTGAAGAAAGCATTGCATAAATCAATTACCGTAAAATATTTAGCATTAGGCGGTACATTTGTTAGCAGTGTATGTGGGTTTGGAACATCAGCTGGACAATCTTCTGCTATTTCATTAATTGCTCGTAAGTCATGGACTAGGCGCCATTTAGATTTGTTTGCTTTGATTACAGGTAAGATTGGAGTGTTACAGTAACTATTTGTTTCTATTAACACTCCTGCTTTCACCAGTCCTTCAATTGTGTCTTTTATGCCTGCTTCTGCTTCACGCCTTAAAGGGTATTGTGATTTAAGAGGCAGGCGTGCACCTGGCTTAAGTTGTATTGTTATTGGACTCGCTGATTTAACCGATCCCACATCAGTGTCATGTTGAGACCATAACTTAGTTGGTACTTGTTGTTCAGCTTCCTTAAATAGTTCATTATCAATAGTCTCTATTGATTTGGAGTTTGTTATCATTTGTTTTTGTATTTTTTGATTAATGATGATTTCTTGAGGAGACCCCATTAACTTTGATGTATACAAAATGTTAATGAAATTTTTGTCATCTGAATGAAAAACTAGCGGATTTATTGTTGGCTCCCACTGGCATTGTTCTGCTTTTTTCATCATTGGTCCTAAATCTTTTGTCTCCCAATTACTTCCTACATATAAGGATATATGTGGCACAGAATCAGGTACATTAAACCAATCTTTTATAAATTCAGTTTGTAATACACTCATTGCTGCTCCCTGTTTTCCTATTATGATATCTTTCACATTTAGTTTAATTTTTTGACTTTTGGTTTTTCTTACCACAGTTTTTCTAATTTTTCATCTCTGTCTGGGTCATATATCATAGTACAATGAAATACTGACTTTGGCACCTGCGCTTCAAAAATCTGTGCTTCAATGAACTTTCCCCATGTGCTAATTATTTGCTTTACCTCATTTTCAATTTGACCTATCCAGTATACATTTGCTTTTGGTTCAGAGACTATCATTTGAGTTTTTATTCCTTTCAGGTCTATATACACTCCTTCTGAAGAACACCAAATTTGAAGCCCTAATTTACATAATGCATCTCTTCCTAGCAAAATAACAGGAGTCTGATTTGATGCAAGGACAGGTAGTGTCACACTTTTATTTTCAGTTTGTAAACAAACTGGAGCAGTCATAGGAATTAGCTGCATTTGTCCCGAGAATCCTATTGTCTTAGCAAATTTTCCAGACAAGGGGAGATGTGAGGCATAATTTGAATTTACACATGTATAAACTGCTCCAGTATCAATTAACATGGGTGTAGTTTTACCTTCTATTTTAATCTTTAACATTGGTTCTTGATCAGCGTTAGTTGTCAAAATTGGCAGCTGATTCTCCCCTATAGGATTCTCTGGGCATCCCTAATATCCCTGATTTGGACCTCCCCAAGGGTTTACTGGACCTTGACACAGACCCCGAAAAGGCTGTTGCCATCTCTCCCCCCTCCCACTCCTCGGTGACTGTTGCCATGGATTGATGGGGCAATTTATTTTATTATGTCCCGGCTGTCCACACCTCCAGCACATCCTAAGAGGCTTATTATTTGGCTTGTCTCTTCCTCTTTGTCCCCCTTGATTTGGAAACCTCTTCCATTCCGTTGGCTGCTGTTGAGCATAGACATTAGCAGTGGGTACAGGAATCTAGTGTGCATTTTGAGGTATTGCTAGAGGGAGGGGCTGCTGCATAGCTGTCTGTGGAGCACTCATAGGCGACATCACTGTCATTTGTTCTGACTCTTCTCTTTTTACAGTAGCTTGAATCTTTTTCTTATTATTGCTTGTCAGCTGTTCAATCTGTAACTGAGTCAGTTTTCTCTGTAACTCGTTTTCTTGAATTTTTATTCTTTGTTCATTTTTTCTGTATTGTTCAACAGCATGAATCACATGGTCACAAAACTCTTTGTGTGTTTTAGAGTTCAAACCGACTACATCTTCCAGTTTGTTTTTTACCGTTTGTGGCATAGCATCTACCACAGCATTTCTGAACAGTGTAGCCATTAATGGGTCTCCTTCTGGATTGCCTTCAGTCTCTTGCTTCCATCTTTTTAATTGTCTTTGTATGTATACAATTGGGTTTTCTGTATCTCTCAGTTGATCCCCTTTTAATGCCCTAGGGTCTATTCTGGTTGGATACTCATCACGCAGAGCTTGCCATACTGCTGGACGGAATTCATCAAAAACAGTCCCATCCATGTAATATGTATCAACAGCTCTGTCTAAATCAGACGCTTGGAGGATTTCTTCCATTTTTGATCCACCTATGATTTTTACCAGAAGTGCTTTAATGTCCCCCACAGACAACAGTTTGCCCATTGTTTCTTCTTCAAACACTTTGATCCACTTTCCAGCTCCCTCATGAATGTTTGGAAGGCGAGTGACTAAGCCCTCAAGGTCCTGTGAGGCCCAGGGCACATATTGACCCTCTGTACCCTTAATTAGAATTGGGAGTTGTTTTGCCCGAGATCTAAGTCTTCCTCGTTCTCTTCCTTGTGCCCAACCTTCCTCATCAAATGAGAACTCTTGTTCACATCCCATATCTATGTTCTCCAATAGACTCCTTCTTTTTTGGACTAACTGTTCTGTTTCTTCAATTTTTTTTTCTATTTCTTCCTCAATTTTTTCTACTTCAATATTCTCTTCTTCTCGGTCTACTTGCTTTTCCCCATATTGTGTTTTTATTTTTTCTAAAGCTGTCCGTGCTTGTTTATAGCAGTCTAAGGGCAAGCTTTTCTTAGATACTTTGTTTTGAGTTATTTTTTGTCTTACATCTGATCCTGTTTGTTTTTCTTTGTCTAATTCCACTTGTCCTTCCATTTTCATTTCTCCTATGACTTCTACTAGTCCCTTTAGCATTGGAAACTGACCTTCTAGTATTTTTGAAGGTTTGGCAAAGATTTCCTCTTTTTTCTTTGTTTCTTTGTCTGTCTCTTTAATTATTTTCCTTGCCCGCTTAATATTTTTCAATAATTCTTCTCCCTCTTGTTTGAACAATGCCAGCACTGCCTTTTCTTTTTCTCGTTTGTCTTCTCTATTTTTTTTCTTTAGAGTCTTATTCTTAATTCTGTAATTTTTTATCAAAGTTTCCATTTCTTTGCATAATGAT
Organism: Siphateles boraxobius; assembly: GCF_051911475.1. Taxonomy (NCBI): domain Eukaryota; kingdom Metazoa; phylum Chordata; class Actinopteri; order Cypriniformes; family Leuciscidae; genus Siphateles; species Siphateles boraxobius. Next base: position 309,240 of record NW_027508721.1, on the reverse strand, counting down.
ACATCAAATGTCCCTTCCTTTGGCCATTTTGTCATCATATCTTGAGTTCTCTTTTGCCATTTATTTGACATTTTATCAATTAATTCCTTACATAATGGGTATTTTAACCCCAGCATTTCTACTGGAGAGGCCATAATTCTCCTCTTATCAATTATTATTTTATGACGTAATTACCTTTAGCTTAAAACAGTCTTTGTATTTCTAGTTTCAAATATTATTTTGCAAAGGTATTATGTAATAAAATGTTCCTTTATCTTTTCCTATAGTTCGTATTTGAATGTTTTCTCATATACAGCTTTTCTCTATTTCTTTAATTACTTTATTCTTGAATATTGCCAATCATCAATAAAAGCAACTTTTTATTTTTAGATTATAGTATTTTTCTATTGTCTTTTTTACTTTGCATAAGCAGAATAAAGAAGTATTTAGCACCAGTCGTCTGGATATCTCAAATTCTTTAAGATATTATTCTATTTTGCAAAGCTAATTCTCTAAATTTGTTTCTCACATTCACGATCATTCAAAAAGTCCTTTATTATTTAATGGGGACAATTTTTATTCATTCACTCTTTGTGTCACGGTTCATAAATCCTATGTCTCCTTCTTGTCTCATGTTTCTGTGGTTGTGTATGTGTGTGTGTACTGATTAGGTGGGCGTGCCCACTCATTAACTTCATCAGCAATCACTCATCACTCCCGTCTACAGCTGCAGCCCATCTCATCTTGTGTATATATACTCATCACCTTCTCATCTACTTTGTCAGATCGTTGTTTTTGGTTTCCCGGTGTTGTGTTCCAGTCTACGTCTCGAGTCCTGTACCTTCCTTGTTCCTGTTTATGTTCCTGTGGATTTCGTTGGATGTATTCTCGTCACTGGATTCTCTCACCGCACCGCTGCACTGTCTTCACCGATTCCATCTGACCATCGGGGTCCCTGCGCCACTAACCTGTCATCTCTGGACTTACCATCATCTACTTCATTTATAATAAATTGTTATCACTTGCATCTTGCTTCCTGTGCTATTTACCCTGACAGAACGATCTGACCAACATGGAAGCAGCGAGCGATTCATCAAGTTCACTGGACGCGTTTGTGAATAGCAGCATACAGAGAATGGACACGCAAGAGAAAAACCTCAACGACACAGCTCGCGCCGTTCAGGCTTTAGTGGCGCAGGTGTCCGGGCTCACCCAACAGATCCAACAACTTCGGATTCCCACTGCGCCACCCGCACCGCCGATTCCTCCACCACCACCAGCGGAACCCTCCCAGTCAGAGCCTCGTCTGCCGGTTCCAGAGTCCTATTCAGGTAAATCTAACTACTGTTGAGCTTTTCTAACACGATGTGAAATGCATTTCGCCCTTCAACCCAGGACATTTCAGGAAGAACGAACCAAAGTTGCGTTTGTCCTGACTTTGCTGTCTGGGAGGGCGGCGCTATGGGAAACGGCGGTGTGGGAAAATCAGGACGAATGCTGCTCCTCGTTCCAGCGGCTCTCGGACGAGATGCGGCGAGTTTTTGATCGCTCTGCTGCGGGAAGAGAGGCTGCCAGGGTGCTGGCGGATCTAAGGCAAGGTGAAAGATCCGTATCTGACTTTTCGATTGAGTTTCGAACCCTGGCAGCAGAGAGCCAATGGAACGAGGAGGCGCAGTGGGACATGTTCCTGCATGGGCTGGCTGACCGCGTCCAGAAGGAAATCTACGCCCTGGACGTTCCCACCAAGCTTAATGACCTTATTGCTCTGGCCCTGAGAGTAGACGCACGTCTTTCACGTATGGATCGACGAATTCAACCTAACCGTCCACCTGGAGGGATCGAGGGACAGCGTTCTGGAGGCGGGGGCGCGATCAGCCCCGTTTTCAATCCTGAGCCCATGCAGGTGGGACGAGCCCGGCTTTCCCGGGAGGAGAAGGAGAGGCGGAGATCCCTGGGCCTTTGCATGTACTGTGGAGGAGCTGGACATTTCGCTTACAGTTGTCCGTTAAAAAGGCCCAGCCCGACAGTAAGTATGAGGCTACTGTCGGGTGGGATCTCTGCCGAGAAGACCTCATCCACATCTACTCTCCTTCCGGTAAGGCTCCGATGGTCTACTCACCTCCACGACTGTCGGGCACTTCTGGACTCAGGGGCAGAGGGTAATTTCATGGACCACAACTTTGCACGCACATTTCAAGTTCCCCTCAAACACCTTCCGCACCCGATTGCAGTTCACGCCCTCAACGGTCAAAGACTCCTCACCATCTCACTGGCCACCGAAGATATTACACTCATCACATCAGGCAACCATACCGAGACCATCTCCTTTTACATTCTGGACACTCCTCTTGCACCCATCGTCCTTGGTCACCCCTGGCTCACCCGTCACAACCCCAAAGTGGACTGGCAACTCAAGTCTGTGTCAGCATGGAGCAGTTATTGTCATAAGTCTTGTCTTGTCTCTGCTTGTCCGTCTGTTTCTGTCCCTGTGTTTCAGGAGAAGGCAGTGGATTTATCTAACGTGCCCACGGAGTACCTGGACCTGAAGGAGGTGTTCAGTAAGTCTCGGGCTGCTTCTCTTCCCCCGCATCGTCCCTATGACTGTGCTATAGAGTTACTGCCAGGTACGTCTCCGCCTAAGGGCAAGTTATATTCACTCTCTGCTCCAGAGAGAGAGGTCATGGAGAAATATATTTCTGATTCTCTAGCAACGGGATTCATCCGGCCTTCCTCTTCTCCAGCGGGGGCGGGGTTCTTTTTTGTGGGGAAGAAGGATGGATCGTTGCGACCTTGTATTGATTACCGGGGGTTGAACAACATCACGGTAAAGAATACTTATCCTTTGCCGTTGATGTCTTCAGCCTTCGAGAGGTTGCAAGGAGCATCTATCTTCGCGAAATTGGATTTAAGGAATGCTTATCATTTGGTCCGCATCAGGGAGGGGGATGAGTGGAAGACCGCGTTTAACACTCCCAGGGGACACTTTGAATACTTGGTTATGCCGTTCGGCCTTTCAAACTCCCCAGCGGTCTTCCAGGCACTTGTCAATGACGTATTGCGAGACATGGTCGATCAGTTCATATATGTCTACCTGGATGACATATTGATTTTTTCATCGTCTCTCCAGGAACACGTGCAACACGTCCGACCAGTGCTTCAGAGTTTGCTAGAGAATGGGCTTTTTGTCAAGGCGGAGAAATGCGCTTTTCATGCACAGTCGGTTCCTTTTCTAGGTTACATCATCTCGGTTGAGGGAATGCGCATGGATCCTGAAAAGGTTAAGGCTGTGGTGGATTGGCCAAGTCCAGATTCCCGTAAGGCCCTACTGAGGTTCCTGGGGTTCGCCAATTTTTACCGGCGTTTCATTCGCAATTTCAGCCAACTAGCCGCACCTCTGACCGCCTTGACCTCCCCCAGAACGACATTCAGGTGGTCAGACGCAGCCGAGGCGGCGTTTGCTAAACTGAAGGGTTGCTTCGTTTCAGCCCCCATCCTGATAACCCCTGATCCATCACGTCAGTTCATGGTGGAGGTCGACGCGTCAGAGGTGGGGGTAGGTGCAGTGCTATCCCAGCGTTCTCCTTCAGACGATAAGATGCATCCTTGCGCGTTTTTGTCTCATCGTTTATCCCCTGCCGAACGCAATTATGACATTGGCAACAGAGAGTTGTTGGCAGTCAAGTTAGCATTGGAGGAGTGGCGCCACTGGTTAGAAGGGTCGGGGGTACCTTTTATCGTCTGGACCGACCACAAGAACTTGGAATACATTCGGACTGCTAAAAGACTAAACTCCAGACAGGCTCGGTGGGCTCTTTTTTTCGGTCGTTTTGATTTTACTCTCTCGTACCGCCCGGGTTCCAAAAACATCAAACCCGATTCTTTATCGCGTATTTTTGACCGTTCCGAACGCCCGTCTACTCCCGAGTGCATTTTACCAGAGAACCTATTCATCTCTACACTCACATGGGAGATCGAGTCGAAGGTCAAGAAGGCCTTAGAAGGGGTAACGCCCCCGATCCGTTGTCCACCGAATCGTTTATTTGTGCCTGAGGGTTTACGGTCCAGCGTCATTCAGTGGGGTCATTGTTCCAATGTGCCTTGCCATCCTGGGGTCAATCGCACTAAGTTTTTAGTCAAGCAACGATTCTGGTGGCCTCTCATGGCTCGCGATGTTCACAGTTTTGTCTTGGCTTGCTCAGTTTGTGCCACGGGTAAGACTTACAATCGGGCCTCAGATGGGTTACTTCAACCGCTGCCGGTGCCTTCAAGACCTTGGTCCCATATCGCTCTAGATTTCATCACCACCCTCCCACCCTCCCAGGGTTACACGGTAGTTTTGACCGTGGTGGACCGATTCTCGAAGGCGGCCCATTTCATTCCCTTGCCCAAATTACCCTCAGCCAAGGAGACAGCGTTGATTGTCGTTAACCACGTCTTTCGGCTATATGGCCTCCCAACAGATGTGGTTTCTGACAGAGGACCCCAATTTGTGTCCAAATTTTGGCGAGAGTTTTGTAAATTCCTGGGTGCGACTGTCAGTCTGTCCTCTGGGTTCCATCCCCAGAGCAATGGTCAAACTGAGCGAGCCAACCAGGATTTGGAGAGAACGTTGCGATGTTTAGTGTCCAAGAATCCTTCCTCCTGGAGTCAGCAACTGTCTATGGTGGAGTACGCCCACAACACGTTGCCAGTGTCATCCACGGGCCTATCACCGTTTGAGTGTAGTGTAGGATACCAGCCACCTATTTTTCCTAGTCTGGAGTCCGAAGTCGCGGTCCCCTCCGCACATGCCTTCGTCCAGAGGTGTCGCCGCACTTGGACTAGAGCCCGTGAGACTCTACTCCAAGTGGGGGCGCGCACCAAGGCCCAAGCCGATCGCCACCGGCGTAGGCCTCCCGTATACGTCGTCGGTTCCAAAGTGTGGCTTTCTACCAAGGACATTCCTCTCCGCTCCGTTTCAAATAAGCTTGCGCCTAAATTCATTGGCCCGTTCTCTGTCACTAAAATCATTAGTCCGGTGACAGTCCGCCTCAATCTTCCTCCAGTGTACAGGAGAATTCACCCCGTCTTTCATGTATCCAAAATTAAGCCCGTTTTCTTTGCTCGCATTAATCCGCCAGTCCCGGTTCCCCCCCCGCCGCGACTCGTAGACGGGGAACCTACTTATTCGGTCAATCGTGTTCTGGACTCGAGACGGAGGGGACGCGGATTTCAGTACTTGGTGGACTGGGAAGGTTACGGTCCGGAGGAGAGAAGTTGGGTACCAGCTAGAGACATCCTGGATCACTCCCTTATCGATGATTACAATCGGCAGGTAAGGGAGTCTGGGAACGCCAGGAGGCGTTCCTAGGGAGGGGGGTACTGTCACGGTTCATAAATCCTATGTCTCCTTCTTGTCTCATGTTTCTGTGGTTGTGTATGTGTGTGTGTGTGTGTGTACTGATTAGGTGGGCGTGCCCACTCATTAACTTCATCAGCAATCACTCATCACTCCCGTCTACAGCTGCAGCCCATCTCATCTTGTGTATATATACTCATCACCTTCTCATCTACTTTGTCAGATCGTTGTTTGTGGTTTCCCGGTGTTGTGTTCCAGTCTACGTCTCGAGTCCTGTACCTTCCTTGTTCCTGTTTATGTTCCTGTGGATTTCGTTGGATGTATTCTCGTCACTGGATTCTCTCACCGCACCGCTGCACTGTCTTCACCGATTCCATCTGACCATCGGGGTCCCTGCGCCACTAACCTGTCATCTCTGGACTTACCATCATCTACTTCATTTATAATAAATTGTTATCACTTGCATCTTGCTTCCTGTGCTATTTACCCTGACACTTTGTTCCTGAGGCTTATTACTTTATCCTCAGGACTCATCATACACTCCTTATCTCTTCTCCAGTGAACAATTTCACCTCACCACCATACAGTCTGTGACAGTCAGCAAGGGATCAAAGTTCACAAGGAGCAGAACTTATTTTTAACCACTGACATCCAGAGCTCCACACACATTCACACACACACACACACACACAAGCTCTTCTTTACTCACTCCCTGTCAGTTTTACTAAATTATTTTATAAGCAATACATTAAAGATTCACTTCAGTAACACTTTTAACTCCCCTATTCCATAGGATTTAGCTTAACCCGAGCAGTCCCTCGCTATTCGAGGCGGTAAACTGTTAAGCTAAACATAACTTCCCCGAGCAGACTTTTGTTAAATCTTTAACAAAACGGTAACCGGAAGTTAACCATCTGTGCGCATGCTATACTTAAAGTAAACACAGATAAACCACTGATATTCTATACCAGCAAATACAAATCCTTGCGTACGACAAACCCTTCGCGCTAAATCAGCAGTACCAGTAGTTCAAACAATCCACACAGGATTATTTAAGCACTGGCAAAGACTATTGGGAGCTCCCCCGCGCTATTACAATTTACCTGATATCCTCAAAGCCTTCATCACACTGCATGCAATCATTTCTAGAATCAGAGATCCCCTTTCAAATTTTTCTTAGTTCTTTGAATTTAAAGAAGCTTTTTTTAAATGTCTCACCGCAACGAGCAACTGTCCGGGCTAACCGCACAAACCTAAGCAAAAATTGCTTACCTTGTGGCCACTTTAGTTTGTGCCGTTCATCCAGCGAAGCCCGCCACAGTTCACCATCAGCTCCTGAAAGAGTCCTGCCGGGGTCACCATTTGAAGTGGTTTCAGTCCTTTTTTAAATGATTTCTCAGAGATCTTTGATGCCAGAAATATTAGACTTTATTCACAAACAAAGCCGAGCGCCCTCTGCAGTGGCGGATCTAGAAAGTTTTACATGGGGGCAAAGGGGTGGCAAGAGGTCTTGGCAGGGTGGCAGGGGCAGACGGTGGGAATCCCTATATTTGAATTGCTTTAACAAAACAAACACAAAAACAAAGTATTATTGTTTAATCATGCCCTTACACTCTACAAAGGTTTTTAATTCACAACAGGAATAAGCCCAGTGCAGTGTTCAAACAAAACAAAACCGTGCATGGGATTTAAAAAGTAAAATTATAACAAGCAAAATGAAAATATAAAAAAAAGTACAATAAGTGTCCAAGGACTTTTAGCCTTAATGGTTAAACTCCAGCTACTTTCTTCAACTACTCTTGCCTGCAAAAGTCAATATGTGAAAACCTCTGGTTATCCTTGTATTAGGGGTGGAACGGTACACAGAAGTCACGATTCGGTTCATACCTCGGTTCAGACATCACGGTTCGGTACGATTTCGGTACAATGGAGTGAAAAGCAAAACAAAAATGCAGAAGGCATTCTTATAAATGTCTTAAGCCTTGTATTTGTTAAATAAGTTTCATTAATAAAGGCATAGAACCAGTTTATTTGTAGTGCACTGAATAGTTTTATATAATTTAATTAGTTTATTAATTAAATTAATAAAAAGACAAAGACCTTGCGATATGTTTGGTGTGTTTGAATTAATTTAAAATTAATTTGCCATATTTCAGATCAATATATTTGTTTTTCTTAATTTTAATTAACCCTAACTTTATTCTCATCTGAATTATAAATAATTGATTTCTGTAAAAATAATACTAGGCTACCATTAAAAACCACATTTGATTTTCTTTTTTTAATCAATGTAGAATGTGTAATTTAAAAGTAAAAATGCGAATTTTATCGCTATTTAGAGTTTTATTTATTTTTATACCGTGTATTCTACGTGTAAATTCGTGCACCGAACCGTGACGCCCGTACCAATACGAATAGGCTACATGTACCGTTCCACCCCTACCTTGTATTACATTACACTGTAGGTCCATGTAGCTAATAATAGCCTATATAACAAATATAAAATCAGAAAGATTTATCACATGCACACACACCAGTTATGTTTAGACTACTTAATATAATAATACTAATTGTATTTGTTATTTCCCCAGTTGTAACCTGGTTTCATTGCTGTGATATCTGAGAGGAATTGGATTAGCTAATCAAATGATCGATCTCCTAACTAGCACTGTATTGTGTGTTGTAACGTAACGGCGACCATCAGTAAACGTTATTGATACAAACAATTTATATTTTTTATTAAGCTGTATGTCTTTACAAAAATCAAAAATAGGCTAATCAAAGGGAAGAGTGCTCTTACAAATCAGGAGGGAGGGATTTGACCGCTGATTTTGGCTAACGTAACGTTAATAGACTCGCTGTTTTTGCTGATGCTGGATCGTCTTTAGCATACATTGCATTCATTAAAAATGCAACCAAGTTAAACGTGTGTTTAACTACACTTGGGGAAACTCACTTCACCTTCAGAGGCTCTGGGGCAGCTCAGTCTCTCCAGTCAGCTCAGTCTCTCCAGTCGGGTTGCAGGGCCACCGCACCGCAGCAGACTCGCTGTGTGTGTGTGTGTGTGTGAGAGCCAGACTGAGCGAACGCCGCTCTGCACGTTTGAATCAGGCACGTACTAAGTATTTGAGGGGTAGGGGGGAGGGGCTTTAATAAAAATTAAATTGTGCAATTTTGGTAAATGTATCGTTTAGTTCACTGTTTTGAGAAAGCTTGCGAGTTGTTTTTTAAAGTACAGTTTTCGGATCATCAAAGTTAGGGGGGCAGCTGGGGGGGAAAGGCTCTAGAGTGGGGGGGCACCTGCCCCCCCCTTGCCCCCCTGTAGATCCGCCCCTGGCCCTCTGCAGAAAAGCACTCCAGTCCAGTGGCTGGCTTCTCAATATATATCTTCATCCTTTCCAAAAATGGTAATACTTTCTATAGATATTTTGAGAAATACTTTTGTACCATGTGACACACTGAAATAGCACTCTCTGTTGTCTCAGCTTTCTGGCAGGCTTCCAAAGTCAATCATAAAGTCACACATACACACACAGAGGAAATAATAGTGTCCTAATATATAGCTAAATTACTTATTTTCTAACTAATAAAATCTTCAACACTGGTCATCCACTCAGGTGCTGGAGCAGGAAGTTCAGTCTCTGTTGGCAAAAGACACCATAGAACGTGTTCCTCTTCCAGGTTTGAGACTGCAGGTTTTACAGCTGGTACTTTATAGTTCCAAAGAAGGATGGTGGGTTGCGTCCAATTTTAGATCTGCATCAAGTTAACTGTACTCTGAGGATGTACAGGTTAAAGACGTTAACACTTAAGCTTATCGTGACTTAAATCAGATCCAAGTTTTGTCACAATCTTAAGGACACGTACTTCCATATATCAATTGTTCCTCATTAACGGAGGTTCCTCAGGTTTGCTGTAGGGCTGGGAATCGCTGGGTACTTCACGAAACGATACGATACGCGATACATTGTTCACGATACCGATAATATCACGATATGGCGCACTGCGATAATCAATATATTATTAGTAATAACTCACAATATATCATGTTTTAAGAAATACAAATTTTCAAATTTACAACAGAAATACAAATTTTTAATAATTAAAAATAATTAATAATAACAAATAAAAAATTATAATTTTTTCAGCAAAATATTTCTGAGAGGGAATATCAAAGCGTGGCTCTAAGATTTTCCTCAAAAAGCAGAACCCCTCGTTCTCCACTTCGCTGTACGGATGGAGCCCTTTACACATCTAAACAGCGATCCCATTTGTGATTGACTTTGCCCTCGCGGAACATGGTGGGAGCTTTGCCTGGAAAAAGGTGTTTACGCTAGGCTGTGTTGGCTTCGAGCCAGCACCAACCACGGCTTTCTCACAGAGCTCCGGGTGATGCCGTGTGAGGTGGCTGTGCATGTTGGTCGTGTTTCCCGTGTAGCGGACTTTTGCAAAGCATTCTCGCATATTGCGTAGTCCTTTTCTAGCTTTGCCCTGTCCGCACTGCTATACAATCCAAAGTGAGCCCACACTTTGGATTTAAATGTTGCTGGAGCGTCCTTTAACTTCTTGCTCTCACTTCTACTTTCCTCGCTTGACTCCGCCATTTTCAAGTGTGTGTGTACGTCTTCTTACGCCCACAACAGCCAAACTCGCAACGTGCGCCCCCTATCTACTTCTGGAGAAGGGTCTCATCAAGGGATAATGAATAGAGCACTTTATAACGGCTTTTAAGATCGATACTTGGCAAGAGCGCATCGAGAATCGATCGCGGGAGTAAATATCGCGAGATATCGCCATATCAATATTTTGGCGCACCCCTAGTTTGCTGCCTACCAACCCGCGGTTTCTTCGTTTCGGCCTAGCCTTGTCACCTCGCACCTTCACGAAGTGCATGGATAAACCTCTGCCTCTGTTGCGAATCCAGGGCATCTGTGTAGTCAATTATATTGACAAGGAGTTATACATTTTTCTAGGGGTGGTATGTGACTTGACTATTGTTTTTAATAGTCGAGTTGTTTTTAAGGACTTACCATTCCAGCAAACCCCATCACTTTTCATTGGATTATCACTACATTTTGATTGTATGTACACCGGTGGACACTTACACATTTGGACTTACAGCACGCAAGGACTCTTAAGGACTGTTTTATGTTGGCTCCTGCTGATCATACCCACATGTTTTTTACGTGTCCAAAGCTGGAAGATTATTGGTACTCCTTTTTTGATACTTTTTTTGATACTTTTTCTAACATCACCTTAATATTTCTATTGAACCATGTCCTCTGATTGCCATCTTTGGTGTCCCAGCAGTTTTGGATGAGTATATAAAAAAATATACTAATATTCTTGCCTTTGCCTCATTGATAGCTCGCAGACGTATTTTATTGCACTGGAAGTCTTCTAAATCTCCTCCTACTTTCTCATGGTTAGAGGATTTTATGTCTTTTCTATATATATAAAAAAAATTAAGTTTGCACTAAGAGGTTCCACTGACAAATTTTATAAAAACTGGGACCCTCTACTTAATTTTGTCAAGAATACACCATCTATCTTTGTTGATTTCTAATATGTATTTTTAATTAACCTACGGATATATCCCTTCATGTTTGCGTGTGTGTGTGTGTGTGTGTGTGTGTATGTATATATATATATATATATATATATATATATATATATATATGTGTGTGTGTGTGTGTGTGTGTGCGCGTATACACGTGCACATAAAATAATTTATAATATTATTATTATATTTTTCCCTTTATTTATTTATTTATTTTTATTTTTTAGTGTATTATTATAATTGCTGTTGTTTTGTTATATTTATTTATTGTGTAATTTGGGAATACACTTTTGTTTAATTTTCCTCCTCGGGGTGGGTGGGTCAAGGTTTACTGAGGGTTATGGATTGTTCATGTTTGTGTCCACCCTTAGTAGTTGTAAAAAAGGGGTAAAAAAGGAATGTTTACTTTTATTAATATTGCTGTACCCTTTTGTATATTCTGTCACGAATCACACACAGAAGAGAGAGAGATCCAATAGCAGGTAATTTATTAAAGGGGTAATCCGTACTCACAATCCAGTCCAGGCAAAGGTCAAAATCCAAAAAGGTAATCCAAAACATAAAAGACAAACACAAGAAACAGGCTCAAAGACGACAGAAGTGTGGTGACAATATACAACGACTCCGTACACATACTAACACAGACAGGGAATATATACACACATCTAACAAGACTAACACAGAACAACTGGGAACAATGATTACAGGGAACAGCTGAGTGTCATGAACTGATGAGTGACAGTGACAGACAGAATGCTGGAAATTAAAGTCAAATGTGAAGGACACCGTGAGAACGAGGACCTCTAGTGATAGACAAGGGAACACAACCAGACACTGTGACATAACCCCCCCTCTATGGAGCGGCTACCAGACGCTCCGCGACAACACTAAAACACGACACAAGAGTTCAGGAGGGAGGTGGAACGGTGGAGGATCAGGAGGAGGGATGGTGGGCCACGGCGAAGCAGATGACCCACCGGGCGGCCTGGGCGAAGCAGACGACCCACCGGGCGGCCTGGGCGAAGCAGACGACCCACCGGGCGGCCTGGGCGGTGAAGACCCCTCGTGCGGCCAGGGCGGTATAGACCCCTCGGGCGGCCAGGGCGGTGAGGATCCTTCGGGTGGCCATGGCGGCGACGACCAGGGCGAAGACGACCAGGGCGAAGACGACCAGGGCGAAGACGACCACGGCTCAGGAACAGACACTGGCTCCGGCTCAGGAACAGACATTTGCTCCGGCTCAGGAACAGACACTGGCTCCGGCTCAGGAACAGACACTGAGTCCGGCTCAGGAACTGACACTGGCTCCGGCTCAGGAACTGACACTGGCTCCGGCTCAGGAACAGACACTGGCTCCGGCTCAGGAACAGACACTGGCTCCGGCTCAGGAACAGACACTGGCTCCGGCTCAGGAACAGACACTGGCTCCGGCTCAGGAACAGACACTGGCTCCGGCTCAGGAACAGTAGACACCGGCTCTGGAACAGACGGCACCGACTCCGGCTCTGGAACAGACGGCACCGGCTCCGGCTCTAGAACAGCCACCGGCTCCGGCTCTGGAATAGCCACTGGCTCAGGAACAGACACTGGCACTGGCTCAGGAACAGACACCGGCTCAGGAACAGACACCAAAACTGAAACAGCCACAAGAACAGACACAAACACAGAAACAAACACTGGTTCAGGAACAGATGCTGGCTCCGGCTCAGGTACAGCAGACACTTGCTCCGGCTCTGGAACAGCAGACACTGGCTCCGGCTCTGGAACAGGCACTGGCTCTGGTTCCGGCTCTGGAACAAGCACTGGCTCTGGCTCTGGCTCTGGAACAGCAGACACTGGCTCCGGCTCTGGAACAGCAGACACTGGCTCCGGCTCTGGAACAGCAGACACGGGCTCAGCCTCAGGAACAGCAGACACGGGCTCTGGCTCAGGAACAGCAGACAAGGGCATGTCCAGGATCCGAGCCAGACGCTCCAGATAGTCCAGATCCAAGAAGGCAGACGGCACTGGCTCTGCCTCCTGCTCTGGAACGGGTACTGGCTATGCCTCTGGCTCTGGAACAGGCATTGGCTCTGCCTCCGGCTCTGGAACCGGCAAAGGCTCTGCCTCCGACTCTGGAACCGGCAAAGGCTCTGCCTCTGGCTCTGGAACAGCAGACACTGGCTTCGGCTCTGGAACAGCAGACACGGGCTCCGTCTCAGGAACAGCAGACACTGGCTCTGGCTCAGGAACAGCAGACACGGGCATGTCCAGGATCCGAGCCAGACGCTCCAGATAGTCCAGGTCCAGGAAGGCAGATGGAACGTGAACAGTCTCTGACTGGACAGACGGAACGTGAACAGTCTCGGTCTGGGCAGACGGAACGTGAACAGTCTCTGACTGGGCAGACGGAAATGAACAGTCTCTGACTGGGCAGACGGAACGTGAACAGTCTCTGACTGGGCAGACGGAACGTGAACAGTCTCTGACTGGGCAGACGGAACGTGAACAGTCTCTGACTGGGCAGACGGGACGTGACCATTCTCTGACTGGGCAGACGGGACGTGAACAGTCTCTGACTGGGCAGACGTGACGTGAACAGTCTCTGACTGGGCAGACGGAACGTGAACAGTCTCTGACTGGGCAGGCGGAACGTGAACAGTCTCTGACTGGGCAGACTGGACGTGAACAGTCTCTGACTGGGCAGACGGGCTGTGTCTCCTCCTTCTCCGGACCACCAGACTCAGGACCACCGGAACAGGGATCATCTCCCGACTACCCCCTCCACTGTGACCTCCACGGGACCCACGAAACTTGACCAACAGGGTCCCCTTAAAAAACTCCCTTCTCTCCCGCTCAGTGGCTGGGGAAGAGATATAAGGAAACATACCGCTGGATCTGGGACAGACGGAGTCGTTCTGTCACGAATCACACACAGAAGAGAGAGAGATCCAATAGCAGGTAATTTATTAAAGTATTAAAGTATTAAAGGTAATCTATTTACTTCAGATTGGATTGTGTCGGATTGTGTTGGATTGTGTAGGCACTTACCTAATGCTAAAAGATGTTTCGTGCCTCTAACAAGTGCTTTCGATCTGATCTGAATGGTATGAAAAACACTTTTGTTCCAAAAAAAGTCAGTTTTGCCACAGACTTGTCCAAGCGTCTAGAACGCAAGTAAATGCATTTTCAAGCATCTCCATACTTGAAAAATTGCGGAAAACTACTTTTAAACATGAAATGACAAAATATTTACGTACATATTTACAGCGGGTCCATTTGCACGGGATTAGTATTACCTGAGGTAATTTTTCCGGACCTTTTTACTGAAGGTAAAAGTCGCCGTAATCTTTACTGACATTGTCCATAATGATTACTGAGATGGCACATTGGGACAGGACTAAAAGCACTGTAGCGTATCTGGACAGTCTCACATGACAACCATTCTGAGTCTCAGGAAGGCTTGTCAATTTTGATTATTTGTTTAAGTTTTGATACTAGCTTAAGCGGAAAGTCTGGGTTGAGATTGGTTTTCTGACATCATTTACGACTCTGCGATACTCCCCAGAGACCATCGCACCCTCCTCTCTACTCACTTTGGACCCCCCAGTGTTGTGTGCTCCCCACAACGCAGAGAGACATGACACACACACACACACACATGGACCCCTTTCCATTAACTTCTCATATAAAGACATTACCAAGATATATTCAATATGTTTTTATGCTTGCCTGTTTGCCCACGTCATATTGGGATAACCATGATTTTATCATAGTTTTATACTTTATTATAGTATTAAATGAACTATAAGTGCTTGTTATTATGCATTTAGATATATCTTTGTATTCCTATTATGTGTGTATGCCTTATTTGATACCGTTGTGATCCTCTCGACCGAACTGAGTTGGTCACGTACAGGAGAATACAGTAAAATGTATTATACTATGTGCAACAGCTTTCTGCTTAGGAAATGCATCTTTTAACACCTATCATAAATTATGCAAATGAGATGCGTCGACAAGACAAAGAAAAGTTTTCCCGCTCACAGAACTCCAAGTCGATTTGCCAGTTCACCCCTGAGGGCGGAAACTCAAACTCTCTTTAAAGTCTTGACCAGCTTCTTCATAGCCTCTTCCAGTATACTCTCTTACTCTCTTACTTCCTACGTCCCTTCGTGAACCTCTTCAAGGCTCTTCAAGCCTTCTTCGTTTTCTTTTGTTTGTTTCTTTCTTTAAGTTTTTATTTTCCATTTTCGGATTCTCCTTTGATCATTTCCACCGACGAGTGAAATGAACTTAGCCTGAATCATCTGGCAACTTTACCTGCAACACGGACAACCTCTAACGTGAACACTCAGCTCCGAAGGACTCCGAAAGAACGCGCGCTCAACCTCTGAGGCCACACACACAGGCACGCTTTCTCAACAGCACAAGAGAGTTATATTTGCAAGTATTCGTTTATTGAGTTTTCAAAGCATTAAGATTAGTTAACCCCCTGTTTATAGGGAGATTGTGTTTTCCTTGTTGGTTCTCTCAAAGGTTTTGTCCAGGTAATGTGCCATTCTGTAACCTCTTCTTCTCCCTCTTTCTATCATTCTCTGACTTGCATTGTTTCATTGTTTTATTGTATTGTACATACATTTTATTCCCTATAATCGTAGTCACCAATATACGTAGTATTTTCTTTATTAAAACCATATATAATCATTTATTGATTCTGTTTGTGCTTATATATTGAAGTCCCTTTAATGTCCGATCGAAGCTACGCGCTTTACAAGTTGTTGATACTTAAACAGTATTTTTTATATAATAGGAAAGTTAATCCTCGTGACCAGAGGAATAAACTGAATGTCTATAAAAAGGATAATCTTTAATGGGGTTTGATAAAGATCGGATGATCTGTTTTGCTGGACAAGCAGATGATTCGATGATAAATTAATCCCATTAGAGATTATCCTGACATTTTATCTATTTTAGACAATTGACATATTAATATTTAATTATCATTCGTTATAATTGATTGTAAAATTTGTTGTATTGTGTAGCATTTATACGCCCGTATAAATATAACTAATCATTATTCATAACGGATTATGATCAATAATTAATAGTTTAATTATTTTCAGAATTTACTGTAGCAGAATCAATAGTATGATCATTTTATCAGTTCATCCAATGAACGGAAAGCATAAACAATTATTAATTCTAGGAAATATAATATCTTCCTGGCCAAGAAAGACTAATTCCCAGCTAACAGCTAAATTTAGAAATAATTCAAGGGTAAAAGCATAGGTAGCTTTAGATCGCAGTTCAAGACAATAAATCTGTAAGCACACAACACAAGTAATGCTTCTCTTTTCAAATACAAACAATACTTTATTGATTATAAGACTAACACATAAAACTAATAGTAATAATAGTAATGGTAATAAAACTAACGCACACACATGCACACGCATTCATACAAGTTGAAGAAAGAAAGAGAGTGAGGAAGAATGGGTTTTAGGAGTCAGATGGTGAGATCCCAAGTATCTATATGCACTTATAAGACACAACCTGAACGAACCATCAATAATTAATTTCACCCTTTTGTTTCTTAGGTTACTAAATCTGTATCAAAATACACCAGTTCAGTTTAAGAGTCTGGAGGCATTACTTGCTTGTTTGCGTTACTTTTTTTCTCTTGGTATTCCCTTTCCTCGTAAAAGGGGGTTTCCCGAGCTAGTTCGTTGGCTGGTCTCCTCGTGTGCCTGGATAGATCTTGGACAGCCAGTCACGTGGTGTGTTGGCGCGGATGAATGAAAGTCTTTGAAGTTGGAAGCTGGTTTTGCAGTTGAAACGTTAAAACGAAACTTTGCAGCAAAACTTAACTTAGAACCGAGACTTTTAACGAGAAAATAAAACAAAGGAAAAGAAAGGAAGGTGAAACGAGTTAGATGGCTTGAATAAATCTGTTTGAACCCATGTTCTTCTGATCTTAATTTGGGTTCTTTGTCTCTACGCGTCTACATGGTTACTATAACTATCGTCTGCTCCACCCGACTTGTTGTTCTGCCGAGACCTTTTTCGAGAGAGACAGCCCGCCCGACTTCTGTTCTATTCTTCTAGCGCATTATTCTACTAAAGTCTTCTTTTACTAAAGTCTTCTTTCTTAACTCTGTTCGGGTTTGAGGTTTTAAACTCAAGTGTTTTGTCCCGCCTCCTGGAGGAATTTGGAATTAGGACAATAAGATACTATATAGTTATTTGAGAAGGGGGTCTTTTCTATCCCCCCCCCCCTTTCTCTCATCGTGAATCATGTGTTATCTGTGGTCTGCTTACTCATCAGCTCGAACAGAGGATTCAGTTTAGACATAATTTCCATTTTAAGAACATAAACATTTTTACACAGATTTCAATCAAGCCACCTTCTGAATTAATAATATATGAGCATAATGATAGGAAACACGATTCACTTTCATTCACACAGGTAATAGTTACAACAATTAGATGACTTATATGTGATTAAGCATAATAGACACATACAGGGGTCATATACACCTTATAGAATTATGTAGTTAAACGATGTTTGAATATAAGTTCGTCAAGAATTGTTTTGTGATGATTGTATGCATTTTTATATGAAAAGTCTCTTGTCTCTGTGGTTTTTAAGAGGTCTCAACAATGAGGTCATTCAAAGGTCTTCAAGAAGGGGGAAGTCTGTTTTACATCTCTGTCATGGGACCTTGTTCCTTAAGAAAGACGTAGTCTGTTAGTCGCAGGGGTCAGGTGACCTCTCGTTAGGGCATCTTGTTTTACCATTTCTGAACAGAGCTGTCTTGCAAAATTATAAAACGTTGACAACGTTCTTCCTTTAGTTAAACAATAAAAAGTCTTTTTGGTTGCAGATTCTCTGGAGCCTATGGCTCTGGGTCTGGTGATTTGATTCTGGAATGTGAAGACTTTTTGTGGGATTATGTATGAACAGTCACCTAAAAGCTTCAATTGTGTTTGGTTCATTCTCATTGTCGCTACAATTGTATTATCCATACAGACACGTTGGCGAATTAATTTTATAAACTGTAGTTGATTCACTGATAACTCATAACCTGTATAATCAGTTATTAATTGTGATTTATTAATTATTGATTATACATTCTCCCCATTTGAGTGCTGAAACGCTACAGATTTATATGGTGGAGAATGCAGGCACATTTTAAACTTCTTATGAGCAATTCAGTCAATGTATATGTGCATTAATGGTATTATTTTTGTACGCGTTTTTGAATTGTGAGACAAGCCGAAGTAGCTTCTGACGTGAGCGGCTCGATGGCGTCAGGATATTGGGCTCTACCGGCCACCTGCGAGGTGGAATGAATTTGAAAATGCTGGCTGGGCAGGAAAGATAGATACGTGTCGAGTCCGCTGAGAGACCATTGCTCGCTGGACAGAAATATGAAAAAGGAAGATACATGCTGTCCGCTGAGAGACCAATGCTTGCTGGACAGAGGTAGTGGGAAGATAGATACATGCTGTGTCTGCTGGGAGACCCATGCTCGCTGGACGGGATAGAGTAGAGATAAGTACTGTAGTGAACTTTCTTCTAAGGTCTAGGAACTCAGAAGCGAAGACTAGGAGACGTTGGGATATCTTTCAAGCAGGTTTCTTTATTGCTGTAGTCTGCTTCGTCCAAGATCTGACTAAGGCAAAATACCTTGTAGTTTATATATCTTTCAAGGGGGAGGAGTTACATAGAGGTGGAGACACTCTGAAATAAAGAATGTAAATGAGGCACAGGAGTCCGCCCTGCTACCTGAAACTCCCCAGCCCTGATCTCATCGGCATTAACAGTGTGATTCGAATGCATAGAAACTATTCTAATCAGCCAGACCATTCAACGACAAAAGGTGATATTCTCAGTGCTCTGATCAATTTAACTTACAATGGAGAGATCAGGACAGACAGGAACAGGCAGGTTTGTGACATTTATCTTGGTTATAAAAATGCACACTAAATAAACTTTCTTAGTTTATATACTATATTATTGGAACCTAAATTAACATTTTAATACATTTGTAATCCTACAGTACATAGTACGTCCGCTGGGAGACCCATGCTCGCTGAACGGGAGAGAGTAGAGATAACACTGCGCTCTATTATGTCAACAAACCGATTTTTGTCAACGAACCGATTTTTGTCAACGGAACGATTCGGCCCTCATATATGACGTCACTTCTACGCTTCACGTATTCTGGTATGTTTCGCGCGTCCGAGTCGGAGAAAAACATAGACGCCACCCAGAAAGCTGTTGCTATGGTAGCACTGGCCGAGTACCAGGCGCTTATCAAAACGCAACCATTTGAACTTCTAAAATTCTCACTTTATTACATGTTTTAGTTATCTTCTGTTAGCAACGCTAGCCACGTTAGTAACACCCGTTTGAAACAAGGTTTCGTTCAATATTGCACTCAGAACAAGGCCACAGGCTGTGATACAGACGCAGTAAGGTATCGCAGTAATACGAGTGATTAAAATCATAATTTAAACAACCAAAGCGGTCCAAAACCAATGAAAACAATTCATACAAGTCACACAGGGCGCAGCCATCTTGGATTCCATATCGGAATTCTTGCTCAGTGTCCTCACGGTTGTCTGACTACCGAGCTAGGAAATCTGAGGAAAGGGGGCGTGTTGCTAGGCAACGTCTGTCTTCCTAGTCAGAACTAATACGCATAAATATTCTGCTGTGTGGTTGTTATTCCGCTGACAAACACTATAGGGCAACCTTTGAGTACTTGACAGTTCTCGAATGATGTCATTCTGCGTGAGCGCAATTACACCACCATGTGGATACTCACAGATAGGTCAGTCTTTCCTCAAAATTCTCTCTTCCTGCTATTTCACTTTCCTCTGTGATTACTGAAGAGTACTGTCTAGCCTTCAATGCATATTCACATTTACAGCTTGCTTGTGCTAGTGCTATTGGATGTTAAGACAACTCTCCTACCTTGGACTGTTTACACTTATTTAGATTTGGTTTAAACACATTTAAATTTAAATTTGATTAAGTTTCCCAGTTCAAGCACTGATACCCACTTAGAGGGAACGCACCCTCTTGTGGCATCCACCTGCTACGTCGGCTTATAAATGTTTTGGTTACACTTTATTTCGATAGTCACTTTAGACATTCTACTAACTATAAGTAACTTTTCAACTTCATGTCAACTAACTGTCATTAGAGTAATAGTAGACTGTCAGTAGACTGTTAGGTTATGGTTAGGTGTTAGGGTTCGGGTTTGGAGAACAAGTCGACTTGTAGTTGCTAAGTTACTTATTGTCAGTAGAGTGTCTGTTGGGGACCAACAAAATAAAGTGTTAGCATATATTAAGCAGACAGTCTACTAATACTCTAATGACAGTTAGTTGACATGTAGCTGCAAAGTTACTTATAGTTAGTTGAATGTCTAAAGTGGACTATCGAACTAAAGTGTTACCAATTTTTTTGTTTTTTCTTTTCTCTCCTTTCATTCTGTTTTGAATTGTTCTATTCCCAGCTTTTCTCGTTGGTTTATTTTATTAATAATCACTGATACTTTACAGTAATCGTGATTATTAGCCGATATAATTCTGATCTTCAACTTGCCTGACACAGTTATTTTAAATTTAGTTCAAACCACTTTGAATTGAAATTGAAATTAAGTGTCTGATTCAACTTGGTGAACCTTAGGAAGGAAGTACGCCCCCTGGTGGCACAAACCCACTACTACGGCTGGTCTCCTCCCGTGTCTCATCCTGTTTTTACTTATTTCTATCTTCTCTTTTGGGTTAGGCTATTCTGATAATTACCATAATTGTCATAATTCCCTTTTGTTTTATCATTATTTAGTAAAGCCTTTGCCTCTTACTCCAGCATACATAAGTACTCAATTTGTTTAAACAAGAAAGCTTTAATTCACTTTAAGTTTCGTTTGTTCTACACATTTTGTATTTATAGGTAGAACTTCCTAGCGCGCTGTGGTGTTTTGACAGTCATCTCTGGTTGGTTTCCAGCGAGCGGAGTCACCCGAGCGGCGTTACCGACGCTGGCGTGTGTGAGTCTTGGACTCTTCAATTCCCTTCCATCGGTGCGGCACGCAACTTGTGACACCAGCAATTTGGCACTCCAAGGGTAACGTCAACCACGTCAGCTAACACACAAGGCAATTTTGGGACAATTACCTGAACTGGGGCTGCTGAAAGGCCACTCGTTTGGACTCCAAACGAGGGTTCCGGGGAAAACCCACTTTGCCGTCTCTTCTGACAGTTGACACCCTGGGTGTTGCAGGTTGTGCTTAAAATCACAAATTGTTTGGGTGGGCGCACCGTGGAGGAGAGGAACGAAGAGCCCGGGGACACTGCGGTCAAGTGTTTGGGACCGTCGGAAAGGTGGACAACGCCGCTGGGCCCAACAGAGTGACCTCAATTCACCCCAGGCAAACTAAATAAGATAAAAACCCATCCGCTTAGTACAGACCACAGAATATTAGAGATTTTCCTGGTCATTTAAGTGTTTGGCCCATCTTCTCTTCTCCAAGCCGCACCCTCTTCCTAGGTTCAGGCTCAGGCCTCCTTATACTCTGTAACACTTCCAGTGTTATTATTTACTCCCTTTTATTACAGACCTATTCATTTATTTTTATTGTTTCGTTTTACTTCAATCTTTACCATCTTGCGATTTTTCTGTTCTATTGTGATTTGTTCCTTTCATTTCACCTAGAGACAGAACCTATGAGAGACACCAAGGAAAAGCTAAATAACAGATTGACTACCAAGCCGCTAGCGTCACCAAATGACTCACTAAGCTACCGCCCTGTCAAAAGCTTTATTTAAGCTAAACGCTGACCTAAGCAAATTGTCCACACCTAACTGTCTAACTGTCTGCATCAGTTAGCCGAAATTCTCATAGACGGCATAGCCCGTATTAACGTAACTCGTCAACCTTAGAACGAACTTGCATTGGCTTCTTTTTGTGTGTTGTCTTTCTCTCGCCTACAGTAAGCCAGAATGTCCCGTTCGTCCAGTCCCGCAAACCACTGCGACAACCTCGAGACATGGCTGAGAGCCATGACGACCCCCTTTTCTGCCCAAGGACGCCAGCGACTCAGAGCCCCGGAGCCAAGAGCAGCTGGACGCTGACTTGGACAGACTGATGGCCCACAATCCAAGACAAAGCTACAACCACAAGGAATGGGCCAAGATCATCGGGAGCCTCGCACACACCCTCGTCGCCCAGGCCCGACCCAGCGAAAGGAGCAGCATCGACCTGGAGCAGGAAGCAGCAACGCTAAAGCTCCAAGCGGAGGAGGCTCGGAGGAACCAGGCCCACGCGCAGAGCCGTCTAGATAAGCTACTCCTCGAGACCCACGACCAGCGCGCGAAGGAGGATGCAACAGACCCAGAGCTACAAGAAGAAGTGGAAAGACTTCAAAATGCCCTGACTGATCTTTGTCGTGACACAGACCAAAGAAAGCAATCGGAGAGAAACGCCAGATAGGAACTCGACATAAAGCTCAGACAGGGGTCAGCTCTCCTCGCAAGAGCAGAGACTGAACTAAAAGAAAGAGACACTAAAGCCAAAGCCTGTGAAAAACACTTACAAACGGCCCGAGCTGAAATCCACGAGCTTACTCAGCAGAGACACGATCTCAAAAATGAACTTGACAGTGTTCACAGAGAGTCTTATAGACTGCAGAATGACCGGGAAGGGGAAATGCACACCTCAAAGTTTCCCCTGATCAGCTGGTCTGTACCTTTCAGCCACGAGCTCAAGGCTGAAAAGGGGGGTGAAAGCCCACTGTTCAAGATGTCACCAGCCAGCATACAGAGAACCCCTGCCGTTAACCACGGCACGGTCCCCAAAGAACTCGCCAAGCTGGCCAGAAACATCCCTACTTTCACCCCAAACCCTGCAGGCGGCCACGACATCCACGCCTACCTCCAAGACATTGACTTTCATTTACAAATTGTCGCCAACGTGACCACATGGGACAGAATGTACCTGCTAAGAATTATGTCTAGTCGTGATGTGCGCAGCTTCCTAGACCGTCAACCAGAGACAGTCAAATTGGACTACAAGCAGTCCCTCATTAGCAGTCCCTCATTAGAGAATTCTCTGATCCAGAATCAGAACAAGGGCTCATCACCGCCATGGACCTCAAGCGAGCCAGACTTGAAACCCCACAGACTTACTACGGCCGACTCCGACAAGCCTACTTCGGAGCACGGAACCAGCCAGGTATGGAAGAGGATTTCAACTTCAGAACTCTGTTTCTCCGAAATCTGCATCCCACAGTGAGTCATCACATGGGCGTCCTAGCCTGCCCACGTAGCATGTCTACCCAACAGCTACGAGACTTAGCCCATAAAGCTTATGTCAAGCAAAAGACTGTGTCCAAAAAGACTGAAAAACCCCACAATCTTCCCTGTCTCCGAACACTATTCAGACCTGACTCTAGAGGGCGCCCCACAACACCACAGACCTTTTTACAGAGAGTCAAGACTGTTCCAAGCCAGCAGAGGGAAGCACAACCGTGAGGGTGCTCAGCCAGGGCACCGGAGCGAGCGCTCCGAAAGATTCTGGGACCGGCCAGGCCCACCCAACAACCCAAGGGGTGGAGCCACCTGGGAAGCCAGCCGGCGACCCAGAACTAGCCGATCCCCATCATCCGGAGTATCAAGCCCAGAAAGCCGGCATCGGAACCCCTCTCAACGTGCCACTGGTAAACCCAAGTCTGAGCCCACATCAGATCAAAACAGTGCAGCCACGCCAGAGAGGGCAGAGATCCTGAAGGTGCTGAAAGAGATTCTGCACAGAAAATCTCACAAGGAAGACAACAGGGACGAGCCAGACATCCTATGCCTAACTGTAAGACCAAGCACCCAGAACACTGCTCGTCAGCCACAGACCACAGAGCTAACTGTCACATCACAAAGTGACAGCACCACCCAGCCACCACAGCTGACAGCTGCACCGCCTGAGCAAGACAGCACAATTTCCCACAACTGGGACCAAAATCTCAAAGGACCATGAAATGCTGTTCTGGCTATCAGCCTCAGCCGCGAACCACACAAGACCGGCCCTAACCGCCCATCGATCACCACACTAGCCCCGACGCTAAGACTCCTGGGGAACCTGGTCGGAAAGGGGGTGTCCCGGAAACTCTACCTAGCCATCACTTTGGAAAATGAGGTGAGCCTTGAAGCCCTGCTAGACACTGGCTTAGACCTTACTTTAATGTCAGCTCAACTCTTTGAAAGACTCAGTGCTAAAGCTAAGAGACAAGATCGAACTCTGTCATCTCAAACGTGTGAGCTGAATGTGCAGTCGTACAGCCAGAACGACATCCGGCTCGAACAGGTAGCTCCCATTCACCTGACTCTATCTGACTCTGACTCAGTTCTATGAGTCTGATCCCCCGGTGTACATCTCACAAATGAACACTTACCCACTTCTAATTGGCAAAGACCTGCTAGATCGCTTTGAACCTTTACTGGACTTCAAACAACTGAAAGTTTGGGCTAAAGTGCGGGAACACCTCCCCCTCCAGTCACACAGGTCACCAAAGCCAGACTGTCAGGTCACAGACGTCACGAGAATTGCCGCAGAACCAGACTGTCAGGTCACAGAGTTCACGGGAACTCCCCCAGCCAGCCATGGAGACACAGCCTCAGCACCAAATGAAGGTTCGAATTCGCTACCCTGCTCCTTCCAGCTCACCAAAGACTGTAACAAGTTCATGAACACTATGAGAAACCACCTCTCAGACCCCTCCAACCACCCACGCACGCCGTCTGAACCTACCGATAACCGGTGCCAAGTATTAGTTTGTTGAGTTTTCAAAGCATTAAGATTTTTTAACCCCCTGTTTATAGGGAGATTGTATTTTACTTGTTGGTTCTCTCAAAGATTTTGTCCAGGTAATGTGCCATTCTGTAACCTCTACTTTCCCTCTTTCTATCACTCTCTGACTTTCATTGTTTCATTGTTTTATTTGTATCGTATATACATTTTATTACCTGTAATCGTAGTCACCGATATACGAGGTATTTTCTTTATTAAAACCATATATACATATATATCAATAATTATTGATTCTGTTTGTGCTCATATATTTAAGTCCCTTTAATGATCGAAGCTACTCGCTTTACAAGTTGTTGATACTTAAACAGTATTTTTATAGAATAGGAAAGTTAATCCTTGTGGCCAGAGGAATAAACTGAAAGTCTATAAAAAAGAATAATCTTTCATGGGGTTTGATAAAGATCGGATGATCTGTTTTGCTGGACAAGCAGATGATTCGATGATAAATTAATCCCATTAGAGATTATCCTGACAATTTGTCTATTTTAGACAATTGACATTAATATTTAATTATCATTCGTTGTGATTGATTATTGATAATATAATTGATCTAATTTTGCCTCCCTGTATGGATAATTGATTATAAATTCGTTGTATTGAATTGTCCATACAGACACGTTGGCGAATTATTCCCGTTAGGGATAATTTTATAAACTGTAGTTGATTCACTGATAACTCATAACCCGTATAATCAGTTATTAATTGTGAATTATTAATCATTGATTATACATTCCCCCCATTTGAGCGCTGAAATGCTACATCACAGAGAAGCTCTGGTAATTATTACTTTACCCCACCTCTCCATGTTAAACTAGTCCCATCTGAGTAGGGCTTTAGATCCATGGTGCTGCCTAGTGGCGTAAAACTGACTAATTGGTGATATGCTTTAGTTCACTCAGATGAAGTTCCTCAGTAAACAAGCTACGAATAAGCAGGTAGGCTATTTCTATGGCTTATGAGGCCCGTGGCCTTCCTTTACCTAGTTGTTAGAGCTCATTCAACAAGAAGTATTGCTGCCTCTAAGGGATTATTGTCAGGAGTTTCCCTTCAAGTGGTGTGTGATGTGGCAGAATCGTCCTCTCTGCACACATTTATGCTATTCTACACCCTGGATTTGGACTTCACCACCACGACAGGATCTCAGGTGCGAATCTCCTGAGTTGTGCCGTTGTTGGGATGGTTGTTGTTGCAGCACGGACTGTATTCAGTGTAAAACCTGTTGTCTTCCGTTGTTTACATCTGAGAGTACAGGCCGGGTTGGTTGTGTTCAATAAAGCAAGTGTACGCAACTATATTGGCGTTAACCGTCCATTCTATTTATAGTAAATGATAGAATGAAACATGGTGGCAGCGGTGTTTTGTAAAGAGTAAAAGCACAGAGATTTAGCATAACGAGAGACGCCGGCTGAGAAAATATGGTCGAGAGAGCGGAGGGCTCAGGCGCAGCAAGAATGGCGAATTCCCTGGGACTGGCGAAATCATGGAAAATGTGGAAAGAAGAGTTAATGCTGTATATGGATCTCACTCTGGCGGACGCTGGTGAAGCCGTGAAACTAAAAATGTTCAGCTACCTCATTGGGGAGACTGGAAGAGAACTGATCGGCGATAGACTTGTTTGCGGCATATCCAGTTCTGTTTTGAGAGAGAGACTTCTGCGGGAGGAAGATTTGACTTTGGAAAAATGTGTGAAAATCTGCAGAGCAACAGAGTTGTCGTGGGAAAACCGAGTGACAGAGGAAGTGCACTCGGTAAAACAGGTTGTGCGAAGAGAGACGGGTAAGAGCACGGTAAACTGCAGATTTTGTGGGAAAATACATGAAAGTAATAAACAAAAATGTCCTGCATTTGGTAAAAAGTGCAGAATCTGTAGAAAAGATCATCATTTTGCCACAATGTGCAGAACAAAAATACAGACAGGAAAGACAGTGCATAACATTACGGAGTCAGATGATGGAAGTTATGAGTACATCTTATGTGTAACAGTAGAGACAGTGAACGCAGTGATGAAAGAGAAACAGCGGCCGCCCTCAAAACTGTTTGCTGCCATGCTCCTGGGGATAGAACAGGTGAATTTCAGCTAGATTGTGGAGCCAGCTGTAATATAATACCTGTCAACCTGTTAAACCCAGCCACACAAATTGAAAAGACTGAGCAAGTGCTGGTAAGGTACAATAAAAGAAAACTGCAGCCATTGGGGAAATGTATAGCTAAATTGAGGAATCAAAGAAGCAAGAAACTGTACCGGTTAAAATTCATGGTTGTAGATGAGGGGTCCGCAGTGCTGCTACTGGGCAGCAGGGCAGTACAAGCCATGAATCTAGTGAAAGTCCAGTATGAAAATATCATCGCTGTGGATAGCATCGTCACTGAGGAGACAAAAGATGATATGTGGAGCATGGATAATATCAAAAAAGACTATGCCGATGTGTTCCAGGGAGATGTCTGGAGGGCGTGTACAAGATAGAAGCAAAAGTCTTCACTGTGTGTGACGTCAGAAATGGATTTTGGCATGTGAACCTGGATGAGAAATCAAGTTACATGACTACATTTGCCACACCGTATGGCATATACAGATGGCTGAGGATGCCAATGGGCATCAGCCCAGCACCAGAGGTATTTGAGAGGAAGCTCAGCCAAGCTCTGGAAGGATTGCAAGGTATCTATGTCATCGCTGATGACATCCTCATCACAGGAGAGGGTGAGACATTAGAAAGAGCAAACCAGGACCATCAGAATCAGAATCAGAATCAGAAAGAGCTTTATTGCCAAGTGTGATTGCACACACAAGGAAAAAAATTGTATAAAAAAATACTATAAAAATATATGGTCACAGTTGGGTTTTGTCAGAATAAACATTTACAGATTATGAACATATTTACAGTATTTTGAATAGTATGAATAAATCTAAATAAATATAAATAACACCTGAATTTTTGAGATATTGCACTAAACAGTGGGAGTATTGCACTTACAGGCATATGCCTTGGGAGATATGTTAACTGTTCAGAAGGGAAATGGCCTGTGGGAAGAAACTGTTCCTGTGCCGAGATGTTCTAGTGGCCAGTGATCTGAGTCGCCGTCTTGACGGTAACAGTTCAAACAGGAGGTGTCCAGGGTGAGTGGAGTCTTTGATGATTTTACCTGCTCTCTTCCTCACTCTGGAAGAGTACAGGTCCTGGAGGGATGGCAGGGGGCCACCAATGATCCTCTCCGCAGTCCGGACTGTCTGTTGTAGTCTCCTGATGTCTGATTTGGTAGCTGAACCAAACCATACAGTGATGGAAGTGCATAAAACAGACTCAATGACGGCTGAGTAGAACTGAATCAGCAGCTCCTTTGGCAAGTTGAACTTCCTCAGCTGGCGAAGGAAGTACAGTCTCTGCTGGGCCTTTTTCATAGTGGAGTCGATGTGATTGTCCCACTTCAGGTCCTGAGAGATGGAGGTGCCCAGGAACCTGAATGACTCCACTGCTTCCACAGTGCTGTTCATGATGGTGAGTGGGGGGAGTGCTGGGCTGTTCCTCCTGAAGTCCACGATCTTCTCCACTGTTCAAGCTCACAGCTCAAGGTTGTTATAACTGCAGCAGACAGCCAGCTGTTCAACCTCCAGTCTGTAAGCAGACTCGTCACCGTTTTGGATGAGACCGATGACAGTGGTGTCGTCAGCAAATTTCAGGAGCTTGACAGTGGGGTCTTTAGAAGTGCCGTCATTAGTGTACAGGGAGAAGAGCAGTGGGGAGAGAACGCACCCTTGAGGCACGCCAGTGCTGCTGGTGAGAGTCCTGGATGTGTGTTTCCCCAGTCTCACTCGCTGCTGCTGGTCCGTCAGGAAGCTGGAGATCTACTGACAGATCGAGGATGGTATGGAGAGCTGGGTCAGTTTGGCTGTGGGAAGATCAGGCATTATGGTATTGAAGGCCGAACTGAAGTCCACAAAGAGGATCCTTGCATAAGTCCCTGGTCTGTCGAGATGTTGCAGGATATAATGCAGTCCCATGTTGACTGCATCATCCACAGACCTGTTTGCTCTGTAAGCAAACTGAAAGGGATCCAGCAGGGGTCCAGTGATGTCCTTCAGGTGGGCCAACACCACTCTTTCAAACGACTTCATGACCACAGACGGGAGAGCGACACGCTGTAGTCATTAAGTCCAGTGATTTTGGGTTTTTTGGGGACAGGAATGATAGTGGAGCGTTTGAAGCAGCAGGGAACTTCACACTGCTCCAATGATCTATTGAAGATCTGCGTGAAGACCCGGGCCAGTTGTTCAGCACAGGCTTTTAAACAAGCAGATGGGATGCCGTCTGGGCCTGAGGCTTTCGTAGTCTTCTGTTTTTTGAAGACTCGGCTCATGTCCTCCACACAGACCTTAAGCTCAGGTTGGATGGCAGGAGGGGGGAGTAATGGGTGTGCAGGAGGTGATGGTAAATGTGTGAAGTGCAGATCAGACCGGATGTGTGGTGTGAATGAGGGCTTTTCAAACCTGCAATAAAATGAGTTTAAATCATCAGCCAGGTGTTGATTGTCCACCGATCGGGGGGATGGTGACTTGTAGCTGGTGATGTTTCTCAGGCCATTCCAGACTGATGATGGGTCGTTGGATGAAAACTGTTTTTTCAGTTTTTCAGAGTAGCTTCTTTTAGCAACTGTGATCTCCTTTGTCAGTCTGTTTCTGGCCTGGTTATACAAGATTTTATCGCCACTTCTGTAGGCATCCTCTTTGGCATGACGAAGGTGTTTGAGTTTCCCAGTAAACCATGGTTTATCATTAGTAAATGATAAGAATGTCCTGGTAGGAATGCATGTATCCTCACAGAAACGTATATATGATGTTACAGTATCTGTGAGCTCATCCAGATCGTTGGTAGTGGCTTCAAAAACAGTCCAATCAGTGCAATCAAAGCAGGCCTGTAGATTCTGCTCTGCTTCATTAGTCCATATTTTTACAGTCCTTATTACAGGTTTAGCTGATTTCAGTTTCTGCCTGTAGGTCGGTATGAGATGAACCAAACAGTGATCAGAGAGCCCCAAAGCTGCCTGTGGGACGGAGTGATACGCATTTTTTATTGTCGTGTAACAGTGGTCCAGTATATTACTGTCTCTGGTGGGACATGTAACGTGCTGTCTGTATTTTGGTAGTTCACGGGAAAGATTTGCTTTGTTAAAATCTCCAAGAATTATTAAAAGAGAGTCAGGATACCTTTGTTCTGTTTCAGCTATTTGTTCAGCCAGCTGTTGTAGCGCCACGCTCACACACGCGTCTGGAGGGATGTATACATTCACGAGAATGAAAGAGGAAAACTCCCGAGGCGAGTAAAAGGGCTTACAGTTTATGAAATGTGCCTCTAAATTAGGAGAGCACATCTTCTTCAGTGTTGTTACATCTGAACACCAACTTTCGTTAATGTAGAAACACAATCCACCACCTCTTGTTTTCCCCGTTAGCTCCGCGATACGATCCGTTTGGAACAGCTGGAAGCCCGGCAGATGTATTGTGTTGTCTTGTATGGCTTCACTCAATAGGTTTCAGTGAAACACAGAGCAGCAGAGTTTAAAAAATCCTTGTTAGTGCGGGTGAGGAGAAGAAGTTCGTCCGTTTTGTTAGGAAGGGATCGGAGATTCGCAAGATGAATACTGGGGAGTGCAGTGCGGAGACCGCGCTCGCGGAGTTTAACCAGCGCGCCGGCTCGCTTCCCGCGTTTGCGTCTGACCGCGCGTTTGAACAAAAACGCTGCACCTCCGACGAGAATGTCCTGCAAGACGTCCGAATAATCAAAAACTGTAGAAAAGTTATCTGGTGTGTGTTTCCTAATGTCCAGTAGTTCGTCTTTGGTGAAACTGATAGGAAAAGAATGACTAAACGCAGAACAAACGAACAAAAACAACACAATACCTCCACACCGAGGCAGCCATCCGCGGCGCCATCTTGATCGCTTGATCGCCATCTTGATCGCTTGACCATGACACCAAACTGAATGCACTGCTAAACAGATGTAGAGAAAAACACATCAAATTGAACGCAGAAAGTTTCAACTGAGAAGGAGCGAGTTTCCCTATATCGGACATTTACTCCCCGCTGATGGGCTCAGAGTCAACCCCGAAAAGGCATGAGCGGTTAGAGACATGCCACGTCCATAAGATATTAAGGGTGTCCAAAGGTTCTTGGGCATGGTAAACTAATCTCTCAAAATTCTGTGATCACCTGTCAGATGGCTGTGAGATACTGAGGCAGTTAACCCATAAAGAGAGTATCTGGGAATGGTCAAATATGCAAGAGGAAGCATTCACAGGGCTCAAGGACGCCATCACCAAAGCCCCGATTCTCAAATATTACAACCCAGATGAAACACTGACACTTCAGTGCGACACATCAGAGACTGGGTTAGGGGCCGCTTTACTTCAGGAGGGGGCGCCAGTTGCTTACGGAAGCCGGGCATTAACTCAGACAGAAAGGGGTTATGCCCAAATAGACAAGGAATGTTTGGCCATTGTCTTCGGTATGGAAAAATTCCATCACTATACATACGGGGCGAAAAGTTAATGTACATTCCGATCATAAGCCACTGGAAAATATAGTAAGAAAACCCCTGCTGAACACCCCAAAATGCCTGCAAAGAATGCTACCTAGACTGCAGAGATATGATATTGAAGTCAAGTACATTCCAGAGAAGAGCAAGTTGCTAGCTGACACGCTGAGCCGCACATACTTACCTGAACATGCATCAGGGTTCAGTCGGAGAACTAGAACTCTGATGCCCATGCATTACAACCTGCTACAACCAAAGGTAATTCACTCACGACAAGGGCAGATTGAAAATAGAAACCGTCAGGCTGTATACTATAACAGACATGCGAAGGACCTAGATCCTCTAAAAGAAGGAGACAGAGTCCATGTTCAGCCAGGAGAGCCTACCAAAACGTGGAGAAAAACGACTGTTGTGAAACCTGTAGATTACAGATGACTCAGGGAACATTCTGAGGAAGAACCGCCGACACCTCAGGAAGGACAAGGCAACAGTAATGGAACAAACCGAGGCCAGTCAGCCTGCAGAAGTACACAGATACAGGGTGACAGGCTTCAACTCAAGCAAGGACACTCCTGTTGTTTCTATTACAAAGTCTGGAAGAAAAGTGATCAGACCTTCCATACCTTAAAGACTATGTTCAGTCACCCAGTAATACTTACCTCCAGTCCCCTGTGAGAAGAAGAAGAAGAAGAAGAAGAAGAAGAAGAAGAAGAAGAAGAAGAAGAAGAAGAAGAAAAAAAGAGGAGTGACAGTAAAGATGACACTAGATACTATATTTTTTGTGATACTATATTCACTATAAAGTGTTTAACACTTAACACTTTATTTTTTTATTAAGGAAACATTACAAATTCAGTTAATACAAAGTATAGTGAACATATAAAGGCTTTTCTGAGTTACAGTTCATGAAGTTCTTAAGTGATCAAATTGTCCTTAATATTGTAAGTTACTTGAAAAAAAAGAGAAAGGATGTTGGGATGGTTGTTGTTGCAGCACGGACTGTGTTCAGTGTAACACCTGTTGTCTTCCGTTGTTTACATCCGAGAGTACAGGCCGGGTTGGTTGTGTTCAATAAAGCAAGTGTACGCAACTATATGTGACCCGCCACAGAAACCAGGGACACAAGTCGGCGGCACAACTTTCGAGCAAAATGAGAAAGAAGAGTTTTTTTTCAAAATTGGCGAATTTCAATTTTTTGCAGAATCTGTTAATTGAAATCACGAAGAAGCCTCTCCATGTTTGAGATAGCAGTATTGGTATATTTAAAAGCTTACATTTTGAGGTTGAAATCCGC
Source organism: Siphateles boraxobius (assembly GCF_051911475.1). Classification (NCBI taxonomy): domain Eukaryota; kingdom Metazoa; phylum Chordata; class Actinopteri; order Cypriniformes; family Leuciscidae; genus Siphateles; species Siphateles boraxobius. Next base: position 276,684 of record NW_027508721.1, on the reverse strand, counting down.
TTGTTTTTGGAGATTCTAGCATGGAGTAGGGGCGTGGCGTGTCATTGTCTGTTTGTATATCCATACTGAATAACCCGGCGCTTTTGCCCCCGCCCTCCAAGTGAACCGCATGGCTACTTATTATGCTGTGCTCTGGCCGGCTCTATCTGATATCAAAATTCAATGAAGATGGATGCCGCAAAGATTGTCGCAGACGAAATGAACCGTGGCAGTTACACCGAAAATGTTTTCGCCGCACTTCGCGGGCTCGGGAAACTGAACCGGAGGTATGGGTGCGGCGCGCGCGCCCTCAGTGCTTGAATACGGCGGCTCGGCTCGCTGACAGCGGTGGCTGGCTGTTTCATATGTGACATCCCGATTGCTTTGAAAGGGGAAATGTTTTGTGAACAGGGAACAGTGTTAATGGACGTGCAACAATCTCCATAGAACATGAACTGGCACAGAGAATCGAAATAGAGGATGCAGTTAAGACCTTTGCTGCGATGAAGGCCAGCCGTAGGCGTTTCTGAAATGTAAGTTAAGCTTCATTTGCTCTTTAGTCGTTATTTAAGATGCAGAACCTGCTGATGATATAATGTGCTTGCGGACATTTCATTTGTGTGTGTATACGCACATAAGAAAGTGGTGTAAAGAGATTTGCAACAGTAATTTGAGGAGGTGAAATGTGATTATTTGGAAAATTCCTGTCATGACTGCTTAAAGAAAAATGCCGGCAGGCATTTGCCTCCTGCATAAACTTTAATATTGTTGACATTTTGGGCACACGAGCGTTGCACACTATTTGCGTTATATGTAGGCCTATGGCTTATTGGTCTTTGTGTGTTGTTGCTGGTTTTGCGTTATATGTATATGGCATATTGGCCTTTGTGTGTTGTTGCTGGTTTTGCATTATATGTATATGGCATATTGGTCTTTGTGTGTTGTTGCTGGTTTTGCGTTATATGTATATGGCATATTGGTCTTTGTGTGTTGTTGCTGGTTTTGCGTTATATGTATATGGCATATTGGTCTTTGTGTGTTGTTGCTGTTTTTGCATTACATGTAGGCTATATGGCATATTGGTCTTTGTGTGTTGTTGCTGGTACGTTGCAAATAGAGGGGCAGCACAATTGTTTTTCGCCTAGTGCGGCAGAAGTGCACTCATTCGAAGTGCAAAAAAAGCTGTAAAGCACAGGGGGGAGCTTTACAGGGGGTATGGCTTATCTAAATGAGATGTAAATGATCCCTATTGTCACTCCCAGCAGCAGAGACAGGTGAGAACTGCACAATCTTTAGAGGACGTTTTCTCATCTTTGAGCTTTTTTAAGTGCCTACCTTCAAATGGCCACAACTTCTCCAAATATTATCAGATTTCCACATGTTACACATCATTGGAAAGTTGGAGATTACACTTTCAGAATCTATGAATAACTCAAAATGCCCCAGAACCGACTTGTGTCCCTAGTTCGTGTGACCGGTCACATATTGGTGTTAACCGTCCATTCTATTTATAGTAAAGGATAGAATGAAACACCCGTCATTATTCACACAAGGGGCCGGATTCACAAAACACAAATAAAATTCTTCTTAACTGCCAATTTCTTCTTATTTTCTAACTTATTTTCTAAATCATCGTAAATAACTTCTTAAAGTTAGGATAACCTCCAACCTATAAAATACTTAAATACCTTAATGTAAGATGTTTAATGAATTTATTGGGTTGTTTCAAATATTAAGCATTACAACATAACAGTACCTAGCTAAATATAATATATATTACTACTAGTGCCATGAATGTATCAGGGTTCTGTCACTTCTGTCTAGTCTATTTCTTGGTTTTGTGACAGAGCCCTGACACTCCTGTTTTGTCTTGTCTGTGTGCCTTGTTTCATGTGCTTTCATGTCATGTTTTGTCTTGTGCTGTGTTGCATGCAGCTTATGTTTATCACTGGCTACGTGCTTTCATGTTGTCATGTTTTGTGTGAACACTAGGCTTATGAGTGTTCACATTCTTGTCTCGTTTTGTGTTAGCACATGGCTTGTGATTTTTTTTACTGGCCATGTGCGCACCCAGTGGTGGCCGCAGAGGCTGCAGTAACATCAGAGGTGACCGAAGAAGCTGCAGTGCTCCCAGAGGCGGTAAGCTCCTTTCCACAGCCTCGCCCTCGCAAGCGCAGGAAGAGGAGGGCTCCTGTCGCATCCCTAAGTCCGGTGGTCCAGGAGGACCCGACTTTCGGGGGTCTCAAGTCCAGTGGTTCGGGAGGACCTGACTTCGAGGGTCTCAAGTCCGGTGGTCCGGGAGGATCCAACTTCGGGGGTCTCAAGTCCGGTGGTCTGGGAGGACCCGACTTCAGGGGTCTCAAGTCCGGTGGTCCGGGAGGACCCGACTTCGGAGGCCTCAAGTCCGGGGGTCTGGGAGGTCTCAAGAGGTCCTTCCTGGTCCATCCCTCCGGTTCCGCCCTGGCCCTCAGCTAGGAATCCAGACGTGCCGGAGTCTCCCTGGTCTGTCCCTCCGGCACCGTCCTGGTCCTCAGCCAGGATTCCAGATCTGCCGGAGCCCGTCTGGTCTGTCCCTCTGGTTACGCCCTGGACTCCTGCCAGGAATCCAGAACTGCCTGAGCCTCCTTGGCTTAACCCTCCCTGGTCATTGTCTAAGACTTCCTGGAATGTCATGCTGTCTTGGCTCCCCTTCCTCCCTCCCTCGCTCCATCCCTCCTTCCTTCCCCACTTTCTCTCTGTGTTTTGATCTTCCCGTCTTGTGTTGTCTGTTTGTCATGTTCCTGTCTTGTTCTTGTTAGGGACGCTCGTGGCGTCCCTTTAGAGGAGGGGTAATGTTAGGGTTTATGTTTATGTCTTGTTTTGTGTTACCACATGGCTTGTGATTTGTTTTACTGGCCATGTGCTTGTGCTCAAGTCATGTTTGGTGTGAGCACATGGCTTGTCATGCATGTTTCCTTGTGGCTTGTGCTCTCCTGTCGATTGTCTAGTCCCTCCCATCTTTTTACCTGATTATTGATTCATTTGCCCCACCTGTCCTCTCTCATTACCTCATTTGTTTGCTCTACCAATTTATTCTCCTTGTATTTGCAGTCCTGTGCTGGTTCGTCGTCGTATGCACACAGTGTGTTTCCCTGCTGTCCAGTCAGTCTTGTTTTCCCCCTAGGGGTAGTTTTTGTTTGTATTTTGTTTTATTTTTATTATTAAAAAAGCCCATCAACTCTGCACCTGAGTCCTCGCTCCTTTCATCACCCCCACACCTGACAGAATGTGGGTGAGTACTCTAAAGTGACACTGACCGATCATTTACGCGTATATAATGCACTCATTCAAGCTAGAACTAGGGAGGCAGCACAACACACAAAGATACCAGGTGCATTCACTCTAGAGAGAGGGGAAGAAAGACGGAGCGCAAATGAATGGGAAAGACAGCTGGATCTTGAGACAAGCTCTTTCAAAATAACGATTTTAACCACACGGCGCATTAAAAACACGACGCTGAGTGATTAACTCCCGTCAACCCAGTCACAAAATAGTCTGCACACTTATTATGATATCTTTGGTAATAAAAGAAACATATTTGAGAACTTCAGAATTTTTCAAGAATTGCACTTAGGAACATTCTTACGAACTTCTTAGAATTTATCTTAAGAATATTCTTAACTCCTTTCTTAAGAAGATTTTCGTTAATCCGGCCCCTGATCATCATCTCCCGGTGCTTTCTACAACCATATTGTGTCACAGTAATTAGCTGAATACATTAATGAATATCTTCCCAATCCTCTGTGATATCTTTGTCCATCATTATGTGTATATTTTGAGTCGCAGTTTCTCTCTGCAGATGATGGGGACAGCATCTGAAATACACAATTGAGTTAAGAGTTACAGTTACAGTGTGTATCTTCCATTTATTTATTTAAAAACAATTATGCATTTATGAAGGCCAAATTTGGCATAGATTGACAGTATGTAAGCCCTTCACAATGTTAAAAGGAAAAAGTCATGGGATAGCTTTAATGATTCTTTTTGTGATTGGGTATGTTTATGCATAGAAAGTAATAATTAAAAAAAATCCAACAATATGCATCATAAATTCAATATATTTGTTACTAATTTAGTGGAGAAGAGAAGATAAGTATCCTTAACTGAACAGAGCTGGTCACACTTACATGTTCTGTTAAACTAAAAAGAGAAAATATATGATTGGTAGGAAACCAGTTACAAATTGAAAGTAAAAATTTATAGACATTTTAAGAAATAAATAATTTACCTGTTTAGAGTGTGTTGACAGTCTGTGTAATTGAATGGCTGAGCTCAAGAAAATCAGTAATGAGGTGACTTTGACAGTTACAGATTTAAAAAAAAAAAAGAGGCGGGTATAAAGAACCATGAAGTGGTCATGGACTCAGCCACACCGGCACTCCCTCAATCCCCCAATCATCACACTCCACCCACTCGTTCACTCTCACCCGAGTTTTAATCACCCACACTGGTTAAATACACTCACCTTCTGATCCCTCATTGTCTGGTCTCGTCTTTGACTGGTTCTCAGACCCGTTGATACTCATAGAGTGTTCAACTACCTCCCCTTCTAGTATTGTTCATCGGAGTATGCTGTTTTTGTCTGTCTGTTATACGGATCCTCATCTGTTCCTGTCTCTGTCCAGTCTGCCGTTTGTCTTCCTCCTTCATCTTCAACCAGCACCGCCCTATATCATCACCAGCACGGAGAAGTCCCATTCATGCAAACTGATTGAAATGCCTACCATTTCTACGATCCGCTCCTGTATATATTACATCCTGCAAATAAACTGTGCTGATTGTTTAGTATCCTTGTCTGTTCCTATCTGTGAGTGTTACAGAAGACCAGACCATCAAAGATGCAGAATACAGCGAGGACGAGCGATTATTCATTCACCGGTTCACAACCTTTTGAACAAGATCTGAATATTCACATCATCCTTGGAAAACCGCTGGGTTGTGGTATTATTGGACATCGCTCCCCAACTCTGATGCTCCGCATCGAATGTCTGCACGCCGAAGAGATCTCTTTTCTGGTGGTGGAAGGTGTTTTGTATTTAATGTTGGTAACTGGGTTATCCTGCAGTTGTTTTCTTATGCTGTAGATGGCGTAATGTTACCATGTATACATTGAACATGTGGACAGTAAAAGAAGTCAGTTCTAAGCGTACTTGGTTTCCATTGTGTTATTTATAGCACCTCAGAATATAATGATATCCTGATAGAGAGACACAACAAAATTGGCGACGAGGTGTGGAAATATTGACTTTAACCTCAATGGAGAAGATTAACGTAAACAAGAGTACTTGCTGACATAGATGAAGAGTGCATGGTGTTGCAGAAGACACTAGCAACAAGCGAACAGTGGGCCAATTCAGGATGGCGACTATCAGGCATATTGATGCTTTTGACGAGGCCATCAAACAGTGGAAAAAATATATTGAACGGTTTGACCACTTCACAAAGGCAAATTATATCAACCAGGAGAAACTAGTACCAGTGCTGTTAAGTGTTATGGGCACTAAGACGTACTGCCTTCTACGGAACTTGATTGTTCCAGCTAAACCAGGAGAAAGAACATATCAGGAGATTGTGACGACGTTAAGTGAGCATTATTCATCAAAAAGCCCCTCATAGTAGTGGAACGATTCCGTTTCCACAAACGCAATTAACAGGAAGGGGAGACAGTTGCACAGTATGTAGCCGTATTAAAAAAATTCTCAGAACATTGTTACTTACACATTTGCAAGAAGCACTACGAGATAGATTTGTTTGTGGATTAAACAACGAGGCGATACAGAAGCGACTTTTCACAGAGGCTACGCTTACTTTTCAAAAAGCAAGAGAGATAGCTGTTGCCGTGGAAACCGTCGCCCACGAACCACAGCAGCTCAGCGGTTCCCTTAAAGTCAATGCAATGCATGTTTCCTCGCACAAACAGCAACGTAATTGTAAGAGATGTGGAAAAACTAACCACACGGACGAGGACTGCTGGTACAAGAACCAAGCCTGCCATTCATGCGGAAAAAAAGGCCACATCGGACGAATGTGCAGAAATAAATGGAACTTTGAGAGAGAAAGAAAGCACAAGAGTACGTTTATGTCAAGTAATCGACGTAATAAAGTTGATAAGAGAAGGGTAGTAGGGCAGTATCCTTGATTTCAAAAGGAAAATATGACAGTAACTTGCAGCATATTCCACTGCAGCCAACTGACATTATCTAAAAAACATACACCGGTGAAGCACTAGCGCCAGTAGGGGTTGTCAGTGTAGCGGTGAAGTTGAACAATCAGTTGGCGCGATTGCCTTTGTATGTTGTTAACAGTGATGTACCACCATTATTTGGTAGAGAATGGCTGAGAGCTATAAAGCTAAATTGGCAAGACATAAAAACAGTCAAACAGGGAGTCACAGACATTATGGAGAGTGTGTTAGAACAACACTTCCAAGATTTTGGAAAAGAACTAGACACCATGAAAGGAATCAAGGCAAAAATTACACTCAAGCCTGACCATACTCCAAAATTCTACCAGCCACGAGTAGTACCTTATGCTATTCGACCAAAAGTGGAGGAATTTGAATTTTCCCGTTTAACAGAGATGGGAGTGATTTCACCAATGCAGTACAGTGAGTGGGCCACACCGGTGATACCAGTTATAAAAAAAGATGGCTCAGTGAGATTGTGTGGTGATTATAAAGTGACACTAAACCCAGTAATTTGTGTTGATCACCACCCAATTCCACGCATAGAATATCTTTTGCATCTCTGGCTGATGGTCAATTATTCAGTAAGCTGGACTTTTCAAGCACTTACTTGCAAATGCCAGTGGCACACGAGTCGAGAAAACTACTCACCATATGCACTCAAAAAGGGGGCCCCGCCCGCTGCATTATTTCAGAAAGCAATGGATCAAATCCTTTTGGGAATTCCAAACACTCACTGCTATCTTGATGACATACTGATAACAGGACGAGATAATGTGGAACACCTCAAGACATTAGACCAAGTACTCACCAGACTGGAGAAATATGGACTGAAATTGCAGCGTAAAAAATTTGAATTTTTCAGACAGTCACTGGAGTATCTGGGTCACTACATTGACACAGCTGGATTACACAAATCACCAGAAAAGATCAAAGCCATAATGAAAGCACCTGTACCGACCAATGTAAGTAAATTACGCTCTTTTCTTGGGATGATCAACTACTATCGTTTCATTCCAAATCTGGCATCTGTTTTGAACCCCCTCAATGCTTTTTTTATGTACAGAAAAGAAATGGTGCTGGAGTGTGGCATGTGAACAATCATTTCAGAAAGGGAAGGATCTCCTTACTTCATCAGCTGTACTCACACATTATGATCCAGAATTACCCATTCGCCTCGCCTGTGATGCTTCCCCATATGGGGTGGGGGCGGTGATATCACATGTGTGCCCCGATGGGGAGGAAAAGTCGATTGCTTTTGCGTGCAGGACACTCAGTAAAGCGGATCTGGGCTCTGATATTAGCAGCCCATGTGTTATGATGAGGTGGAAGCAAGGAGGAAGCAGGATCCAATTGCAGCACACTTTATTTAATAAACTCAAACTACATAAAGACTCTGGCTAGGGCACAAGACTCAGGAACAGAACCACCAACATCAAGGTACAACAACACAACATTAAGAACTCACAAAGACTGAACAAGACACAGGGCTTAAATACATACTGGACTAACAACGAGACAAGGGACACCTGTGAACATTTAAACAATCAACCAATGACACAACAGACAGGGGAACACAAGGCAAGATCACATGACTAGAACAGGGGATCACATGACAGACAAGAACCAGGAACAAGAAACAAAACCCAAACCGTGACATAGCCCCCCCTCTATGGGCGGCTCCCGACGCCCATCAAAACAAAAAAAACACAAGTTCAGGAGGGTGGTGAGTGGAGGCGGTCTTGGGGGAGGGACGGAGGGCCAGGCTCGCACTGGGACCAGGAACCAGGACACAGGAATGGCGAGCCTGAGCCACAGAGCCTGGGTGGACCTGGCTCTTGAGCGACCAGGGCAGAGCAGGATGCGCAGGCGGTGGCCAGGGCGGTGAAGACCCCTCGGGCGGCCACGGCGGTGAAGACCCCTCGGGCGGCCACGGCGGTGAAGACAGTCCATCGGGCGGCCAGGGCGGAGAAGACAGTCCATCGGGCGGCCAGGGCGGAGAAGACAGTCCTTCGGGCGGCCAGGGCGGCGCAGACACCGGCTCAGGAACAGCAGACACCGGCTCAGGAACAGCAGACAACACACACACTGACTCTGGCTCAGGAACAGACAACACACTCACTGGCTCGGGAACAGACAACACACTCACTGGCTCGGGAACAGACAACACACTCACTGGCTCGGGAACAGACAACACACTCACTGGTTCGGGAACAGACAACACACTCACTGGCTCGGGAACAGACAACACACTCACTGGCTCGGGAACAGACAACACACTCACTGGCTCGGGAACAGACAACACACTCACTGGCTCGGGAACAGACAACACACACACTGGCTCGGGAACAAACAACACACTCACTGGTTCGGGAACAGACAACACACTCACTGGCTCGGGAACAGACAACACACACACTGGCTCGGGAACAGACAACACACTCACTGGTTCGGGAACAGACAACACACACACTGGCTCGGGAACAGACAACACACTCACTGGTTCGGGAACAGACAACACACTCACTGGTTCGGGAACAGACAACACACTCACTGGCTCGGGAACAGGCAACACACACACTGGCTCGGGAACAGGCAACACACACACTGGCTCGGGAACAGGCAACACACACACTGGCACGGGAACAGACAACACACACACTGGCTCGGGAACAGACAACACACACACTGGCTCGGGCTCAGGAACAGACAACACACACACTGGCTCGGGCTCAGGAACAGACAACACACTCACTGGCTCGGGCTCAGAAACAGACAACACACACACTGGCTCGGGTTCAGGAACAGACAACACACACACTGGCTCGGGAACAGGAACAGACTCTGGCTCGGAGACGGCCATCTTGTCCGTAGACACTGGTTCAGAAGCGGCCATCTTGTCCGTAGACACTGGCTCGGAGGTAGTGATGTGAACAGTCTCTGGTTCGGCCATCTTGTCCGTAGACACTGGCTCGGAGGCGGCCATTTTGTCCGTAGACACTGGCTTGGAGGAAGTGACATGAACAGTCTCTGGATCAGCAGAAGTGACTTGAACCGTCTCTGGTTCGGCCATCTTGTCCGTAGACACTGGCTTGGAGGAAGTGACATGAACAATCTCTGGATCAGCAGAAGTGACTTGAACCGTCTCTGGTTCAGCCATCTTGTCCGTAGACACTGGCTCGGAGGCGGCCATCTTGTCCGTAGACACCGGCTCGGAGGAAGTGACTTGAACCGTCTCTGGATCGGCAGACGTGACTTGAACCGTCTCTGGATCGGCAGACGTGACTTGAACCGTCTCTGGATCGGCAGACGTGACTTGAACCGTCTCTGGATCGGCAGACGTGACTTGAACCGTCTCTGGATCGGCAGACGTGACTTGAACCGTCTCTGGATCGGCAGACGTGACTTGAACCGTCTCTGGATCGGCAGACGTGACTTGAACCGTCTCTGGATCGGCAGACGTTACTTGAACCGTCTCTGGATCGGCAGACGTGACTTGAACCGTCTCTGGATCGGCAGACGTGACTTGAACCGTCTCTGGATCGGCAGACGTGACTTGAACCGTCTCTGGATCGGCAGACGTTACTTGAACCGTCTCTGGATCGGCAGACGTGACTTGAACAGGCTCTGGCTGGACGTGGCTGACGTGAAGCTCTGGCTGGACGTGGCTGACGTGAAGCTCTGGCTGGACGTGGCTGACGTGAAGCTCTGGCTGGACGTGGCTGACGTGAAGCTCTGGCTGGACGTGGCTGACGTGAAGCTCTGGCTGGACGTGGCTGACGTGAAGCTCTGGCTGGACGTGGCTGACGTGAAGCTCTGGCTGGACGTGGCTGACGTGAAGCTCTGGCTGGACGTGGCTGACGTGAAGCTCTGGCTGGACGTGGCTGACGTGAAGCTCTGGCTGGACGTGGCTGACGTGAAGCTCTGGCTGGACGTGGCTGACGTGAAGCTCTGGCTGGACGTGGCTGACGTGAAGCTCTGGCTGGACGTGGCTGACGTGAAGCTCTGGCTGGACGTGGCTGACGTGAAGCTCTGGCTGGACGTGGCTGACGTGAAGCTCTGGCTGGACGTGGCTGACGTGAAGCTCTGGCTGGACGTGGCTGACGTGAAGCTCTGGCTGGACGTGGCTGACGTGAAGCTCTGGCTGGACGTGGCTGACGTGAAGCTCTGGCTGGACGTGGCTGACGTGAAGCTCTGGCTGGACGTGGCTGACGTGAAGCTCTGGCTGGACGTGGCTGACGTGAAGCTCTGGCTGGACGTGGCTGACGTGAAGCTCTGGCTGGACGTGGCTGACGTGAAGCTCTGGCTGGACGTGGCTGACGTGAAGCTCTGGCTGGACGTGGCTGACGTGAAGCTCTGGCTGGACGTGGCTGACGTGAAGCTCTGGCTGGACGTGGCTGACGTGAAGCTCTGGCTGGACGTGGCTGACGTGAAGCTCTGGCTGGACGTGGCTGACGTGAAGCTCTGGCTGGACGTGGCTGACGTGAAGCTCTGGCTGGACGTGGCTGACGTGAAGCTCTGGCTGGACGTGGCTGACGTGAAGCTCTGGCTGGACGTGGCTGACGTGAAGCTCTGGCTGGACGTGGCTGACGTGAAGCTCTGGCTGGACGTGGCTGACGTGAAGCTCTGGCTGGACGTGGCTGACGTGAAGCTCTGGCTGGACGTGGCTGACGTGAAGCTCTGGCTGGACGTGGCTGACGTGAAGCTCTGGCTGGACGTGGCTGACGTGAAGCTCTGGCTGGACGTGGCTGACGTGAAGCTCTGGCTGGACGGTCTCTGGCTGGACGGTCTCTGGCTGGACGGTCTCTGGCTGGACGGTCTCTGGCTGGACGGTCTCTGGCTGGACGGTCTCTGGCTGGACGGTCTCTGGCTGGACGGTCTCTGGCTGGACGGTCTCTGGCTGGACGGTCTCTGGCTGGACGGTCTCTGGCTGGACGGTCTCTGGCTGGACGGTCTCTGGCTGGACGGTCTCTGGCTGGACGGTCTCTGGCTGGACGGTCTCTGGCTGGACGGTCTCTGGCTGGACGGGCTCTGGCTGGACGGGCTCTGGCTGGACGGGCTCTGGAACTGGTTTGACGGGACGAGATTCAGGCAGGACGGTGATCCTTGCAGACCGTACGGACCTTAGCGGGGAATCTGCCAAGCTGGACATCAGCCCTGAACGCCCATAGACCGATCCGGTGTCAGACCCGCTGACTGGCGTGACGCGGGGAAACTCAGGCTCTGCAAGTGCCGAACCGCCCAAGGAAAGGGCCAGATCAACAAATCCTTTCAGGGTCCAGCCAGTATGATCCTCCGGCATCACTTGAGCGATGTGCCAATCCAGCCCGCTACAAAACAGGTCCACGAGCTGGGCGTCATTTAGCGCTCCCAGATGACAACACGCCAAAAAGTCCCTCACATACCTCTCCAAGGGCTGGCCATCTTGAGACAGAGATGATAGGAATTTCCTTAAGGCCTGGTTGCTAACAACTGCTGGATCCATTGGCGGTGAGTTCTTCTGTTATGATGAGGTGGAAGCAAGGAGGAAGCAGGATCCAATTGCAGCACACTTTATTTAATAAACTCAAACTACATAAAGACTCTGGCTAGGGCACAAGACTCAGGAACAGAACCACCAACATCAAGGTACAACAACACAACATTAAGAACTCACAAAGACTGAACAAGACACAGGGCTTAAATACATACTGGACTAACAACGAGACAAGGGACACCTGTGAACATTTAAACAATCAACCAATGACACAACAGACAGGGGAACACAAGGCAAGATCACATGACTAGAACAGGGGATCACATGACAGACAAGAACCAGGAACAAGAAACAAAACCCAAACCGTGACACCATGACTATGTCTTTGAATATTAGAAAGCAGCCTTACATGCCAACGCAGATGGACTGTCGCGGCTGCCATTACCAGTGACACACACTGAAAAAACGGACACGGTGGATGTGTTCTATGCTGCCCAGGTAGCCACCCTGCCTGTCAGTAGTGCTGAAATTAGACATGACACCCTAAAGGATCCCACTTTGACACCTGTGCTGGACATGGTTTCAACTGGATTGTTTCAGAAATCTAAAAGGGAACCTCAAGACTTGCTACACTTTGTGACACGTCGCCACAAGCTCACAGTTGTTCAAGGATGTTTAATGTGGGGGAGTCATGTCGTAGATGGACCGGCTTCGCTACCGGGTGTTAACTGATCTGGTGTTAACTGATCTGCATTTGGCCCATCCTGGGGTGGTAAGGATGAAACATCTGGCCCGCAGCCATGTCTGGTGGCCAAGTATTGATGGAGAGATTGAATCTCAGTCCAAAGCATGCCAGTCTTGTCAGCGTATCCAAAATGCCCCCAGTCCTGCACCACTTCACCCATGGACTTGACCAGCTCATCCTTGGGAAAGGATACATGTAGATTTTGCCGGTCCCTTTGAAGGCCATATGTACTTCATTATTGTTGATGCGCACTCCAAATGGCCGGAAGTCTCAATTATGGATAGAACTACCACCAGCAAAACCATTCAGGTCTTACGAGGACTTTTCAGTCATTATGGCATTCCTAATGTCATTGTCAGTGACAACGGGCCAGAGTTTTGTGCTGAGGAGTTTTCACTTTTCCTGAAGGCAAATGGGGTGCAAAATATTCGATCTGCCCCATATCATCCCTCTAGCAATGGGCAAGCTGAACGTTTTGTCCAAACATTCAAAGACGCTCTAAAAGCTTAAAAAGGGTCAGCTTCAATCCAACAGAGACTTGATGGATTTCTGTTAACATACAGAAACATTCCGCATGCTACCACAAAGGAGTCACCTGCGATGCTATTCCTCAATCACAAACTAAGAACCCGGCTAGATCTTCTAAACCCTAGTCTTGCCAAAACAGTGAGTCAGTCCCAGGATGCCCAGCAGTTACGACGCCAAAAACACTCTAAGTTCAGTGAATTTATGTTGGAGAGTCCGTTCTTGCTCGTGACTACAGAAAGGGGAAAAAAATGGATACCTGGAGTGGTGATGTCCAAAACGGGACCTGTCTCCTACATCTTCAATGTGAGTGTTTCTGGAATCTGGAAACGTCATGTAGATCAATTACTGAAACAAGGGACTGAATCCTCTGAAACTCAGATGGAACCAGAAATTCCTGCTGGTCCTGATAATTTTCAGGCACATCCACTTCAGGAGAACATCGAGTGAAAGACTGACAATCTTGTGGAGGTGACGATTGACAAACCAGGGTCAGGCAACATTGACCAATCACCCCCGGGGACTGTACAAACGGGAGAGACTATTAAGCATTATCCTACCCGTCTCACTAGACCACCTGACCGTTATCAGGCATTCTAATATATATAAAAGGGATAGATTCATGAAGAGTAAGATGTGTCACTTAGTAGTGGTTAAAGTTGAATTCAAGAAAATAAATATTCCTTTTGTTGTGTTTGATAACCCTTGATTTAAGTTGGGAGGAAATGTTATGTATTTAGTGTTGGTAACTGGGTTATCCTGCAGTTGTTTTCTTATGCTGTAGATGGCGTTATGTGACCATGTATACATTGAACATGTGAACAGTAAAATAAGTCAGTTCTAACGAACTCGGTTTCCATCGTGTTATTTATAGCACCTCAGAATATAATGATATCCTGATAGAGAGACACAACAAAAGAAGGGTCCACTGCAGATATCATCCTGGTATGCCCCTGGTTAAACCATCACAGTCCACAAATCAACTGGGCCACTGGGGAAGTCCAGCGATGGGGAGAGATATGCCACGAAACCTGTATCTCCTCCATTGTCAAGAAACCTTCTCATCCAGCTCGTTCATCCAATAACTCTCAAACCATCTTCTCGCTGAACTTAACATCCATTTAGAGTCCCCATGTGACCAACCAGATGGAGATTCCTTCAGAATACGGGGAGTTCCAGGATGTTTTCATTAAACGACTGGCAACCAAGCTACCACCTCACCGGCCATGGGACTGTGCCATCGACCTGCTACCTGGGGCCACTCTTCCTAAGGATAAAATCTACCCTTTGTATATCCCGGAGCAGAAGGCCATGGAGGAATACATCAAGGAGTAGTTGCAACAACAGTTCATAAAACCATCAACATCACTTGCCGCTTCCAGCTTCTTCTTCGTTGGGAAGAAGGACCGAGTTTTCGCTACCTTCTCCCGCCGCTTCATCAAGAATTACAGTCTCCTAATCTTACCACTCACCTCTCTGCTCAAGCATCGACCTAAGTCTCTGTCCTGGATACCATCAGTCACGGAAGGTTTCAACCACCTACGAGAAGCATTCAACACCGCTCCTATCCTCACTCACCCGAACCCCAACCTTCCTTTCGTCATTGAAGTGGTGATTGGAGCGATGCTTTCGCAGCAGCAGGGTGAGCAACAACAATTATTTTCTAAGAAGCTGTCCCCGGCAGAGCAAAACTACGATGTGGGAAATCGTGAGCTCCTGGCAATCAAGCTAGCAGTGGAAGAATGGCACCACTGGCTGGAGGGAGCCAATCACAGGTTTGAAGTCATTACGGATCACCGGAACCTGGAATACCTTCGAGAAGCCAAGAGACTCAATCCTCATCAGGCCCGTTGGGCACTTTTCTTCACTCATTTTGACTTTTAGTCACCTACCGACCTGGAAGTAAGAAATGCAAAGATGCCTTATCACGTCTCTATCACACTGATCCTGAAACCAAACCTCCGGAGACATCCTCCCTCCAGCCATTGTGGTAAGTCCCATTCAGTGGGCCCTTGACGAACAGATTAGCCACGCTCACCGAACCAGCTCCGCCGAGAGGTCCGGAAGAAGAAGAAGTATTATTTATATAGCGCCTTTCCGTAGCTCAAGGTCGCTTTACATTGTACATTACAATACATTTACACACCCTTACACACATTACAAACACGTAGGACACATGTAGTCACATTATCCAAAATACATGTTAAATAGATATGTTTTTAGCTGAGTCTTGAATGTAGCCACAGATGAGATATTACGAAGTTTAAAGGGGTAGTGAATTCCATAATTTAGGAGCATTAACACTAAATGACCTTGCACCTACAGTAGACAACCGGAAACGATTGATGGACAATAAACCAAGTTCAGCTGATCTAAGAGACCGAGCAGGGCGGTAAGAGTAAAGTAGATCTGACAGATATAGAGGTGCAAGACGTTAGAAGACGTTAGTCATCTTAAAATGAATATGTGATGCCATGGGTAGCCAGTGAAGGTCATGAAGCAGAGGAGTAATGTGAGCAGAATGCCTGGTGGAGGTGAGAACACTTGTTGCTGAGTTTTGAACATACTGTAATCTTGAAAAATGTTTTTTGGGCAGACCAAGAAATAGAGCATTGCAATAATCCAGACGTGATGTGATTAATGCATGAATTAATGTTTCAGCATAAGCTAAAGTGAGAAAAGATTGAAGACGTGCAATATTACGAAGGTGGAAAAAAAAGAGTTTTTAACAAGAGAAGAATAGTCAGAGCCAAAATATAGAGTTGAGTCGATCAAGACACCTGTCACGGGTGTGGTGCAGGCAGAAGAAGAAGAAGGTCAAAAGTTCCAATTTCAAAAACTTTTACTTTCAATATAACATATAATATAACTCGCACGGATACAGACAGACAGACGGGCAGAAGGTTCCCCCACACACACGCTAAATAAAACGTAGAACAGACGAAGAGTGAATTAACTGAAGGTAACTAAATACAGACACTAATTAACATTGATTGAGTGAAGACAGGTGAAACAGATGATGATTAACTAGTGTGATGAGTCAGCTCAGAGAGGAAATATTAATAATCAATAATAACTGGTTATGATTAATTATGCATATTTGGGTCAGTTAATTGTATTAACTTGATGTAGATAACTTAATATTACAATCACTTAATCAGTTCGTCCAACGAACTCTTGATTATTCATTTATTCTAAGAAAAGGGTATCTTCCATGGCCATGGAAGATTAATTATTTCTTAGCATGAATAGTGCTTTGAGCATGTAACAAGATAAAAAATTGTATAAGAGACTTTGTTTTTGCAAGCAGTGAAGTCGAACCAAATACATGTTGTGCACAAGTTTTATTAACTAAATCACGAACATAACTAAACTAAACAAACATACATACATGTATACATAAATAGGTGGTGAAAGTGACAGAATGAAACCGGAGGTAGGAAATGGAACTTTGGAAAAGATCCATTTAACCATGAAAAGAACCATCAATATTATCATTTTCAAAGCACATTTTAAAATTGATACTTGCATTGCATGGCTTTGCAGTGGACACAATTCTTGAAGTTGTTGAAAATTGACGTCGTTGACGGTTCCGTGAGTGTCAAATGTTGAAGTTGCAACCGTTTCCTTATCCGTTGGATGAAGAAGATGATGAACTTGCATGGGTAGTTCGACTCTGTTCTGGTTGGAGGTTTTCTCTCTCTCCATGAGCACATGGCTGGTTGAGTCAAGGCCAGGGGAGTGTTGTCCCCAGTATCAGCAGAAGCAGTGTTGCGGCCGGATGAGAAAAACTAAGAGAGCGAGGTCACTGTGGACTGTCTCTAATAAAAGCCTGAGGAGAAAGTCCCACCTCCGAGTTTGCTTTACCAATGAGAAGGGTGGACTTTCTGGTGGGAGTTTCCTCTGTGGGCAAGATTTATGAGTCTTTGTCCTAAGTGTGGTTGGACCTCTGCCTTACCCTTTTTCTGTTCATTGATGCTCAGATATATATAACAAATCCACACTGTAGTCTAAGATAAGGGGATGCACATCAAAGTGTGAGTCATTAAATGAAGATTAATTAGGTAGGAGACATGATACAGGTGAGGTTACATTGACCGTTGGTTGGTTGTATAATATAACACATACCATAGTATATACATAATAGTACACAAGACAGTGAATCATTTACACAGTTGCTGGGATGCATGTTCATTTATAGATCAGTTAGTCTATGATTAATGCAGCAATGTCTGTATTAAAGATTGTTTCTTTCTTCCCATTGTCTCTCTCTTGCGCATGTGGCCAAATTCCTTTTTACAGCAATAAAAGCAACTTATCTGATCGTATCCATGGTAACCCAAAGGCCCCTCTTGCACCCGCTAGGGGGGTGGGGCCACAGGTCCCAGAGTGAGCTTTTAAAGATTATCTGTTAACCATAACAAATAATTGTGTCTGGTCCGGGTGGGAGATGTGACCAGGGTGGAGCCAGAGAGCTGACGAACCTAGGAAATGCCCAGGGTCCAGCAGGACATGGTGACGCCGCTGGCTCTGGTGACAGAAGTGCAGGCGGGGACACAGAAGGGCATGGGGAAGACAGAGGGAGGACCAAAGGGGAACTGAAAGGAGTGAGGAGTCCAACAGAGCGGGGGGTATGAAGGGACGAGGCGTAGCCAGAGGAGAAAAGTCCAGATGTGAGGGAAGGTCGACGAATGACCAAAGTGGATCCGGGGGGACGAGGGAGCCTGGCAGAATTAGGGAACTGAAGGGCCACGGTGGAGCTGAGGGAGGTAAGAGCCAAGGTGGAGCAGATGGGACGAAGACAGGGCTGACGTGAAGCTCAGGCTCGGCAGGGCTGACGTGAAGCTCAGGCTCGGGCGGGCCGACATGAAGCTCAGGCTCGGCAGGGCTGATGTGAAGCTCAGGCTCGGCACGGCTGACGTAAAGCTCAGGCTCGCCAGGTTTGACGTGAAGCTCAGGCTCGCCAGGGCTGATATTAAGCTCAGCCTCGCCAGGGCTGATGTGAAGCTCAGGCTTGAAGCTCAGGCATGACGTGAAAATCCGGCTGGTCAGGCATGACGTGAAGATCTGGCTGGTCCGGCATGACGTGAAGATCAGGCTGGTCAGGCATGACGTGAAGATCAGGCGAATCAGGCATGACCTGAAGATCAGGCTGTGATGGTGGTTGAGTGACTGTCACCATCAGCCTTACTCACTGTGAAGGCTGAAACACTCAAAAAGCATGTGGTCCAAATATTGGGCAAACGTGCCTGGAATTGCCGCCGCTGGAGCTTGCTGGTACAGATGTACGTCCAATCTGCACCAGAATACGGTTTTTAGGACGTCATCTGCCCAGCTTACCCCATGAGAAATCTCCAGGAAGCTAGCGACATATTCCTCGATGGAGCGGCAGTCCTGTAAACAGTGTATCAGACGATTGGCTGGGGTTGAAAGGAAGCGGGTCACTTCCATGCTTCTTTTTAAGTCCGTTCTTCTGTCACGGTGTGGTGCGGGCAGAAGAAGAAGAAGAAGAAGAAGAAGAAGAAGAAGAAGAAGAAGAAGGTCAAAAGTTCCAATTTCAAAAAACTTTTACTTTCAATATAACATATAATACAACTTGCAGAGATGCAGACATGCAGAAGATTCCCACACACACGCTAAACACAACGTAGAATGGACGAAGACTGAATGAACTGAAGGGAACTAAATACAGACACTGATTAACATTGAGTGAAAACAGGTGAAACAGATGATGATTAACTAGACTGGTGATACAAATGAAGACACGTGACATGAAGAAGGCAGACAACTGTGACAACAGCAAGGTTACGAACAGATGATGAAGGCTTAACATGAACTCCATCACTATCAAAGGACCGGTCCATTCTTTTGACTGAGGCAGCAGAGCCAATCACCAAAAGTCAAACACAAAAGAATCATTTCAGCATATAAATGGACAAAAAAAATACAACTTTTTACCCTTTTCTTGTTGTTTTACACAAAATAAAAATTAATAATGTAGGAAATAGTCTCAAGGCACTTAAAAAAAAAAAAAAACAACAACATCCGTTTTTCCATATAATAATAACTTAACCAGAGTCGGGGCCACAGCAGATCTACTGGAGGGGCTTTGGGTATATATATATATATATATATATATATATATATATATATATATATATATATATATATATTTATAGCCAGAATTTTATATATACAGGCCTATTCTGAGTTTCGGTTCATTTAGGCTATGAGAGGAGCTCCAGTTCACGCGCCGGCACCTCCGTTTCTTATCTGTCGTCTGCTATATTTACTTCTTATTTATTAAATCCAGGCAATTGGTTGATTAAACATTGATTAAAATTAAGATACAATTAATACAAAACGAAATTCAGGTTAAAGAAAGGTTTTGTGCTTTCTGTTTGATGTCTCTGTGAAAGTTTTAAAGCATCTTTTAGTGCCGCTTTCAGAGCGCTCACGTCCGTAACGGAGAACACGTCCGTAACATTGTTTTTTCCTCATAAATGCTAACACGAAAAAAAAAATAAATAAATGAATATTTTATGTACTGTGGAGACTGAGAGCCAACCTCTTACTTTGGTTTGCGCAGTGTAATTCACATAATCACTAAAACATATTTTGCCCCCTTAGTTATTATTATTTTATTTTTTAAGCAATCAGAAATCTGAGCTAGCCTACTTTTGAAACATCTCGCGCCACGGATGTAACAAATACTAATAAACAAATAATACAGTAAATTAAACATCTCCAGTTAACTAGCAGAGCATTCATTTCATTCGTTTGTTAAATAAGATGCGATCTAGCACGCTGAAATGAGTTTTTTTTTTTTTATCAAATGATCAAAGTGCTCGTTGCCGCTGCGATTGGTGTGGATACAGTGTTCTCTTGTGGCTTGTGCGGAGACTCTCTATTCGTTCAGGATATATCACAAAGTAAAACGCACACAAACCCTGTTTGATATACAACCACTGATAAACATAATTAGTTTTAATGAGGAAATACAAACCATTGAAACCATTGAAATACAAACAAAAATAAGTCGGATCGGATCTATGTATTTCTTCACGTAAAAATTCTCGCCACCAACACTTATTAGATCTCGTTAAACGAAAAATTAAACACAATGTACTATTTAAATCGATTGCTGTCCCACCCACTATTTAATATTAAAAAAATAACTAAAAGGGATATTTTATTGGGCCACGCCATGGCCTGTGGTAGGAGGGGCATCAATGACCGCTAGGGGGGGCACGGCCCTCGAATGCCCCACCACAGGGCCGGCCCTGAACTTAACCAAGAATAAAATCTTGGACCTCGTTAATATTACATCTCCATTGTGCCATCCTTAGGGCCAAATTCTATTATTCATTTCAGAAAATCTACACAATGTCAAAGAAGTAAAACAATGTAAACTCACAGTGATCCCAATACAGCTCAAAGCATTGCGGGAGTTCTTGAATCAGCAGTTTGTCAGCAAAATGACTTGACTGAATTGCATATCCTGCATATCCTTCATAACCACAGGTTTAAAGACTCTCATCGGGGACCAGGAGCTGTGTGTGCAACAAACAATCAGTATCTGTGGTTCAGTAGTGGCACAGAGGCCCAGACTGAATAATCAGCCTCTCTGTTAATATCCTGCCAGACAGAGCATTGAGCCAGAGCCAAACTCCCTTGCACATCTCACAGGGTGGGAGCTTTTCTAATTATTTGCATTCAAGGCCATGCCTGATCTCTCTTTTTGGATGATCTATTGTGCATTTTTAAAATTAATTGTTGAGGGGGGAAAAACTTTTGTATGATTTATTTTATAACATTAAACTTTTCAAATCCTGGAGAAAATCCTGTTTAAATTTTAACAATAACATTTTAACTTTGCATTCAATGTAAGACGGAGATGTTATATTACCTTTAATCCCTTATTGTATTTCCTAAATGTGACAGTTGAGGCCTTGAGACAAGAACCATAAGTTCATATTTTAAAATTTTGAATAACATTTTTTTAATTTGGACTGTGAACATTATATTATATATTTTTTATTTTACTTGAAGATAGAAAACAAAAGCTTCCCACTTCTAATGAGATAAGATTTTTCAGTGTCAATCTTAAAAATAAAAAGTTTAATTTAAATTTCTGGAATGTGAAAGAACTGTATATGTCCAGCAAATGTTGAATAACAGTATAAGTCCAATTCATCATATAACTTTAAACCACTGGGGATCTGATTCCTTTATCTTAGTTTTAATACAGTAACAGAACCTTAAAGAAAATATTAAGCATTTCTTTCTTTCAATTTCTTTTTTTTTGCTAATGTAAATCACAGAATACAGACAATACAGTACGAATAATGAAATATAAACATATAAACAGAAAATAAACATCAGCACAAACAATAAACCGTACATACTTACAATAAACAATTCATATAAACAATTAACAACAGTAAGAATGGTAAACAATGCATATTTACAATACAGATACACATTATCATTCCATGCTATGGTTCCATACTACCTCCATGCTAGTTTACCATGTACATCTTCCTTTTTTTTTGTTCCTTTAACTTTTATAATAGTGCAAATAAACAGACAACCTAAACAACATTGACCTCGCTTAGAGAGGGCATAAATAATCACCCCATTCATAAATAAATACCTATAAATTACCTAAATACCTAAATATGTTATGGACAATGTATCTAATTAAAATCATGCATGTAATAAAAAGTTAACAAACGGAAAACACTAGGCTATATAAAACCTGCCTGTAGGAGACTGTTGGTCAGTTGAAAGACTGACATAAATGTGCGCTTACAAACAGCAAGTATTTGGCCTCCTTGTTGCACATGCTACTTGAAGGTGTACTTCCTCTTAGGAGCCTCAGTGTCAGGCCCACGTGTTCTTCTGCGACTCACCTTGTGCTAGAAGTAAAAAGACATTAAGTAAAAAGACATTTACCATAGCGGACCAAAGACAGGCTAGCTGTCTTGCAGAGCTGTGAAGTAATTAAGTACGTGAGTAGGCTTTGGTTAGGAGAATGAATAAGCCATGTGTGTGCCTTTTAGGGGACCAAAGCACTGTGGTCTGTAATGCACTTGGTGGCCTACTTGATGCCCATCATCCTTCATCCATCCTCACAACATTTAACATTTACAGTGATTAGGCACATGTGCAGTCTTAGTGAATTGAAGGGATACAGTAGAGACAGCCTCTCGTAAGAGACAGCATAAAACTCTGTAAAGAGATGGAGTTTTCTTTGGGACACGTCTCCTTGCACACCTTGCCCTTAACAGAAACAAAGTCACATTAGCGTTTTTAGCTATAAAACACTTTAGAGCTATTAAAAGGCTTATTAAGGTTACTAGCTAGAATATATAACAGTGTACACAATCAATAAATGGTAATTCTAATGTTAGCCTACGTGATGCAGCTAGGCTGGCTTTAGGGACGAACCTAAAACATTTCAATTCATTTCTCCGTGGTTATAAGGTAGAGACATGCTTAAAACGTCCCCTGAATCCTCATTTTCTCAGGTTTCATGACTTAATCTGTTAAACAGAGTGAGCTATATGAACTGTAGTAGACGACGCCCAGTAGCCTACACGCCCCTCTGACTGTAACCTCTATCTTTAGGTAGATACTTTGTACATATACGGTTCTTTCCTTGTTTTAGCTCTCCTCTTCGGTTCACAACACATGTGGTTTCCCAGCAACCCCTAAATGACTTCCTTGCTCTGTCCTTCCATAATTACTACGTCATTTATTACCTTCACATCTATCCAATCACGTCCTTATGCTCTCTGTATAACAGATTGGTACTTACACACATTTGAGTTCTTAGATACTGTCTGCTTTAACTACCACCATCCTCCCCACCACCACCAGGATGGTCCTGTCCATACCTCCCAGGGGGTCGGCTGCGCCCCTGCCTTCGTCTTAAGGCACGAAATGCAGATCTGCTACCCTCGGATTATGGACTACGTACAAAGTACGCCAAAAATAACTCTATAAATAATTGCTTGCTGGTGTCACGGGTTGGTGTAGGCAGAGGAAGACGAGAAGTCAAATTTCCAAGAACAAAACTTTTAGTTTTAATAATAATTCTCAGGGTACAAACAGGCAGACGAAAAACACTCTTGTGAAAACAACTCGTAACATAGACATTAACAAGGTAACATCTACATCAACATCTTACAAGGACCGACAAGGACAGACTGAACAGAAGCAAACTAAATACAAGCACAAATCAAACATAACAAGGTGAAGACAGGTGACACGGATGAAGATAACGAAGAACAGGCTGGTAAGTGAGGGAGTGAGTACAGGTGTGGAGACAAGGAGGATTCTGGGGAGTGTAGTGCAGACTCAGACAGACAGGTGCAGACGAAGACTGTGACAGCTGGGCTGTTGTAAGACTGGAAAAACTGGAAGGACTTTAAGAGAGGGCCACTCTCTGAGAAAACAAAGGAAATTAACATTTGAACTCCCCCTCATGCATTATTGAGACGAAGGTCTCACCTCCCTCATCCTAATCTACATTTATCTCCCCCATTCTTCATCCTGGCAGAGATCTCCCAAACTCACACAAGAATCTAAATGGTTCAATGTGAATGATTATCATCAAGGTTTATACATGTTTGGTATTATTTGAAATGTCTCGGTGCGACTGGTACAATTGTCTCATTCCCAAAGAAGTAAATCAAAAGGTAATAAAGTTCTTAGGAAGTTTAGAAATATCTTCCACACTGGAGGGTGTGTCTTTGAGTTAACACCCTCTGACCATTGGACTGAATGCTAATTTTCCACTGCTAGCAAATGGTGACTTACAGGTAAATTCCACTGTGGATGATGTTTAGATTTGAAATGAGGTCTGGGTATATAATGAAACGCAGCGAGAGCTCGGGGCTCTTTTCTGTATCCAGATCAGCCCGTGAGGTCAAGAGCCGAGTCTCTCTGCCTCACGTATTTCTTGTCGGGTATTTTCCTCTTTGTTCTAGAGCATTTGATGTTTTGCATTGATTACCTTGGAATTGATCATGGAATTGTAATGATACATTTACCTGACATATTAAATTGTGATATTTGATTATTCTAATTGACTTTGACATTATTTTCATTCAAGAGTTTAAAAGAATAGTAAAACATTCGCTCACATTTAATGATGCACATTTATGGAGTCAGATGAAATAACGAGTTAATACATATGAGAAAATGTATTGCATTTAACCAAAAATACTTTGCCGCGAGAAAAGACAGTAACACGCAAAGACCTTCACCGCTAATTCGAATACCGCCATTGGATCGAGTTAGATGGCCTTACACTGTCAATAAATGAATGCTTTGTTACATCATTATATCTCCCAAGTCCCAAGTCCCAAGTATCTCCTGGTAGAACTATAAGACATATCTTTAGTGTTTCTATTAGTCAAGTCAAGTCAATTCAAGTCACCTTCATTTATAAAGTGCTTTTAACAGTATGGATTGTTTCAAAGCAGCATTAAAGTGATAATAGAAATTACGTAACAGATTGTTTAGGCTTTACCACAGCTCTAGGACAAGGCTATTGTCCAGCTAAAGATAGTCTTGACTGATTCACCTCCCTTGCGAAGATCATTAGTTATTAACTTAGGGGCCGCTAACATGACACAATTATAACAGAAAAACTCCTAACGCATTCCGGCTGCCCATCCGCACAAAATAGCGCCTGGTCTCTCGAGAACGCACTCCCTGAAATAGGTTCGAAGGTGAAAACGATTATCCGTTTTCTCTGAGCAACTCTCAAAAACGCAAACCCGCGAAAAAGCAGACAGCGTGCACATGTGCATCACGTTTATTATATACTGTTTGTATTTTTTTAAACAATATCTAATATTATTATCTAGTACATGTGTAAAAAGTCAGTTTTTCAAAAAAGTACAATATTTGCCTCTGAGAAGAAGGGGAGTTGAATAACAATCTAAAGTACTTCAAAATTATACTTTCAAAGTTTTATATATAAAGTCCAGCAACGGCTGTACAGAGGTGCATCCTCTGAAGGCCGCGTCGGCCGCGCACTTTGAAGGACGCGGCTTTCAAAAGATGCTGCCCCTGAATTGAGACACAGCTAAAGAGTGAAATGGAGGTCTGCGCTCTTATACAGGTCCTGATTGGAATGCTAATGAGGGACAGGTGCAGGTTATCAGTATTCAGGTGAGAGTGAGCGTTGGGTGTGTGAGACAGTGGAGCCTGGTGAGACCGTGACAGTTCCCCTGAGCGTGGTGCTCGGGTCACAGGGGATGCGATTCATGAAATAAAGGGTTGGGTCCAGGATTTCATCCCTGGGGACCCATTATCTTTCCTCAGGTCTGTACCCCTCCCTGTCATGATTCTGCCTTAGTGTTCTTGATTTTCCCTGGTCGTGAGGCAGGATCATGACAGAATCATGCTTTGTGTACAAGCACATGGCCTTTTGCTTGGGCCATGTGCTTGTGTTGTCTCGTTACGTAACCCCGCCCCCTTGTTATCCTCGTCTTGTCATTATTGGCTAGTCAGTTTCACCTGTCCTTGTCATTAGTGTTCCCTTTATAATCCCCTTGTGTTTGCTGTCCTGTGTCGGTTCATTGTTTGACTTGTCATATGTTGTGTGAGTCATTGCTAGATTTACCTGTGAGTACCGTTTGAGAGTTTTGTGTAGTGTATTTCTGATCCTGTTTCTGTTATTAGTTTATAGTCTAGTTTGTCAAGTGTTAGTCTAGTTTAGTCTTCCCTTGTCAGAGTTGTCCTTGTTTTACCCCCTCGTGGGTTTTGTTTTCCCTGTTTTCTGTCTGCAATAAACGTTCTGTGTTTGCATACTGTCTGCGCCTGGGTTCATCCGCCAACCACATGACACTCCCAGTCAACGAGGTATTCCAGTCAGCTTCCATGGCGTCGGGAGTCAGGGATTTCTCTCTCGCCATTGACGGTTCCGTTGCCCAGGATTAGAGGAAGAGGGGGTTTGTCTATGAGACCAGGCTCTGTGGGAAAATCAGAAATAGGATGGTGGTAAGGCTTGAACAGAGAGACATGGAAGGTACAGTGAATTCTATAGTGGGGTAGTAGGTGCAGTTCATAAGTGACAGGGTTTATTTGACAGATTATGGGGAAGGGACCAATGTATCGGGGACATAGGTTCTTGCTGGGCAGGCGCAGTCTGATGTCCTGTGTGGAGAGTCACACCTTCGGTCAGGGCTGGTAAGTAGGTAAGTAGGAATATTGGTCCTCCGACCTTGGACCTTCTGATAGCGCACTGCCCGGTGAAGGTGGTTGTGAGCTGTGTCCCAGACCCTCTCACTCTCATGGAATCAATGATTGACAGATGGTACTTTTGAGGGTTCCCTGGACCATAGGAACAGAGGGGGTTGGAGTACTCGTTGAAACGAAGTCTGGTTGCTGGCTGGTGGAGGAAATTCTGGGCGTAAACTATTTGGTAATTTACCTGATGGTAAATGGCATTTTTTTTTAAATGGCACATTCCTGGCATCCTTTGAGGAACCTTCTGATTTCCTGTGCCATGTATGGCCACCAGAACGGATCTTGTTGCAGCGAGAGGGTTTGATTGGTCCCAGAGTGACCAGTGGCCACGGGGGAATGAGCATACTTTATGAGAGGGAGGCATTGAGGTCTGGGTAGGTAAGTGTCATCCGGGAAATACCCCGGCAGAGCAGGTTCGGTGGCATTGGTATCACTGGTTTGGACTGATAATGAGACTGGCTGAGAGGACAGGTTCTGGATCCTCAGTCGTTTTATCTGGAGCATGGAGATGGGACAGGGCATCGGCTTTGACATTTTGGTCCATGGACGATAGGAGAATGAAAAATCAAAACGTGTGAAAATAATCCCCATCTTGCCTGTCTGGGGTTCAACATTTTGGCTTCTCTAAGATGTTCAAGGTTGTGATGGTCGGTGAGTCCTATAAAGGGTGACAGGCTCCCTACAGCCAATGCCTCCATTCCTCCAGAGCTAGCTTGATGGCGAGGAGCTCACGATTTCCAATATCGTAGTTTTGCTCTGCCGGAGTGAGCTTCTTGGAAAAGGCACATGGATGGAGTGGAGCACACCCCTGCTGCTGTGAAAAAATTGCTCCCACACCAATTGTTGAAGTGTCAACTTTGATCACGAATGGGTTGTTTGGATCAGGATAGATCAGGACTGGTGCACTGGTGAAGGCATCTTTCAATATTTGCAACAGCTTGGGTGATTGTGGGGGTCCAGGACACAGAATTGGGCATGCCTTTCAGTAAGGTGGTGAGTGGAGTGGTAATGAAAGTTGTGAGGCTCGTTTGGGGTAGAAGACGTCACTGAAGCGGGTATAGCAGGCTGGAATATCCACTGACTGCTGCTCCACAGGGCTCTTGATGGAGGTAGAGTTAATCTAGAGGATCTTGGGGTTGGAAGGAATAGGCCGAGGCAGGTCAGAGAAACATTGATCGGACTAGAAAAGGATGGGATTGTGGGTCACCAGCCATGGGCACCCTAGTATAATGCCCGCGGTGTGCTGTTGTAAAATAAAGAAAACAAACAGAGTGCACTTTCTGCCGTTTCATTCTCTGCAAACTTTTTTTCTGAAACGCGTTTAAAAAATGAACTGAATGAGACCACACAGACATGAGAGATATGTCTTTAGGAAGCTTGAAGTGTCTACTTTTAAATGAAGTAAGTTATATCGAAAACAATTATTCTCTGTATATATAATCCATATGAAACCAACGAGAGGTAGAGTTTTTCACGCATCTTGCTCATTATCTTTAATGTGACCACACCCATACGCTGTGCAGCCTTCACATGCAAATCGTCCACGTGTAAACGTGTACATGTAAATGCCCCATCATCTCGATAAATAAAGCATCAATCTTCATCCTTCTTCTGCTTTTCATCGAGTTTGAAAGACGTGCTGTGAGTTTACCTTGAATTTACCTCAGAGGAAGAACGCGATTGATCCAGCGGAGGTGAGTAATTTATTCCTACTTACATTAGTTAATGTGTTATTGTTACATAAACTTGAACACATTTTACAAGTTGAACTATTACCAGACTAAAATATGTCGATGGAAACATGTTGAAATTTGCCATCCATTTAATCCTACCCCACTTTAAAATAACATTAAAATTTAGCATGCATTTCTAGCAGGTAAAATGCAGTAAATATAAGACATCCTATCATATTTCCTCATCTTTCGCGTTCAAAACTGACTGCATCCACACAAGCAGAGTGCAGATTGCGTGCAGAGTCTACTGCCTTAGCAAATTGCATAAATTAATCCCGTTCTTGCCAATGTGTCTTTGTAAAAATGGGGATTTAGCAATAAAGCATGAAGAACAAATATAGACACAGACTGTGCATAGAGATCGATTTAAGATTCAAACTCTCTTCAGAACAAAAACATATCACACAGGTGAGTTCTTGTTTTAAAAGTTGATCATATATTATACGAGCAAAAGAATGCATTTCCCGAATTGCAAATGTGACATTGATTTGAACAGTTCAACAAACAAAAGGGTAATATTACGTGATATTTATATTAAACACATTATTATCAGTATTTTTTGCTCTATGTTGCAATGAAATAATAGTTCTAATGAAAGCCACAGCAGAACTGCAGCACACAACGGTGTTTCATGAACGAATCCACGGCTTTTTA
Source organism: Siphateles boraxobius (assembly GCF_051911475.1). Lineage (NCBI taxonomy): Eukaryota > Metazoa > Chordata > Actinopteri > Cypriniformes > Leuciscidae > Siphateles > Siphateles boraxobius. The sequence continues at coordinate 248,080 of NW_027508721.1, read as the reverse complement.
ACAAATCGTGAGAGTAAATGATTCAATGACCCATTTATAAGTACAGCTACTTGCTTCATCACTAAATTAATGATTGACTCGATGACTCATTCATTGAGACAGTGACTTACCGCCACCAACTGGCAGTTTTAGTTTAATATTTAAACGTATCACTTCATTTTTACCATCATTGCATATTTCTCTATTGAACTTTTTTATTTATTTAAAGCATTTCTTATTTTATAAAGGTATTTGTATAGGTAAAAAATGCTCTGTAAAAATCGATTTGAGGGGGCAAATATTGTCCCTTAAAGAAAAAAAAATATCTGCAGTCTAAGTGAAAGAGAGGGGGTATGCAGAAGGTTGTTAAATGCCTCACCGTACGAGACTCTAAAAAGTTTGAGAACCACTGCGCTATAATATAAAACACAGTACAATATAAAAGTCATGAGTGTTTACACTTAAAGGGGTCATATAATGCCATTTTTGTACAAGTTAATATGAATCTTTAGGGTCTAAATGAAAACTTTGTAATATACTTTTATTATAAACTATCATTAGTATTGTAAGAAAACACTAATTTTACAGCACGCCGTTTCTGTTTTCAGCACGCCGTTTCAGTGCATATGCCTTTAAATGATAATGAGCTTTGCTCACTCCGTCACTCTGTTCTGTGGGGCGTTTTGACAATGCATGTGTAGTGTTGCCTTGACAACAGTTGAGGGTATATTTTGCAACAAGAATGGCAGCGGGAGTCTCTGAGGACACACCTGTTCTACCATACCAATTTGAACCATAGTCGGACCCGGAACAAGATGACGGCCCAGAAGAAGTTCGACAATTAAGGCTCAAACAGGACGTTTCTGAATGGTTTGTTAACGTAATGTCACTTTGATCTATTTTTGTAACTTATGTACTGGCAGGGTAACTTAGAGTAGTGAGATACAGATGCTAACGTTATGTGTTTACTGATGTATAGGTTAGTTCGTTGACAGATTGATGTTGAAAAACTTTTTTTTTGGTAAATGTAGGCTTGTCAGTGATGCGTAACTGTCACGGAACGTGCAAGGCAAAAAAAAGGTGTGAGGACTCAAATGCAAGAGAATTGTTAATTTATTACAAAAATAAACAAACACAAAGCAAAAACCCACGAGGGGGAAAAACACAATGAATAAAAATGAAACAACTAAACCTTAACATTAAGCAGATCACGGGGAACGGGGAATCACGGGGAACAGGAGACATTAGACAAACAATCCGACAAAGACTGCAAACAAGAGGAGACTTAAGAAGGGAACAAATCAAGAGGGGACAGGTGAAGAACTCAAACAATAATCAGGTAACGAGGGGGAGGGATCAGACAACGACCAGAGCACATGGCCCAAAATAACAAAACACCCATGTGCAACACAAGACAGGACAGGCATGTGACACTACCCCCTCCCTACGGAGCGGCTACCAGATGCTCCATAAGACCAGGGCGGGACAGGTAGGAAACACCAGGTCGGGACGGAAGGAAACACCAGGGCGGTACGGGAGGGACAGACCAGGGCGGTACGGGAGGGACAGACCAGGGCGGTACGGGAGGGACAGACCAGGGCGGGACGGGAGGGACAGACCAGGGCGGGACGGGAGGGACAGACCAGGGCGGGACGGGAGGGACAGACCAGGGCGGGACGGGAGGGACAGACCAGGGCGGCACGGGAGGGACAGACCAGGACAGACCAGGGCGGGACGGGAGGGACAGACCAGGGCGGGACGGGAGGAACAGAATGCTTACTCCTGGGAGGCCAGGGCGAAGCAGACAGTCCATCAGGCGGCCAGGGCGAAGCAGACAGTCCATCGGGCGGCCAGGGCGAAGCAGACAGTCCATCGGGCACCCAGGGCGAAGCAGACAGTCCATCGGGCGGCCAGGGTGAAGCAGACAGTCCATCGGGCACCCAGGGCGAAGCAGACAGTCCATCGGGCGGCCAGGGCGAAGCAGACAGTCCATCGGGCGTTCAAGGCGAAGCAGACAGTCCATCGGGCACCCAGGGTGAAGCAGACAGTCCATCGGGCGGCCAGGGCGAAGCAGACAGTCCATCGGGCGTTCAAGGCGAAGCAGACAGTCCATCGGGCACCCAGGGCGAAGCAGACAGTCCATTGGGTGGCCAGGGCGAAGCAGAAGACCCATCAGGCGGCCAGGGCGAAGACACCCAGGAACAGCAGACACCGGCTCAGGAACAGCAGACACCGGCTCAGGAACAGCAGACACCGGCTCAGGAACAGCAGACACCGGCTCAGGAACAGCAGACACCGGCTCAGGAACAGCAGACACCGGCTCAGGTACAGCAGACACCGGCTCAGGTACAGCAGACACCGGCTCAGGTACAGCAGACACCGGCTCAGGAACAGCAGACACCGGTTCAGGAACAGCAGACACCGGCTCAGGAACAGCAGACACCGGCTCAGGTACAGCAGACACAAGAACTGTAACAGTCACAAGAACAAACACAGAAACAAACACTGGCTCTGGCGCTGGAACAGGCGCTGGCTCTGCCTCCGGCTCTGGAACGGGCACTGGCTCTGCCGGCTCTGGAACGGGCACTGGCTCTGCCTCCGGCTCTGGAACGGGCACTGGCTCTGCCTCCGGCTCTGGAACGGGCACTGGCTCTGCCTCCGGCTCTGGAACGGGCACTGGCTCTGCCTCCGGCTCTGGAACAGCAGACACTGGCTCTGCCTCCGGCTCTGGAACAGCAGACACTGGCTCCGGCTCTGGAACAGCAGACACTGGCATGTCCAGGATCCGAGACAGACGCTCCAGATAGTCCGTAAGTGCCTTGGCGGCCACACAAATGGGCATTTCCGGATCTGTCTCAGACTTGGCAGACTGGACGTACTCAGTCTCTGACTGGGCAGACAGGACGTACTCAGTCTCTGACTGGGCAGACAGAGCGTGTGCTCAGTCTCTGACTGGGCAGACAGAGCGTGTGCTCAGTCTCTGACTGGGCAGACAGAGCGTGTGCTCAGTCTCTGACTGGGCAGACAGAGCGTGTGCTCAGTCTCTGACTGGGCAGACAGAGCGTGTGCTCAGTCTCTGACTGGGCAGACAGAGCGTGTGCTCAGTCTCTGACTGGGCAGACAGAGCGTGTGCTCAGTCTCTGACTGGGCAGACAGAGCGTGTGCTCAGTCTCTGACTGGGCAGACAGAGCGTGTGCTCAGTCTCTGACTGGGCAGACAGAGCGTGTGCTCAGTCTCTGACTGGGCAGACAGAGCGTGTGCTCAGTCTCTGACTGGGCAGACGTGACGTGAACAGTCTCTCGCTGGGCTGACGTGACGTGAACAGTCTCTCGCTGGGCAGACGTGACGTGAACAGTCTCTCGCTGGGCAGACGTGACGTGAACAGTCTCTCGCTGGGCAGACGTGACGTGAACAGTCTCTCGATCTCTTTTAGATAAACGGTCCGACAAAGACTGCAAACAAGAGGAGACTTAAGAAGGGAACAAATCAAGAGGGGACAGGTGGAAGAACTCAAACAATAATAAGGTAACGAGGGGGAGGGATCAGACAACGACCAGAGCACATGGCCCAAAATAACAAAACACCCATGTGCAACACAAGACAGGACAGGCATGTGACAGTAACGTTATCTCAGTGTTAGGTACAACTGTCAGTGCTGAAACATTAACCATAACACGTTGTTCATTATAAATGTGGGATTATGAATTATATTGAGAGCGTCGTAACGTTACATAGAAAACATGCCGTAATATACCCTGAGTGTAAACATTAGCCGCATTTATCATGAAGCTGTCACGGTTTATGGATTCACTGTCTCTCTCTCGTCTCGCGTGCGGTTGTTGTGTGTGTGTATGTGTGTCTGTGGGCGTGGTCACTGATCACTGCTGATCAGCAGCGCCAGCTGGTTTCAATCCGTTTGTCCCTTTATAAGTTCAGTAACTGGTGTCTCATGTTGTCAGGTCGTTGTGGTTTCCCCGGTGTGTTCCTGTGTTTGTGTTCGTGTTGGATCGTGGATTCCCTGTGTCTTCGTCTCATCTGGATTCTTCACCTGCACTGGATTACCAAGCACTGCACTGGGTCTTCACGGGTTATCACCAGCACCAGTCGCTCACCGAGGTCCCTGTGTCACCTTCCATCTCGCGCTGATCGCCTGTCCTGCACCTGTGAAGAGAGTCCTGAGTTTTGTGTCTGACCTTCGTGTCTGCGTACACCCAAATAAAGAGTCTTTTGCATTTACATCCGTCTCTGTGATCCATTACAGAATGATCTGACCTGAATTATGGATGTAGCAGAGACCACGACTTGGGACGAGTTCGCCACTCGAAGCATCTCGGGGATGGATTCTCAAGAGGAGACCATCGCCAATTCAGGTCGGGCGATTCAAGCGCTCGTGACACAGGTGTCCGAGCTCACCCAGCAATTTCAACAACTCAGATTTCCCACTGCGCCACCCACACCGCCTGTTCAACCCATTCCACCGGAACCGCACCAGCAACGTGAACCTCGTCTTCCTACGCCTGAGGGCTATGCAGGTGAACCAGAGTACTGTAGAGCCTTTTTGACTCGGTGTTCGATGTATTTCTCGTTACAGCCACTGACGTTCAGCCAGGAACAGACGAAGGTGGCCTTCGTTCTCACCCTGTTGTCTGGGAAGACGGCTCTTTGGGAACGGCGGTGTTGGAGAACCAAGACCCATGCTGCACCTCGTTCCTGGCACTCTCCGAGGAGATGAGACGTGTGTTCGATCGGGCGGTAGCGGGTAGGGAGGCGGCCAGACTACTCGCTGATCTCCGCCAAGGTAACGGCTCGGTGTCGGAATATTCCATTCAGTTCCGCACCCTGGCTGCAGAGTGCCGTTGGAACGAGGAGGCGCAGTGGGACCGATTCCTGCATGGGTTGGCTGATCGTGTCCAGAGGGAGATATATATGCTGGACCTTCCCACTAACCTTAATGGACTGATCGAACTGGCATTAAGAGTTGACGCACGACTGGATCGCATGGGCCGCTTCCAGCAGAGGAACCCGTTTCGCGGCATGGAGACCCTGTGCGTCGACAATCTGGACACGGTCAGCCCAGCTTCCGATTCTGAACCCATGCAGGTGGGCAGAGCTCGGCTTTCCAGGGAGGAGAGAGAACGGCGGAGATCCCAGGGACTTTGTTTGTACTGTGGGAAAGCGGGCCACTTCATCTTCGCCTGCCCGGTAAAAGATCAAGCCCGGTAGTAACAATGAGGCTACTATCGGGTGGGATCTCAGCTGGGAAGACCTCATCATCACCATCATCATCTACTCTCCTTCCGGTAAGACTAAGGTGGGCGACCCACACGCACGACACTGAGGCTTTGGTGGATATGGGAGGGGAAGGTAATTTTTTGGACTCTGGACTGGCTCAACGTCTTCATCTTCCCATCTCCAGGCTCACACACACCATTTCCGTTAATGCTCTCAATGGACAACAACTTCCCCATATTTCTCACACTACTGAACCCATCACACTCATAACATCTGGCAACCACACTGAGAAAATTACATTTCTACTCGTGGACTCTCCACTGGCACCCGTGGTGCTGGGTCACCCCTGGTTACGGCAACACAATCCCAGAGTCGATTGGGGTCACAATTCTGTTTCCATGTGGAGTAATGTGTGTCATGAGTCATGTCTTGTGTCAGCGTGTTCGTCTGTTCCTGTGTCTGTGTTTCAGGAGGAGGCGGTGAATTTGTCTAACGTGCCCGAGGAGTACCAGGATCTGAAGGAAGTGTTCAGTAAGTCTCGGGCTGCTTCTCTTCCTCCTCATCGTCCCTATGACTGTGCCATAGAGTTAGTGCCAGGTCAGTCTCCGCCTAAAGGCAAGTTATATTCACTTTCTGTTCCAGAGAGGGAGGCTATGGAGAAATATATTTCTGATTCTCTAGCTTCCAAATTCATTAGACCTTCCTCATCTCCAGCGGGGGCGGGGTTCTTTTTTGTGGGAAAGAAGGATGGATCTCTGCGACCGTGTATTGATTACCGGGGGTTGAACAACATCACGGTAAAGAATACCTATCCTTTGCCGTTGATGTCTTCAGCCTTCGAGCGGTTACAGGGAGCATCCATTTTCACAAAATTGGATTTACGTAACGCTTATCATTTGGTTCGCATAAGGAAGGGCGATGAATGGAAGACTGCGTTCAATACCCCTAGGGGGCACTTTGAATATTTGGTCATGCCTTTCGGGCTGTCCAACTCCCTGGCGGTCTTCCAGGCACTCGTCAATGACGTGCTGAGAGATATGGTTGACCAATTCATTTATGTCTACCTGGATGACATTTTGATTTTTTCATCTTCTCTCCAGGAACACGTTCAGCACGTCAGACGAGTGCTTCAGAGGTTGCTAGAGAATGGGCTTTTTGTCAAGGCGGAGAAATGCGTTTTTCATGCACAGTCTGTTCCTTTCCTAGGGTACATCGTCTCATCTGAGGGAATGCGTATGGATCCTGACAAGGTTAAGGCTGTGATAGATTGGCCTAGTCCAGATTCCCGTAAGGCCCTACAGAGGTTTCTGGGGTTTGGCAATTTTTATCGGCGTTTTATTCGCAACTTCAGCCAGCTAGCCTCGCCTCTGACTGCCTTCACCTCCCCCAGAACGACGTACAGGTGGTCTGATGCAGCTGAGGCTGCATTTACCAAACTCAAGAGCCGCTTCAGTTCGGCTCCCATCCTCGTTGCCCCTGATTCATCACGTCAGTTCGTGGTGGAGGTCGACGCGTCAGAGGTGGGGGTAGGAGCAGTTCTCTCCCAACGCTCTCCTTCAGATGACAAGATGCATCCTTGCGCGTTTCTTTCTCATTGTTTATCACCTGCCGAACGTAATTATGACATTGGCAACAGAGAGTTGTTGGCAGTCAAGTTGGCACTGGAGGAATGGCGTCACCGGTTAGAAGGGTCAGGGGTAACTTTTATTGTTTGGACCGATCATAAGAACCTTGAATATATCAGAACCGCTAAAAGACTCAACTCTAGGCAGGCTCGGTGGGCACTTTTTTTCGGACGTTTTGACTTTTCTCTCTCGTACCGCCCGGGTTCTAAGAACATCAAACCCGATTCCTTATCTCGTATTTTTGACCAATCCGAACGCCCGGCTACTCCCGAGTGTATTTTACCTGAGACATTAGTGGTCTCCACTCTCAGATGGGAGGTCGAATCGAAGGTCATGAAGGCCTTAGAAGGGGTAACGCCTCCGCCCGATTGCCCACCGAATCGGTTATTTGTGCCGGAGGGGTATCGGTCCGACGTCATCCGGTGGGGTCATTGCTCCAGTGTAGCTTGTCATCCTGGGGTCAATCGCACCAGTTTTTTGGTCAAACAACGATTCTGGTGGCCATTGATGGCTCGTGACATCCACAGTTTTGTTTTGGCTTGCTCGGACTGTGCCACTGGTAAGACTTCCAATCGAACCCCAGATGGGTTACTCCAACCGCTGTCTGTCCCTTCGAGACCCTGGTCCCACAACGCGCTAGATTTTATTACCGCCCTCCCGCCCTCCCAGGGCAAGACGGTCGTTTTGACTGTCGTGGACCGGTTCTCGTAGGCGGCCCATTTTATTCCCTTGCCTAAATTACCCTCCGCCAAGGAGACAGCGGTAACTGTCGTAGATCACGTCTTTCGTTTACATGGCCTCCCGACGGACGTGGTCTCCGACAGGGGTCCCCAATTTGTGTCCAAATTTTGGCAAGAGTTTTGTAAATTACTGGGGGCGACTGTCAGTCTTTCTTCGGGTTTTCACCCCCAAAGCAATGGTCAGACCGAGAGAGCCAACCAAGATTTGGAGAGAGTGTTGCGATGTCTGGTTTCCAGGAATCCTTCATCCTGGAGTCAGCAACTCTCTATGGTGGAGTACGCCCACAATTCGTTGCCAGTGTCAGCCACGGGTCTTACTCCGTTTGAATGTAGTTTAGGTTACCAGCCACCAGTTTTTGTTAGTACAGAATCCGAGGTCGCGGTCCCCTCCGCTCACGCCTTCGTCCAGAGGTGTCTCCACAATTGAAAAAGAGCCCGTGAGACTCTTCTCCAATTTGGGGCTCGCACCAAGGCTAAAGCCGATCGCCACCGGTCGAAGCCTCCCGTATACGTCGTGGGTCAAAAAGTGTGGCTTTCTACTAAGAACATTCCTCTCCGGTCCGTATCTAATAAACTTGCTCCCAAATTTATCGGCCCGTTCCCTGTCACCAAAATCATTAGTCCGGTGGCAGTCCGCCTCAAACTTCCTCCTGCGTACAGGAGAATTCATCCCGCCTTCCATGTGTCAAAGATCAAACCCGTGTTTCATTCACGTATTAATCCGCCAGTCCCGGTTCCCCCCCCCCCCGCCGCGTCTCGTAGATGGGGAACCAACGTATTCGGTTAATCGTATTCTGGACTCGAGAAGGAGGGGACGCGGATTTCAGTACCTGGTGGACTGGGAGGGTTACGGTCCGGAGGAGAGAAGTTTGGTTCCTGCTAGAGACATTCTGGATCACTCCCTTATCGATGATTACAATCGACAGGTAAGGCCATCGGGGAACGCCAGGAGGCGTTCCTAGGGGAGAGGGTACTGTCACGGTTTATGGATTCACTGTCTCTCTCTCGTCTCGCGTGCGGTTGTTGTGTGTGTGTATGTGTGTCTGTGGGCGTGGTCACTGATCACTGCTGATCAGCAGCGCCAGCTGGTTTCAATCCGTTTGTCCCTTTATAAGTTCAGTAACTGGTGTCTCATGTTGTCCGATCGTTGTGGTTTCCCCGGTGTGTTCCTGTGTTCGTGTTCGTGTTGGATCGTGGATTTCCTGTGTCTTCGTCTCATCTGGATTCTTCACCTGCACTGGATTACCAAGCACTGCACTGGGTCTTCACGGGTTATCACCAGCACCAGTCGCTCACCGAGGTCCCTGTGTCACCTTCCATCTCGCGCTGATCGCCTGTCCTGCACCTGTGAAGAGAGTCCTAAGTTTTGTGTCTGACCTTTGTGTCTGTGTACACCCAAATAAAGAGTCTTTTGCATTTACATCCGTCTCTGTGATCCGTTACAGAAGCGTGCTAGGCGATTTGCGATTTGCAAAAGATTAATATTTAAAGGTTAATAAAACGTTACATTCACCTCTTCTGGATGTGTAGCAGGAACACGAATAGTTGGTACCGATTCTGTTTTCAGGACCAGCTTCTTTGCAAAACCAGATTTACACTGACCCTCGTTTAGAAAGCAGTCTGGTGAGAAATGATTAGCGCAGACATAAAAGCATTTACGTAGATCGTTGGGAATATTACCTTCAAAAATAAAACTCAGCTACTGCGTCTTCAGTGGTCCGAATTTAGGAACATTAAAATGACTGTTGTGTTCCTTATTACACCCAAGAACAGAACACCACAATCCCTTAGACGCCATTCTGCTCTGGTGTATCAACAATGGCGGACTATGATGACAGCTCGCTCAGGGCGGGTCTGTGTCGAAATGCTGCTGTCAATTAACAATCGTGGGAGGGGCGTCCGTTTTATTGACGTCACAAAATCGAACGGCTCAATTTGAGGCAAGGGAAAACATATAAGGAGATTAAAACAAAAACACTGGATGGATTTTTATCATGATGGTTGTGTACAGGCACTGCCAACACACAATTCAGTACAATCAACTTGTAAAAGTGCTATACCATTATATGACCCCTTTAAAGACAATGAATATTAGAATGTTCAGTTCAGACCAGTGTTTACTGTGAAATACTGTGTTCATGATTATCTGCTCAAACGTAGAGGTTTACAATGTGATAAACAATACTGTTTCATATAGTAAATGGTCTCTGTAAGCACTGTGAGTTGTATGTAACGCAACAAACATTACATGTTTTTTCTCCAAACTCACTTCATAATGTCAATTAACGTTCAACAATTTTAATGACATAAAATAACCAAACAACAAAATGAAAGTAAAGACAGCATCCCCTCACGGACGACTGCTGTCACATATAATAAAACAAAACACAACATAAGTCCAGGCCTGTTCCTCTCTCTGTCTTTACTGTTGTTGTTCCTCCTTTTAAGCTTCCGCTCCTCTGTGAGAGGTACGAGAGCGGTGCGTTGCGCAGGTGTCGCTCATTAGTAATCATGCCACCGGCCTCCCGCTGCTCTCTCACGGCCCTCTGCCTCGTCCTGCTCACCACATACCCCCATCGCAGGCCGGGGGTACACCCGAGACGATGGCGATGACTCCTCAGAGTTCGAGCAGTCGGCAGGAGTCCCCCGTTCCCTTCTCCTCCCCATCATGGCGGATGGCAGCAGCCTCCGGCTCATAGCTCACGGCTCACGGCGGTGACTCCTCCACTCCCTTACGAATGGCAGCCGCCCCTCCAGCACCCAGGCAGCCGCAAGCGACCTCGTCCAATCCCCTGGCAACTCACTTCAGCGCACCATCTCGAGCGTCCATGGCGGCGGACTCTGCTAAGCCATGTTGATGGCACTGCGGATTCCCCACAACGGTGAGGGCTCTTTGACAGCGCTTTCCTCCTTCTTCCGGGTTTCGGCACCAGTGTAATGCAGTTCTTTGTTGTGGGAAGGAGGCGGCGTGAACCGGCGAATGTTCAACAACTTTAATGACCAAACAACAAAACGGAGAAAAAAAAAGAAAGAAAAAACAACAACAAAACGAAAGTAAAGACAGCAGTCCCTCACGGACGATGAGTCCAGGCCTGTTCCTCTCTCTTTCTTCACTGTCGTTGTGTCATGTGGGTGAAGGAGAGAACCCAAACGCAGACGATATGCAGCAACAGGGATTTATTGAGGCACAAAACAGTAAACCAATAACCCACGGGGGGGCAAAACAGAACTGAAGGGCAGTACACCAAGACTAAGACAAGAGAATAAACTAGGACTAGACACTGACTAAAAAGACTAGAACAAAAGAAACAAACAGCTACACAAACTCACAATACTTATCACAAGATTCAGACAAAGCACTCACAAAGAGTAACACGCATTAGTTAACAATGTACCGACCCTGGACAGCAAACACAAGAGTGATTAAATAGGGAGAAACTAATGAGGGGAACAGGCGACACAGACTAGGTAATGACAAGACGAGGATAACAAGGGGGCGGGGTATCTAACCAGACAACACAAGCACATGGCCCAAACAACAGGCCATGCGCTTGTACACAAAACATGGTTCTGCCATGATCCTGCCACAAGACTAGGAAAATCAAGAACATGATGGCAGAATCATGACACGTCGCTCCTCCTTTTATGCTTCCACTCCTCGGTGAGAGATACGAGACCGGTTGGTCGCGCAGGTGTTGCTCATTAGTAATGACGCCACCAGCCTCGTGCCACTCTCTCACCGCCCTCTGCCTCGTCCTGCTCGCCACATCTTTATACTTCATATCCTGGAACGTCATAAGTCACATTACTTCTGTAAGGCATATTTGGACTTTTTCACGAGGGCGCCCTCCAGCTCCCAGTGAGTATTAAACATACACAACATTTCTAATAATTTATAGTCATAGGCCACCTGCATTGGAAAACCTGCAGTTTTCTGTTAGGTAAAATATTTTTATTATTATTATTATTATTTTATGAAGGCCTACAAGTAGGCACAACAAACCTTATGTTCTTTATATTCTTGTGAATTTTAAATCACAATTAGATTTATTCCCGCCAAAATCGTGTAGCCCTAGTTGCTCCCAATAACAGCATGTTCACAATTGTTTTGTTTATTTTCTTATAGGGACCAGGTGCCACTGATGAGTCCTGCTTACTCAAACTTTCACATGATTCTCTTCAAACTGTTTTTCTCTAAGAGCGCTGTCCCAACATCAGCAAGCTTCTACATGAACATGGTAAAATGAAAAAGCAAACATCTTGGTTTTTTGTCTTGTGTGTGCCTTTTTGTCCTTCGTTATGAAATTAAAATACAAACTATCAAAAAGCCATTTGTTTATTCTCCTCACAATCCCATTTAGCTAATTTAGCTGAAACACATCAATTTCATTATTATTCATACCCTCCCCACATAAGCCTTTCTGATACAAAAAAATGTCTTACAAATTTTAAATCAATATTTTGTTTTATCTGAATGAACGGGCAGGATGATTTTCACATACTTTTGAAGCTAAAAATTACCCTTTTACCTTATTGACGAAGTACATTAATTAGTGGTCACGATACTGGAATTTCTAACTTCAATACAACACCTTTAAAAATGTCAATATTCAGTATAATTTTCAATACCATGGGGAATTTTTTTTATCTTTTTTTGTCCATAAATTTTGTCAAGGCAATCTTTTTTTTATAGCTTAAAAAGCACAAAACTCATTGTAACAGTAATCCATTTGAAACAGAGGATAAACAATGTAAACAGTTAGTAATGGAGAAGTCTATATTGACTGTGACTGGAGCGGGAGAGCACTCACCTCTTCAATGGCAGCGGTAAGAGCTGAGTAAACAGGCAAGTAGGATTCACAGGACAGGGGATCACTGGAGTATCATAGGCAGATACTAGTAGTCTTACTTGGAGATCGCAGGAGTTTCACAAGGAAATCACTTGGAGTATTCTCTGGTGAGTATAGAAGGTAAGGAGGTGGTAATCCACGTTGGAAACCAGTCAAATATACAGCATTCCAATGGAAAATGGTGAATATTAAGAAATATTAGGATGACCAATCTGAATGAAGTATTCGAGAGACCTGAGTAATAATTATTGTAACATGTATAAATGACATCAGTGAATATACAATTTTTCGTGTTCTGCATTTATATTTATGTATCATACCCTATGGGTCTTCCTACATATTTATGTCTATCCATCCAAGTCCATTTTTTGGCTTTGAGCCATATTTCTCTGAAGTGTATTGTCCTGGCGCACCAGAGAGCAGATATCTCTCCCTGAGGCTGTGGATGAAATCTTGGCTCTCTGCTGAGTTCTGTCCTCTGCTGTGTTCCCATAACTCTGTGTGATTTACAGCGGCTCTGCCACACTGAGGGGTAATAAGCAGTGTAATTTGCTGGAAGGTGTGACTGGACTGAGTAACCAAAGCTGCAGCCTCTACAACACGTCCATGTGTCTCACACATGCAGGTGAGTGAGAAACAAACACAATCAAGCTGCCACATTTCTATTTCTTTCTCTAGCTTCCTCTGTAGTAAGCGCTCATCTGTGACCCTGTTTACTTTCTGTTTACTGTTTACTCTCCCTAATTGTGTTCTTCGAAATCAAATACTTTAAATGAGCACTCTCTGTGTTGTTGAGATCTATTACAAATTGCATTTTGAGGTGGTTATTGTAGATGTCCAGAGGCAATAAATCTACAATAATAAATGATCACCATTTATTATTGTGTATATATCGGCGGTGTCATTTGGTGTCACCAAATGACACCGCCGTGGGTGTATGAATGAGTGAGTGAATGGGTGAATGTGAGGCAACATGTAAAGCGCTTTGGTGGCCATTGGGTCTGCTAAAGCGCTATATAAAACATGCAGTCCAGTCCAGTCCAAATGATGTAAAGGTTAGAATGCCTTGTGTTACAAAACCCTATTTAAATTCGGCAGTAAGGGGAACATAACATAAAGGACACGTGAAACCAAAATACGATACATAATATTTATTTAAATAACCAAACTATCCATAACACGAAGGAAACGCGTATCAAAACAAGGACAACTCCAAAAGTATTGAAGCAACAAATATTGACAAAGCCAAAATTAAACTCACAGACTACAAGTCGTACTTGACAGCACCATGCTGATGATACGTTGGATTCAATATTAGAGGTGTGAATAAATTCTAGCCATTTCATTCTTATCCAACGTACAGTTAGAAAACGGAATAAAACTTGAGCGTTTGAGCAACCGACCACACATCTCCAACCAATATTGCTCTGTGACATGTCAACGGTTGCTTTGGCCAGGTGGTATTTATAGTATAGGGGGTGGAATGGTAACTGGGGTCCGTGAGGATGTAAAAAAAATTATGGCTTACTCTCAATTTATTTACAGTGCCAATAAGAAAGACAGTCCACATGCAGTGAAGTTTATATACAGGTGGACATAAAAACCTAAAAAGTACCACAAAAAATAAATAAACAAATAAAATAAAGACAAAAACTCTCCATAACATATCCACAGTGTACAAAGGTTTGCTTGAGGCAGCGCAGTTGCACTCTCGCTCCGACTTGGTTAACAAGTCCTGATTGTAAGTCTGGCCTCCCTTTTTATAGGACTCCGCCTTCTTTTGCAAACACCCATTGACAGTAAATATATTTAAGTTCTTACCCGTTACATTTTATGATTTACGCACCGCCGTCACCTTCCTGTCGTCATGTGCGCATTGCGTTGCTTCCTGATATCGTGCGCAACCATATATAATCTATATTTAAAACAGTTAAGTCTGGTTGAACTATGTATTTATTAAGTGAGATACTAAGTTTTGAATGCTTATATCTCCTAAATATGAATTTTGTCATTTTTTTGGAACACACCAGCTTATTCAGAACCTTAAGGCTGACATATTTATACTAAAAGCTAACAAACTTCAATTTTTATATCACATTTTGATGGCCTTTAATCAGCAATGCATACTAGTTGCACAGGGGCGGAACTAACAACCAGACTCAGACAGAGAGAGAGAGAATAGCAGAGTCATGACTTCACATTGTGAGAAACACACTCGAGGCACAGGCTGAAACACTTGTTGGACCACTATTTCCAAAACTCTTGGCACTGAGAAAATGTACTTTTGATAAGTCTGTTTTCTTGACATCAATCAATTGAACCGATTAGAAATAGTTACAGGGACGAAATCATTTTCATACATGACCACAAGCCCCCTGGAAGATTGCCGAACTTATATGATTGGACTGCGATTGACAAGAAAATAGTATTTCAGTTCCCCTTCAGGGACTACCGCTGCGTGAAATCGCAGTGGGAACGCCCTCAGCGTGACGCGTCTGAAGCATGAATGAAATCAGTCAATGGAGAGAATGAGCGTACGGCGAGTGACGTCATCGACCAGGAAGCTATAAATATCCCCTGAGTACACAATACGCCAGCTTTTAGTTACTTCAGCAGCTCTGTGTGTGTCTGAATCTGTCGATTGTGTTTGTCTGTTTTGTCAGGAGTTTTCACTATATATATTTTATATAAAAAAACCAATATGAGCGAGCAGTATAAGAAGTGTGTTCCCCCCTGTACACGGTACATCACGGGTGGGGATTCACACGAGCTAAGTGTGGCTTGTTTGGGAGTGCAGCAATGCCCAGTCGGCTCTCGAGGGAGTCGATTGTCAGCATTGCGAGCGTTTTCCCTTGAGAACTCTGCGCTCGCGGCGATCGCTCTTCGAGGAGAGTGATTTGCTGCGAGCTCCCCGAGGCTCGGGTCCCGCTTCTGTTGAGGCAGAGCGGCGGCGCTTGTCTTGGGGCTCGCAGATGGATCTCGCTGGCGACGTTGAGACGGGCTCCGCCCTATCTCAGCTATCTCCGACGAGATCTAGTGCCTCTCACCCGGCTCTGGAAGCACGCGCTGCGGCGGTTACTTCTGCCCGGGTGGAGGCACATGATGATGTTGAATTGAGATTTTCCAGTTCTGAGGAGCTGGATGTCGAAAGTTTATTATCAGAGAAAACTAGTTTATCACATTATACTGCAAATGAAGAAGGTTTGATGGATGTATTATCTCGGGCTGTTGAAAAGCTAAAAAAAATAAAAAATAACAGTATCGAGTGGCCAGCTGAATTTCTAGAATTCCAGCTGGAGTTAGGATACTACTTCATCAAAAAAAAAAAAAAAAAAAAAAAAATTCCTGACGTGCTGAACGTAAGGGTTCTGAGGGTGGTCCCTATCGTGAAAGACCTGAGTTCACTGCACAAGAACACGGTGCCCTGTCTTTTCCGATGCCCTCAGTGGTCTGCTCTACTAACCTTGCCTTCACAGGGCGTAGAGAGACTCGGCGAGCGATTTCCCGAGGGACGCTCGCCCCCTCCGAGGAGGGTTGTGGAGTGCCCAGACCAGCTGTTCCCTGCCAGTACGTTACAGGGCGCTGTGTCTGTCACTGGGGATGTTCAAATCAGATCCGAGGACGGGTTTGTCATGATAGATCTAAAGGACGTTTACTTCCATGTATCTATCCTCCCTCAACACAGGAAGTTCCTGAGGTTCGCTTTCGGGGGCGAAGCGTACCAATATCGGGTTCTTCCGTTCGGCCTAGCACTGTCACCCCGAACATTCACGAAGTGTACGGATGCTGCTATAGCCCCGCTGAGGTTACAGGGCATCCGCTTTCTGTACTATATAGACGATTGCTTGATTCTAGCTCAATCGGAACAACAGGCGGTTCGGCACCGAGATGTCGTTCTTGCTCATATCAAGTGACTTGGGCTGAGGCTCAACGCCAAAAAGAGTGTTCTTTCTCCATTACAGAGAACCACTTTTCTAGGTGTAGTGTGGGATTCAACGACGATGCAGGCACGATTGTCACCTGCTCGTATTGCTTTGATTCTCGCTGCAGTAGATCAGGTCAAGCTAGGCCAGTCATCCACTGTAAAACAGTTCCAGAGACTGCTAGGTCTCATGGCAGCTGCGTCCAACGTGATACCTCTTGGCCTCTTGCACATGAGACTGTTACAGTGGTGGCTCAGGACCAAGGGATTCTCCCCGAGGGGAAATCCGCTTCGCATGATCGTGAGTTTGCGACGGTGTCATCACGCCCTGATCATGTGGAAAGATCCTTGGTTTCTTTCCCAAGGCCCTGTGTTAGGAGCTCCTTGTCGTCGCGTTATGCTAATGACAGATGCCTCTCTCACGGGTGGGCTCAGGGTCTGTGGGAGGACCATCATCGTCTGTGGCAATTAAACTGCCTAGAGATGTTGGCGGTGTTTCAGGCTCTGAAACACTTCCTCCCAGACCTAAGGGGCCACCATGTTCTTGTCCAGACAGACAACACATCGGTGGTTTCTTATATCAACCATCAGGGGGGTTTGCGTTCTCGCCCGCTTTACAAACTGGCACGTCAGATCCTTCTATGGTCCCAGGGGAAAATTCTTTCTCTGAGAGCTTTTATCTCCCGGGGTATTTAAATCAGGGGGCAGACATCCTGTTAAGACAGGGGCCGAGGCCCGGGGAATGGAGTCTTCACCCCGAGGTGGTGGAACTCCTATGGAAACATTTCGGTCTTGCCGAGGTAGACCTATTTGCTTCTCGAGAAACATCACACTGCCCGCTGTGGTTCTCTCTCAGCCATCCAGCCCCGCTGGGGTTGGATGCGATGGTACATCCGTGGCCGAGGTCACGCTTGTACGCTTTTCCCCCGATCGCTCTGCTCCCAGGAGTTCTGGAGAGGGTTCGCCGGGACGGGCTCAGTCTCCTGCTAATAGCCCCGTTCTGGTCGGCCCGGGTATGGTTTGCGGACCTAGTGTCTCTCCTCAACGGCTCTCCCCTAGAGATACCGATCAGGAGAGATCTGCTCTCTCAGGCGAGTGGGTCGATCCTTCACCCCCGTCTAGAGCTATGGAGGCTGTGGGCTTGGCCTCTGAGGGGGCCCAGCTCATAGATTCTGGTCTCTCGGCTGAGGTCGTTGAGACCATCCTCCGATCCAGAGCTCCCTCCACGAGGAAGTTATATGCCGCGAGGTGGAAACTTTTCACCTCTTGGTGTGGAGAGCGCCAGCAGGACCCAGTTAACTGCCCGGTTGGTACAGTCCTGGATTTCCTGCAGGACCGTCTCTCCACAGGGTTATCCCACTCCACACTGAAGGTGTATGTGGCGGCCTTAGCTGCTTACCACACCCCTTCAAGTGGAGGTTCCCTCGGGAAACACCCGCTTATGTCTCGCTTCCTTCGTGTCACCTTGAGGCTGAGGCCTGCAGTTCGCACAAGGGTACCAGCTTGGGATCTGGCCGTCATCTTAGAAGGTCTCTCCCTTGCTCCTTTCGAGCCCATCGAGGAAGTTTCGGAAAAGTTTCTTACTCTAAAGACTATCCTTCTCGCTATCTCATCTCTAAAAAGAATTGGAGATATTCAAGCACTTTCGGTGGCTCCCTCGTGCCTGGAATTTGCTCCTGGTTGGTTAAGGCCTTTCTCTTTCCGAGACCAGGTTATGTTCATAAGGTTCCAACTGTTTCAGTTAGACCTATAGTTCTGCAGGTTTTCTGTCCTCCGCCTTTTCTGACGTCAGACCAGGAGAAAATTAATTTGCTGTGCCCAGTTTGGGTTTTGATGCTTACGTCCACAGAGCTGCCCTGTGGAGGAGACTGTTTGGGTCACCTAAGAAAGGGTGTCCTGCATCTAGAAAAAGGATGAGCAAGTGGGTGGTCGAGGCCATCCCACTTGCTTATGGTTCGGCCCATCAGCCTTCACCTTTGGCTGTAAGGGCTCATTCCACCCGGAGTATGGCTGCTTCTACAGCTCTTCTTTCAGGAGCTTCTCTTCAGGACGTTTGTGATGCGGCAGGCTGGTCCTCACCGCACACTTTCGTTAGATTTTATTCCCTCGATCTTAGCTCCACTCCCGGGGCTCAGGTTCTCTCGTCGGTTTGTGTCTCCTAATGACACACGACGGGGATTTGGTCGTATGGGGATGTGGGTATTGCGTTCCCACTGCGATTTCACGCAGCGGTAGTCCCTGAAGGGGAACGTCCCGGGTTACGTATGTAACCCTAGTTCCCCGAAGGGACGGACGCTGCGTGTCCTGCCATACTCTCGGCATCCCCTTGGGTCGCTGCTTCAGTAACTTTTAAGCTGGCGTATTGTGTACTCAGGGGATATTTATAGCTTCCTGGTCGATGACGTCACTCGCCGTACGCTCATTCTCTCCATTGACTGATTTCATTCATGCTTCAGACGCGTCACGCTGAGGGCGTTCCCACTGCGATTTCACGCAGCGTCCGTCCCTTCGGGGAACTAGGGTTACATACGTAACCCGGGACGTTTTTCTACTTCAAAATTTCATGTTTACTTCAATGTGTTACTTTCAATTTCTTTGTAATTACTTGTGAAATTAGGGCACAAAGAACACAGAAAAACCAGGACAGGAAACACAGTGAAAACGAAACCAAAACATAACATACATGTTACATCACCATTTGTTAAGATCCAAACTTTAACAACTACTAATGATTCCAACAAGAGTTGGTGTCTTTATTTTAGTTTGAAGCTGAATTTCTTCCCAGGGGGCTCGGTTTCAACTGAAAGAAGACCACTGTTAGTGACACTTACACGTCAGAATCATCTGTGAATAGTGGCTCTACCCACAAAAGAGGGCAATTTTCCTTTCTTTTTTTCTCTTTTTGTTCTCAATGACATATGCCTATCCTCTGTCCATTTATTGAAAGAACACATTGACACACACAACATTCTTCCTCCCAACACTGCATGGTCTCTAAGTGCTTTTAACTTGATGTTTTTGGCTCCCTTAAAAAATTGTGACATGCAATAAAGCTGTCAGCACACGTATTAATGATGGAAAGACAGGCAGGGGAAACAGCCGCTCTCCCATCAAAAATCTTTCTCTTCTGGGTATGTGCAAGTCTTTGCGGTGACGTCTTTCTCGCTGGAAGTTACTTTATGGCTGTGTCAAGACTGTACAAGCATATAAAGTTGTGAATTATTCAGGGAAAAAAAGATTTTCAAGGCTGAATGCTTTTTGCTGATGGAATTTAGATTTGACACTGGTGTGTCTGTGTGTGTGTTTTTTCTTTTTATTTCTCAGTAGTCAAGCTTTTGAAAGTATCTTTCAGACTGAAGCTGATGAAGAAATCTGTGGTACTTATAGGAACAGTTCTTCCCACAATAGAAATTCTGTCATAATTGATTCACCTTCATGTCATTCCAAACTGCAGGGCTTTGAATAAATTCTATGGAACACAAAAGACGATATTTTGAAGAATGTTACAGCTATTATTGTAATTTTTAAATTCAATCTCTTCATTATCACTTCAGAAGTCTTGGATTAGTTTTACACTATACATATATACTTTTTGAAGCTTGAAAGGTCTGGATCCAATTTCATAATATGGATAAAACATTCTTCAAAATATCGTCTTTTGTGTTTTGCAATACAGGTTTGTATTGACATGAGAGTGACTATGTTGAATATGCTTCTCTTTCAAAGTGGAACTTCAACACTGCATCTTGCATTGACGCTATGAGAAATGCATCAGCGTGACTGGTGTCTGAAGCATGTGTGACAAACATGAAAAATTTTTTGGACAACGCCAGTCCATGACGTCATTAGCGGAGTGACCATTAGTTAGGGCTGTGCGATATAGTTAAAAAATGTATCACGGTATAATGTTTTATATCGTTCGGTATCGATAATTATTGACATTTTTTATAACTTTTTTTTTTAAGACAAGTAGAAAAGTTTAAATTTAAAAAAAATTTTTAATTTATCCTCATTATTAAGGCAAACAACAAATTATATTAGTTTTAGCAGTCAAAAATAAAATGTAAACAAAAATATCTTCATGTCTTATATTAATAAAAGTAGATAAAAGATAAAAAAGTAAGTGTTAAAGAAACTCTTGAAGCTGTTCTTGAAAATGTTACAAAATGTGTGCAATGTAAAAGTGTACGAGGAGGCAGGGCCTCGTTCCTCGTCTCTCCCCCTCCCTTCGCCACCGGGCAGTCCGCAGCAGAAGGCCCACGAGCCTTCTCTGCCGTCTGCTCCTCGGTAGAAGCAGGTTGGTGTCAAGCACGCCCAGACCCCGCTCTTGGTGGCTACAATGCCACCAGACCCGGGTCCTTGTCTTCCACCTCGCTGCCCCTCCGCGGGTACGCCGGTGGTCCGAGTGGGTTCGTTGGGGCGGTACCTGGAGGCCTGGCTAGCGCTTCCGAGTCCGTCCCGGTGGCTCATCCGCACCATTCGGTTCGGCTATGCAATTCAGTTTGCACGCCGGCCCCCCAAGTTCAGGGGCATCCACTTTACCCGTGTGCGGTCGGTGGACGCCCCTGTCTTGCGGAAAGAGATCGATGTCCTGCTGGCGAAGGACGCGATCGAGCCGGCCCCTCCTGCCGAGATGAGGTCCGGATTTTACAGCCCCTACTTCATTGTACCCAAGAAAGGCGGTGGGTTACGACCAATCCTGGACCTGCGAGTCTTGAATCGGACCCTGCACAAACTCCCGTTCAAGATGCTCACGCAGAAACGCATTTTCGAATGCATCCGTCCCCAGGATTGGTTTGCAGCGATCGACCTGAAGGACGCATACTTTCACGTCTCGATTCTTCCTCGACGCAGACCGTTTCTTCGGTTTGCTTTCGAGGGTCGGGCGTATCAGTACAAAGTCCTACCCTTCGGGCTGGCTCTGTCACCCCGCGTCTTCACGAAAGTCGCGGAGGCGGCCATTGTTCCCATGAGAGAACAAGGCGTTCGCATCCTCAACTACCTCGACGACTGGCTCATTTTAGCTCACTCGCGAGATGTATTGTGCGATCACAGGGACATGGTGCTTCGGCACCTCAGCCGGTTGGGGCTTCAGGTCAACTGGGACAAGAGCAAACTCGGACAAGAGGAACGCGTCCAGTCAGTGCTCACCTGCCACAGGTCTTTTCGAGGCAGGACAGCGGTTCCACTGAAACAATTTCAGAGCCTCCTGGGCATATGGCAGCCGCAGCCGCAGTAACGCCGCTCGGCCTGTTACATATGAGACCGCTTCAGCGCTGGCTTCACGATCGAGTCCCGAGGTGGGCGTGGGACAGCGGCACGTTCCGGGTCAAAGTGACCCCGCACTGCCGCCAAACTTTCTCCCCGTGGTCGGATCCTGTGTTTATACGGGCCGGAGTGCCCTTAGTCCAGGTTTCCAGGCATGCTGTGGTTTTCACAGATGCCTCTGCCACCGGGTGGGGGGCCACGTACAATGGGCATGCAGTTTCAGGTCTGTGGACGGGGCCTCAACTGCATTGGCATATCAATTGCCTAGAGTTGCAAGCGGTACGCTTAGCCTTGCGTCGCCTCAAAGGGGTTCTCAGACACAAGCACGTAATGGTCCGTACGGACAGCACTGTGGCCGTTGCGTACATCAACCATCAAGGTGGTTTACACTCCCGTCGTATGTCGCGACTCGCCTCCCACCTCCTCCTATGGAGTCAGAAGCATCTGAGGTCGCTTCGTGCCATTCACATTCCAGGGGAGCTCAACCGTGTGGCAGACGAGCTCTCACGGCTGCCTCCCCTGCCAGGAGAGTGGCGACTCCATCCCCAGTCGGTCCAGCTGATTTGGAGTGTCTTCGGAGTCGCACAGGTAGACCTGTTTGCCTCTCCGGACACGACCCATTGCCAGTGGTTTCACTCCCTGTCCGAGGGGACCCTCGGCACGGACGCCCTGGCTCACAGCTGGCCCCGGGACCTGCGCAAGTATGCGTTTCCCCCAGTGAGCCTTCTTGCACAGACTCTGTGCAAGGTCAGGGAGGACGAGGAGCAGGTCCTTCTTGTGGCGCCATATTGGCCCACCAGGACTTGGTTCACCGAACTCATGCTCCTCGCGACAGCCCCTCCTTGGCCAATTCCTTTGAGGAAGGACCTTCTTTCTCAGAGACGGGGCACTCTATGGCACCCGCGTCCAGACCTCTGGAAACTCCATGTCTGGTCCCTGGACGGGACGCGGAGGTTCTAGGTGGTCTACCACAGGCAGTGGTAGACACCATCACTTCCGCTAGAGCCCCCTCTACGAGGCGCCTCTATGCGTTGAAGTGGAACCTGTTCGTCGATTGGTGTTCCTCCCGTCAGGAGGACCCCCGGACTTGCCCGATCGGTGTCGTGCTTTCCTTCCTGCAGGATGGGTTGGAGCGGAGGCTGTCCCCCTCCACCCTCAAAGTGTATGTCGCAGCGGTAGCCGTGCATCACGATGCAGGGGAAGGTAAGTCCCTAGGGAAGCACGACCTGGTCATCAGATTCCTTAAGGGTGCCAGGAGGTTAAATCCACCTCATGTTTCGCACTCTGTACCCTCTTGGGACCTTGCTCTGGTACTTAGAGCTCTTCAAAGTCCTCCCTTTGAGCCTTTGCTGACGGTAGAGCTTAATATCCTGTCCATTAAGACGGCGCTCCTGTTGGCATTGGCCTCTTTCAAGAGGGTCGGGGATCTGCAGGCTTTTTCGGTCGACGAATCGTGCCTAGAGTTTGGGCCGGGCCTTTCTCACGTTGTGTCGAGACCCCAGCTCGGATATGTGCCCAAGGTTCCTACCACTCCCTTCGTGGACCAGGTAGTGAACCTGCAAGCGCTGCCCCAGGAGGAGGCAGACCCAGCCCTGGCTTTTCTCTGTCCCGTCCGTGCCCTGCGGGTTTATATTGACAGAACGCAAAGCTTCAGAACCTCAGATCATCTCTTTGTCTGTTACGGAGGCCAGCAGAAGGGGAAGGCCGTCTCCAAGCAGAGGTTAGCCCACTGGTTGGTGGATGCTATCACCCGAGCATATGAGTCTCTGGGTGAGCCTTGTCCTCCCAGGTTGCGCGCTCACTCCACTAGAGGTGTTGCCGCTTCCTGGGCTTTGGCTCAAGGCGCCTCGCTGACAGACATCTGTAGAGCTGCGGGCTGGGCGACACCTAACACGTTCGCTAGGTTCTATAGCCTTCGTGTGGAACCTGTTTCCTCCCGAGTTCTGGCTACGGCCAGTGGGTCTAGGGAATAGGTTGTGTTGGCTTGCTACGCCACTCCGCCTCAAACAGCGGATACTTGCGTTCTTTGCTCTGTATTGCGCCATACGTTGGTGAGCCTCGTGAGTTCCTCCTTCACCCCTCCGGTGGTGGGCGTGGCGGACCGCCCGGCACCAGGTCTGCTACCTCTAGTAAGGAGTTGCTAGTAGACTGGGCGCTCCAGTGGTTTCTATTGTGACCCATGTTGCCACGTGCAGCTCAGCCGTGTCTTTCCCTTGACGGACTTGTTCGTCGTCCCTGTTGAATACGCTCCCACTTCCCTTGGATTGGGACTACCTCAGGGACTGCCATATGTTTCACTATTCCTTCGGGCTAGTACATTGTGTATTCCTGGCCTTCCTCAGTCAGGCTGGGGCTTCCGCAGCGTTCCCTCCTCTCTTGAGGGAACGCTTTCCCAGTGTTATCCAATTCCACTGTGCGGGTCTTGCGGAACAGCAGTGTGGTTCCCGTGCTAGCTCCCGCAACTTATTTCAAGAAACTGCTGCAGGGTAGCTTAGCTGGGCGCTGGAAGGGGCCAGCACCATGGCGTTTTATTAGGGATCCCAATTCGTCAGGGAACTCCCCCGACGACACGTTGGAGTTCCCAGGACGAAAGGGAACGTCTCGGTACAGGGGTACAGGGAACGGAGACGTGTCGTCCCTTCGCCATGTCGCTGTACCTTCGCGGAGGACTGGACACTGTTCGGCTCCACAGCGAAAAGCATTGCGCAATGTTTACTACCGCCATTTATACCCGCGCTGGTGGGCGGGTCGTGGAATGCAAATCTTGCATGCCCATGTCCATTGGCTCGTTTTTAATTCTCTCGAAGGCAGTTGGCTCCCTAGCGTGATCCCAATTCGTCAGGGAACTCCCCCGACGACACGTCTCCGTTCCCTGTACTCAGGATTACATACGTAACCGAGACGATTTTACGAATTGGCGACTGGGCTAGCCTAGCTAACTTATATCCTTTTCTCAGACTGTTAAAGTTAACAGCGTACCGGCAGTTCACTCTTTGGGCGAGGGGGGATTTGGGAAGGATGAATAAGATTCCGTTCCCATCCTGTGCAGTGAACTAACGTTACATCTTTTCCCCTCAGCCGAATATCAAGGATTCTAGTTTGCGTTGGACTTGTAGCTAAATAAAACATTTGATGTCAGATGCTTCATATACTTATTGACGTTTTCAACACATCTGTCTCTCGTACCCAGGATTAAACACTAGAAATCACGACTAGAATAATTTTGTTGACAAGGCCAGGGGGTAGAGAGAAGCTAGCTCTGATGGTGTTGGTTGGCAATGGAGTAGCCTACCATGCCAGTGACGTATTCGAATTTTGAAATCCAACATGTTGAAATCCAGCCAGTGTAACAACAACAACATTTTCAACGTACCATTTTATCCCTTTTAACAAATTCTGCCATTTTAATAATTATACCAATGAGAATAAATAAAATACATCTGTTATATCACATTTTTTCAAATTTCAGTTCATCTTTGAGGTAGAGCAACATGTAATAAGTAGGGGTGTAACGGTTCACAAAATTCATGTTTCTGTTCGATGTGACACAGTGGTGTCATGATTAGGTACTTTTTCGATACAGCAAAAAGAAAGAAATGCCAGAGAAATTTCCATGATTTATTTTTTAATTTTATTAAAATAAATTATTTTTAAATAAGTGTGGGTTCCCTTTCGAGAGGTCTCTGATATTGCATAAGTTAGCTCAGAGAGTTAGCTTAGTTAAGTTATATTATATTACATTATAGAATATTGAAGCAATTTTTTTTAAACGCAGTGCAACTGCACAGCAGACATTCAGCTGAGCGCCTTAGCTCACTCATTGGCTTGTGCTGCGGCAACTGTGAGAACCTATGGTGAGTTGGCTAGGATGCCACACGCAGCAGGCTGGACGAATGGTTCCTGCAAGGGTGCCGACAGGCCCCTCAGCAGAGACCCACCCCCTTCTTTTCAGAAGTGCATGGCGAGCTAACGAAGTCATGGAAAGCACCATATTCAGCTCGTCTAAAGCCATCCTTCTCCTCAACGCTCTCGAACAGTGACGGCGCTGTAGAAAAAGGGTACGAAGCGATTCCTTCCCTCGAAGAGGCGGTGGCCACACACCTCTGCCCGCCCACCGCTATGGGATGGAAAGCTAAGGCGATCCACCCATCGAAGCCTTGCCGCACCACTTCGGCCGAGCCTACGCCTCCACTGGCCAAGCTGTGTCAGCATTTCACACCAAGGCTGTCCTCCAGGTTTTTCAGGCCAAACTTCTCCGCTCGATGAACGAGTCTAGACCTGAACCGGAAGCTTTCAGAGACCTTTTTATGTGCCTACACATAAACTTTCTAGAGATGTCACATGAACTGTCACGAAAAGCTTCCCTCCCATACATAAAAGGTCACCACGTCTTGGTCCGGTTGGACAACATGTCAGTGGTTTCCTATATAAATCGCCAAGGCGGTCTCAGGTTGAGGAACCTGAACACCATGGCCAAACACCTCTTGCTATGGGCTCAGCTCAACCTGCGCTCGCTAAGAGCAGCGCACGTGCTAGGCATTCTGAACCAGGGTGAGGATATGCTATCCAGAGACAATGTCCTCCAAAGGGAATGGTCTCTTCACCCGCAAATGGTTCAGATAATATGGAGCATCTTCGGCGAGGCAGAGGTCGACCTCTTCGCCTCAGAAGACAACGCTCATTGCCAAACATTTTTCTCCAAAGACAGGGTCGCGCTGGCCCAGAACTGGCCATGCCGCCCGCTGTACGCATTCCCGCCGGTCGGTCACGATGCTACCTCAGGTCATCGAACGAATCAGGGAGAGCAAGTGTGCAGTGCTCTTGGTAGCCCCGCTCTGGAAGAACCAGTCATGGTTCTCCGAGTTGACTCAGCTGCTGGAATCAGCCCCATGGCCGATACCACTGAGGAGAGACCTCCTCACCCCGGTGAAGAGGACGGTCTGGCAGTCTGCTGACCTGAAGCCGCTTTCACTCAAAACTGCCCTCTTGCTAGCACTGGCATCAGTCAAGCGAGTGTGTGATTTGCAAGCACTCTCAGTGAGCGCTTCCTGCCTTGAATTTGGGCCCAACGACTCCATAGTCATCCTTAAGCCAAGGCCCGGGTATGTTCTTAAAGTGCTCTGGACTCCGAAAGAGACGTGAACCTGCTCTGCCCTGTGAGGGCTCTCAGAGTCTATTGGGAGCATTCTGCCCCCTTCAGGCAGTCAGAACAGCTCTTATGTACTTTGGAGGCCGCACCAGAGGTTGTGCGGTCACGAAAAGCAGAGACTGTCAAGCTGGATAGTTGACGCTATCTCGCTGGCTTATGAGTCGAAGGGCCGCCGTTCTCTCATAGGCATCAAAGGTCATTCAACGAGAGGCATGGCCTCGTCATGGGCATGGTTGAGTGCACACACACACACACACACACACACACACACACACACACACACACACACACACACACACACACACACACACACACACACACACAAAAAAAAAAAAAGGGTAACGTGCATCCCTGACATTGTGAGCTTCAGATCCGATTTGCCAAATTCACATTTAATCATACTTTAGAGGAATTTAGGCTATGTATTTTTCAGCCCTAAATTGTCTCTTTAGCGTGGCAGGTGTTCTGACAGGCTTTAATACTCTTGAAGGGCTGAAGGAGCCTGTGGATATCATATTTTACCACCCGCAGCTGCGGTTTCTGTGTGTTTCACTGGTGATTTTTCTCTGCTAAGCACTCAAAGAGGCCAAGTCCTCTGCATATATTAAAACTCACCTCAATCATCTAGCTGCACCTTATCAAAAGCAGGGCTAGACGGGGGAGGGGGGAGCATGTCAGGTGATGGTCTTCACTGTTTGAGGAAAGACTCATGGCAACCACATCATGTGTCACAATCTTGTCAGTGCATGTAGTATTTATTGCACTTATGTTTAGAAAGGGATTATTATTTTAATCATATGTAAACACATTTGTAAAGGAAATAATGTCTTTTACTATGGATTTTGTTTCTATTTTGCCCTCACAATATTTCCATGTTATTTATACATTATTATATATACAGTTTTACCCTTGAGAATATTACACTATAAAAGGTAAATATAAACAAAGACCGAAATAATCATAAACATTTTCTAACGTATAGCCTATACATTTTTACAAATTGTAGACGACTATTCGTCAGCTGTGGTGTCCTTTCAGTCACCATTTTGCTAATAAAATAGTTTCTGTTCTAGGTTGCAATTAAAAACACAAAAGTCTCAAAAGAGCATGCTTGAAAATAAATAAATTAGCGTGAAGATAATTAAGGTAAACATCAGAATATATGTATTGTGCGCTATTCCCAATCAAACTGTAATTTTGTCAAATTATATGTGAAAATTCACATAAAATGTTGCCTATGAAATTAGCCTTTACATAACAAAGAAGTCTGCCAATTTGATTCAATTGAATATAATTTCCACCACAGAATCTTGTCAACACAATACACAATTTGACATAAATGTACCATATATGAGTAGTATATGCTTATAATACAGCAGAGGTTACACACACAGTGTCATTTCTTATTAAATTCCAATGAGAGAAAGAGGCATGAAGAGAGATGAAAATGGGATGTCATCGACTTTTCTAGCCTGTTTGGCACATCAGTTCCCTTTCGAGGGAACTCAACACTGCGTCGAGAATCGACACTTTGGGGACGCTCCCTTAGCGCGCGCCTCTGATGTCAGAATGAAACTAATTCAATCCTGATTGGTGTTGCGTCGTGATTTAACATGTGACGGCATAACCGGATGCATAAAAGTGACGCTGACACACACACACACATCAGCTTTAGCTCTTCAGCAAGCGCTCTCTGTGAAACTGTCTGTCTTATTTGGTGTTGTTTATCTGTGCAAAGCTCTGTATTATGGCGAGTGAACAATACACTAAGTGTGTGCACCCCTGCCCAAGATAATATATATGCCACGGGTGGGGACACGCATCAGCTGTGTGTGTGTGTATTGTTTAGGGGCGCAGCACGCACTGTCAGCTCTCGAGAGGGCTGCCTGTGCACACTGTGAAGCACTTCCTATTAGAGTGCTGCGCTCCCTCTTGGCTATATTATTTCCTGATGATGGCCAGGCTCACGATCCCCGCGGTTCGGGTCCCGCGTCCATTGAGGCGGCGCGACAGCTTAGATCGTGGAGATCGCAGAAGGAACTCGCGGATGAGAACGAGACTGCTGAGGCACCTTTTCTCTCATCATCCGCAGATTCTATGACACTCGTTCACGACGCAGAAGCCCGCGATGCGGCTTCTTCTGCCCGTGACGAGTGCCCAGTGCTCGAGCTATCTGTTTATAAGGAAGTAGATGTGCTCAGCATCGGGAACGAGCAACATGAGTCACACTCGCCGGCTTATGTTTCTGCTTATGTAGAGCTCATGGAGGTTGTGATGGGTGCGGTGGCCAGACTAAATAAATATATAAATAAATATATTTATATATATAAAATATATGAGCTGGCCACAAAATAAGCAGGATGATCCCCGTCAAAATGAACTAGACGAGAGATTCCTGCAGCACCGTTCACAACCTCAGAGCCGGGGCTTACTGTAAGCCCCGTAAATATATATGTGTAGATCCTGGGAAAAACCCCATTCTTTAGGTATCTCACCACATTCATTATATGTTTATTCGAATGTGGTGGGTGCGAGAGAGTCGGGTTATGGCAAGTTGCCGCATATGGAGGAAGCTTTAGCGTGCTATCTTTCTCCTGAATCCGGCATCTTCACTTTAAGCCCCGGCGCTGCCCAACAAACCGTGCAGGGACACCTCTGCACTGGTTGGCTGGGCTTATATGGTGCAGGAAATCGATGTTGCTCTTCCGCCGTTAAAAACGTTTCGGGACACATCGGTTTCCAGCGAACGCAGGCTGCACTGTCCGCCCCACATTTTTGCGTCCAGGCACATTCGCGTTCGCCAATCGAGAATCTTTTTCGGTCCAGCCCTTCCGGAAACCCGCTTCAGGGGGTCGAGAATGAATCCCGATTAATACCCGAAGCCAGGCTCGAGAGCCTGGTTCCTTTGGTAAAATATTTAGAAAAGAAAAGGTCAGGCTGGAGCGTGCCTGCACTCTAGGACGATTTTGCAGGCGTACCAGGCCGATCTTCTTAAAGATCTAAGTGAGGCAAATATTTCCTGTTGGCCGCTCCGCTATCTCCTTCTGGCCTGTTTTCCAACGCTGTCACTACAGGCGTTGACAGGTTTCAGGAAGCAAAAAAAAAAAAAAAAAGAGAGCGTTGCCTCTAGAGGCCCTCCTGCGGGAGTTTGGCAAACAGATGAAGCACTCTCAACCGAAGTCCTCCAGCCGTCCTTCAGGCGAAGAGGTCCTAATTGTAGGACCTCTGAGGGCTGCCCCCCCATCCCCCCCCCATCCCCCCCCCATCCCCCCCCCCCCCAATCGAGGTTGTTCTAGCAGCAGGTGCCCTCAGGGTAGAAGATGTTGTCACGCCGTCTTTGACGCTTCGGGCCACATCGATTTCCAGCGAACGCACTCCGTGGCGTTTGCCCCAAAAGCTTGCAACAGGGCACCGACTATGGTCACAAAATCTGTATCGACTTTTATCCTGCCGGTCCTCCGCTTCAGGAAGTCGAGAATAGTGCTCGGAAAACACCCGAGGCCAGTCTCGAGGGGCTGGTTCCCTTAGTAGATTTTGTAGAAGAATGGCAACGCCTTCCGAATATATCTCTATGGGTACAGATTGCAGTTCGGTGCCCGACCTCCCTAGTTTGCTGGGGTGGTACCGACTGCAGTGATTCCAGAACAGGCTCGGGTTATGGAACAAGAGGTACAGACTCTACTGGAATTTCGGGGCCATAGAATGTGTTCCCCTACCAGACAGGGTTTTACAGCCGGTACTTTATAGTTCCAAAGAAGGATGGCGGACTGAGGCCAATTTTAGATCTAGGGCTTTTGAATCGTTCTTTGAGGAGATTCAGGTTCAAAATGCTTACTATTCCCATTATCGTGAGCCATATCAGATCCGAGGACTGGTTTGTCACGATGGATCTAAAAGACTCTTATTTCATGTCTTCATCCTTCCATGTCACAGGAGGTTCCTGAGGTTGCTTTCGGGGGCGAAGCATACCAATATCGGGTTCTTCCGTTCGGCCTAGCACTCTCTCCCCGCACGTTCACAAAGTGTATGGATGCGGCTCTGGCTCCACTGAGGCTTCAGGGCATCCGTATACTGAATTACATCGGCGACTGGCTCATATTGGCCCAGTCTCGAGAAATGGCAGTTCGGCAACGGGATGTCGTCCTTGGCCACATTCAGAACCGGGGGTTGAGGCTCAACACTAAGAAAAATGTGTTGGACCCAGCTCATACCCAGTATAGAATTCGGTTACGATGCGGGCACGTATGTCTCCCGCTCGTATCGAATCCATCCTGGCCATGGTGTCCGGGATAAAGCTAGGCCAGGCCATCACCGTAAAGCAATTTCAAAGACTGCTGGGCCTCATAACAGCGGCATCCAACATAATTCCTTTGGGCCTGTTTCACATGATGCCTCTTCAGTGGTGGCTCAAAGCCAAGGGTTTTTGCCCCAAGGGGAATCCGTTCCATATAATAAAGGTTACGCGCAGATGCCTTCGTTCCCTATTAATATGGAAGAAACCTTGGTTCTTGTCCCAAGGGCTAGTGGTAGTGGCGTCATGTCGCCGGGAAACTGTTTCGACAGACGCTTCCCTCGCTGGCTTGGGCGCGGTCTCGGACGGCCGCTTTGCCAGGGGTCTGTGGCAGGACCATCATCATTCTTTGCATATAAATTGCCTAGAGATGTTGGCTGTGTTCAGGGCTCTGAGGAGCTTCCTCACAGACATCAAAGGTTACCACGTCTCAGTGGTAGCTTATCTAAACCGACAAAGAACACTCAGATCGCGCCCACTATCCAGATTGGCGCATCAGATCATTTTATGGCCCCAAGGGAAAATATTATCTATAAGAGCAATATATGTCCCGGGGGATCTGAATCAGGGAGCGGACATCCTGTCGAGGCAGGGGCTGAGGCCCGGGGAATGGACATCCAGAGGTGGTGGAGTTCATATGGCAGAGGTTTGGACCAGTGGAAGTGGATCTGTTTGCGTCTCGAGGGACGTCCATCCCACTGTCCACTTTGGTTCTCCCTCACTCATCCAGCCCCGCTGGGGTTGGATGCCATGGTACAGGCCTGGCCGAGGCTTCGCCTGTACGCTTTTCCCCCCGATCGCTCTGCTCCCGGGGGTCCTGGAGAGGGTCCGTCAGGAGGGCATCAGTCTTCTTCTGATAGCCCTGTTTTGGCCAGCCCGAGTATGGTTTTCAGACTTAATTTCACCCCTGATAGCTCCGCCATGGCAGATTCCTCTGAGGAGGGGTCTGTTGTCTCAGGCGGAGGGCACTATTTTCCATCCTCATCCAGAGCTGTGGAAATTGTGGGTCTGGCCTCTGAGGGGGCTCAGTACCTAAATACTGGTCTATCATCTGGGGTGGTCGAAACCATACTTATCTCTAGGGCTCCGTCTACTAGGAGATTATATGGCCTCAAGTGAAATATTTTTCTACTTGGTGTAGAGAACTTGAGTTAGACCCAGTTAACTGCCCAATGGCTTCAGTTCTGGAGTTTCTTCAAGATTGTTTATCTGCGAATCTCTCCCCTTCCACACGTAGGGTGTACGTGGCTGCCATTGCGGCGTTCCATGCACCACTAAATGTTGGGCCTTTCAGGAGGCACCAACTGGTCATACTATTTCTCCATGGTATTGGAGGATGAGACCGACAGTCAGGTCCAGGGTTCCTTCCTTGGACCTGGCGGTGGTTCTCGAAGGGCTATCCCTGGCTCCCTTCGAATACCTCCAGTCGGCTTCGCCTAGGACCTCACGTTCAAGATAGCCTTTCTCTTACCTATTTCTTTAAAGAGACTGGGAGATCTCCAAGCCCTGGCATTATCGCCAGTTTGCTTGGGGTGTGCCCCCGGCGGAGTTAAGGCCCTCCTGCATCCGAGACCCAGCTATGTGCCTTAAGTGCAATTTATCATGGCTAGGTCCATGGTCCTGCAAGTATTTCATCCTCCACCTCATGTGTCGGCAGAAAAGAAGAGGTTCCTTGCTCTGCCAGTCAGAGTTCCGAGTATTACCTTGAGAGGTCCTCTTCTTGGAGGAGGTCGGACCTACTGTAGTGTGTTTTGGATCACCTATTAGGGGCTCCCGGCTATACAAACCATAAGTAGGCCTACAAGGTGCGGAATTTCCCTTCACCTTTGGCCGTTAGAGCTCATTCTACTAGAGGCATGGCGTCCTCTAGGGCCCTCCTTTCGGGAGTTCCCATCAAGGAGATCTGTGAGGCAGCCGGTTGGGCTACCCCACACACTTTTGTTAGGTTCTATAGTCTGCACCTCCCTAGTACGCTTGGCGCACACGTGCTCTCGTCCTAGCTGAGTGCCTGAATCAGTTTCACTCCGGGGCAGGCCTGTTTTCGGTGCGTGGCTTAGTGGGCATTCGTTCCCCAAAGTGTCGATTCTCGACGCAGTGTTGAGTTCCCTCGAAAGGGAACGTCTCGGGTTATGACTATAACCCTTGTTCCCTGAGAAGGGAACGAGACACTGCGTCATCCTGCCACGCCCCTCGAGGCCTTAGAGCGTCTTGCTTCATCGCGGAGCTGATGTGTGTGTGTGTCAGCGTCACTTTTATGCATCCGGTTATGCCGTCACATGTTACATCACGACGCAACACCAATCAGGATTGGATTAGTTTCATTCTTACTTCAGAGGCGCACGCTAAGGGAGCGTCCCCAAAGTGTCGATTCTCGATGCAGTGTCTCGTTCCCTTCTCAGGGAACAAGGGTTATAGTCATAACCCGAGACGTTTTGTGTGCAAGAAAACGTCTCAGGTTACGACTGTAACCTATGTTCCCTGAGAACAGGGAACGAGACAAAACGTCATCGACGCTATGGGGAACGCCTCAGGCGTGACAGGTGTCTAAAATCACTATCAAATCACGTCAATCACATTGACCGGCGACAGCCCGTGAATCATTAGAGTAAATGATTAACGTGCGACCTGGAAGTATATAAGGGCGCCTTGCAAACATGACAAATCACCTCATCGACGCTATGGGGAACGAAATACCTACTCCGCCATGCTGAGGGGAGTGCATGCCCAAGGGCAGTGACAACTGTCAGAACCAGCAACTTCAAATGAAACTCTAGAACCACTCAGGTCACACTGGGCTGTCAGTGACAGCATTCCCTACGGTCATAGCCAAAGCTAAAGCCACGCAGGAAAACCTTCATAAACATGGTTAAATGAAGGCCTACCTGGGCCTGCTCCGGGCCTGGAACCACAACTTCCAATTAGAAGGGGTCCCTTCCAGGGAATGTGGCTAGGGAACCCGAAGGAACCCCAGCCAGTCACTATTCAGGGGAACGTACTCACCCCGAAATGCCACCAGGACGGCCTGACCTGGCGTCAGAACATAGACACTAGTCTGGCCAATTCCTGTCTGTCTGAGACAGAGCCTCTGGGCAAATGCCTTAAGTAAGGCATCCAGCGCGAGGGACTGTCAAGCTGGCAGCGAACCACTCGGCCCGGATCACAGAGACGGGATATCCCGGAGAGTATGACTCACCATAGTGCTTTCCAACCCTTGCTAGCGAGGGGAGTTTCTCTACTCGATCCACGGATCAACCCAGTGTCTGTGTTTCAAAACACTGAGGAGGCCTGTGAAGGCCTGAGGGCTGATCTAACTGGGAGGCCTCACGAGAGGCCTACGACCGTCTGACCAGACTCAGGAAGCCTCATGCTCATAGAGACCCTCGGTGAGGGGAGCACAAGGTCCGCCTGGTAGGCAAACCAGGCTGTAGGCAGGAAAGGTTCCGGGAGGGAACCAGAAGCAGAGAATGAACACTTTAGCGAGTCAGGGCGCAAGCTCGCCTTCAGCAGCTGCCTACTAAGGCTAGCTGAGACTGATAGCAAGAGGTCACTAGCTTCATAACCCCAGCACCATTAGGGAACCATTCACAGGGAGGCCTGGAGAGGCCTACTACCTGATCACCACCATCTGTGGGAACTCATCATCAGGGAGGCCTGGTGAAGCCTACTACCTGATCACCACAATCTGTGGGAACTCACCTTCAAGGAGGCCTGGTGAAGCCTGCTACCTGACTGTTCCCATTCAGGGAGACCCAGTAGGGCCTAAACCCTGACCACCACAACATTTGGGAAAGTCACCCTCAGGGAGGCCTGGTGAGGCCTACTACCTGACCGTTTTCATTCAAGGAGGCCTGGAGGAGCCTACTACCTGACAGCCACAATATTTGGGAGCTCACATTCAGGGAGGCCCAGAGAGGCCCACTACCTGATAGCTAACGTAAGTGGAAATTCACCTTCAGGGCGGCCGGGTGAGGCACACAACCTGATAACCACAGTATGTGGAGAACTCACCTTCAGGGAGGCCTGGTGAGGCCTTCTACCTTGTAACCACAGTTTGTGGGGAGCTCAACTTCAGGGAGGCCTGGTGAGGCCTACTACCTGGTAACCACAGAATGTGGGAAGCTCACCTTCAGGGAGGGCTGGTGAGGCCTACTACCTGGTAACCACAGTATGTGGGGAGCTCATCTTCAGGGAGGCCTGAGTGGCCTTCTACCTGGTAACCACGGGTAGCTATGAACCCTGAGTCCGGGTGATAGTACAAGGTGGCCTGCTAAGGCCAGCCAGCTGGGGACTCACCTTTCAGGGAGGCCTGGTCGGGCCTACTATCTGATAGCAAGTCATATTCTGCTAACATACACTGAAAAAACACCACGGCCAACCACGTAAAGTGAGCTGGCCTACAGCGCCCTCTTGGGGGCTGCCCAATCAAGGAGGCCTGCTGAGGCCTACTACTCAATGGCGCAGCCTTCGTTGGCAGATAAGCTGTTCACACAGCGCCTACAGCATCCTGGTGCCTAATCACATTGCCCATGGCAGTGTACTTTGCAATAAAGCTAGCACCCTTAAAGCAAGGGGAGTATAACATACGCCACTCTGCCTCAATGGAGGCCCCAGTTAGTCAGGGGCCTACTATCTATGCATGGGAGTCAGCTCAGGGCAATGCTCTAGCTTCAGGGGAGCGTACTTCGACCAACAAATCACAGGGGAATGAGGTTACCAGGGTGCGGGCCTGCCAGCGGCTCTAGGGGTGACAGAAATGTATCTGTGCCCAACCTAGGGGAGTGGGGCTTGAAAGACAGCCAACTACCTGCAAACCCAGCGCTCGAGCCGTAGCTCAGCGAGGTAAGTGAAGCCTATACTGGCGGCCTAATCTGTAGGTCAGTACTGCACGGCAGGGTTGGGCAGGAGACCCAGTCTTCTTCGTGAAGCGAAAGACGGCCTAACCCTGCTCAACAAAGACATAAATATCGCGGAGGCCTGTTTGAGGCCTACCATGTCCTCAAACCATCCTCTGCACCACGCTGTATTACTCTAGTCGCCCCAGAATGCAGAGAAGGGGGCGGGCCTTGGCCTAACGACTCCCACGGGAGGAGGCTGTTATACAGGGATGCTAGAAACCTACATTCAAAACGTGAAGAGTCAGAGGAAGAAATGCTAAACTAAGCAGAGCGCCTCAATTTCCCAGGTACAGACTTGGCCAGCTACAGAGGTGGCCCTGGTGAGGACCAGCCAGCAAGCATAGATCTATCTGAGGGCTCGGAGGAGCCAGAGCCACTAAAGAATATAGTCTGTATTATTCCATACAAAGGGCTGCAGAATCGCTCATCCTACTGAAAACTGAAACAGAGCTCAAGGGGCGAAACACTCAGGAAAGTCAAAACGGTCCCGTGGGCCGGACATCAGATCTATCTGAAGCACTAGCGTCAGTCAACACTCTAAATAAAAACTTCTAAAAGAGAGAGACCAACTACTCTACCCTGAGGTGGCTTAGCAGCCTGAAGGCTAACACAGTTACCGTTCTGGCCACCTAACAGGGAACTTCAGGGCCCTAATAATCCAATAAAGTTCTCTTACCTTAATACTTTGACATGACCCCATAACTCTATACAGGGAATGCGGTCTGTAAAGAGACACATTTTATTTTTTAATCACAAAAAATACTCTCCAAAAGACCAGTCAGCTCACCTGCGGCGTGCAAAGTAAAGACCCGCCAGATAGTTCTTTTAAGAACCCGGGATCCGCCACTTCACATGCCTGAAAGGGGCGTTTCCACAAACCAAGCCTAGGTGGGCCGTCAGAACATAGTTCTCATCATAGGCCCACTCCCGCTTGCCGGGGTACGGACGCGGATCTCAGCGGTATACAGATATACCTTCGCCTCCCTGAACTTCCCCAACACCGCCTCTACGGAGGTGCCGAAGAGTTCGGAAGGCGAAACCGGCGAATCGAGGAGAAAGGCTTTTTCTTTCTCCCCGATGTCGGCTAGATTTAACCACAGATGCCTCTCCGTGGCCACGATCGCCGCCATCGACCGTCCGATCGCGGCAGCGGTTTGCTTGGTAGCCCGGAGAGCCAGATCTGTGGTGCGGCGCAGCTCAGCCACCGCCTCAGGGGACATCCCTGCCCCCTGGTCGAGATCCCCCAGCAGGTCGGCCTGATACGCCTGTAACACTGCCATGGTGTGGAGTGCAGCACCAGCCTGACCTGCTGCCGTGTATGCTCTGCCATTCAAACGAGCCGTTGTTTTCAGCGGTTTGCATGGCAGGGTTGGAGCTTTCAGTGTCGCTGCCCGCCCAGACATGAGATAGTTCACGAACGTCTCGTCAATGGGCGGCATTGACACGTACCCATGCTCTCCGATCCCCTCAACATCAGAGAAACTGGCCCGCTGATGTCGATGGATACGGGCAGAGTATGGGTTCTTCCATGCCCTCTCGATCTCCATATGTTGATCAGGAAGGAATGGAAGGCTCACCTGAGCTGGTGGTGTATGGCCGGGTAGAAACCGATTGTCGAGCCTACCGCGAGCGGTCTCTCCTCTAGCGCGCTGCCAGGGCAGCTGCAGTCTGTCGGCAGCGTGCTCCATCACATCCACCAGCTCTGCATACACGGGGCAGGATGGCTGAGGAGGTTCAGGATCTACCTGATCATAAACCTCCTCAGCCATCTCCTGCATGTCCTGAAGGGCATCAACTGCAGGTACAGTCGGTGAGTAATCTTCCCCATCGACCTGCAGTTCGCCCTCGTCAGCCGTCGAATCATCGGAGAGGTTTACAGCCCTCTCGAGGCGATCGACGAGCTCCATCTGGGAGCCCCATGATGTAAGTCGCCGCTCGGCCTCGGCACGAGCAGGACCTGCACCATGAGGACCAGACGCTGAACCCCCTTCACTCGAGAAGATGGCCAGACGAGAGCGGAGCGTTTTAAGAGAAAAACGCTCGCAGTTCGCACAGAGGGCTCCCTCGAGAACCTCCCGTGCATGCTCTTCTCCCAAGCAAAAAACGCACAGCTTGTGTGTATCAGCCGGTGTCAGAAACCTCGGACACGGGTCGGCACACTTACAAAAACAATCTGCCTTAGCTGTGCGTTTCATCTTTCTCTTACCTCTTCCGTATACTTTGAATAGCGTTTCAAACAAACAGTCCCTGAAGACGATGAGATGATTTGTCATGTTTGCAATGCGCCCTTATATACTTCCAGGTTGCACGTTAATCATTTACTCTAATGATTCACGGGCTGTCGCCGGTCAATGTGATTGACGTGATTTGATAGTGATTTCAGACACCTGTCACGCCTGAGGCGTTCCCCATAGCGTCGATGACGTATTGTTGAGTTCCATTCGAAAGGGAACATCCCTCAGAATGAGATCTTAATTAGTGTCCTCCATCATGCCACTCTGCCAACACACAGGACACACACAAAGGATATAAAAATCTTTTTCACAGTATTATTTATCAGCTGTGACAATTTATCCAGAGCAATCACTGCCTGGTAAAAGAAGAAAGAAGAGGGGCAACATCAAATTCTTCTCTGACCTTCTTCTCAATAGAATGTGAACACTTGGAAATGAAGATGGAAGGCCAGACTACTGCGAGAAAGAAAAGGTGAGCTTTTTGTTGATCCTTAGATAAAGTGGTCTCCATTTTTACAGGAACATTTCCATATCATTACGGCTTTAAGTAACTGGCAGTTTCTCATCTTTAGTTCTTGCTGTGTTATGTTTTGGAAATTCAACCAAAGTTAATTTGGAGAACATTCTAAAAAGATTAGTAGACTACACTTTGTATGTGATGATGTGATTTCAACCTGCATCAGTTAGTTTTTAATCGCTCTGACATGTTTGAGGATTTTTTAATTGTTTACTTCTATGCCATTTTGTTTAGACTTTCCTTAAACAGCCAGAAAAAAGAACAAAAAATTTAAAAACTGTTATTGTTGTAATGCACGATTAAAACTCTTTTCATAATGTGATTGGTTCAGCCTCTAAATTAGAATTTTTTGAAAATCTGCATAATTCAAGTCAAGTCACCTTTATTTATATACAGTAGCGCTTTTTACAATTTCAAATTGTTTCAAAGCAGCGTTACAGAGATAACAGGAATAGTAAAGTTGTAATAGTATTGTTAAATTCAAAATTAAATGTTAAATGTCCCCAACTAAGCAAGCCAAAAGCCAATGGCGAATAAAGGCGAATACCAAAACATAAAGGCGGAACCAAAACTCCATCAGGTGACAGAATGGAGAAAAAAACCTTGGGAGAACCCAGGCTCAGTCAGGGGGCCAGTTCTCCTTAGGCCAACAAACGAACAGTGTATGAATATGATTTAGGCGGCATAATAGGTCAGAAGTCAGATTGGATCAAAACTTTCACAATATTTATCCAGTTCATCTGGTTAGGGGTCGGAGTCATCACGCCGGTATGGAGATGAGTTTGTTGAGGTGTCCATGAGGTCTTCACAGTGTTGATGAGGCTGGC
Source organism: Siphateles boraxobius (assembly GCF_051911475.1). NCBI lineage: Eukaryota > Metazoa > Chordata > Actinopteri > Cypriniformes > Leuciscidae > Siphateles > Siphateles boraxobius. The sequence continues at coordinate 208,551 of NW_027508721.1, read as the reverse complement.
ACTTCATAAGTGTACTGAACAGGAGATTAAAAGATTTAGCGAATCCTCCAATATCATCACATGATATTGTAGGATTCGCTAGTTATAAATTAAATCTTTTAATCTCCTGTTTTGGCTTTTTTAAATGTTTCTTACTCTCCATAAATTTGCTTGATTGTCTTGATTTCTACAGAATTGTAATAGAGTTTTACATTTACATTAACAGATCATTCTAAATAATAAAGATTTTAGCGGTTTAATATATATCTTTAATAAAATAAGAATAAGCATAGCCAAAAACGTGGAATTAGCAATAAATAAAGTTAATGAATGATTGAATGAATGAATGAATGAATGATTGAATGAATGAATGAATTAATGAATGAATGAATGAATGAATGAATGAATGAATGAATGAATGAATGAATGAATGAATGAATGAATGAATGAATGAATGAATGAATGAATGAACGAACGAACGAACGAACGAACGAACAAAACGAACGAACGAACAAATGAACACACATGGTATGCTGAAAACTGACTTCTTTTTGTGTCAGAAGATTTAAGCAAACGTGAAATGTTCTCTGATGTGGTGATGTGTGAGGTTAATGGCTTTCAAGCATTGCCGTGCTGACTTTTTAATCAGTCTCTTTACAATTCTGCAGAGTACCATTGTTCTTCTAACTGAACAGTAAAGGCTTACAAGGTTTATATAGAAGATTTTGAAATCCTTATAGTTGGCTTAGAAAGTTTTGACAATGTCCTTGACCCTACATGTTTCTGCCTCTCTTTGCTCTCCTTTCAGAGAAAACTCTAAACTCAAAATAGTGCTCTGAAAAAATTTAACAGTGTTCATGCCACATTGATCATGTTCATCCATTGCTTTTGTAGGAATGACCTCCTATGACCTCCTATTCATAGCACACAGAGATATAGCTCATGATGAATCACACCATTACCAAGGATTAGAGGAGGATTCTTCCATAGAATTTTATTTCAAAATTTAGATAACATGGAATGTAGCTGATTGTCTAACTCAGACTTAAACAATCTCTCAGTGATCCTACAAATTCTGTATTTGCATATTGTGAACCAAAAGAGCAGTGCGTTATTGATTGTTGAAGATGAAACAGAAAGGGCTTCTCTATTCATTCTTCTTTGAAGTATCCAGGTACTATACATAATGCATCATATTCTGCTCTCTCCACAGACAATATTATCTTTGGCAAGGTTTTCTCTCAGACACATATTGAGAAGACTCTTCCCAGGTTCAATAAGGAATCGCTCTGAGGAATGATGTCAGAGTTCCACAATTATTACCTTAGCCCTTTCCTTTTGTAAAGCCTCATCTTGTCTGATCAAAGCTTCTTTTTGAAGCCTTTATTTTCCAACTCTCAACGACCTTTTTTTTTTCTGTAGAAAGTTTCCAATTGACCTTGTTCATGATTTTAAAAACACTTTTTTCAAAAGTTTAAAGAGACTCAACTGTATATTGTTGACTGCGTTTGTGCAATATGTCTTCAGGGGTCAGACCTTTAATTTTCCTGTTGACCATTTCACTAAATCTCATCTCATGGCTTGAATGGCTATGGTCTTAATTTTGTCATTCTGGAAATCAACATTTGTGAGATTAATTCCACTGGAACAATTGAGGTTTATTGGTATTTTCCTTTACAGCAAAATAAGCTTACTTGCTATTACAATATCCTTATTGTTTTAAGACAATCATTATGTGGAAAGAAAATATGCATGACTAATGAAAGCACAAGATCACGCTTTAAAACAATATAGCTGCGTTCCAAGTGTGAACAATTCAGAATGTCCAAGTGTGAACAATGCAGAATGTTTGTTTTGCTTTTTTGTGAAATAGCAAAACAATTTAAAAACGTCTCAGGTTACGTATGTAACCCTGGTTCCCTGAGAGGGAACGAGACGCTGCGTTGAGCATTGGGAACGCTCTGTGTGATTGCGTCGTGAAGCACGTGTATAATCAGTCCAATGGAAGAGCTAGACGTCATAGGCGGGTGACGTCATAGACCAGGAAGCTATAAAGCACACCTGAAAACAGACCGCGACAGCTTCTGAAAAAGCCTGAAGCAAGTCGATCAGGGCATGCAGGAAGTATGGCAGGAAAACGCAGCGTCTCGTTCCCTCTCAGGGAACCAGGGTTACATTCGTAACCTCTGACGTTCCCTTTCAAGGGAACTCGAGCTGCGTTGAGACGCGGTGGGAACCCCATACCCACAACACCATAAAGACAAATGCCCGTTCTGTGTGAAGTCCTTGCGCACACTAAGAAGCAAGCAACCTAGCCCCAGGAGTGGAGAGGTGTAAGTCATAAAATCTGACAATGTATGTGGTGAGGACCAGCCTGCCGCATTACAAATGTCTTGAAGGGGAACACCCGAAATTAAAGCCTAGAGGCAGCCATACTCCTGTAGAATGGGCCTGAACAGCCATAGGTGAAGGCTGTCCGGCCGCTTCATAAGCAAGTGAGATAGCCTCAACTACCCACTTGCTCATCATCTGTTTAGATGCCGGGAAACCTAACTTAGGTGACCCGAAGCAGACAAATAATTGTTCGGATATACGCCACTGAGCAGCTCTGTGGACATACGCATCCAAAGCCCGGACAGGGCGTAACAGATTAAGTTTTTCCTGATCTGGGGTATTAAAGGTGGAGGACAGAAGGCCTGCTGCACAAATGACCCGCACATTTAGTAGGGACCTAGAAATACAACCCGACCTGGGGTGAAGAAATACTATCACCATAGCAGGTGCAAATCCAAGTACGTGCAGGCCTCAGCCTCATGTACCACGGAGAAGACGAAATTAAGGATCTCTCCTCAGAGATAACCCAGTAAAGAAACATTCACACAGAAATCAAGTACTGTACCCACGGGGCAGAAACAAGATTCAGAAGGGGTTCTCTGCACCAGGCAGAGAACAGCATATTTAGTCTTCTCGTCGAGGAAGCTGTAGACCGGAGTATGGTCTCCACGACCTCGGTCGAGAGACCTGAATCTATGAGCTGGGCCCCCTCAGAGGCTGAGCCCACAGTATCCACAACTCCAGAGCTCCCAGGAGCAAAGATATCGGGAAAAGCGTATAGGTGTTGAGGCAACCACACCTATTACATCACATCCAGTCCAAGCGGAGCTGGATGCGTGAGGGAGAACCACCAGGGCAATGCATTGTACAAGCGATGCGAAAGGTCGACTTGTAGTTTGACCGAAGTTCTCCCTAAGAAGCTCCACCACCTCGGGGTGAAGTCTCCATTCCCCGGGCCACAGCCCCTGCCTCAACAGAATATCTGCTCTGATATACGAGACCATCAGTGTGTTGTCCGGACCCTTCGCCGAGCAACCACTCATGATTGCCCCCGAATGTGAGGGAAGCATCCGTCGAAAGCATTATGCGTCGACAAGAAGCCCCCAACACTGGGCCTGGGCGAGGAACCAAGGTTCTTCCACATGACCGAGGCACGAAGGCATAGCCGCGTGACCTTGATCATGCGAAAACGGATTTCCCCTCGGAGAAAACCCCTTGGTCCTGAGCAACCACAGCAGGGGTCTCATGTACAGAAGGCCAAAAGTAACTACGTTGGACGCAACTGCCATGAGCCCCAGCCAAAGACCTTTCACCGAGCGGCCACTCATGACCGCCCCCCATCCTGTGAGGGAAGCATCCGTCGATAGCGTGACGCGTCGACAAGAAGCCCCCAGCACTGGGTACGGGGGCGAGGAACCAAGGTTTCTTCCACATGGCCGAGGCACGAAGGCATAGCCGCGTGACCTTGATCATGCGAAAACGGATTTCCCCTCGGAGAAAACCCCTTGGTCCTGAGCCACTACTGCAGGGGTCTCATGTACAGAAGGCCAAAAGTAACTACGTTGGACGCAACTACCATGAGCCCCAACAGTCTCAGAGACTGTTTTGCAGTGAGTGACTGAACTAGTTTTACATTCTCTACGGCTGTGAGAATCGCAGAAATACGTGCACGAGACAGACGTGCTTGCATTCTTGTTAAATCCCATAATACACCTAGAAAAGTGATCCTCTGATCTGGGAGGAGTACACTCTTTTTGGTGTTGAGCCGCAACCCCAACCCCCTTATGTGGGACAGAACGACATCTCGATGTTGAACTGCCAAAAGCTCGGACTGAGCTAAAATCAACCAATCGTCGATATAATTTAATACGCGAATGCCCCGGAATCTCAGAGGAGCCAGAGCTGCATCCACGCATATTGTAAAAGGTGCGGGGTGATAACCTAGGCCGAAAGGAAGAACCCGATACTGGTATGCTTCGCCCCTGAAAGCAAACCTCAGGAATCTCCTGTGATGAGGATGGATAGATAAGGAAGCGTCCTTTAAGTCTATTGTGACAAACCAGTCCTCGGACTGAGTCTGTGACACAATCATATTTAGCGTAAGCATACTTTGAACTTAAGATACTGAAACCTGCTGTTTAATTGACGCAGGTCTAGAGTAGGACGCAACCCCTCATCCTCTTTTGGAACAATGAAGTAATGGCAGTAACACCCTGAGTGTCTGCCGGGAGGAGGAACCCCTTCTACAGCTCCTTTTGCAGAAGTGTCAGTACTTCCTGCTCCATAACCAAAGCCTGCTCGGGGTCCACCACAGTGGGGAGGACCCCTAGAAATCTGGGCGGACAAGAACCGAATTCTGAACCCTTTTCTATAGTGTGCAGGACCCACCGAGAAATATGTGGCAGTAGTTTCCACGCTGCCAGAAATTCTACTAGGGGAACCAGTCTCTCAAGACTGGCCTCTGGATTTGTTTGAACAGTCACTACGATGCCCTGAAGCGGCGAACCAGCAGAGAACAACCAAACTGACCGTTCTACGACCCTCCTCGGAGGATCATATGGGGACGCTGACACCTCTGTGCCCTGAACGGCGAACCGGCAGGGAACAACCGAACTGGCAGCGCTGCGACCCTCCTCAGAGAGTCGCACCCCAGAGGGCGCCGAGGAGAAACGATTTCTCAAAAACCATCCCTACCCCGGAGGGGACCACCCTTTAGAAGCCTGATAGCCTCGGCGTGCAGGACCCACCGAGAAATATGTGGCAGTAGTTTCCACGCTGCCAGAAACTACGATACCAATTCCTCGGAACTGGAATCGCCAGCACTGGATCTGGCAGGTGAAAGCTGAGATAGGGCGGGGCCCGTCCCAACCCCCGCTGTCAGATCCGTTTGCGAACCCCAATAGTACCAGAAAGCTGATGTGTGTGTCCCCACCCGTGAGGCTTCCTATTTGTCCAAGCTTTTTTTAGAGATAAAATAGTCCTCAGATCTTGCATATCTCTAACTGGTTAGACTGCTACCGCCACCCAAGTCCCCCTCGATTGTGGAGGACCCAAATGGCGATGCTCGTTTTGCACTCTGTGCAGCGAGGAGCTTAGTAGACCGAGACTACCTTACCCAGCAGTCTCAGGAACATTAGATTGGAGTGGAAGAAACCTCAGGAACACCGCTGAATGGTTTATTTCTTAGTTTTTTGAAAGCGGAGCGTCCAGAAGAACAAACATAATTTTTATCTTATTTTTCTTTCTTTTTAAATCAGAAAAAAAATATATATATAATATATATATATATAATATAAATATATCACTCCGTGGCCACCAGCAGGAAAACAACTGAACTCGCCGTGCTGCGACCCTCCTCAGAGAGTCGCCCCCCAGAGGACGCAGAGGAGAAACGATTTCTTGAAACCGTCCCTCCCCAGTATAGTTTATCTGTTTTTGCACGACGCAATTCTCGAATAGCGTCAGTGGTGACAACCTCACATTCATCCATGTCTTTATAATTCACCCACCAGCGCTGCCTAATAAAATTTTCTTTATTTATTTAAGATGGCTGGTGGGTAACGTCGGGGTTAAAAATGATGACGCCGACTCGGGAGAGAGAAAGCTAGCAAGCATCTCTTTAACCCGAGGCACTGTCATACCATAATACTTAATACCCATAGCATTACTATAGTTAGACGTTTGGGCATTCAACACATAAAATAGAAACCGGCTTATTCCACGATCTCAACGCCTCAGTGTGGTGTGGAGATAGGGAAAAAATGGCAGTCCCCAACGAGGAGGCTGAGATACAGAGAATTTCTGTTTTTAGATATATTTCATCTAATAAACTCTCTTTTTCACTCTCATAATGTTCAGCTGGCCAGAAATATTTAACTAGCAACAGCACTAGATAAACCTCCTTTTAAGCTCCTCTTTATTCAACAGAGTTATGAGCTGACTTATTTATTAATTTATTGAAAACTCAAACATCTGTCTTTTTCTTAATATCTTTATTTGTTTTGTTCTCTTTTTTTTATTTTTAAACAAAACACTAACGATACCAATTCCTCGGAACTGGAATCGCCAGCACTGGATCTGGCAGGTGAAAGCTGAGATAGGGCGGGGCCCGTCCCAACCCCCGCTGTCAGATCCGTTTGCGAACCCCAATAGTACCAGAAAGCTGATGTGTGTGTCCCCACCCGTGATATAACGTGGGCAGGGAACAACACGAAGCTGCTTGCTCTCTTTTGCCATAATATATATATATTGCAACTTGACAGACAACAATAAATATGACAAGGACAGAATACACAGATCGCTTGCTGAAGGCAACAGAAGCTGTCGCGGTCTGTTTTCAGGTGTGCTTTATAGCTTCCTGGTCTATGACGTCACCCGCCTATGACGTCTAGCTCTTCCATTGGACTTATTATACACGTGCTTCACGATGCAATCACGCAGAGCGTTCCCACCGCGTCTGAACGCAGCTCGAGTTCCCTTGAACTTCAGGGAACTTCAGGGAACTGTAAACCCATTGAGTTGACTAAATGTACAAGTTTCACAATGGCTCAATTCAAAATATCCATTTGACATCTGATGTGGCTTTAATGTTTTTACACAGCTCATCAAAACATGTCAATTTACAGGACTGTGTGCATCCTGCATTGAAAGAAAAAAGTTCTTCATGCCTAATTCACTTGCCTTTCATAGTTTTCTCAATTAGTGAGGTCATTATGCTCTTTCAGGCTGCACTATTAATGGCAAAGTCCTTGGAACTTGCAAGGTTCAGAATAAAGACTATTTCCTTTCTAACACTTAGTAACACAGTTTAGTCTAAATCAGACTTCAAAATCTGTTTCCTCCAGGAGTAAAGGAGCATACACTTATCTTATTTCTCTTGATGGCAGAAATGGAAAGAGGAATGCTAGTGCTCCATTTCAAATTCATACAATAATCGCTCTACATTTTACATAATTGTATTGTTGATTGCATTTGTTAGGTCAAACTATTCAACTTACTTAAAGTATAAATTTTAACTTGGTTGCAAGAATTGCATACCTTAAACTATATGAAAATAAATGTAAAAAGCCTATATAATATTTAATTTGAGGTTGTATTCAAGATTTTCTGAAAGTTAAATGCTCTTTAAAAAAAATAAACTTCTGAATATGTAAATGGCTATAATCCTGAAACAGATATGAAAGACCTGTTTGTGTACATATTTCAGCACAGTATACCATACAGTAGGTCTACTATCTGGGAATAAAAATGTTTATCTGTTATAATGGCGAATATATCGGATGTGTGTCTAACGTTACCTCTGAGTGCAGGTGAGGACACATTCGAGCTGCATTCGGTGCTGTTGGAGCTGGAGTCCGTGGAGAAGCAGATCCGTGGTCTACTAGAGAGGCAAGCCGAGCTGCGAGATCGGCGATCAGCGCTTGAAACATCACGCGCCGATGCTCACAAGTCAGTGACTTTTTGACTCCGACTTCATCTACTCTGTGTGTTTCTCTGCACAGGACGCAAGCACCCAGGACGCGATCATCCCTGGCTCGATTCACTCCAGCACCGACACAACACCATGGACCCGGGGTGATCCCACAGTGGAAGACACGAGCCAGGACCAGAGCAAGAACCTCTCCGCCCCTCTCGGTCTTCGAGATCTCCACCCGGAACCGCTTCTCCACTCTTGGGGAGTCGGAACGCGACGACGCCGTGATCATCGGCAGTTCCATCGTCCATCATGTCCGTGCTACCTCAGGTAAGGGTAAGGTCCGTACTCACTGCTATCCTGGTGCTCATGTTCTAGATGTCGCTGCACATGTTCCCGAGATCTTGAACGGTGACGAGCGCGTCGGAGCTGTTGTGCTGCACGCGGGAGTGAACGACATCAGGCTGCGGCAGATGGAGGTTCTGAACAAGGACTACAGGAGCCTGATCGAGACGGTACACAGCACATCGCCTGAAGCAACGATCATCGTGTCTGGACCGCTTCCCACGTAACGACAAAGACAGGAAAGTTTCAGTAGATTATTTGCACTAAATGAATGGTTAATGTCATTGTGTAATGAACAGAAACTGCTCTTTGTAAATAATTGGAATCTGTTCTGGGAGCGACCTAGGTTCTACCGTGCTGATGGCCTGCACCCTAGCAGAATCGGAGCGGCTATTCTGTCGGACAACATCTCCAAGACGTTACACACCATCTGACTAGTAAGTCAAAGTCCAAATCACAGTCTTTGCTGTCCCAACTTAATTGATATAAGTAGTGTAGAACATTATATAGAAACTGTGTCTATTCCTTGTTTAGTAAGGCCAAACAATAAATCTACTAGGGCTGCAACAACTAATCGATAAAATCGATTATAATCGATTATGAAAATCGTTGTCAACGAATGTCATTATCGATTAGTTGGTCTGCTTACGTCACGGGGAGCGTTTACTGGTACGCACACACACGCAAGGTCTCTCTCCCTCAGGCGCTCTGCCGAGCGCGCGCGCTACACGGTTTGGAGCAGTCTCTGTCTCGCATGCGCGCTCTTGCTTGCGCGCTCTAGATTTCGGGAGTTTGAACTAATTCGCGGGCATCAGGGAGCCGCAATCAATATGCGGGGGACTCCCGGGACTTCCGGGATCTTGGGATGTCTGTATTTTGTCTCGAGCATCAGGTTGCGCAATCAGTTCGCTCGCAACGTAAGTGATGGATTAAAATAGCGCTACCGCAGAAATAGGTTAAATTAAAACGGTCTTTTCAAAGCGAAGCACTAAATATAAAGGCAGTTAATAACAGCAGTAGTAAAATATTGTTTTTTAGTCACTGTACTCAGTGGTTTTCAGCGAATGCTTGTGCACTAATGCATAATTTCTCCTGTCCTTTACTCAAGCCTGTTAGCTTGCTGGGTAACGTTACCTCCATTCCGTTCTCTTTTTATAGCATTTGTCTACTAAGTTTTAATTGTTTTTCAAACGCGATCTACTGCGGCTCTACGTTCACACAATTGTTTTCAGTCTTTCTATATTTATTTAATCAATTTATCCTTATATTATTCTTTTATATATTATATATAATATATATTATATTCTTTATCCTTATATTCCTTATATATAATTAATTTTAAATAAAAATTAAATGAATTATATATTTTAGATGTTTTTAGTTTGTTTTTAGTTCAGATATTCACATCTGAACAACATGTCTGTGTAAATTTGTTTTAACAAAAATTGTGTTAAAACATAATATGTTGGATATCATTTTTTTAACAATAATCATGTTTGTCAACTTGCCATCAGCAATTATCATTAAAAACAATGCAAATATTGATATTAGTAAAACTCAATGTGTGGCTTTTGCACTTTTTAAAGTACACTTTTACACATAAATACCCTGATTTACGGTTTTATTTAGTTATAAAAAAAAAAAAAGCTAATTTAATTTCTATCCGATTAATCGATTAATCGAAAAAATAATCGTCCGATTAATCGATTATCAAAATAATCGTTAGTTGCAGCCCTAAAATCTACTGTAGGATCTAGGAAAAATCTTATTGTAATTAAACCAGAAAATCTCAAAATCAGTGAACAAAAACAATTTCTAAAGCTAGATCTTCTAAACATTAGATCGCTCACACCTAAGGCGGTTATTGTATATGACATGTTCACAGATAATAGTTTCGATGTATTTTGCCTTACTGAAACCTGGCTTAAACCAAATGAGTATTTCGGTCTAAATGAGTCTACTTCACCAGGATACTGTTATAAGCATGAGCCCCGTCTGATAGAGGTCTTCACGGGTCCAAAAATTCATGCCCGAACCGGAAGAGACCCTTAATGTGCTACATCGAACCGGCCCGGACCCGTCTATTATTTCAAAGGTTGGACCCGGACCCGTGCAGATCCGAGAAATGCCATAAATGTACTGCCCGGACCCGACCTGGACCCGTCTATTATTTGAAAACTGGACCCGAACCCAGCGGGAAGACACAAACCCGACTGTCACATATTATTTCACACAAGTTGCGAAAAATAAAACTTTTTGTCTTACCTAATTTTAGTAGCAGTCGTCTCACTTCCTTGTAACGTTACCTGACTGACTGTGATGCATTACAATCCACCAACAAGAAAGTTCTATCCATGTTATTTCTCTCGTTATTCCAAGCTTAATCCACTCATTATTTCAGCTTTAAAAGTCCATTTGATGTCACAGTGATGGATGGCAAATGCAACTTTGCACATGTACATTCTGACTCGAGTTAACTCGACTCGTTTTGTTTGACAATACTTTAAAAGTCAACAAGAAGTGATGTCACCCGACATCGCTTAGAGCACCTTTAATTATATCATATGGAACCAATATATACCATATGGAACCGATATAGATATTGTACCACAAAATAATGATGTCACTGATCATTATATGGTAACGCAGTGCTCAGATGAGGAGGAAGGAGGGTCTAGCTAGCCTTCGTTTTGTTTGACAATATTTTAAACGTCAACAAGAAGGGATGTCACCCGACATCGCTTAGAGCACCTTTAATTATATCATATGGAACCAATATATACCATATGGAACCGATATAGATATTGTACCACAAAGTAATGATGTCACTGATCATTAAGTGCGCGGATGAGGAGGAGGGAGGATCTAGCTAGTGCGCGGATGAGGAGGAGGGAGGATCTAGCTAGTGCGCGGATGAGGAGGAGGGAGGGTCTAGCTAGTGCGCGGATGAGGAGGAGGGAGGATCTAGCTAGTGCGCGGATGAGGAGGAGGGAGGGTCTAGCTAGCCTTTGTTTTGTTTGACAATACCTTAAACGTCAACAAGAAGTGATGTCGCCGACATCGCTTAGAGCACCGTTAATTATATCATATGGAACCAATATATACCATATGGAACCGATATAGATATTGTACCACAAAGTAATGATGTCACTGATCATTAGGTGCGCGGATGAGGAGGAGGGAGGATCTAGCTAGTGCGCGGATGAGGAAGAGGGAGGATCTAGCTAGTGCGCGGATGAGGAGGAGGGAGGGTCTAGCTAGTATGCGGATGAGGAGGAGGGAGGATCTAGCTAGTGCGCGGATGAGGAGGAGGGAGGGTCTAGCTAGCCTTTGTTTTGTTTGACAATACCTTAAACGTCAACAAGAAGTGATGTCGCCGACATCGCTTAGAGCACCGTTAATTATATCATATGGAACCAATATATACCATATGGAACCGATATAGATATTGTACCACAAAGTAATGATGTCACTGATCATTAAGTGCGCGGAGAGGAGGAGGGAGGGTCTAGCTAGTGCACGGATGAGGAGGAGGGAGGATCTAGCTAGGGCGCGGATGAGGAGGAGGGAGGGTCTAGCTAGCCTTTGTTTTGTTTGACAATACCTTAAACGTCAACAAAAATGTATGTCGCCGACATCGCTTAGAGCACCGTTAATTATATCATATGGAACCAATATATACCATATGGAACCGATATAGATATTGTACCACAAAGTAATGATGTCACTGATCATTAAGTTCGTGGATGAGGAGGAGGGAGGGTCTAGCTAGCCTTCGTTTTGTTTGGCAATATTTTAAACGTCAACAAGAAGTGATGTCACCCGACATCGCTTAGAGCACCTTTAATTATATCATATGGAACCAATATATACCCTATGGAACCGATATAGATATTGTACCACAAAGTAATGATGTCACTGATCATTATATGGTAACGCAGTGCGCGGATGAGGAGGAGGGAGGGTCTAGCTAGCCTTCGTTTTGTTTGACAATACTTTAAACGTCAACAAGAAGTGATGTCACCCGACATCGCCTAGAGCACCTTTAATTATATCATATGGAACCAATATATACCATATGGAACCGATATAGATATTGTAGCACAAAGTAATGATGTCACTGATCATTATATGGTAACGCAGTGCGCGGATGAGGAGGAGGGAGGGTCTAGCTAGCCTTTGTTTTGTTTGACAATACTTTAAATGTCAACAAGAAGTGATGTCACCCGACATCGCTTAGAGCACCTTTAATTATATCATATGGAACCAATATATACCAAATGGAACCGATATAGATATTGTACCACAAAGTAATGATGTCACTGATCATTATATGGTAACACAGTGCGCGGATGAGGAGGAGGGAGGGTCTAGCTAGCCTTCGTTTTGTTTGACAATACTTTAAACGTCAACAAGAAGTGATGTCACCCGACATCGCTTAGAGCACCTTTAATTATATCATATGGAACCAATATATACCATGTGGAACCGATATAGATATTGTACCACAAAGTAATGATGTCACTGATCATTATATGGTAACGCAGTGCACGGATGAGGAGGAGGGAGGGTCTAGCTAGCCTTTGTTTTGTTTGACAATACTTTAAACGTGAACAAGAAGTGATGTCACCCGACATCGCTTAGAGCACCTTTAATTATATCATATGGAACCAATATATACCATATGGAACCGATTTAGATATTGTACCACAAAGTAATGATGTCACTGATCATTATATGGTAACGCAGTGCGCAGATGAGGAGGAAGGAGGGTCTAGCTAGCCTTCGTTTTGTTTGACAATATTTTAAACGTCAACAAGAAGGGATGTCACCCGACATCGCTTAGAGCACCTTTAATTATATCATATGGAACCAATATATACCATATGGAACCGATTTAGATATTGTACCACAAAGTAATGATGTCACTGATCATTATATGGTAACGCAGTGCGCAGATGAGGAGGAAGGAGGGTCTAGCTAGCCTTCGTTTTGTTTGACAATATTTTAAACGTCAACAAGAAGGGATGTCACCCGACATCGCTTAGAGCACCTTTAATTATATCATATGGAACCAATATATACCATATGGAACCGATATAGATATTGTACCACAAAGTAATGATGTCACTGATCATTACATGGTAACTTGCATAATACGTACTGCTGAAATTTGTCATGTTGCGCCACGTTATCGACCAGGCAGAACAATCCTTCCAACCACTATAGATAGATTCTCAAATAGCTTACCTGATCTATCTCAGCTGCTCTGTGAACCAGAGTACTATTTCTGCCATTCTGAATTCCGCCTTTGTTTTATCCTTCATTAGCTAAATATTATATTTGATGTTTTGGCTATTCTGGATTGTTTTTTCTTTGAAACACATCTTGGAGTTCTCATGGCAACAGGCCTGTACACAACAGCGATAAACTAAAAACGGAAAGTTTTTCGTTCGCGTTTTTTGAGGGCAGACGACAACATTGTCAAACCTAACCCCGTGTACATGGATCTGCGAAAATGACTAAAACACTGCATTCTGCCGGCAGACCAGTAGTTAGCGGTCCCTTTGTAAAGAAAAACTACACACCTGTAGACTGAACGCGTAATACGCATGCGCATGAAATCACAGTTTTCACAAATTAGCATTTTTGTAGTTTACAAAACTTTCTTGTAGTTTACTAGTCAATAACAGTATAATTTTCAAAATCTTGCTTTTTGAATCCCGTTCTAAATAGTTTGCATTTTCAGACCCCCAAAACGCGGTTGTTGTAAATGGACAGCCAATTTGCATAAAAAGTTTTCTGCTTTTAGATGAAAAGAGTGTCATGTAAATGGCCTCTCAGACTGACTCAAGAGTTTAACAGACTGGATACTTTATTTAATAAAACATGTATTTATTCATTTATCTATTTATTGTACATAACAGAACAGATTATGCATATAAAAAAAAGACATCAATGTCTTTCTAAGAGAATATTCCTGTCTTAATTGATAGTACGTAATCTATAAATGGTGTCTAACAGAGTGTTTTTTGTTTTATCTTAAAGGGGACATAACACACGCAGTTTCTGCCAATCTCATGTTAATCTTGAGTACCTATAGGGTAGAATTGCATCCTTCATATCTCTGAAGACTCTTTAATCTTATCAGATTTATAAAAGACAGATTTTTTCTGAAAATAGCCGAGCTCCTTGAGACGTGCCGTGCAGCACAGCCAACGGCTTCTGTTAACCGAACTTGCACGTTAATGGGCGCACTCTTGCTCTTTCTCTGGTTGTGTGTGCATGCTCTTCCGGGAGAAGTGCCCATACTAGGAATTCCGCCCCTTATGATGTCATTCAGGGCCATACTCGAAAAAAACTTTACAAAGTGTATTTGGCACAGAAATACTCCATCATACATCCAACTCGTTTTTTTAAACTTTGGCTATGTTTAGCATGAGAATCCAACTCTTTAACAGTGTAAATAAGTCAGAATGCATGAAATAGCATTAAACATCCCCTTTAAAATTCTAAAGATAATTTAACTTTTGTTTGGAGAACTTAAGCAAAACAAATATTGACCTACATGAAGTAATATTTTGGCTTGCATGTGTCTAAAGGAAATATATTGACCATAGTCATATAATTTGTGATCTACACAACAAACTTGATTTCCCAATTAATGTAATTCTCTGAAATGCAGATTATATTATAATTATGCAAATATGAATGAATGAAGTACGCAAAAATTATTTTTGATGTTGAATTAACTGAAATGGAAGTGTGCATCATGTTTTTCAGTGTATTGTGTAGTTTCCATGTTTTAGTTCATAATGTACAGGTCTTTTCTGTCTTTCTTTTGATGAACATTGAAGTATCTCTCTGATCAGACAACATTTAAAACAGGATAATAAAGAGAGTATGTAATCACACCACACTGCATCATCTTCATGGCTGTCCTTTAGATCTCTTTTTGTGCCATAATGTTATTCACTTCAAATGCTCTAACGGGCATCGATATTGTGCTCTGATCTATGAAGGGTAATGCCAGTTAATGGAGGAGCAGATGATCTGTTCTTCCTCAGTCTATGGAACGTAATGGGGCACTGAGGAAGAGCTTAAATCTGAACCCTGACAACACTGTAATCATTCATAATGTACTGCCTGATTGGAATGTATTGCTCTATGGTAGTTTGAACTGTTAAAGGTCTATGGAAGAACAAGATTGTAAACTCAAATTTCACTGCATAACCAAACAACCTTTACTAAAGCATAAATAAAGCACAAACACAAGTAAAGAAAGAGAAAATGAAGACAAAATTATGACATGGTGGTTGTGAAATTGTCACAGCTAGTGTTGCATAAAGTGCATGAAGACGAAGGTTCAGAGCCCGTACGTAATGTTTGTTTGGAGAGGTAGTGGGGGGCTGGGCAGGGCCAGCAAGACAGACAGAAGACAGACTGGTTCTAGGCAATAGTACTAGGACTAGAAAAAATGTCCTCCCCAAACTCAAAACCAAAGGGGTCTTGGCAAAAAACTCACTCTCAGTAGCTTCACTTCCACCAACACTCCCTTGGCGATGGATGGCTTGGCAGGCTAACACACCTGGTCAGGTAGGCGCTACACGGGCTCCATAGCGATGTGATCCTCGGTCACTCTTGGGGGCGCGGGCTACGTCACAGCATTATCCTTCACACTGGTGGGCTCAGGCTGTCGATCCTAGTTGTCTGGGTGGTTCTGGCTGGGCACTGGATCGGGAGTGGGGCTGGCAGCATCCTCAACGGTGAACGCTGATCCGTAGGAAGCCAGCACCCACTCCACATGAAGTGAATTGTCATGAAGCTCCCTCTAGGAACCTCCCCGGACAACTATGCACGTGTGGCGGTGTTGAGATGCAGGAAAATACACTGGCAGTCATCTGGGAAGGTGGTCTGATGGCCGAGATCCAAAAACTCCTCTAAATGTTCCAAGAGGTAGCATTTCCCCATGCTCAAGGCACATAAGTTTAACTAAAAACCATGAAGGGGTGAAAAATGAACCAAAAACATGAACTGACAGAAGAGATAAAATAAAGTTTCAGCAAACACATAGCTAAATACTTTGTTGGTCCAGTGTTCTGTCACAGCTAGAGTTGAATAAAGTGCTCGAAGACACAGGTTCATAGCTCAAATAGGGTTTAATATTATCCACAGGTAAATCCAAGCAAGGGCGTAGGTTTAGGGGGGGACGCTAGGTACTTGTCCCAATCAATATTTTGAGATGACAAATTTGTCCCCACCAATATTTAGCAAGCTCCTTTGAACTGCTATTCTGATATTTGCGCTGCATTTGGATCTTTGCGCTGTATTTGGATCGATTCCAACGGCCAGGACGACGACAGTACAAGATACGCCGTAATTTGATTGGCGGCAGGGTATCTGACAGGCAGGCTACACGCGCGGGCCGGGACTACTTTTTGTGCTTGCACTCACTGGCAGCGAGCGGGTCGGAGGTGTGTGTGTGTGTGTGTGTGTGTGTGTGTGTGTGTGTGTGTGACGACGCCGACGGTAAGTTACCAGGGCTGTCTCTCTGCCTGCCATATTCAAAGGCTAGTGTAAAACATTTATAATATTCAGTTTTTTTGCCCCTTTTTGTACTTTGTAGATCAGCTATGTCACCCAAGAAGAAGAAAGGGGACATACGAAGCTTTTTTCATAAAGCAGAGTGTAAGTAGGCAAAAATAACTAGTCACACAAATAACTAGCAGTTAGTAGTAGTGACTGACCAGGCTTTCAAATGCAGATTCTACTGTGGAAAATAGTATTAACTGGTGATCCTGGTTACCCAGGATATTGTTACAGTTAAACCTAGCTTCTGCAATCTTTCAAGGTTAGGAGCATTAATTAGGGGTGTGCAGCACGGATAGACTCATAGAAGTCGGGCTATCATGATAGAATGCTAACTTACGTTAGCAAGTCACTGAATGTTAATTAGCCTACCTTAACTTAGAATCTTGCAGTCATAAACAGTGGATCATCTGAGACATTTTTCGTTTCTACATTCTGTTTATGTAATGTATTTGTGAGTGTAGCCTACTTGCTAGCCACATGTGCTGGAAAAATATGTTGGCAATGTTAAAAGGGCAAAAGTTAACACTGTTGGTTATTCAAATATAATGCATCATTATTTGATTGATAATATCCAAATAAGAATATCTGGTAGGAGGGTTAAACTTGCTAGCCATATGATAGACTACAAAAATAATTTACCATTTTGTATGCAGGAAAAGACAGCATCAAACCGCAACAGATTTACATTTATTCATTTAGCAGACACTTTTTATCCAAAGCGACTTACAATTGAGAACAATAGAAGCTGTAAACCTAGGATAACAATATGCAAGTTTTATGACCCTTCCCAGTTTAATCTAATGCACTTTTTTTAAAGAATAGAATGGGGGGAGGGGGGATGTCCCCACCTACACTAGGCTTTTACACTAGGCTTGTTTGCTGCGGTCCGAGGCCGAGCGCGATTGATCCCGGCGCCCTCCGCAAAATTGGTCTGTTTTCACACTCAACTTGATTCTATCAAACTCTGGTGTGTTTGCGTGCATCTTACGTCATTGCAAACGTGCACGGCGCATGATAGAAAACACGACGCGGGTCAATATATTTCAGCAGTATGTTTTTTATTAATTTGGTGCTATTATGCATAGCTGAGTAAACAACACAAAAGGTTTATTGTGTGTGTGTGTGTGTGTGTGTGTGTGTGTGTGTGTGTGTGTGTGTGTGTGTGTGTGTGTGTGTGTGTGTGTGTGTGTCGCATAAGCTGTCTTTCTGCTGCTTGCAAATGGACTCTTTTAAGGAGACAGTGGATTTCCATTAATTTGTTGCCCTGATTGCACGCACTATGCGCGAATACACTGCAGACTCACTCTTGCTCGTAGGTAAATCTTCATATCTTACGTGTGTTTTATTTAACTAAATACATCATAATCGGCTAAAACGCTTGCGCAGCGGCAGGATACTTTACTTTCTGAACAATTGCGCACCCGAGTCCGTGTTGCTTGCACATACACGCGAACCGCAGCACGGTTCGGGATCAACCGAACTCAGACCACCTCCTCCAAGTAGTCTCGGGTTCGATACCCCAGTGAGCAACCGTGCCCCGTTCCGAACTAAACTGCCAGTGTGAAAGCCCCCTTAGATAACACTGGACACTGAACTGAAACAGAACTGAACATATAGGTGATGATGATGGTGATGGATGAGTGCACAGATGAACATAATTAGTGTCTGTGACAACAAATCAATGATAAAGGCAGACTATGACGAAACACAAGGAGTCAAAACAAATGTGATTGTGACAGAAATGTTAGTGGTTAGTGATACCTGTGTGAGTTTGAAAACTAATTACTAAAATCCATTAAAAATTACATTGACACCAGTTGACACTAATAGAAAAAAAGTCTAATAAAATGTGCTACAATTACTTTGGTGTCAGAATACCTTTTTGGATTACTAAATGTTGGGATAAAACAACAGTGATAGCAAGCTGGTAAAATGTAGCAGGAGAAATGACTGTCTGTGACTGTTAAATAATCTTGATTTCAACAGATAAGGTTGAAAGCACTGAAAGGTCATCATATAGAGACTAATGATCAATTATTATTGGCTTAAATCAGAAGTTTTTAGAGATGTGTGATATTAATTAATTTCACGTAAGAAACCACTTTTCAGTAAATTTATGTTTCGGACTAATGGAAGTTAAAAAATGACTTGAAAATCACACATTATGATTCACCATGGTAGTATCATGTAAAATACCAGAAATGATCATATTCTTTGGTTGAACTATGGCTTGGGAAAGGGAATAGTTTGGATAAAGTAATTTAATAATTTCAATCTGATTTAAGAAATAGAACCTACTTCACTTATTTTATGTACTTACATAATATGTAATCTGCTTACTATTCAGTCGCCGGCAGTTTAATACCTTTGTACATGATGTGCATAGCCAAATAATATTCCTGCTGTATGAAGATAATGCTGACACCCCCCTGACCTCTGAGTCAACGTTAATTTAATTCAGAACTGATACGTCTAAGAATAATAATTCAATTGTTATATCTGGATGTCAGTTGGGTGCTTTAATTTAATACACAAGGACAATCCTTCCTGCAGATAAGATGACATAGTTTACTAAGCTAATGAAACGCTATTAGTGCTGTTTTAAAGAACCTTAAGGGGAAAATGAATGTGACATTTAATTTGCGTGTCTCTCTATATGTCACGTCCTTCATAGTTTTGATAAGATACATGATGCAAGTAATAACAAACACGGATACTTTAATAAACTCTATAATGCACGAAGAATAGTTATCACATTACATATAGACGCGAACAGGCAAGGGGCTGAACAGAACAAGGAGAATATATACAAAGGCTTAACAAGGCTTAACAAGGGAACACAGATGAACGTAATCAATAATCAAGGTGACCAACTATGTCACAATGAAGACTAAACTGAAAGGGTAAACTTGAAGCCAAGATATGTGAACAAAAACTCAACTAACCAAGACAAAACTCGACGACAATGCATCCCTGAAGTGCCAGCCTCATCAGCCCTGTGAAGGCCTCATGGACACCTCAACAAACTCGTCTCCATACCGGCGTGATGACTCCGACCCCTAACCAGATGGAACTGGATAAATATTGTGAAAGTTTTGATCCAATCTGACTTCTGACCTATAATGCTGCCTGAATCATAATCATACACTGTTCGTTCGTTGACCAGAGGAGAACTGGACCCCTGACTGAGCCTGGGTTCTCCCAAGGTTTTTTTTCTCCATTCTGTCATCTGATGGAGTTTTGGTTCCTTGTCACTGTCGCCTTTTTCGCCTTTCTTCGCATTGGCTTTTTGCTTGCTTAGTTGGGGACATTTAATTTTATATTTAATAATATTATTACAACATTCATTTCCTATTACTATCTCTGTAAAGCTGCTTTGAAACAATCTGTATTGTAAAAAGAGCTATATAAATAAAGGTGACTTGACTTTAAGGACACAATATTTAAATTGAAGCATAACTTCGATTGCATTAGTAGGGATTATTTATCAGTAGTCTCATAACTTTGATAAGGTTACTACCATCCATTAGCACCCATGGATGTGGATTAATTCATTCTAATTATAAAAATAATAATTCTTAGTTTGCCTTTGTCTCTCTTTCATTTATTTTCTTTTTCAATTTATGAGTGTTGGGGGGTATTCGAGTTTCAATCAGATATTATTACCATACTCTCCATCACTCCAAACCTTTTAAAGTGGTAAAAGAGTGTGTGACGATTTGGTTTCTGGACCCATGCTCAGAAGCATGCAAAAATAAACTATAACCACTGGGACCTGTCAATTAAACCATAGTGCATTAACTCTCCATAATTAACTAATTGTGAAACTAATGTGTTTAAAAACAGAGTTTACCCATAAAACATACCCCCATCACAAGCCCACCACTGACACCACAGATAGATGACCCAACTACACAGTAGCACAGTAGTTGACTGGGTACTAATCTTCTTAAGGCTTATTTGGGTGGACTTGGTTCCTTGATACCAAATCGAACTGAAATTGTAAAAATGTGACAATACCAAACATTTTGCAGTACCAGTAGTACAGGGTACCATCTTTCAAATGGTCCCATTCATATTTGTGTTTTGCGCTCTAACGACTGTTAAAGATTTTTATTTACAACAGTATTTGTTTATTTACAATTTTAATTATTGTAGTAAAACATGGACATGTCTGTCGAGTGCGTGATCATTTATGTTAGTCAAAATCCACTTAATACCACTCAAAAAACAGTTTTCCTGCAACACAAATTCACTTTGAAATTTTCAAATTAGTTCAAGAGAGATTGTTCTCGTTGTTTTTGCTATCATAATTTCATTGGAACCATGAAATTGTACCGGTACCAACTACTGAAATTTTAATTGTGTGCCAACACTAAACAAGCACATTAAAATAAATTTTTACAATGATATCACAGCAGTTTAACTCCAACCTACGTCTCATCTAATACAACATATGACAAACTAAATAACTTAACACTTAGAAACGTCCTGCTGAAGACATTATTGCGATGGTGTTTCAGTTCGATCAGCTACTTCTTCCAATGTTTCGGTAAGAGTTATTCTGTTATTTGTGAGTTTAGATAAATTTTCATGGACTTCTAATTTGCATTCTTCAGTTCCTGTTTTTCTTTGTTCAGTTTTCCCGCCTCTCCTTTTTTATCATGGTAACTAATATGATTTGCCATCACGTTCAGCTGTGTCGTCGTTGATCAACTTGTTTACCTGTGTATTTAAGTTCCTGTGTTTTGAGTTCTCATTTGTCTGGTCATGTTAATGTTAAGTTGTGTTTGCTCGCTTGCCTGTCTTTTGGATTTTTTACTCATATGGATTATTAAAGCCTTTTAGAACTCGATCTTCATCTTGTTCTTCCTACAGCCCAAATGTGACCGTTGCATTATCTGACTCAGACTTGAGTTGATACGGTAAAACCGCTACTATCATCATTACGGTTCATATCACTGTGTAGCCTATACAAGTGTGACACTCACAAAATAAGTTTTGTTGAGAATTACTTTTTGTTTCCTTTCCTAATGCAATAGCATTTTATTTTATTTTGATTTATATAATTGAATATTAAAGGTATTGTAGGTAGAAATCCCCAAAAATACTTTTTTCCAATTTTTTTCAAACTGTCTTTATATATCAATGCATAATTAAAATGTAAGTACTCTGGAAAATAAATTATAAAAATCGAGTTTCTGTAGTTCTCTCAGGACTGTAATAAACACAGCTCATTATTCCATTCGGGACGAAAGAAATGATTGGCTGGGGCGACTGTCACTCTCCCTCGCTACCATGGATACCACCTCTGCTGATACAGGAGGAGCCCAAATGCGCGCACCCGTTTGAAAAGGAACTAGTAATAACAAACAATTATGGCAGAGAAAGAACAGTCACAATTCTCAGTAACGTTACCTGCATATAGAGGCAGCGAAGTCAAACGAGTTAAAAAAAGGAAGACAGTATTTGAAAAGGCTGTGAACAAAAAGTATTTGGATAAATAAAGAAATCATAAGAGAGTCGGTGTGGCTTTCCAGCGTCGGCTACAACTGAGTGATCTCAAGGGGCTGAAAAGTGACTCCATGATGGCTTTATTTCTGCTGGACAGGTAATCTTGCTGTTTTCATTTTGATGGCATTTATTTTTTCATGAAGCATGTATCACTAGCACACCTAGCTACCTAATATTAGCTACCTAACGTTACGTAGCATAACTAACGGTACTGGCTTAGCTATGACAGTGTAACTTTGGTGTCGACTAGTATAACGTTACTGTTAGTGAGCCAGGGTTGAGACGATAAATAAGCAATAGGCCTATCTGCAGTCGAAAGCTGTTTTATTTAATTTCGCCGAATCTAACTTTAGGTTAAAAAGTTTAGGGGATCTATTTTTATACCTAGCTTTACCCTCTGCCTAAACTGTGTTCCTATTTTCACCGTGAACTCTACCTACTCCGTTTTTTCACGTTTGGTTTGTTGTTATATGCTCTACATATGTTTACATATGTCTTTATGTTGTATCTGTATGTGCTATACAATCTATGTTGTGTGTGTGTGTGTTATATTATCTTGGGTCTGCAATGCAGTTGTGAGAAGGTGTTTGAGTGTATGTAATTCAGTTTATCTGTAAACAATCTTATGTTATGAATCTTACAAATTCACCTTCATCACAGTGTAACTGATAGTAACGGCAAACGTGTATCAATGAAGCTATTTATAGCTTTGCCTTATATTGAGTTTGATTCCATTACGAGCTAGTAAAATATTTTAAACTTTACAAGTATCGTTATGCGAGCTGGATAGTGAGTACTAACAGCCATGTTAATTGTTTATATTCATACTGATAAAGTTAGTTATTTTATTACTTGTGATTCTGACATGATGTCACTCAGGGCCGTGCAGAGACCTCTGGAGGGGCAGGTGCTCAAAGTATAAAAGGGGGCACATGCGGAACAAGGCTTTAAATAGGGCTGTGCTCAAAATATCAATACAGTAATATATCAATACGGATGATTCTGTATTGATACAGTAGCAAATGCATTGATGCAGTTTTGAAAAAGAAACAGAACAGAAAAGACAAATTTTACGTTTAAAAGTTAAAAAAAATTATGAATGTGCAGTGTGCACCTATTAATAACTCTGGGATTAGAAACTGAAGTATCTTAAGTTGTCCCAACCTGATGGCTTTTTCTTCTCTGTTATACAGAATAATAAAGAACAGCTGTTATAGTAAACTGTGTAGGACCAAATCAACGTGGCCCATGTTTCGTATAGTATAGTTTTATTTAATGCCATATCAGCATCTATGGCTATTTTCATGGCATAAACTAATTTACACAAATACAAGAGTTACATTTATACAATGAAAATAAAAACAAAGCAAACAGAAACAGCAATTAATACTTTACAAGATTTTTAACATTAATGTGATACCTGTTCTGGTACATTCTTACTAAAGTCCTTAAGTGCGTTTGCTGCCTTTGCTGTTGTTGTTACTGCTGCTGCTGCTGCTGATACTGCTGGAGCTGATCTGAGACATTAAAACAAACATATAGAGATATATTAGCTGATTAAATCATTTTTATGTAACCATGACAAGATGTAAAGACTGCTGACAGTGTTTGGAACCTTCACTAGCTCACTGACCTGCTGTAAAGCTGTAGATTCTGCCCAGGCCGCTATAATATAATAATATTATAATAGTGGCCTATATAATATTACTAGGGGAGATGTTCACAGAGGCTTCTGCACACAAAACATAAGATATTTGTAAGCTAACGGTATGTGATAATAAGCCTAAACTCTTACCAGATTTGTGATGATAATTTTTATGGCACTATACGTTTTTTAAATAAATACTGTAATAATAATAATAATAATAATAATAATAATAATAATAATAATAGTTTAAAGTAAAAATAATAGTTTTTAGTCAAATAACATAAAAAGACCAGACCTCTCGACGCCCGTGAAACTTTTCTCCCTCAAACAGCAAGCTAACGTTACTTCTACAGCCTACACACAGCAATATAAACAACATCTCAGCATGCTCTTCAC
Organism: Siphateles boraxobius; assembly: GCF_051911475.1. NCBI lineage: Eukaryota > Metazoa > Chordata > Actinopteri > Cypriniformes > Leuciscidae > Siphateles > Siphateles boraxobius. The sequence continues at coordinate 184,330 of NW_027508721.1, read as the reverse complement.
GTCGTTCTTGTAAAATAATAATAATAATAAGTAAACAAACATCAAAATCACTTCGCTGAGAATAAAACACCACTTACCAGCAGCCGCAGAGTTGAAGATATCCTCTGGCAGTGCGCGTAGCCGCGCGAAATCAAAAAATGCGCGTGCAGCGTGAGGAATCGTCCCGGACGAGTTCGTCAGGTGAAAGGTCATCATGTGGGTCATTATATTTACGGCTAAATTATTATTCATTAATTTTACTAATAGTTAGATTGGGCAGGCATCCACAAAAGGGCCTTTAATTACAAAAAAAAGGAGAGGAAATTTTGCCTTGACAAAAGGGCACTTTGGGCACCAAGGGGCAAAAGGGCAGGTGCTCGAGCACCCAAAGCCCCCCCCCCCCCTCTGCACGTGCCTGATGTCACTACATCTGGTAAAGCTGGTAAACACGTCCGACTCTTCCAGCTGAGCGAATGGCCGGGATCGCGCGTTCATTTGTTTTGGGGGCGTGGCTTTGGAAGGAGCCGAGTAGGGAGGGAGTGGGAGTTAATGGCATAATGAGCTGTGTTTATTGTAGTCCTAAAAGGACTACAGACACTCGATTTTTATAATTTCTTTTCCAGAGTACTTACATTTTAATTATGTATTGATATATAAAGACAGTTTAAACAAATTTTGACAAAAAGTAATTTTGTGGATTTCTACCTACAATACCTTTAATGAGAGGGTACGGAAAAAGCACAATGACATGTATTTCCTAAAATGGACACAGGGTGGCAGTAATCGCGAGTAGCGTCACACGGGGACATTTAACGATGCGCAGAGCAAGATGAGCTCATAATCCGAGTCGGGATTCATAGGCCGTTTCTCAAAACCAAGAATGCAAAGAACGGACTTGTGTTCTTGGGGAGAACGCTCTTGCTAGTTGTTCTTGGAAGAATGCACTTACGAGGTGACGAGCACACAGAACGCTGCTGACAGTTTGAGGCGATGTGTTCTTGCTGGTATTGCGCAATACCACCGCACAGCGTCGTCTTCAGTACCCAAACATAACAAGAATTATTGATGATAACAGCCAGGTTTTTAGCATGACTGGCCCGTTGGCTCGCTAGCTACACCCGCGTGCGCGTATGGAGATTCTTCACTACCGAAAATGTTTGAGCATATTTTCGATTCGCCATAACTTTTCGTAAAAATGGCAATATTTGAAATCTACACAGTAGATTTCTCGCATCAAATGCTCTCAGAAGTTAATTTAGTGATGAAATAGCATACGAAATTGTAGAAAAACGACTTCGTTGTTCTGCCTTTCTGCTCCCCGCTCCTTCCTTGAATGCCGAAATGAATACTGGGATATTTCTGCCGTCAAGTTCACACAAGTTACCAACCGATGCATCCTCGGTAAAATGGGCGTGTCAAGAACACTTCCGGGATTTTTAACCGTTCTTGCCAAAATGCAAACTTGTGTATTGAGACAGTACTTGGGCAGCGACTGATGACGTTTCACAAGTCCACAAGCACACAAGTACAGACAAGAACGCATATTGAGAAACGGCCATAAATTTTGGGGCATCTCGCCCGGGGGGCGGGGTTACGTCCTGCGTCACATCTCTTCATGCGGGTTCTCGTCGACCAGGGTCAGCGCGCACACAGGCAGGCACAGAACTAGCTAGCGAACCTAGGTCTTAAATCGAATAAGTTATGTTTACAACACGTTTTTTGATGGAAAAGTGATGTTTAATTTCCATTGTCTTTGTTTAGTGAACGAAAGCGAAATTAGGAATTGCGGTCTTTCAGTTTGTTTATCGTTACCTAGCTACCATGGGTTTAAGTTGTACAAGATGTGCTGTAGCCTTAATTACAATGGCCAAGTCGCGTTTCATATTAACAGATGAATAGGCTTCGCTCGGTTTATTAAATACATCCAACCTTAAATGTCTCTTACAAACTATGAAGGGACAATGAATCAATCAATACACTGACATGGCAATGCTAGACAGATAGCCTACTTTGTTTGCACAGCCCTACCGTGGTTTTGTCACTTTTCTCTCCACTCCTAGACCTACGTCTGGTGACAGCGGGGAAACTTTTACCTCGATAAAGTTAGGCCTACTTATTGTATTGCAGAAAAGTAAACTCCAGTTAACCAGTTCATGTTTCTTCTTTAGGTGATTCAAGCAGTAACGACTAATTAGACTCAATACTGCTATTACAGATGGAATTATGAAATAGAAACAGGCCTTAATGCAAGATTTTAATCATGTAAATACACAATACATTTTTTTTGTAATGTGGGAAATATATACAGCATTTGTCAAATTTTCCCTTAAACCCCCCACCTCCACCCCCTTACCAACAACACATGGATCAGCATTAGTCAGCAGAGTACAAATACATGGGTGAAGTAATCATACAAAATAAACACACACACAAAAAGAAAGAAACAAAAAAGAAAAAGAAACACCTATCTACAAGATATAGTGAAGCAGTGTGGCTGTGCTGATCCTTCAGTACAGGTCCTATTCACCAGGCTTCTTGACCCAGGCGTTGCTTGTGTTGCCCATGAGGGAAGCATGAGGGACTTGTCTGTCTGCCAGGAGACCTGGTGCGCCTTCTGTGTTGCTCGAAGCCAGGGGAAGATGGAGTCCTACAACATGTGAAGAAAAGGTTAGGGTTACAGTGTATGAATACAACTTTGTCTTGTGCACACACGCGCATACCAAGGTTATAATCGTTATATAATAAATAATTTTTTACTTTAACACTGAATGTTTGCTGCTTCAATCCATTAATCCAGATGAGTATGCAATTGACTGTATAGACTAGAGTAAATAGGGTGTGAATTCTGTATAGATTTTTGGTACGGCGGTTGGACTTTGTAAGAGGTAAAGGAATTTCAAGGGGGTGTGATTAAAAAAAAAAAAATTGTATGATGTTTTTGTTGAGTTATTATTACACAATACTTATTCTGACCTTTTTGAATCTTGCCCCTAACAAATAACCCAAAAAAACTAAAACTAATAAAAACTAAACTGAAACTAAGCATTTTCAAAAAAATAAAAAATAAACTAAACTAGCCAACACACTTTAAAAAATAATTAAAACTAAACTGAATTTGTAAACAAAAATTCAAAACGAAATAAAAATATAACAAATGAAGAATGCAAAACTATAATAACCCTGGCGCATACACACACGCACACACAAACACGTCTTCTTGCATTCTGGCCGGTCACGTTAACTTCCCACTCAACAGACGGTCAAGATTAAGTTACTCTATCTAGCTATTCTAACTCTATCTAACAGTCGAAATCTTAACTAAACAGGAAAACAATCTAACATGATTAAAAACTTACCCTCCATCGTGCAAAAAGATGTAACGTTACACAGGCCGGTAACGTTAACTTCCCACTCAACAGACGAGTCCAGAGAGACGGTTGGAAAAACTATAGAATCTTTGACGGGTGCGCGCTGACCCTGGTCGACGAGAACCCGCATGAGAGATGTGACGCAGGACGTAACCCCGCCCCCCGGGCGAGATGCCCCAAAATTTACGAATCCCAATCCGAGTCAATGGAGAATGAGCAACTGTGTTCCTGCGTCACTGATTTCTCTGTAATATTTGATATATTTCCAGGTCAGTTACACACCTTTTATGTGACTCCAGATGTGTATAAACTTATATGAATCCATAGTGAAGTGTGCTCCATAAGCTAAAAACATGTCAAATGTGTAAACAGTTCAAATTGACAGTACGCAGTTGAGAAAATGGCGGTCGATGCCCGCAGATTGTTTTTTATTTATTTTCTATGGCTTCGGGGCATTTGTGGGTTATTTCAGCGTGTGTGGAAAACAGCTATATGTGTTAAAAGGGTAAAAAGTTAATGTGAATGTACAGCATAAGACCAGTTACGGCTGCGAACATGTTTAAGGGCGCACGTGTGTTAATATTACAATAACACAGAGTAAGTTCATAGAACTGAGTGCCAAAGTTATGAGGCAGAGATGTTCATTTTTGAAGTGTGTTTTATAGTGTAAATGTGACAAAACTTAACTGCAAATGAGAATTATCCTGTTGTATAAAGTGAACACTTATAAAACAATTTAAATGGAAAATGTGTGTTTTTGGTTTCATACAGAGTTTGATAAGCTAATGTTTGTAAAATATGTGAGTATACATTTATCTGAAAACAGACCTTTCAAGAATATATTGCTTCATGTTATCCAAATGTGGATATAACCTGTGCTTAAATGCAAAGCAGACAAAATAACAGAAAACAACTCATGATTGCAGATGCAAAGTTAAATTGAAGTTGAAAATAAAATAATCCGAGTCAATGGAGAATGAGCAACTGTGTTCCTGATTCACTGATTTCTCTGTAATATTTGATATATTTCCAGAGCACTCCTAGGAGAGGATTATATATATATCTGCCAGCGGAGACCTAGCCGGGATCCGCTACAGATTCTTGGGGGCTTGTCCGGGATCCTTCGGTGCCACCTAGCTGAGCGGGAGCCGAATGATGACAACGCTGAGCAGTGATTAACCCTGTCCAGCCCTGGAACTGCGAACGAGTGGAGGTCTACGATCCGGAGCTGACTGCATCATCGTCGAATTGTGTTGCTAGCCGTGGGGAGACGAGAAGCCATAATGTCACGTGGTGGGAGGAAAAGCCTAGTGTGGGACATTAGGAAAAGCTTACTCACCCTGTCAGCTGGAGAGCTTCTTCAGGTCGCCAGGGCGGTGGAGCCAGTGTCGAGCGAGAACCAGTCAGAGCTTGTTGAGGGAGACGAGGAAGGATGTTACGATTACATCAACTCATTCATGTACAGTAAGCAGTTACTTGACACGGAGGACGAGGGAATGGTTCAGTTGTTGATATTGAAAGACGCTATTGACGATGTGGTGAAATGTCGTGATGATGATGTGTCGATGTCAAATGTAAAAGGTGATTCTGAGTTATATACTGAGCGGGGTAAGCTTGATGACCGTGTTGATTTTATTGAAGGTTCAGTCATTACCCAAACAGCCCTTGAAAACACCACAGACACTCACAAACAGAGCCACCACACATTCAATGTAGCTAGGGCTGCGTCACCTAGTGATATTGCTGAACTAAATTCAGGCCCAATAGCACCAGCAATTTTAAATGCACCTGACACAGCTAACACTGAGTTACTTTAAGTGCTAGCTAGCTATGAAGAAATTAGCAAGAAACTCATACAGTGCTTACCAACACATGCTGTACCGCCACAGACACAGTTAACTCAGTCCTTAGACCTTCTTCAACAGCCAGAAAGAAAACCACCGGGTGAACTTGTCTCTCAGTCGGCACGTGAGGGAATGGTGCCCTTAAGGGAACTCAGCTACCTGCCTCGGAGAGAGTTCAAAGTGCAAGGCGGACAGATCGGTGACCAATCTTCAGACATCAGCTACAATAATGTCTGTAGACAAATTGATGATGGAATCAAAGAAGGATTTCCCGATTCAGAGATTGTTCGTGGTGTGCTGAGAATCATGAAACCAGGCATATTCAAAGAAATGTTGATAAACAAAGACGACATGACAGTGACTGAACTCAAGGTGTTTCTTCAAACTCACCTAAGAGAAAAAAACAGCACAGAGTTATTTCAAGAGTTGATGTGTACGAAACAAGATGAGAACGAGACAACACAACAGGTTCTCTATCGATTGATAGGTTTAAAACAACGCATCCTGTTGACATCAAGGCTGGCTGACACTAACATTAAATACTCTACATCTACAGTGCAAGATGTTTTCTTACATACAGTGTACCAAGGCTTTGGACACAAACACACTGACATACGCAGAGAGCTCAAACCTTTGTTGACAAACAGTGGGGTCACTGATGAGATGATTCTGCGTCATGTGATGAAAATCACTAGTGAAGAAAACGAGAGAATGAAAAGACTTGGCTCATCCCGCCGACAGACTGTAACGAATGTGCACAGCGCACAGCTTGAGTCGGATGTGGTAAGGACACCTAGCACAAAGTCAGAGAGTGTAGAGTCCAAATCAAAGCAAACAAAACCAGATTCTTTGAGAGAGCTCACGACCAAAGTAGAGGAGCTCACCAGACTGGTTGAGACTATGCAAAAACAAAACCAACAACAGCTAACTCACAATGGGCGTCAGCACAGTCAAAATAGGACCCCATCAAAACGTGGAAACCCCTATGGTTGTCCAAGCTGCGTGGAACAAGACAGACAAGACTGTAAACACTGTTTCACATGCGGGGAGGAAGGACACCGTTTAGCAGGCTGTTTAAAACGACCAAAGAGACAGGGAAACTCCAATCGGGCACTGGAGAGGGACATCTAGTGGCCGGGTCTGGAGATAAGTCCCAACCAGAAAGTGAGGTCAACAATGACACAAAACGCCCCTCCTCACCCTCAATCCCAGTAACGAGAAGCACATTAAGTCACTGTAACCAAGTAGCTCAGCTCCCTCCACAGTCACCACATGTAGCTAAAGCTAGAGCGGTTGCTAGCCTAATTGGCAAACAGGCCCTAGTTCAGAGCTGTCTAAATGGTTTAGCAGTCACTTCTTTGCTCGACTCTGGGTCACAAGTCAGTATAGTTAGTCGTTCCTGGAAAGAAGAGTACCTACCTGACCTCAGTATTCACTCAGTCTCTGAGATCTTGGGAGAGGAGGAGCTGAAAGTTATTGCGGCAAATGGCAGTATCATTCCATATGATGGGTGGGTAGCTATCACAGTGAACTTGCCAGGGAATTTAGACCCCAACCTGTCGATTAGTGTGCCTTTCATCATCAGCAGCTACCCCATGGATAGACCATTGATTGGCTTTAATGTTTTGGAAGTGCTAAATTGTGGCAAACCAGAGAGACTAGTGCCAGTACTTGCTAGCCTTCTTAGCAATGCCATATCTGTTCCCAAATAAACAGCTGAAGCTCTTGTCAGATTTATTCAGACAGCAAAACCAGTTATGCAGCAGGGACGCTTAAGAACAGGTGCCAAGGATATCGTGCTCCCAGCTGGTCAAGTGTTGTGGGTGAGATGCCGGGTTCCGTCAAACATGGATGCCTCTACCCGATTAGTGTTGTTGGAGACGGATGAAGATAGCCTACCGTCTGGACAGTGGGATACAGGGCCAGGTTTGTTTGAAATCCAGAACCCAACAAAGCCCTATGTCACCATTCCAATTGGTAATAACACTAATCATGACATCAAAATACCACATAAAACAGCTCTTGGGATCCTGCAGCGTGTTGAAAATGTTGTGGAGGCAGATATCCTGGACAAATCACTGCCTGCAGCGACTGTCAGTCAGGTCACTACCACTCAGGTCAGCAACTCACATCCATCTCTGTGGGACCCACCTGTAAACCTCGACAATCTGGAGGAAGAACAGCAAGAGGCTGCTAGAAATATGCTTCATGAGGAGTCAAACGCCTTTGCAAGGGATGGAAATGACCTTGGCTGTATTCCAAATCTGCAAATGGTGATCAATCTCAATGACGACATTCCAGTGCAGAGAGCGTACACATCCATTCCCAAACCACTGTTTAAAGAAGTAAAAGATTACATTCAAGATCTTCTTGTAAAGGGTCGGATAGTGAAATCTAAGTCTTCCTATTCTGCTCCAGTTGTATGTGTGCGGAAGAAGGACGGCACTCTCCGTCTCTGTATAGACTATCGTCTCCTAAATCAAAAAACTGTACCCGACAGACATCCTCTGCCGCGAATACAGGATTTGAAAGACACGCTGGGTGGGTACTCAATGTTCAGCATACTGGACCAAGGTAAAGCTTACCACTAGGGGTTTATGGCAGAAGGATCACGCCATCTCACTGCCTTCATCACTCCCTGGGGGCTTTACGAATGGATACGAATCCCGTTTGGACTTTCCAATGCACCTGCAGCTTTTCAAAGGAGCATGGAGGAGATGTTAGGCTCTCTGAGAGACGAGTACTGCATCCCGTACCTGGATGACCTACTGTGCTACTCCAGATCTTTCAGTGACCACGTGGAGGTGATTCGCAAGGTCCTCCAAGCACTGCAGCATCATGGGGTGAAGCTACGGCCAGAAAAGTGTGAGATGTTTCGGAAGGAGGTTCGCTATGTTGGACGCTTGGTGAAACTCAAGTTCCTTGCTCTGAAGTGGGCAGTGTGTGAGAAATTTAGAGACTATCTCTTCTATGCTCCACATTTCACCATTTACACTGACAACAATCCGCTTACTTATGTCATGAGCCCTGCCAAACTCAATGCAGTTGGACATCGCTGGGTTGGAGAATTGTCAGAGTTCCACTTCAATATTAAATACAGACCTGGGAAAAACAATATAGATGCTGACACGCTCTCACGCATCCCACTCGATATTGACAACTATGTAGCTACATGCACGGAGGAGCTGTCTCAGGATGTGCTGCATGCGACTTGGGAATATACGTGCCCAAAAGAAAGATGTAGCATGGATCGCTGCACTTTACACCTCCTCTGCTGATGTGATACCACAGCCTAATTCACTCTTGCCCAAAATAAACCATGAAGAGCTGGCAAAAGCCCAACGAGAGGACCCTGGAATAGGCGAAATAATGAGATGGAAAGAGGCAAATAATGTTCTTACTGATGAGGTAAGAAGTTCAGTGAGTGGGCTCACTCGCAAGCTTCTTCATGAGTGGAATCAACTACATGTGGAGAATGGAGTCCTGTACCGCCAAACATCAGAGCGAAAACAGTTAGTCTTACCTACCAAGTATCGGTCAGTTGCCCTAAAGCATCTCCATGACAACATGGGACACGTTGGCACTGAACGTGTGCTTCATCTCGCCAGAGAACGTTTCTATTGGCCACATATGAAGAGGTGTATAGAGGAGTATGTCACCAGGAAATGCAGCTGCATAAAGCAAAAGAAACCCACCACACATGTGCGTGCGCCAATGGGTTGTCTGACTTCTACTTCCCCTCTTGATCTGGTTTGCATAGACTACCTACAGCTGGAGAAAAGCAAAGGAGGCTATGCGTACATTCTGGTAGTAATAGACCACTTTACCAGATTTGCCCAGGCTTACCCCACCAAAAACAAATCAGGACAAACTGCAGCTGAACGGATATACAATGACTACATCCTTCGTCTGGGTTATCCAAATCGTCTCCACCATGATCAAGGACGTGAGTTCGAGAACAATCTGTTTCGCACTCTTGGACGGCTGTCAGGGGTCGGACACTCACGCACATCTCCATGCCACCCACAGTGTAACCCTGCTGAAAGGTTCAACCGTACACTGCTGCAAATGTTACGGACATTGACAGACAGAGAAAAGGAGAGATGGAAAGAACATTTGTGTCACGAATCAGTGACACACAAAGGATATGTGGATAAATGGTCAAAAAGGATGACGGAAGTGTATAAGATTGCAAACAAATCCAGCCTGGCATCAAGTGCAAAGAACAAGTCCTACTATGATCAAAAGGTGAGGGGAGTGGTCCTCAAACCAGGAGATCGAGTACTGGTCCGAAACATGGGTGAGCGAGGTGGACCCGGCAAGCTACGCTCATACTGGGAGAAGAGGATCTATGTGATGGAGTCAATCTCGGACAATCCGGTATATGTCATCCATCCTGAGGGAGACCCAAATGCAAGGAAAAGAACCATACACAGAAACTTGCTGCTGTTAGTGAATGACTTGCCAGTTGAGAACCCAGCACAGCCAGCTGACTCTGTTGTAACCCGCCGTCAGAGGCAAAAGCAGCCTCAACATAGGGTAAACTCTGCTGACAAGGATGGAATATCGGACACTGATGAGGAGGATGAGTGGACAGGAGGTTATTGGCTGAGAACACCTGTAGTCAGGAAGGAAAATGATCAAGTTGGACATGACAGATCAGCGGCCTCAGAGAGAGAGCAAAGTACGTTGTCAAAGTCATCTCCTACAACAGTGCCTGGTCAGACTCCAAAGAAACCGACCATGACCCACAAAGAATGTCCAGATACATTACTGATGAGGGAAACCGAAACGATGGACGCATACTTACCAGATGGACGAGAGGCACCTGTAAGAGACTACATACACACGGGTGAGACAAACCTACCTGAAAGAGAGCACGAACAAAAAAATTACTGAAAAAGAAGATAAATTGAGCTTAACGGATAGAGAAGTGGAAGTAGTGGGAGAGGAATCACAGACAAGTAAACAACTTGAGAATGCTTACCTATCCCAGCTTGAAGAGACAAATGGACAGGAGGAGCAAGTACAAGAGGAAAGACCGACTTCTCCCTCTACTATGACTTGGCCTGCAGAAGGGACACACAGAGAGGCTAGGAGGTCGGCCAGAGAGAGAAGGCCGAGGCCGATATTCACTTATGAGTCACTGGGCCAACCCTCATTACAAACCCATGTAGAGTCCATTTCCTCACAATCTACCTCACCCTCCCTACCTTTCATGCCACATTTGCATAGCCAGTTCATTTTACCTACTGCTTATACACCTCATATGTACATGCCTTATACATATCAAATGCCCGTTACTACACACGTTTACTAAAAAACAAACAGAGTAGGAGTTTTAGTTTTGTTTTTATGGGTAAATGTCGGGAGACATTTTTGTTTGTCGGGGTGGATGTGACACTCACAAAATAAGTTTTGTTGAGAATTACTTTTTGTTTCCTTTCCTAATGCAATAGCATTTTATTTTATTTTGATTTATATAATTGAATATTAATGAGAGGGTACGGAAAAAGCACAATGACATGTATTTCCTAAAATGGACACAGGGTGGCAGTAATCGCGAGTAGCGTCACACGGGGACATTTAGCGATGCGCAGAGCAAGATGAGCTCATAATCCGAGTCAATGGAGAATGAGCAACTGTGTTCCTGCGTCACTGATTTCTCTGTAATATTTGATATATTTCCAGGTCAGTTACACACCTTTTATGTGACTCCAGATGTGTATAAACTTATATGAATCCATAGTGCAAGCAAGCAAGCAAGCAAGCAACTTTATTTATATAGCACATTTTTTAAACAACAGACGTTGCCCCAAAGTGCTTTACAGAATAATAACATGGAAGTCATACAACAAAACAGACATACTTTATTCAAAAGCTAAAGAAAATAAATACGTTTTTAAATAAGACTTAAAAGTTGTAATCGATGGAGCTGACCTCACATGGAATGGGAGACTATTCCAAAGTTTGGGACCTACCACGGAAAAAGCACGATCTCCTTTTGATTTTAAATTACAACGAGGTACCTTTAAAAGTCGTTGATCGGAGGACCTGAGAACTCTAAAAGGAGAGTAAGGAACTATAAGATCACTGATGTACTGGGGGGCAAGGCCTGACAATGCCTTGTAAACAAACAAGAGAATTTTAAAATCAATCCTAAATTTGACCGGTAGCCAATGTAGGGATTGCAGTACCGGAGTAATATGTTCTCTCTTTCGCACCCCCATTAAAAGCCTTGCCGCTGCATTCTGCACTAACTGTAGGCGGACAAGAAGAGTCTGGGGGAGACCGATATATAAAGAATTGCAGTAGTCAAGCTTAGATGTAATAAAAGAATGAACTACAATTTCTAAATCCTCACTAGATAAAAAATGCTTTACTTTAGCAATTGATCTCAGGTTAAAAAAGCTTCCTTTGACAACAGCACCAATCTGTTTCTTAAAGTTAAGTGATGAGTCCATAATCACCCCTAAACTCTTTACATGATTCCTAGTCTTTAGGGATAAAGAACCCAAATGATCAGGAAAGCAAGAAGAGATGGGAGAGTCTAAAATCAAAACCTCAGTTTTACTCTCATTTAATTGGAGAAAGTTGCTAGATAGCCAGAGTTTAATGTCACTGTAACATTCCTGTGCTTTGTCCAACGAACAGGTTTTATCTAAGCTCACAGGAAAGTAAAATTGGAGATCGTCTGCATAGCAATGATATGAAATGCTATACTTTCGAAAAACACTGCTTAAAGGAAGCATGTAGAGCGAAAACAGCAACGGTCCCAAAATCGACCCCTGAGGGACACCACAAACTAAAGGGGCCAATGTGGAAGAAAAGTCTCCCAGATTCACAGCAACTGTCCTGCCTTTTAAATACGAAGCAAACCACTGAAGAGCTATACCCTGCACACCAACCCAACACTCCAGGCGATTGAGAAGAATTTCATGATCTATTGTATCGAAGGCAGCGCTCAGATCCAATAAAACCAGAGCAACATGTGATCCAGAGTCCAACGATAATAATACATCATTAGTGACCTTGAGCAGTGCCGATTCTGTACTATGACAGGTCCTAAAGCCTGACTGGAATGTATCTAAAATATTATAAGTATTCAGATATGAATATAACTGTGAATAGACCACTTTCTCTAAAATTTTCGAAATAAAAGGTAATTTAGAAATTGGCCTATAGTTGTGATATACTGTATGATCCAAGTTAGGTTTTTTTAACAAGGGATGAAGAATTGCATGTTTAAAACTATTGGGTACCACTCCGTTCATTAGAGAACTGTTAATTATAGCTGTTAGGCTAGAACTCACAGTAGGAAAAACATCTTTAAAAAGATGAGTAGGTAGAACATCCAGTCTGCAGCTACCTCCGTTCATTTTAGAGACAATATCTGCCAGCTGCGCTGGTGAAACTGGTTCAAAGTTAGAAAAAATATTAGACAGCGCAGGATTAATTAATGAACAGGAATGTACAGGTACTATTTCACTTCTGATCTTCTCAATTTTCTGAGTAAACAACAATAAAAAATCTTCACAAGTCTCTTGTGTGGCATCTCTCATAACATTCCTTGAGGGGTTTAAAATAGAATCAATTGTGTCAAATAGTACTTTTGGCCGATTTGCATTATCTGAAATTACCTTAGAGTAAAATTTCATTTTTTCCTCTTTTACTACTTTCTGATAGTTAGCCAAAGAATTTTTTAATATCTCAGAGGAAACTTGAAGTTTATCTCTCTTCCACTTCCGTTCAGCTTTTCTAGTGAAGTGTGCTCCATAAGCTAAAAACATGTCAAATGTGTAAACAGTTCAAATTGACAGTACGCAGTTGAGAAAATGGCGGTCGATGCCCGCAGATTGTTTTTTATTTATTTTCTATGGCTTCGGGGCATTTGTGGGTTATTTCAGCGTGTGTGGAAAACGTCTACGGTTACGTATGTAACCCTCGTTCCCTGAGTAGGGAACGGAGACGTTACGTCGGATGACGACGAATGGGGTTTCGCTTAGAAAGCCTATCAACTTCGAGTATTACAAAACGAGCCAATGGCAAGGAAATGCCATGGGTCTGCGGAATTTGCATGGCGTAACTCCGCCCCACCTCGTGGGTATAAAAGGAGGAAGCCGGCAGCAAGCAGATATGTTTCTTCGCTGAGGAGCCAAGACTGAGCTCAGGCGATCCCCGCGGTACAGCGGAAAGTGGCAGGCAGACGTAACGTCTCCGTTCCCTACTCAGGGAACGAGGGTTACATACGTAACCGTAGACGTTCCCTTTCGTTGTCACTCCGAGTTACGTCGGATGACGACGAATGGGGTTACCAGTCTAATCACGCCACCTTCTCAGCTGTCTTCCAGTGCCCTGCGTAAATCGAGATCCCTGTCAGCCTGGACAAAGGACTCCATATAACACAGGAATACCAAGGTACACTGGGAAGCATATCCCAAGCTTAGGGGAAGTATGCAATTAATGCCAGCCCGGAGGGGGGGGGACTTAGAGAATACACATTTAACCCGAAGGAAGCATATGGAAAACACTGGGGTGTCCAGCCGCAGGTGGAATATTTCAACCCCAGGGGTGGCAAGGTGGCTTGCCAAGGGAAAGACACACGCTCAGAGAGGCTTACAGTGGAAATACACATGTGGGGGTCGCTCAGAGGAGGGACCATGCACACGGGAGGCACCTAGCCGACGCACAGGCAATAGACACTGGCGCCGACGTCAGGAGTGCTGGAGGAGCTCAGGGCTTTCGGAGAAGCTCACCTGAGGAAAATATCGCACGTATCCAGTCCGTGGAGTGGAATGGCGAGCAAGCGAAGACACCTGAGCGGGTCCGGTACTAGCTGGTTGAAGCGAGTACACGAGAGGACACATCTGGTGAATGTGTTAGGTGTCGCCCAGCCTGCAGCTCTGCAGATGTCTGTTAGCGGGGCGCCATGCGCTAGAGCCCAAGAGGACGTCACACTCCGGGTGGAGTGGGCAGTCACACCAAGGGGGCACGGTCGACCTTGCTGCTGTCAAGCCAAAGCAATGGTGTCCACTATCCAGTGAGACAACCTTTGCTTGGAGAGAGCCTTTCCCTTCAGCTTCCCACCATAACAGACAAAGAGCTGGTCTGAGGTCCTGAAACACTGCGTTCTGTCTACATAGGCGCGGAGAGCGCGTACTGGACAGAGCAGTGCCAAGGCTGGGTCTGCCTCCTCCGAGGGCAGCGCTTGCAGGTTCACCACCTGGTCCCGAAAGGGAGTGGTAGGAACCTTGGGCACATATCCAGGCCGGGGTCTCAGGATCACGTGAGAGGAAGCCGGCCCAAATTCCAGGCACGCTTCGTCAACGGAGAATGCGTAAAGGTCCCCAACCCTCTTGATGGAGGCCAGTGCAACCAGGAGCGCTGTCTTCATAGACAGGAACTTAAGCTCGACTGATTGCAGGGGCTCAAAGGGAGCACTCTTCAGGGCAGTTAAAACCACTGAGAGGTCCCAAGAGGGAACGAGAGGAGGACGAGGAGGATTTAGTCTCCTCGCTCCTCTCAGGAACCTGATGATCAGGTCGTGCTTCCCCACCGACTTACCTTCGATGAGGTCATGATGTGCGGCAATGGCGGCAACATAGACCTTCAGGGTGGAGGGAGACACTTCGACGGGTTCCACTTCAACGACAGGTTCCACTTCAACGCATAGAAGTGTCTCGTGGACGACGCCCTAGAGGAAGTGATGGTAGCCACCACTGCTGGTGGTAGGGTACTCAAACCTGCCTCGTCCCATCCAGGAGCCACACGTGGAGGTTCCAAAGATCGGGACGAGGGTGCCATAGGGTGCCCCGTCCCTGAGAAAGAAGGTTCTTCCTCAGAGGGATCGGCCAGGGAGGTGCTGTCGCGAGGAGTACTAGTTCGGGGAACCAGGTCCGGTTGGGCCAGTAAGGGGCAACCAGAATGACCTGCTCCTCGTCCTCCCTGACCTTGCGCAAAGTGTGCGCAAGAAGGCTCACTGGGGGAAACACATACTTGCGGCCCTGCGGCCAGCTGTGCGCCAGAGCATCCGTGCCGAGCGTGCCCTCGGTCAGGGAATAGAACTGGGCGCAATGGGTCGAGTCGTGAGAGGCAAACAGATCTATCTGCGCGTCCCCGAACTGGTCCCAAATCAGCTGAACCTACTGGGGATGGAGTCGCCATTCTCCAGGGAGGGGCTGAAGCCGTGAGAGCTCGTCGGCTGCACAGTTCAGCGCTCCGGGAATGAAGATGGCTCGAAGCGACCTCAGATGCTTCTGACTCCATAGGAGGAGGTGGCGAGCGAGTTGTGACATACGGCGGGAGCGTAGACCACCTTGATGGTTGATGTACGCTACAGTGGCGGTATTGTCTGAGCGGACTAGTACGTGTTGACCCCTGAGCAACGCCCGGAAGCGGTGCAGGGCAAGGCGTACTGCCAACAACTCGAGGCAATTGACATGCCACAGCCGCTGGGGTCCTGTCCAGGAGCCCGCAGCAGCATGTCCATTGCACATGGCGCCCCAGCCCGTGGTGGAGGCATCTGTTGAGACAACAACATGCCGGGAAGCTCGTGCCAGGGGGACACCGGCCCTGAGAAAACCGAGGTTCGCCCATGGGGTGAAGAACTGACGGCAGGTCGGAGTAACTGGTACTCGGAACGTGCCGTGTTGCCATGCCCACCTCGGGACTCGGTCGCGAAGCCAAAGCTGAAGCGGTCTCATATGAAGCAATCCGAGCGGCGTGACCGCGGCTGCAGATGCCATATGCCCCAGGAGCCTCTGAAAAAGTTTCAGTGGAACCGCACTCTTGCCCTCGAATTGTCTTAGGCAAGTCAGCAGTGACTGCGCGCGCTCGCTCGTAAGCTGCGCGGACATGGCGACCGAGTCGATGTCCATACCGAGAAAAGAGATCCTCTGCACGGGGCAAAGTTTGCTCTTCTCCCAGTTGACCCGAAGGCCCAGACGGGCTAGGTGCCGAAGCACTAGGTCCCTGTGTTCGCAAACCTGATCTCGAGAGTGAGCTAGGATCAGCCAGTCGTCGATATAACTCAGGATGCGAACCCCTTGTTCTCGAAGGGGAACAAGGGCCACCTCGACGACCTTCGTGAAGATGCGAGGAGACAGGGCTAGCCCGAATGGGAGAACCGCGTACTGGTATGCCTGCCCCTCGAAAGCAAACCGGAGGAACGGTCTGTGTCGAGGAAGAATGGAGACATGAAAGTAGGCGTCCTTCAGGTCGATCGCTGCAAACCAATCCTGGGGCCGTATGCATTCGAAAACGCGTTTGGCGGTGAGCATCTTGAACGGCATCCGGTGAAGGGAGCGGTTCAGCACGCGCAAGTCCAGGATTGGCCGTAACCCACCGGTTTTCTTGGGGACAATGAAGTAGGGGCTGTAGAAGCCGGACCTCATCTCGGCTGGAGGGACAGTCTCGATTGCACCCTTCGCCAGCAGGGTGGCAATCTCTGCTCTCATGATAGGGGCATTGCCACCGACCAAAGTGGAGCGGACTCCCCTGAAGCGGGGAGGAGACCGTGCGAACTGAATCGCATAGCCGAGCCTGACGGTACGCGCGATCCAGTGGGACAGACGGGGAAGCTCTAGCCAGGCTCCCAGGAACTGAACCAACGGGATCATGTGAGCCACAGGCGTCCCCCCGGAGGGACAGCGAAGCGGAGTAACTGGCCCAGATGTGGACGGCATAGCGGCCCGGAGAGGGGGCACAGTTAGCAACCGCGCCCTGGCAGAGGGGGCCAGGGGAGGACCAGGCTGGTCGTCCCGCGGGGGCCTGCTCTTCCAGGGGTCTGGCGACAGAGGGTGACAGGGGCGAAGCGGTCCGTGGACGGCACGCCGTGTCAACCGCCTCTGGGACAGAGGGGGGCGAGGAGAGCACGGCTTGTGGGCGGCGCTCTGTGTCGCCCGAGAACTCTGTGAGCTCAGGGAAGAGGGGATTGTTTCTGACTTTAACCACATTAGGGTGCTGCCCACCCGTGGGTGAGCAGCGGGGAGTGGAGAACAAAAGATTCTCCCCCGGCCCTCCACCGGGGGAAGGAGTGGTCCTGCTACCACCTCCTGCGAAACAACCATCATCCCTGAGCAGCCCGTCTCAGGAGCGCCGCTTGGCCCGGCGTTTAGCGGGGGGCGGGGCAGGAGAGGGCTGTGGCACCTTCTTACGGCTTCCTCCGCGACCGGCCCTGGGTGGAGGCTGCTGCGTGGTCCGGGCGGGAGGGGCGGGAGCCGCAGGAGGGCGCCCTCGGCGGGAAACAGGTCGAGGCGTCTGCCCGGCCGGCAAGGTGGAGGCAGCAGCGGGCCGGCGGGGCAGAATGTGTCTGATGGCCTCGGTCTGTTTCTGGGCAGTTGAAAACTGTTGGGCAAAGTCTTCAACTGCACCGCCGAAGAGGCCGGCCTGGGACAAGGGGGCGTTAAGCAGACGGGTCCGCTCAGCGTCCCGCATGTCAGCCAGGTTCAGCCACAGATGTCGCTCCTGGACCACAGCTGTGGACATCACCAAACCCAGGGAGCCGCGGTAACCTTCGTCGCCCGGAGAGCAAGGTCGGTCGCGGCGCGCAGCTCATCAAAGAGCCCTGGGTTTGTCCTACCCTCGTGCATGTCTCTGAGCATCTGGGCCTGGTAGACCTGCAGAGTGGCCATAGCATGCAGTGAAGCAGCCGCCTGTCCCGCCGCTCTGTAAGACTTCGCCACCAGGGTCGACGAAAATCTACAGGCTTTGGATGGGTGCTTAGGCTCGCCCCGAGAAGAAGCACTCTGAGGACATAGTTGCATGGCAACAGAGCGTTAAACCGGGGGAAGCCCAGTGTACCCACGGGCAGCTGCCTCATCGAGGGGAGGAAAGGCGGATGAGACCAGCGAGCGGTCCCGAGAAGACAGGGGGGTCTTCCAGGACTTCGAGATCTCATCATGCACATCCGGGAAGAAAGGTATTGGGGTTTGCCGAGGACGAGGGTCGGCGGCCTTACCCAAAAACCAATCGTCCAGCCGCGAGCTCTCAGGACAGGGTGGAGGCCTCCACTCAAGTCCGATGCTCGCGGCTGCCCGGGAAAGCATGGCCGTCATCTCCGGATCAGACTCGAGCACAGCCGTATGCACACCGGAAGGTGGCAGCTGTGACGAGCCCTCACTTCCAGAAGAGTCAAACCCGCCTAGTGATGCTGCAACAGACATGGCTTCTTCCTCTGTAGCTTCAACTGAAGCACGCGGCCCACCAGAGGGTAGACCCGCGGGAATCAGCAGTTCACTAGCGGGCACCGTCATTGAAGAGGGGGGCTGGGGTCGCGGACACATAGTCGGCGCCTTGTTCCAGACCGTAACCCTCAGATCACCCTGGCCACCAGCCGCAGGACGGGGGGTGGATGAGGGGACTCTCACTCTTGCGAGTTCACGGAGTCTCGACCGTAATGACGCGATGGTCATGTTCCCACAGAGAGAACATGAGTCATCCACGAGCGCTGCTCTAGCATGATCAATGCCCAAACATACTATGCAACGCTCGTGCCCATCAGAGTCCGATACCAATCTGCCGCAACCAGAAGTACACGGGCGAGACATCTTTAAAAAGACGTGCCACGTGTAAGCTCTTTTAGTGAGAGAAAACTCAAGTGTTGAGGCACCCGGGGAGAAACGCACCAACTGGCAGACCACTGCAACAGATCAGCAGGAAGCACGCTCTCGCCGTAGATCGCCGTCACACCAACACTCGAGGTACTCGTTTGTAAAGCTGACAATTCAGAGATGGCTTGTGGAGAGAAGAATACACTTGGCTCCGAAGCGAAAACATATCTGCTTCCTGCCGGCTTCCTCCTTTTATACCCACGAGGTGGGGCGGAGTTACGCCATGCAAATTCCGCAGACCCATGGCATTTCCTTGCCATTGGCTCGTTTTGTAATACTCGAAGTTGATAGGCTTTCTAAGCGAAACCCCATTCGTCGTCATCCGACGTAACTCGGAGTGACAACGAAAGGGAACAGCTATATGTGTTAAAAGGGTAAAAAGTTAATGTGAATGTACAGCATAAGACCAGTTACGGCTGCAAACATGTTTAAGGGCGCACGTGTGTTAATATTACAATAACACAGAGTAAGTTCATAGAACTGAGTGCCAAATTTATGAGGCAGAGATGTTCATTTTTTAAGTGTGTTCTTATAGTGTAAATGTGACAAAACTTAACTGCAAATGAGAATTATCCTGTTGTATAAAGTGAACACTTATAAAATATACATTTATTACAAAAAATACTCTTTTGATAAGAGAACAAAGATGACAGATGTTAAAGAGACAAATGCAGGTATGATTGATGATAGACCAAAAATGTGATTTAAATGGAAAATGTGTGTTTTTTGGTTTCATACAGAGTTTGATAAGCTAATGTTTGTAAAATATGTGAGTATACATTTATGTGAAATCAGACCTTTCAAGAATATATTGCTTCATGTTATCCAAATGTGGATATAACCTGTGCTTAAATGCAAAGCAGACAAAATAACAGAAAACAACTCATGATTGCAGATACAAAGTTAAATTGAAGTTGAAAATAAAATAATCCGAGTCAATGGAGAATGAGCAACTGTGTTCCTGATTCACTGATTTCTCTGTAATATTTGATATATTTCCAGAGCACTCCTAGAAGAGGATTATATATATATCTGCCAGCGGAGACCTAGCCGGGATCCGCTACACAAGTGCTAAGAAAGACTCCAGAGATGAAATACAGACATGGTTGAGGGTGGGTTGAGGGTGTTTTGTTTCTGACTTGAGCCAATCTGCACACTTGTTACATTTCTTCTTCCATCTCAAAACAAAAACAACTTAAGAGGAGAGTATAGCTAATTTTCAGGTTCACCAGCTGACCTGCAGGACAATTATGCAGATCCTGGACCCAGCAGTGCACCTGAGATTTTATTGCAGACAGCAGTTTTAACGCTGGACACCAGCCAGTACTTCCTCTGACCATGAGAAAATAAGAAATTAGATGCATTCAAATGAAGTAGGGCCTGTGGGTCAGCTGGTGAGTCATATTCGACCGAGTACAGGAATGTACTTGTTACTTTTTAGCTACAATATTATTGGCAGAACCTTCCAAGTTATGGATTAAGACTTTCTATTTAGATTTATTCAAATTGACTTAGAAATGAGGAACATCACAAGCAATTACTACATGTTAGACTGATATTGATATTGAGATGTTGACTAGCAGTCAAACTCAAAGGTGCTGTTTTTGTGTTCAAACCCCAGACAAATCTATTATAAATATTGACAAATAACTTCTGCAGTTCCTTCACAGATTTTGGTTGTAGTCAATTGGTTACTAACTGGACCTAAACAGATCAATATGAATTCCCTGGGGACTGAGAACATTATGAATGAAATTGTGGTGGTGTGGAAGTCACACTTGGTATTGACACATAACTGATTCCCATAGACCCAAACAAACACACAACATTGACACAACTTTGATACAACAAGTTTGATACAACCTACCAAAAAGATTGACATCTCTTCATTGTGTAGTGAAGACTGTCACAACCCTGTCACAATATTTTGGTTTGACTAAGGTTCAGAACCATTGATTAAGGTTCTGCTCACAATCAGATGTGAATTTTAACCCTTTTTAAATTTCAACACTATTTTGATGGCTGGTCCATCTGTAGAGAATGTGCTGGGGATTACTAAATATTGAGTAATTGCACATGTTTAATTTTCAGGTTAGTAAATAATGACACTAAACCCACCGTTTTTGACATTTGTAAGATACATACATAACGATTCAATTACCAATATTATTATAATACTAGTGTAATACTGTAACATGTAGTAGTGTTTTAATAAAGCTTATTATTATAAGAACAGTGTCACAAGGGAGAAAAACAAAACATGGCATTAAAGTTGAAAATTGTGTCTGAAGTGAACATGGTCCACAAATCACTCGCGTATAACAAATTCAGTTATAGACAAGTTAAACAGATATTTTTTTGTAAATACCCAAGCCTCATCTATCTTTTATAAAACAGAGAACACGAAAGGCAAAGTGATATTTGCCTGTAATTGCATTCAGCCCCCTATTTGTCAACTCAAAGCGAAAACTTGCAGTCTTTAGGGGAAGTTGATGGTCTGGTGTACCTTAATCGGGATTGTGTGATGTGCCTGCCACTATTTCAAACATAAACTCCCAAGGGTTTGTATATTGGTAACTGGGCAGCTTCTCACTTCATCGAACGCTTCAGCCAGATCACTATATTGAAAAGTGATAGAAAGGTCAGAATTTACTTCAGGGCTTTTCTGGGTAGAGCGACAAACCAAGGCAGCAATGAAAATAGCAGGAACTCTAACTGGTAACTTGACCAGCAGACCAAGAAATCCATGAATTGAGCTTCAGCTGCCATGACTAGCTGAGTACTAAGGGGTTCTGTGGAGAACATGTGAAAAAAATTGTTTTACCACATCTCAGCCAAAGCTGTGGTTAATTGATAAAGCATCAAGCTGCCAAATCTTATGGGGGAACAGGGAGAAACAGGGAAACTCTGTTTCTCTGAAGACAAAGATCAGTTCTTATGAAGAGCTAAATAAACATGAAAGGGGAATATCATCTTTAAGTTTACAAGCGTCTTATGCTTTATTATTTATAATGCATTATTACAAACGTGATTATTAATCATTTAATGTCAGCAAGTCAAAAGAACAAGCCTACCTAGACAGCAATAACAATACTGACATTTAGTCTTACCTCTCTTACTCTTAATATATTATAATACATAACTCTTGTATCAATTTTATGTACTTATGTTTGTCTTTTATTGTTCAATATTTGTGTTGTACAAATACTATACCTATTGTTTAATAAAATAAGTGTTGTGATATTTTCAAGCATCTCCATTGATGCTAATCATGGTATTCCAAATTTTATAAGCTGAATTGGACTATTTACCAAATATTTACTTGATTATTGTAGGTGTGAAAGTTACCAACTCATTTCAGCATTTCCATTACGATAAAGTCACAAATATTTACAGAGTTAGAGTAATGTTAAATGTTACAGTATGCGTGTGTGAAGACTGTTCCCTGTAGCTCAAATGGCCTACATTATCATGTTTCCAGTCTGGTGTACATCTCTTCTCGCAAATGTTTGTTGCTGGTTTCTTGAAATAGGATGCATGGTTTTTGCATTATTGAATTGAAGGGTTTTGTGCTAAATTAATGAGATTCCCTGTCATGAATGTCAGAGAATCTCCTGACAGTGGATGAGAGAAGAAAATATATTATTTTTATAAGAAAAAATAAATTTAATCCCATTTCACACCCTGAACTAAAAAGTTCCGCCAACAGTAGAAAAGGTGCTTTAGTGCCTTTAGTGCCTAAGACCAGGTTTGAGGTTTATAATCTGTATTCATTATTCCTGTATATATACATGCCCAGCAGTTTTTAAATTCTTTATGATGTGTTAATTTCAGGGGCTGACAGTAAGTCATCTTAGACATTACCTTATATAAACCTTTAGTGTTCCATACACTACTTATACATGTATGTAATCTCTCTGTCAACCACAATATTGATCTTTTGGCATTTAGTCATGCACTACTACTAACACTAACAGTTGAATGATATATCCACTAAGACCAAGTTACATTTAATTTAAACTAGCATGATTAGGTTAATGTATAAATGTTCGATAGTTGTTTTCTCAATCATTATCACTCTGATCACGTTGTCTAGTCGAGCAGAGATGATCAACAGAGCAGTATGCTGATCAAATTCCCAGTCCTTCAGTGTAAGTCATAATTACATTCACTGACACTTAGGGAACTCACTCGCTTCTCTCTGCTCTAATTTTCTCTTTGTCATTCCAGTCAGTTTGGCTCTGTATAACCAACTAATCTCCACGGTTACCATAACAACAAGATTACTCAGTCATCATGCAAGAGAAATGTAACATTGTGCACTTAGTCCATATCTGTGGTCAAATTTAAACCTTGTAGATAAGGTTTATTATACTGTATGGAAATTCAAACATCTTTGAAAACTGTACTGTTAGGATCTGAGAATCTCAAAAATTGAAAGATTTGAATCATTTGAAGTTATTTGATGTTTAGTGGCCCTTTCTGATGCAACACATCAATGGGAAGGAAGCAAACTGCCTGCTGGCTTCATTTTGCTGTATGTTTTTCTCAGGACTTTTGACACATCTCGGAATAGTTCGAAAGATGACAACAGACGTCGTCTTCTTGTAATCTGCTATTGGTGAGTAGCTACCCTAATCTTTTTGAAGATTAACGTCTCGGGTTATGACTATAACCCTTGTTCCCTGAGAAGGGAACGAGACACTGCGTCGAGAAATCGACACTTTGGGGACGCTCCCTTAGCGTGCGCCTCTGAAGTAAGAATGAAACTATTCCAATCCTGATTGGTGTTGCGTCCTGACGTAACATGTGACGGCATGACCGGAAGTATAAAGGTGACGCTGACACACACACATACCAGCCTCTCGATGAAGCAAGATGCTTTAAGGCCTCGAGGGGCGTGGCAGAACGACGCAGTGTCTCGTTCCCTTCTCAGGGAACAAGGGTTATAATCATAACCCGAGACGTTCCCTTTCGAGGGAACTCAACACTGCGTCGAGAAATCGACACTTTGGGGAACGAATGCCCACTAGGCCACGCACCGAAAAAAGGCCTGCCCCGGAGTGAAACTGATTCAGGCACTCAACTAGGACGAAAGCACGTGTGCGCCAGGTGTACTAGGGAGGTGTAAACTGTAAAACCTAATAAAAGTTTGCGGGGTAGCCCAGCCGGCTGCCTCACAGATCTCCTGGAGGGGCACTCCCGAAAGGAGGGCCCTAGAGGAGGCCATGCCTCTAGTCGAATGAGCCCTAACGGCTAAAGGTGAAGGCAAGTCGCGCACCTTGTAAGCCGAGGTAATAGCCTGAACAATCCAATTACTAATGGTTTGCTTGGATGCCGGGAGCCCCTTCTTAGGTGACCCAAAACACACCAATAATTGGTCCGACCTCCTCCAAGAAGAGGACCTCTGGAGGTACACGCTCAAAGCTCTGACGGGGCAGAGCAAATGAAGCTTCTCTTCTTCTGCCGACACATGAGGTGGAGGATGGAATGCCTGAAGGACCGTGGACCGAGCCGTACTCGTAGAAACCTTAGGCACGTAGCCCGGACTCGGGTGCAGAAAGGCCTTAACTCTGCCAGGGGCAAACTCCAAGCAAGCTGGAACCACTGCCAGGGCTTGGAGATCTCCCACCCTCTTAAGAGAGGTAATAGCTAAGAGAAATGCCAATTTCAGCGTAAGATCCCTAGGCGAAGCCGACTGAAGGGGTTCGAAGGGGGCCAGGGATAACCCTTCGAGAACCACCGCCAGGTCCCAGGCGGGAACCCTGGACCTGGTCGTCGGTCTCATCCTCCAAGTACCACGGAGAAAACGTATGACCAATGGGTGCCTCCCCAGAGGCCCATCACTTAATGGTGCGTGGAAAGCCGCAATAGCAGCCACGTACACTTTAAGCGTGGAAGGGGAGAGACCCCATAGAGAAACGATCTTGCAAAAACTCCAGAACTGAACCCACCAGGCAGTTTACTGGATCTAACTCCTGTTCTCTACACCAAGTGACAAACACATTCCACTTGAGGCCATATAATCTCCTAGTAGACGGAGCCCTAGACCTAAGTATGGTTTCAACCACCCCAGCTGACAGACCAGCATTTAGGTACTGAGCCCCCTCAGAGGCCAGACCCACAGTTTCCACAGCTCCGGGTGAGGGTGGAAGACTGCGCCCTCCGCCTGAGACAACAGATCCCTCCTCAGAGGAATCTGCAATGGCTGAGCCATCAGGAGTGATATCATGTCTGAAAACCACACTCGAGTCGACCACATTAGGGCAACCAGATGTAGACTGATGCCCTCTTGACGGACCCTCTCCAGGACTTCCGGAAGCAGAGCGATCGGGGGAAATGCGTACAGGCGAAGCCTCGGCCAGGCCTGTACCATGGCATCCAACCCCAGTGGGGCTGGATGTGAGAGGGAGTACCAAAGTGGGCAGTGGGACGTCTCTCGAGACGCAAATAGATCCACTTCCATTGGTCCAAACCTCTCCCATATCAACTTCACCACATTTGGATGAAGTCTCCATTCCCCGGGCCTCAGCCCCTGCCTCGACAGGATGTCTGCTCCCTGATTCTGAACCCCCGGAATATACATTGCTCTGATAGACAGTATTTTCCCTTGGGACCAAAGGATAATCTGATGCGCCAGTCTGCACAGAGGGAGCGATCTGAGTCCCCCTTGTCGGTTCAGATAAGCCACCACTGATGTATTGTCTGATCGTACTAAGACGTGGTAACCTCTGATGTCTGGAAGGAAGCTCCTCAGAGCCCTGAACACAGCCATCATCTCTAGACAGTTTATGTGCCAAGAATGATGATGGTCCTGCCACAGACCCCTGGCAAAGCGGCCTTCCATGACCACGCCCCAGCCAGTGAGGGAGGCGTCTGACGAAACGGATTCCTGGAGACATGACGCTCCCAACACTGGCCCTTGGGACCAAGATTTCTTCCAAATTTGTAGAGAACGAAGGCATCTGCGCGTTACTCTGATCATACAAAACGGATTCCCCTTGGGAGAAAACCCCTTAGTTTTTAGCCACCACTGAAGGGGCCTCATATGTAGAAGGCCCAAAGGTAAAATGTTGGATGCCGCTGCCATGAGGCCCAGCAATCTTTGAAATTGCTTCACAGTGATGGCCCGACCTAGCTTTACTCCTGAAACCATATTTAGGATGGACTGGACACGTGCGGGAGATATGTGTGCCCGCATCATAATCGAATTCCATACCACACCCAGAAACGTTGTTTCCTGGGCTGGTTCCAACACGCTCTTTTTCGTGTTGAGTCTCAACCCCAAATTCTGAATGTGGCCAAGGACGACATCTCGATGCCGAACTGCCATTTCCCGAGACTGAGCCAATATAAGCCAGTCGTCGATATAATTTAGTATACGAATGCCCTGGAGTCTGAGAGGAGCCAGAGCTGCATCCATACACTTCGTGAACGTGCGGGGAGAGAGTGCTAGGCTGAACGGAAGAACCCGATATTGATATGCTTCGCCCCCGAAAGCAAACCTTAGGTACCTCCTGTGACATGGAAGGATGGAGAAATGAAAATAGGCGTCCTTTAGGTCTATTGTGACAAACGAGTCCTCGGACCTGATTTGGATCACAATGATGGATATAGTTAGCAGCTTGAACCTGAACCTCCTCAGAGACTGATTCAAGTACCTCAAGTCCAAAATCGGCCTGAGCCCGCCATCCTTCTTTGGAACTATAAAGTATCGGCTGTAAAACCCTGACTCTCTGTCTGGTAGGGGAACACATTCTATGGCCCCTTTGACCAGTAGAGCCTGTACTTCTTGTTCCATAACCCGAGCCTGTTCTGGAACCACTGTAGTTGGTAACACCCCTGCAAACCTGGGAGGTTGGTGACCGAACTGCAGTCTGTACCCTTTTTCTATTATATTCAGGACCCATGTAGAAATATTTGGAAGAAGTTGCAACTGCGCCACTGCACACTGGGAGGTATTGCTGAAAAGCTGCCGACTGTTTTTTCGCCTCTGGAAACCTGTCGACGACAGTGGAAACTGCGTCGCCGAACAGGCCAGAAGGCGATATCGGAGCATCCAATAAAAAGGAACGATCCTTATCCTTCATGCCCGACAGATTTAACCACAAATGCCTCTCCGTGGCCACCAAAGCTGACATGGAGCGGCCAATGGCACGGGCCGTCTCCTTAGTGGCACGGAGAGACAAATCTGCAGCTCTTCTTAGCTCGGCAATATCAGCAGGTGTTGGTCCCTCCCCCTCATCTAAATCTTTGAGAATGTCGGCTTGGTACGCCTGCAAAATGGCCATCGAGTGCAGGGACGCACCAGCTCGACCAGCCGCAATATAAGCCCTGCTCACCAATGCAGAGGTGTCCCTACATGGTTTGCTGGGCAGCGCCGGGGCTTTAAGCGAGGATGCCGCTTCGGGAGAAAGATAGCTCGCTTCCTCCACACACTGCATCCTGCCATACCCCGCCTCTCTCGCACCCACAACGTTATGATAATCACAGGATGTGCTATGTGAGATGCGAGATGAGTGGGGCTTTTCCCAGGATCTAACTATTTCTTTATGGAGATCTGGGAAAAAAGGCAAGCCCCGGCGCTGAGGTTGTAAACGGTGCTGCAGGAATCTCTCGTCTAATTTACTCTGACGAGATTCCTCCTGCTCATTTTGTGGCCAGCTTATGTTGAGTCTGGCCACAGCAAGCGTTACAACCTCCACCAGTTCCTCATAAGCGGGAACAAGAGACGGCGAGTGTGACTCATGTTCCGCGCTCCCGATGCTGAGCACATCCACTTTCTCGGAAGCAGACAGCTCAAGCACCGGGCAGCGCGGGCTTCTGCACCATGAATGAGCGTTATAGAATCTGCAGATGACGAACGAGAAAGTGCCTCAGCAGCCATTTGCAGAAATACACCGCTCCCGGTCAGAAACAACCAATCAGAGCCAGGAGGAATGTCTTAGCAGTGTCAATCACGCTCGTGTACGCGCTGATCACCCCTCTCTTGCACAGCGCGAGCGTGTACTGTCGTTCGTGACTCTCCTGTTCAAACTCGTTCATCCAAATGAACGAATCTTTTTTCGAGTCATTTCGTTCATTCAACGAACGAAATGACTCGAGAAAAGATTTGTTCATTTTGAACGAGTCTTTTTCGGAGTCATTTCCTTCATTCAACGAATGAATGACTCGAAAAAAGATTTGTTCATTTGGATGAACGAGTTCGAACAGGATCACGAACGTGCATCACAGAACAGAGCAAGGCGAGCATTTGTGCTTATAAACTTAAAGTTTTTTATTTATTTTTGAAATGACCGATCGTTTCGCTAGATAAGACCCTTATTCATCGTCTGGTATCGTTTAAAACCCTTTGAAGCTGCGCTGAAACTGTCATTTGGTCCTCGAAACGTTTGTGTCCTATTGAAGTCCATTATATGGAGAAAAAGCCTGGAATGTTTTCATCAAAAAACTTAATTTCTTTTCGACTGGAGAAAGAAAGACATGGACATCTTGGATGACATGGGGGTGAGTAAATTATCAGCAAAAGTTTTTTTTTTAAAGTGAACTAATCCTTTAACCTTATCTTAGTAGCTATAACTTATAGAAAGAGTGAAACCTTATAAAGTTACATGTATTGCAAAGTACATAATGATTTGAGGACCAAGTTTGTAGTCAAAGTATGGGCAGGCCATAGTCAATGTAAAGCATATTGTTGATGTTTCGTCCCTATTAGTGAATGTTCCATAACTGTTTATAATCCGCCGTCATCGGTGGTCCTGCTTACTAGCCTGCGCGTTCACGGCAGGCTCCGCTGTGGGGGAGGAGCTGTTGGGGGGGGGGGGCTGTAGCGTAGCAGAAAGCAAGGGGGTTGGACCTGTAAGTTGTGCTTGTTCAAATTTTCAGGCTAAGTCAACATTTTCTCAAAACTCCCTACTGCAGCTTTAAGTAAAGTGCAAAATACACTTTTTCAGAATTTTCACTTCAAGTATATTTTTCTAAAATATATTTTTAGAAAATATACTAAAGTACAACTATAAAAGTTTGTGAAACCTCTCCTAAATGCTTAACCTATTCAGAACATTATACAATCTAAAAGTCTTAGACCACTATTGGAAAAGTTTCTATTTGGCATTTTTTATTTACAAACAATATTATCTTCATAACAATTACAATAGTAACACCTTAAAGGAAGGTTTCATTTCTTAACATTAGTAAACTACATTAGTTTACAAGAACTGAAAACTGTCACAGTCTTCGTCTGCACCTGTCTGTCTTAGTCTGCACTACACTCCCCAGAATCCTCCTTGTCTCCACACCTGTACTCACTTCCTCACCTGTTCATCGTTATCTTCATCCGTGTCACCTGTCTTCACCTTGTTATGTTTGTTTTGTGCTTGTATTTAGTTTGCTTCTGTTCAGTCTGTCCTTGTCGGTCCTTGTAGATGTTACCTTGTTGATGTCAATGTCGATGTTATGATTTTGTTCTCACCAGTATGTATCTTCTGCCTGTTTGTACCCTGAGGATTTATTATTATAAGTAAAACTTTATTGTTCTGGACTTTCGACTTCTTGTCTTACTCTGCGTACACCACCCGTGACAGAAGGACCGACCTACAAAATAAACATTCCTGCTGTGGCTCTCCTTTGCCTGGAACAGAAGGACCGCTCCCTGGAATCCCACACCAGGGATTTTCTGGAGTTGGCGTGCCTCACTCTCTATCCTGACCGCGCGCTGTGTGTATTCTACATCGCCAGCCTCAGCGAGCGGTCAAGGGCACGCCTTCCAGGGAGTGGTCCTCGCCACGATTTCGCCGCATGTGTTGAGTGGATGCTTGTAAATAATGAATCTACCTTTACCATCGACCTCGTAGAGCCTGCAAGCACCCGTCAACGCATTCCAGAGCCTTCACCGCTGGTCCCGTCCAGCACAGAGCCCTTCGCTGCTGGTCCCATCCAGCCCAGAGCCCTCGGCGCTGACGCCGTCCAGCCCAGAGCCCTCGCCGCTGGCGCCGTCCAACCCAGAGACCCTTTCACCGCTGGCGCCGTCCAGCCCAGAGACTTTTTCACCGCTGGCGTCGTCCAGCCCAGACACTTATTCACCGCTGGTAAGGCCAGCCCAGAGAATTCTTCACCGCTGGTTCCGGCCATAGACCCTCACCGTGGAGGGTCTCCGCCCTGGCCGCCCGCAGGTTCCTGCTCCGCCCTGGCCGCCCGCAGGTCCTGCTCCGCCCTGGCCGCCCGCAGGTCCTTCTCCGCCCTGGCCGCCCGCAGGTCCTGCTCCGCCCTGGCCGCCCGCAGGTCCTGCTCGGCCCTGGCAGCCCGCAGGTCCTGCTCCGCCCTGGCCGCCCGCAGGTCCTGCTCCGCCCTGGCCGCCCGCAGGTCCTGCTCCGCCCTTGCGGGCTGCAGGTCCTGCTCTGCCCTGGCCGCCTGCACGTCCTGCTCCGCCCTGGAGGCTTCCGGCTCCGGATCCGCCACGCCCTCGTCAGCCTCCCGGGCGCCCACCCCCTCGCCCCATTGATGTTCTACGGCGCGAGGTCGCGCCTGTTTTAAGGGGGGGCGTTCTGTCACAGTCTTCGTCTGCACCTGTCTGTCTTAGTCTGTAGACGGAGCCCTAGACCTAAGTATGGTTTCAACCACCCCAGCTGACAGACCAGCATTTAGGTACTGAGCCCCCTCAGAGGCCAGACCCACAGTTTCCACAGCTCCGGGTGAGGGTGGAAGACTGCGCCCTCCGCCTGAGACAACAGATCCCTCCTCAGAGGAATCTGCAATGGCTGAGCCATCAGGAGTGATATCATGTCTGAAAACCACACTCGAGTCGACCACATTAGGGCAACCAGATGTAGACTGATGCCCTCTTGACGGACCCTCTCCAGGACTTCCGGAAGCAGAGCGATCGGGGGAAATGCGTACAGGCGAAGCCTCGGCCAGGCCTGTACCATGGCATCCAACCCCAGTGGGGCTGGATGTGAGAGGGAGTACCAAAGTGGGCAGTGGGACGTCTCTCGAGACGCAAATAGATCCACTTCCATTGGTCCAAACCTCTCCCATATCAACTTCACCACATTTGGATGAAGTCTCCATTCCCCGGGCCTCAGCCCCTGCCTCGACAGGATGTCTGCTCCCTGATTCTGAACCCCCGGAATATACATTGCTCTGATAGACAGTATTTTCCCTTGGGACCAAAGGATAATCTGATGCGCCAGTCTGCACAGAGGGAGCGATCTGAGTCCCCCTTGTCGGTTCAGATAAGCCACCACTGATGTATTGTCTGATCGTACTAAGACGTGGTAACCTCTGATGTCTGGAAGGAAGCTCCTCTGAAGGCCGAAAAAAAGGCAAGCCCCGGCGCTGAGGTTGTAAACGGTGCTGCAGGAATCTCTCGTCTAATTTACTCTGACGAGATTCCTCCTGCTCATTTTGTGGCCAGCTTATGTTGAGTCTGGCCACAGCAAGCGTTACAACCTCCACCAGTTCCTCATAAGCGGGAACAAGAGACGGCGAGTGTGACTCATGTTCCGCGCTCCCGATGCTGAGCACATCCACTTTCTCGGAAGCAGACAGCTCAAGCACCGGGCAGCGCGGGCTTCTGCACCATGAATGAGCGTTATAGAATCTGCAGATGACGAACGAGAAAGTGCCTCAGCAGCCATTTGCAGAAATACACCGCTCCCGGTCAGAAACAACCAATCAGAGCCAGGAGGAATGTCTTAGCAGTGTCAATCACGCTCGTGTACGCGCTGATCACCCCTCTCTTGCACAGCGCGAGCGTGTACTGTCGTTCGTGACTCTCCTGTTCAAACTCGTTCATCCAAATGAACGAATCTTTTTTCGAGTCATTTCGTTCATTCAACGAACGAAATGACTCGAGAAAAGATTTGTTCATTTTGAACGAGTCTTTTTCGGAGTCATTTCCTTCATTCAACGAATGAATGACTCGAAAAAAGATTTGTTCATTTGGATGAACGAGTTCGAACAGGATCACGAACGTGCATCACAGAACAGAGCAAGGCGAGCATTTGTGCTTATAAACTTAAAGTTTTTTATTTATTTTTGAAATGACCGATCGTTTCGCTAGATAAGACCCTTATTCATCGTCTGGTATCGTTTAAAACCCTTTGAAGCTGCGCTGAAACTGTCATTTGGTCCTCGAAACGTTTGTGTCCTATTGAAGTCCATTATATGGAGAAAAAGCCTGGAATGTTTTCATCAAAAAACTTAATTTCTTTTCGACTGGAGAAAGAAAGACATGGACATCTTGGATGACATGGGGGTGAGTAAATTATCAGCAAAAGTTTTTTTTTTAAAGTGAACTAATCCTTTAACCTTATCTTAGTAGCTATAACTTATAGAAAGAGTGAAACCTTATAAAGTTACATGTATTGCAAAGTACATAATGATTTGAGGACCAAGTTTGTAGTCAAAGTATGGGCAGGCCATAGTCAATGTAAAGCATATTGTTGATGTTTCGTCCCTATTAGTGAATGTTCCATAACTGTTTATAATCCGCCGTCATCGGTGGTCCTGCTTACTAGCCTGCGCGTTCACGGCAGGCTCCGCTGTGGGGGAGGAGCTGTTGGGGGGGGGGGGCTGTAGCGTAGCAGAAAGCAAGGGGGTTGGACCTGTAAGTTGTGCTTGTTCAAATTTTCAGGCTAAGTCAACATTTTCTCAAAACTCCCTACTGCAGCTTTAAGTAAAGTGCAAAATACACTTTTTCAGAATTTTCACTTCAAGTATATTTTTCTAAAATATATTTTTAGAAAATATACTAAAGTACAACTATAAAAGTTTGTGAAACCTCTCCTAAATGCTTAACCTATTCAGAACATTATACAATCTAAAAGTCTTAGACCACTATTGGAAAAGTTTCTATTTGGCATTTTTTATTTACAAACAATATTATCTTCATAACAATTACAATAGTAACACCTTAAAGGAAGGTTTCATTTCTTAACATTAGTAAACTACATTAGTTTACAAGAACTGAAAACTGTCACAGTCTTCGTCTGCACCTGTCTGTCTTAGTCTGCACTACACTCCCCAGAATCCTCCTTGTCTCCACACCTGTACTCACTTCCTCACCTGTTCATCGTTATCTTCATCCGTGTCACCTGTCTTCACCTTGTTATGTTTGTTTTGTGCTTGTATTTAGTTTGCTTCTGTTCAGTCTGTCCTTGTCGGTCCTTGTAGATGTTACCTTGTTGATGTCAATGTCGATGTTATGATTTTGTTCTCACCAGTATGTATCTTCTGCCTGTTTGTACCCTGAGGATTTATTATTATAAGTAAAACTTTATTGTTCTGGACTTTCGACTTCTTGTCTTACTCTGCGTACACCACCCGTGACAGAAGGACCGACCTACAAAATAAACATTCCTGCTGTGGCTCTCCTTTGCCTGGAACAGAAGGACCGCTCCCTGGAATCCCACACCAGGGATTTTCTGGAGTTGGCGTGCCTCACTCTCTATCCTGACCGCGCGCTGTGTGTATTCTACATCGCCAGCCTCAGCGAGCGGTCAAGGGCACGCCTTCCAGGGAGTGGTCCTCGCCACGATTTCGCCGCATGTGTTGAGTGGATGCTTGTAAATAATGAATCTACCTTTACCATCGACCTCGTAGAGCCTGCAAGCACCCGTCAACGCATTCCAGAGCCTTCACCGCTGGTCCCGTCCAGCACAGAGCCCTTCGCTGCTGGTCCCATCCAGCCCAGAGCCCTCGGCGCTGACGCCGTCCAGCCCAGAGCCCTCGCCGCTGGCGCCGTCCAACCCAGAGACCCTTTCACCGCTGGCGCCGTCCAGCCCAGAGACTTTTTCACCGCTGGCGTCGTCCAGCCCAGACACTTATTCACCGCTGGTAAGGCCAGCCCAGAGAATTCTTCACCGCTGGTTCCGGCCATAGACCCTCACCGTGGAGGGTCTCCGCCCTGGCCGCCCGCAGGTTCCTGCTCCGCCCTGGCCGCCCGCAGGTCCTGCTCCGCCCTGGCCGCCCGCAGGTCCTTCTCCGCCCTGGCCGCCCGCAGGTCCTGCTCCGCCCTGGCAGCCCGCAGGTCCTGCTCCGCCCTGGCCGCCCGCAGGTCCTGCTCCGCCCTGGCCGCCCGCAGGTCCTGCTCCGCCCTTGCGGGCTGCAGGTCCTGCTCTGCCCTGGCCGCCTGCACGTCCTGCTCCGCCCTGGAGGCTTCCGGCTCCGGATCCGCCACGCCCTCGTCAGCCTCCCGGGCGCCCACCCCCTCGCCCCATTGATGTTCTACGGCGCGAGGTCGCGCCTGTTTTAAGGGGGGGCGTTCTGTCACAGTCTTCGTCTGCACCTGTCTGTCTTAGTCTGCACTACACTCCCCAGAATCCTCCTTGTCTCCACACCTGTACTCACTCCCTCACTTACCAGCCTGTTCATCGTTATCTTGAAGTACACAGAGCCTTCACCGCTGGTCCCATCCAGCACAGAGCCTTCACCGCTGGTCCTATCCAGCCCAGAGCCCTCGCCGCTGGTCCCGTCCAGCACAGAGCCCTCGCTGCTGGTCCCGTCCAGCACAGAGCCCTCGCCGCTGACGCCGTCCAGTCCCAAGCTTTCACCTCTGGTCCTCGTCCAGAGTCCGGACGAGAAGGACTTTTTTACTGAGCCTTCATCGCTGGTCCCGTCCAGCACAGAGCCTTCACCGCTGGTCCCGTCCAGCCCAGAGCCTTCACCGCTGGTCCCGTCCAGCCCAGAGCCTTCACCGCTGGTCCCATCCAGCCCAGGGCCTTCACCGCTGGTCCGTCCAGCACAGAGCCTTCACCCCTGATCCTTTCCAGCACAGAGCATCCGCCGCTGATAGCGTCCAGGCCACAGCCCTCGCCGCTGGACCCATCCAGCCCAGAGCCCTCGCCGCTGACGCCGTCCAGCCCAGAGCCCTCGCTGCTGGCGCTGTCCAACCCAGAGACCCTTTCACCGTTGGTGCCGTCCAGCCCAGAGACTTTTTCACCGCTGGCGCCGTCCAGCCCAGACACTTATTCACCACTGGTTAAGGCCAGCCCAGAGACTTCTTCACCGCTGGTTCCGGCCATAGACCCTCGCCGTCGAGGGTCTCCACCGCCACGGCCGCCTGAAGGGTCCTCTTCGCCGTGGCCACCCGAAGGGTCCTTACCGCCGTGGCCGCCCGAAGGATCCGCTCCGCCCTGGCCAACCGCAGGTCCTGCTCCGCCCTGGCCGCCAGCAGGTCCTGATCTGCCCAGGCCGCCTGCACGTCCTGCTCCGCCCTGGCCGCCTGCAGGTCCTGCTCCGCCCTGGCCGCCTGCAGGTCCTGTTCCGCCCTGGAGGCTTCCTGCTCCGGATCCGCCACGCCCTCGTCAGCCTCCAGGGTGCCCACCCCCTCGCCCCATTGATGTTCTACACGCGAGGTCGCGCCTGTTTGAAGGGGGGCGTTCTGTCACAGTCTTCGTCTGCGCCTGTCTTTCTTAGTCTGCACTACACTCCCCAGAATCCTCCTTGTCTCCACACCTGTACTCACTCCCTCACTTACCAGCCTGTTCATCGTTATCTTCATCCGTGTCACCTGTCTTCACCTTGTTATGTTTGATTTGTGCTTGTATTTAGTTTGCTTCTGTTTAGTCTGTCCTTGTCGGTCCTTGTAGATGTTACCTTGTTGATGTTGATATCGATGTTACGATTTTGTTCTCACCAGTATGTATCTTCTGCCTGTTTGTACCTTGAGGATTTATTATTATAAGTAAAATTTTATTGTTCTTGGAATTTCGACTTCTCGTCTTACTCTGCATACACCACGCGTGACAAAAATTAGGTAACATTTTATATTAAACAATATAGTTAATTCGTAGTTTATATAATGTAGTCTATACATTGTTGATATATAATTGGCCTATGTACAAATAGTAAGCTTCATTTATTGTCACTGTAATTTACTAATTATTACTGTTTATTAGCTCAGTAAAGAGTAAAAAATATATATTTTTATGCTTTGTGTATCCTTACCCTAAACCTAACCCGAACTGATGTACTTGTCACAATAGCGAGTTCCAAGATCCAAGTGTAAGTAAAGACAGTTTATTAAAGAGGCAACACGGGAAATGTGATACTGAAAACGCCACAGTTTGCAGGCGGGCGACCTGGAATCCGTAAAGTCCGGAAGCAAGACGAAGAGGCGAAATCCGCAAGGAGACTCCAACTGGAACTAGGTGAGAGAACAAACAAGAGTGACGAACCGACAACACACAGTGCAAACGCCCGCTAGATAAGGACAGCTGTCAAGCAGCAGCTGAGCCTCTAATTAGAGTGATCAGCTGTAGTTACTAGGCAACGCACACGCACTGAACACACCCACATCCCCAACACACCCGACATAAACTCAAGAAAAGAACACATAGATTTATGAATCGTGACAGTAGCCCTTCCCCTACGAGTGCCTCCTGGCACTCCCAGGAGAGTTTACCTGACGATTGTAATCATCGATAAGGGAATGATCCAATATGTCTCTCGCTGGGACCCAACTCCTCTCCTCAGGACCGCAACCTTCCCAGTCAACCAGGTACTGGAATCCTCGACCCCTCCGCCTAGAGTCCAGAATAGGTTTTACCGAATATGCTGGTTCCCCATCTACGAGACGCGGCGGGGGAGGAACCGGTACAGGCGGATTAATAGCTGAACGAAAAACGGGCTTTAATTTGGATACATGAAATACCGGATGAATTCTCCTGTACGCAGGAGGAAGTTTGATGCGGACTGCCGCCGGACTAAGAATCTTGGTGACAGTAAACGGGCCAATAAATTTGGGCGCAAGCTTATTGCTGACGAATCGGAGAGGAATATTCTTGGATGAAAGCCACACTTTTTGACCAACGATGTAGACGGGAGGCTTCAACCGGTGGCGATTGGCCTGATCCTTGGTGCGCGCCCCCACCTGGAGGAGGACTTGTCTAGCCTTGCTCCAGGTGCGACGGCACCTCTGGACAAAAGCGTGAGCAGAGGGGACCGCAACTTCAGATTCCATACTGGGAAAGACAGGTGGCTGGTAACCTAAACTGCACTCAAACGGAGACAGGCTCGTAGCAGAAACTGGTAACGAGTTATGTGCGTACTCAACCCATGAGAGTTGCTGGCTCTAAGAGGATGGATTCTGATGAACCAAACATTGCAACATTCGTTCTAAATCTTGATAGGCCCTCTCCGTCTGTCCATTACTCTGGGGTTGGAACCCAGAAGAAAGACTCACAGTCGCCCACAACAAACGACAAAATTCTCTCCAAAATTTGGAAACAAACTGAGGCCCCCTGTCAGAGACCACATCCATTGGGAGGCCATGAATGCAAAAAATGACAGCAACCGCTGTCTCTCTGGCAGAAGGTAATTTGGGCAGAGGGATGAAATGAGTTGCCTTCGAGAACCGGTCCGACACAGTCAAAATCAATGTGTTACTCTGTGAGGAAGGGAGACCCGAAACAAAATCTAGCGAAATATGGGACCAGGGTCTCAAAGGAACTGAGAGCGGTTGAAGGAGTCCAGCAGGGGGTCGATTGGAAGACTTAGAAACAGCACAGACCGAGCAAGCCAAAACGAAAAGGCGAACATCGCGAGCCATACATGGCCACCAGAACCGCTGTTTAACCAGAAACTTGGTGCGCTTCACCCCAGGATGACAAGACTTAGACTCTTGGAACAATGACCCCATCGGATAACTTCAGACCTTAAACTGTCTGGCACAAATAAACGACCAGGTGGGCATCGGGGCGGGGGCGTTACCCCTTGAGAGGCCGTGTGGACCTTCGACTCGATTTCCCATGTGACCGCTCGGCCCGACAAGAGAGTTATAACAAAAGCCACTTAAGACTCCTCAGTGGGAAATGATGAAGGTTGCAGAGAGATGTACAGGGAACATTTAGTAAAAAATGAACGACATAAATGTTGCTCACCGGAATAGAACGCTGGAGGCGGCAGACGAGGCTCAGTAGCATGAGTGGTCTGGCCGACAGAAACAGGTGGGCTGGTGACGTCTTGATGTTGCACTGATGTTCACTCATTCCTTAGTTGTTACAGCTGGGTAGTTATTTCCGAAACCTGGGTCATCAACGCCTGGACAGCGCGTCCCGGCGTTGATCTATCTATCTATCTATCTATCTATCTATCTATCTATCTATCTATCTATCTATCTATCTATCTATCTATATATATATATATATATATATATATATATATATATATATATATATATATATATATATATATCTACAGGGCTTGACATTAACTTTTTTGCTCACCTGCCACTGTGGCAAGTGGTTTTCTCTGGCCATAATTTTGATGTTGATACCATGGGGGAAACCTGCCATATCGATATTTTTAATATTATCTCATAATTTGGAAGCAGGTAAATTAGGCTGCTGTCACTTTATTAAGACCTGATGCACGGATCCCTTATACTGCTACACATGCGATTTCTTTCTCAACTATTTGCGATCACTTAAACCATAACTGAATGTGTTTAAGTGAATACTCACCAAGACTGGCATTTTAACTGTTTTTATGTGTATTTGACGATTTAAGCACAATAAGCAGCGGAAAAGTACTCAATTTAGTACTGAGAAGCAGTTTTATGTGCACACACTTTGGGTGTGAGCACAAAATCTGCAGGAATGAGTAAAATTATGCACAATACGCACAATGACACGCCGAAATTCAAGCCCTGTAACACCAACAATAATCATCTGGAGCAAATAAAACAAGTGATTGAGGGAAGGTGGGGGTGTGTCAACTCACTGTCGGAAAGACGAGAGAGCGAGAAAACACAGCTGTTATCGTGTATCTCTGCAGAAAATGAGTATTGGAGGCGTTTCAGATATTTCAGTGTCGAAATGTATAGAAAAATATATGTTTTTGACAACACATTGCAGTTAGTTTATTGTTTAAGATGCCACACACACACGTTTGTGTGTGTGTGTGTGTGTGTGTGTGTGTGTGTGTGTGTGTGTGTGTGTGTGTGTGTGTGTGTGTGTGTGTACCTGGTAAACCCTATTTTTCATAAATATGATAGGTCCAAAATGCTCACATAAAAATGTTATACCAAAAATATATTTTTTTTTCCCATGAGGAAAACAGCATATAAATCATACTAAGTTGTGTTTTTAGAAAATGTAAAAAAAATGTTTACAAGTTTTCTGTGATGATTAGGGTTAGGGGAAATAATACGCAATTTGTACAGTATAAAAATGATTATGTCTAGAGAACGTCTTAATATGAATGCAATTATTGTCCAATAAAGTTTTGTTTAAAGCACTTAATTAATGACATTTTATATCATCTTTTTAAATCCTAAACCTTTCTGTTCATTTCAGGTTTAAAAGAGAATAATAAAACAAGGTTTTTATATAGGTTTTAACACAGTTTACTTAGTTTCATAGGTTGCAGAGAGATGTACAGGGAACATTTAGTAAAAAAATGAACGACAATAATAAAACAAGGTTTTTATTTAGGTTTTAACACAGTTTACTTAGTTTCATACTAGTTTTATGCTAAGTGAACACGCGTTGCCTGCTCCACTTCGATTTGAAGTATTCTGTGTATACTTCACACAGGTGTGTAATTTAATTTATTGATTAGTGTTGTGTGTC
The DNA here is from genome assembly GCF_051911475.1 of Siphateles boraxobius. NCBI lineage: Eukaryota > Metazoa > Chordata > Actinopteri > Cypriniformes > Leuciscidae > Siphateles > Siphateles boraxobius. Next base: position 144,956 of record NW_027508721.1, on the reverse strand, counting down.
ACCTAATGGATGCTGATAGAAGCCAGCCCCATTGAACATTATCTATCAGCCCTGTCTATATGTCTCTAAAGTTAATTGAATGACCTTTCATAATGAACACAATTATCTCTATTTAGTCCTTGGAGGCCTGAATCAACACGGAGACAAATACTGTGTCCCTGAAGCATGGTTAGTTTATCTTTTCAAAGACTGCGATTATCTTAATTGGTTTGCATGTGGGGAAAAATATCAAAAAATTTAAGCTTTTTGATGATACCTATACAGACAGTTTCTACCCATATTAAAACAGATAAGACATGCAACAAGAGAACAAACAGTTTTTTTAAAGAATTGCATTAGGTGTAAAATTGTCAGTATTATAGATTTGCCATTAAAAGAAAAGTATTTTATTGTCACTTTCTTATTACAGAAATCATCCATATTCCCTCATTGTTCTCTTTTTTAAAAATTAAATTACACGGACTGGACATTTTCTGTCAATTTTTCTTCTTGCATTGTCTGTATTTAATAAGCTGATATTGTTTGTCGATATTGATGTCATATGTTTGAAGTTGAAAGATATTTGTATGACAGCCTTTAAAAGTCTTTGATTAAAATTGAAGCTTATAATTACTCTCACAAACATACAGAACTGTTTTATATCTTCTGGTTTATTGGACTGCATATGTGCATAGATTCATTCTAAACCCTGCCTGAAACTTTAGACCCCGGCAGTTAATGCAGCACTAAACATCCCCTCAGATAACATTTTCTCTTGATCAGGTTTTTTTTTTAACTCCCTCTTAAGTCAAATTTGACACGCCCTGTAATTATGACTGTGAAAAGACATTCAAACAGCATATGCGTTAGATGATCATGTAGAATCCATTAGAAACTTTCTTCTCAGGCAGTTTGTGGTAGATGATTCAGGATCAATCAAACACATTTGTCTAGGTTTTCAATTGGAGTTATTATAGAGCAACGCCATCTGTAGATTGTGTTTACAGCTGAAAAACTGAGATATCTATTCTCTGCTGGACTCTCGGAAGCCACGATTGAGAGACAATTACATTATTCTTACTATTGACTTTCTTTTGCTTGGTGAGTTTTTCTTTTGCTTTGTTGTTTGCCTGACAATTATAGTTGAGGAATAGAAAAATAATGATGTGTTGGATTTCAGTCAGAGACCATTATGGTTTCTTTCCTTCATTTGGTTTGTGTGTGCTCGTTACCAAAATTATACTTTTAATGAGATTGCCCTAAGAATAGAGAGAGAGAGAGAGAGAGAGAGAGAGAGAGAGAGAGAGAGAGAGAGAGAGAGAGAGAGAGAGAGAGAGAGAGAGAGACATTAACTGCAGGGCAAGCAGCCAAATCATTTGGTCCATTGCAACTGCCTCTCTCTTTTCACTTTCAACGACAGTTGGATCACAGAGGTGCCACCTACTGTGTGAGAAGAGGAGAATGAAGGATGGGTGGAACTGTGCATCGTTTAGCCTTCGGCATATGGTGCTTTGCCAGATATATTGGAGAGGTTTCACATTGTATTTATGAAAATGATAAATGACTCATGTAAATTTTTTTAATTTGTTCAAATGTTTATAAAACAGTCGTTTACTGTTTCAGCCAATAATTGCCCTATTCTCCTCATTCCTGATGAGGTTATAATGAGTGAGCACTTCCATTACTCCAATTAAAGCGTTTATCTCGGAGTCTCAGCTGAAAAATTGTTAAAAGTTCACCCAAAAAGTTAAATTCTGTCATTATTTACTGAGCTCATGCATGTTGTTCCAAAAATGTTTGTTGTTCTTTAATCTGTGTAACATAAAATAAAAATGTTGAATGACATTTTATGAAAATGAAAGGGACAGCAGCTGTCAAGGGCTTTTTTTTAAAAAGTTTTTATTCTCTGAAAATCTTTCCTTCAACTATAGTTCAACCAAACATGAAAATGTCATCCTTTACTCATACCGTTCCAAACTCATAAGACAAACATGTGTGTGATGCCCAACAAGCAATGAGATTTTGATGTGCTCTGGGTATGTGTGTAGATCAACATTTATATGTGAATAATAAAATATATATTAAGCAATCATGTCTTTTCAAATGACTTGCGTTAAACCTCTTGATTCATGGATTACATTTAGAGTGTTTTTATGTACTTTTTGAAGCTTGAAAAGGTTGATTACCTAGACTTTCAATAAATGGACAGAAGTGACAAGAGAATATTAAACATATCTTTATTTTTGTCCCCAAGATGAATGGAAGTCTTATGGGTTTTGAACGACATGAGGGTTAGTAAAGGCTGACAGAATTTTCATTTTAGGGTGAACTAACACTCTGTTCATCAAACTACCTGTATGGCTTCATAAGGCCTTGAATACAACATAAAAATTGTATTTCCAAGAAGTATTTTATTCTTTTTTAATAAGCCCATCTCACATTATATATATAATATATATATATATATATATATATATATATATATATATATATATATATATATATATATATATATATATATATCCAGGACATTCTTCAGATTTTCTTCTTATTCCACAGAAGACATACATCTTTGAGACAACATGAGGGTGAGTAAATTATCTAAAACTTTATATGTGTGTGTGTGTGTATATATATATATATATATATATATATATATATATATATATATGAAAACTATAATTTTTTTCCATTTTCAAAATGAACTTCAGTCAGCTTACTTAAATAGAGCTGGCCATGGTGCTGAAACAGAGAGTGAACCAAACAGTGTGGGTATTGTCCATTGTGCTAGAAGTCAACAGTCACAGTGCACACATTGGGTCTCATTCATGAAACACGAGCAGAACGAATTTTTGTGTAAATCGTGTGTAAAGTGGTTCTGGCGTAAATTTTCGGATTCATTAAATTGTTCGTATTTTCCAAATGTTAGTTGGTACGCAAGAAATCTACACCTGCTCCCATCCACGCGTAGCCTAAATAGTGCGCTTAACACCCGAACGTTTTGCTCATTAATAAGGCTGCATTTTAATTCATCTTAATCAGGTACATATTTCCACAGCATTTTGGAAAAATAATATATATAGTAATTACATACAGTTTTTCTTATTATGAGAGCCAGTAATAGCATCTGCGATGGTGGTCCTTCTCCAGTTTTAATACGATTTTTCCAAAGTGAACTTAATTCGTTTTTTGCTCTCAAGCTTAATGTCGAACCATTTTCTTCTCACTTCTGGGAATGTTCGATTAACAGATGAAACTCCATTGACTGCATCTGTAATATGCTGCCAAGCTTCCTTTTTTTTTAGGACCCGACACGCCACTATGTTTACGCCACTATGTAAGCTTGAAAATAAAATGTGGCGTTTTGAATGAACTTCTGATAATAAAACGTTACGTTGGATGACGACGGATGGGGTTTCGCTTAGAAAGCCTATCAACTTCGAGAATTACAAAACGAGCCAATGGCAAAGAAATGCCATGGGTCTGCGGAATTTGCATAGCGTATCTCCGCCCCACCTCGTGGGTATAAACGGAGGACGCCGGCAACATGCAGATATGTTTCTTCGCTGAGGAGCCAAGACTGAGCTCAGGTGATCCCCGCGGTACAGCGGAAACTGGCAGGCAGGCGTAACGTCTCCGTTCCCTGCTCAGGGAACGAGGGTTACATACGTAACCGAGACGTTCCCTTTCGTTGTTACTCTGAGTTACGTCGGATGACGACGAATGGGGTTACCAGTCTATTCACGCCACCTTCTCGGCTGTCTTCCAGTGCCCTGCGTAAATCTGAGATCCTTGTCGTGAGACTGGGATGGACGAAGGACTCCTATTTAGCACAGGAATACCAAGGTACACTGGGGAGCATATCCCATAGCTTAGAGGAAATATGCAATTATTGCCAACCCAGAGGGGGGGACTTAGAGAATACACATATGACCCAGAGGGATGCATATGGAGAACACTGGGGTGTCCAGCCGCAGGTGGAATATTTCAACATTAGGGGTGGCAAGGTGGCTTGCCAAGGGAAAGACACATGCTCAGAGAGGCTTACAGTGGAAATACACATGTGGGGGTCGCTCAGAGGAGGGACCATGCACACGGGAGGCACCTAGCCGACCCGCAGGCAATAGATACTGGCGCCGACGTCAGGAGTGCTGGAGGAACTCAGGGCTTTCGGAGAAGCTCACCTGAGGAGAATATCGCACGTATCCAGTCCGTGGAGTGGAATGGCGAGCAAGCGAAGACACCTGAGCGGGTCCAGTACCAGCTGGTTGAAGCGAGTACATGAGAGGACACTGGCTGCACTCGGAGATTGTAGAATCTGGCGAATGTGTTAGGTGTCGCCCAGCCTGCAGCTCTGCAGATGTCTGTTAGCGAGGCGCCATGCACTAGAGCCCAAGAGGACGCCACACTCCGGGTGGAGTGGGCAGTCACACCAAGGGGGCACGGTCGACCTTGCTGCTGGTATGCCAAAGCAATGGTGTCCACTATCCAGTGAGACAGCCTTTGCATGGAGAGAGCCTTTCCCTTCAGCTTCCCACCATAACAGACAAAGAGCTGGACTGAGGTCCTGAAACACTGCATCCTGTCTACATAGGCGCGGAGAGAGCTTACTGGACAGAGCAGTGCCAAGGCTGGGTCTGCCTCCTCCAGGGGCAGCGCTTGCAGGTTCACCACCTGGTCCCGGAAGGGAGTGGTAGGAACCTTGGGCACATATCCGAGCCGGGGTCTCAGAAACACGTGAGAGTAAGCCGGTCCGAATTCCAGGCACGCTTCGTCAGCGGAGAATGCATGCAGGTCCCCTACCCTCTTGATGGAGGCCAATGCAACCAGGAGCGCTGTCTTCATAGAAAGGAACTTAAGCTCCACTGATTGCAAAGGCTCAAAGGGAGCACTCTGCAGGTCAGTTAGAACCACTGAGAGGTCCCAAGAGGGAACGAGAGGAGGGCGAGGAGGATTCAGTCTCCTCGCTCCTCTCAGGAACCTGATGATGAGGTCTTGCTTCCCAACAGACTTACCATCGACCGGGCCATGGTGTGTGGCAATAGCGGCAACATAGACTTTCAGGGTGGAGGGAGACAGCCTTCGCTCCAACCCATCTTGAAGGAAGGAAGCACGACACTAATCGAACATCTCCGGGGGTCTTCTCGGTGAGAAGAGCACCAGTTGACGAAGAGGTTCCACTTCAACGCATAGACGTGTCTAGTGGACGACGCTCTAGCGGAAGTGATGGTAGCCGCCACCGCTGGCGGTAGGGTACAAACTGGTCCCAAATCAGCTGAACCGACTGGGGATGGAGTCGCCAATCTCCCGGGAGGGGCTGAAGCCGTGAGAGCTCTTCGGCTGCACAGTTCAGGGCTCCGGGGATATAAATGGCATGAAGCGACCTCAGATGCTTCTGACTCCATATGAGGAGGTTGCGGGCGAGTTGCGACATACGGCGGGAGCATAGACCACCTTGATGGTTGATGTAGGCTACAGTGGCGGTATTGTCTGAACGGACTAGTACGTGTTGGTTCTTGAGCACGGCCCCGGAAGCGGCGCAAAGCAAGACGTATAGCCAGCAACTCGAGGCAATTGACTTGCCAGAGGCGTCGGGGTCCTGTCCAGGAGCCCGCGGCAGTATGTCCATTGCACATGGCACCCCAGCCCGTGGAGGAGGCATCTGTCCTTACAACAACATGCCGCGAAGCTCGTTCCAGGGGCACTCCGGCCCGTAGAAAACTGAGGTTCGACCTGGGGGTGAAGGTCTGACGGCAGGTCGAAGTAAATGTTACTCAGAGGGTGCCGAGTAGCCATGCCCACCTGGAGACTCGGTCGCGAAGCCAAAGCTGAAGCGGTCTCATATGAAGCAATCCGAGCGGCGTTGTTGCGGCTGCAGATGCAATATGCCCCAGGAGCCTCTGAAAAAGTTTCAGTGGAACCGCACTCTTGCCCTCGAACTGTCTCAGGCAAGTCAGCAGTGACTGCACGCTCTCGCTCGTAAGCTGCGCGGACATGGCGACCGAGTCGATATCCATAGCGAGAAAAGAGATCCTCTGCACGGGGCAAAGTTTGCTCTTTTCCCAGTTGACCCGAAGGCCCAGACGAACTAGGTGCTGGAGCACTAGGTCCCTGTGTTCGCAAACCTGGTCTCGAGAGTGAGCTAGGATCAGCCAGTCGGCGATATAGTTCAGGATGCGAACCCCGTGTTCCCGAAGGGGAACAAGGGCTGCCTCGACGACCTTCGTGAAGACGCGAGGAGACAGGGCTAGCCCGAAAGGGAGAACCGTGTACTGGTATGCCTGCCCCTCGAAAGCAAACCGTAGGAACGGTCTGTGTCGAGGGAGAATGGAGACATGGAAGTAGGCGTCCTTCAGATCGATTGCTGCAAACCAATCCCTGGACCAATCCAGCGGGGTCATACGAACCAGAGACTTCCCCACCGGTGGTGCAGCAGAGCGGAATGACTGGCCCAGACGTGGACGGCATAGCGGCCCGGTGTGGGGGCCCTGACAGAGGAGACCAGGGAAGGATGAACGTTCCACGGGGGTCTGCTCTGCCAGGGGGCGGGCAACAGAGGCGGATGAGAGCGGCACGGTCCAGGGACGGCGCGCACTGTCAACCGGCTCTGGGACAAAGGAGGACGAGGGGTGCATGGCTCGGGGGCGGCGCACCGTGTCGTCCGAGAACTCTGTGTGCTCAGGGATGAACATGTCACTTCTTGCTTTAACCACATTAGGGTGCTGCCCACCGGGGGGTGAGCAGCAGGGAGTGGAAAACAAAGAATTCTCCCCCGGCCCTCCACCGGGGGAAGGAGTGGTCCTGCTACTATCTCCTGAGAAGTGACCCTAATCCCTGAGCAGCCCGTCTCAAAGGCGCCGCTTGGCCCGGCGTTTAGCGGGGGCGGGGCAGGAGAGGGCTGTGGCGTCCCCCTGCGGCCTCCAGAGCCAGCCCGAGTGAACGGGCGGGGTGGAAGCCGCGGGAGGGCGCCTTCAGCGGTGGGCAGACTGAGGGATCTGAGCGTATGGTGGGGCCGTCGGGGCAGAATATGCCTCAGTCTGCTCATGGGCGGTTGAGAACTGTTGTACAGCCCTGAACCGCACCGCCGAAGGGCTGACCTGGGATATGAGGGTGTCGGGCAGACGGGACCGCCGGACATCCTGCACATCGGACAGGTTAAGCCACAGGCTTGAATGGTGTACATCACCTGACCCAGGGAGCGTGAGGCCACTTTCGTCGCTCGGGGAGCAAGGTCAGTGGCGGCACGCAGCTCAATGAAGAGCCCTGGGTCAGTCCTGCCCTCCTGCATGTACATGAACACCTGGGCCAGGAAGACCAGCAGAATCGCCATGGCATGCAGTGAGGCGGCTGCCTGTCCTGGGCGCTATAGGATTTCGCCACAAGTGTAGACGAAAAACTACAGGCTTCAGACGGGTGCTTAGGATCGCGCCGAAAAGAAGCACTCTGAGGACACAGTTATTTTAGTATCACAACAGAGCGTTCAACCGGGGGACCCCAGTGTTCCCATGAGCAGCGGCCATGGGAAGGAAGGGCGGAGGAGATCAACGAGGGATCGCTGGAGGACATGGGGGTCTTCGAGGATTTTGAGATCTCCTGATGCACATCCGGGAAGAAAGGTATTGGGGCTAGACGGCGACGAGAGTCAGCGGCCACACCAAAACCAATCGTACAGCAGCGAGCGCTCAGGACAGGGTGGAGGGTTCCACCCTAGTCCGATGCTCGCAGCGGCCCGGGAAAGCATGGCCGTCATCTCAGGATCTGACTCGACAAATGCAATATGCACACCCGAAAGTGGGGAGAACGTGAGTCATCGACAAACGCTGCTCTAGCGTGATCAAGCCCAAGCACGCAGAGCAGAGAATGTGCCCATCAAAATCGGAAATGAGTCAACCGCCACCAGAAATGCACGGGCTTGCTGTCTTTACAAAGACGTGCCGCGTGCGAGCTCTTTTGTGAGAGAAAAGAAACTCTGAAAGTGTTGAAGCGCCCGGGGAGAAACAAACTCACTGGCAAACCACTGCACAGATAAGCAGGAAGCGCGAACTCGCCGGGAGATCGCCGTCACACCAACACCAGAGAATCTCGCTTGTCTGTAAGAAGCTGACAGTTCAGAGATGGCTTGTGGAGTGAAGAATTAACTTGGCTCCGAAGCGAAACCATATCTGCATGTTGCCGGCGTCCTCCTTTTATACCCAAGAGGTGGGGCGGAGATACGCTATGCAAATTCCGCAGACCCATGACATTTCTTTGCCATTGTCTCATTTTGTAATACTCGAAGCTGATAGACTTTCTAAGCGAAACCCAAACTCGGAGTGACAACGAAAGGGAACTTCAATTTCTGCATCTGAGAAATTTTTCTTTCTCATTCATGTCATAATATGATGCCCATATATAGTTGTCAGTCGGATTTAATGGGCGGGATTTATGGTAATTGAGAATGAACGTGCACGCGCATCCCATTTACGACTGATTGGAATTCATTAACACACACACACACACACACATTTCACTATCACATCTGACGTTTACGAAGTATTTGTGAATCAGGAGAAGAGTTTTCAGGAAGGTCTCTTCACGCACAAATCACTTGCATATTTACTTGTATATTTACGAATGTTTCATGAATGAGACCCAATGTCCCCTGCAAAACAAATACATACAATTCTAACAAAGAGACATTCAAGTGCAAAAATTCGCCAAACCTATTTTTCTTCAGACATTGACCTTGCATTTATTTATTGCTCTGTCAGCAGAAATGTCTCTTTAGAGATCGTCTGTATTGTATTAAACTCATTTTTTCTTAAGCCTCTTTATTATTCACATGGTTCTACAGAATTCTTGCAAAAGACGAACACCAGTATTGATCAATTCATCAACTAGAGTATTTTTATAGAGGATATTTGCTCAACAGACAAGGCACATTCATAACTACTGGAGAATTGGATTTTATTTTTGTTCCCTCCAGGAACAGTTGAATTTTGTATGTTCATTCATTTTTTTAATGCCCTGTTTATGATAGCCCCGTGCTTGATGTCTTATTAGGACACTTTTAAATTGAGTGTCAAGTGTACAGCATTTTGTTAAAGCTAGAAAACATCCCAGCTGGTTTGTATTGCCGCATGATGAGCTGGAGAGAGAGAGAGAGAGAGAGAGAGAGAGAGAGAGAGAGAGAGAGAGAGAGAGAGAGAGAGAGAGAGAGAGAGAGAGAGAGAGAGTAAGTAAGGACCTCTGTGAGTTTTGTATTAAACCCACATCTTTCACCTTAGTAACTCGGCGGGTGATTTTGAACAGAGTGAATGTAATTGATATTCAGAGGAAAGGCTGGTGCAGAACTGTCTAGTGAGCTTGTGGACAGCAGCCAGAAGATGAGGTGAAGGTCCATGCCCAGCACTGTCTTGGTGGTGATAGACAGTGTATGTGTATGTCAGTGTATGTTTTTGAGGTATAGGGGTTAGCAATCTGCCTGAAAAGCCTACTTTTAGATTAAATTACCTGCTGGTGAGCTGATTGGCTGAAAGGTAACAATAAATGCTTGAGAAGGGAGTCTGAATATTGTAATCTGATATGTAATCTGATATACTAGATAAATGTGAAGAATTTTTTCTAAAGAGTTTCTTTATTAAATTTATGTAATATTCTAAGGGATGTGTGTACTTTAGCCCCTTACCAGTCGCCCCCCTTTTTGGCAATCGAGTGCAAAATGACATACCCATAATAAAATGGTTGTTGCTAAGGAGTCCTTCTGACTACACACAAAACCAAGGTATCATTTAAAAGCTAACACTTGACAGTTTACTGTGCAATACTCAGAATTGCTCTAGCAATTACTAATAGAGAGATAAAGCAGCTCAAAAACAATGCACAATTTTTTTAATGTAAAATTCGGGATCACCAGAGATCCCTGCGGCTCAAGGGGTTAGTGGAACTAGTGGGTGTTTGGTTGTTTCCTGAGGCTCTGTCACTTTGTATAGCAATTTCAAGAGCTCTGAAGTTAAAATATGAAAATCATTGTGGAATAATGAATAACTTTCAGGTATTTCAGGCCCAAAATAAGGCTGTGCCCAAAATCGCATAATCTCTTGAGGTACTTAATTTGATAAGTAATTTAAAAAAAAAGTATATTCTATATAGGAAGCATATGTGTTGTAGTATGAATGTAATCTGGATGTACTACAGTACACTCTGCATGTTGTCATTATCATGTGACCTACCAATGTCAATTATGTCGCTTCACCACCATTCATAAATCCTCTCCCATGGCCTCATGGGATAGAAAAGTGTCCATTGAATGCAAACTTCAGAATTAGTACATCATCCGGGTACCTTTTGACTACTCTTATACTGTGAATTTGGACATACTTTTGTCACATACTATTTTTCACCTACAATATAGTAGGAAAGTCTGCCATTTCAGATCTGATCAAATTTTAATTCCAGCATAACTTGCTTTGTTTAAACTTGTTTGACAAAGTTACTTAGCAGAATGTCCATGCTGCTCATTTCCATACAATGAAAATTGATGGGGACCACAGCTGTGAATCTTTAAAAAGATTTTTCGAGTTTGACAGACTGTCACAATTGCTGTGTATATAATCCAAAAGATAAGAGGAAATGAAACAAAAGGAGTATTAATGAACACGGGAACAGAGTAACACACTAGAATTACACTATCAACATCAATGCAGGACAAAGGACTGAACAAACTGAGAACTTAAATACACAGGGATGTGAATCAACAGAACAACAAACAGGTGAGCTCAGTTATGTCTGGTATTGTTGTGTTCTACACACTGTTTCGTATGTGTCTTACCATTGGATAACGTCTCAGGTTGACTGTAACAAGACGACGCGTCGATGACGCTTCGGGAATCCCCCTGAGTGATTGCATCTGAAGCACGTGTCAACTAGTCCAATGGCGAGAGTGAACCTCACGGGTGGGTGACGTCATGACCAGGAAAGGACAAAAGCACATCCGGTTAGAACTGCGCTAGCTTTGAAAAATTCCAAAGCTAGTCAATCACAGGGATGTAGGAAGTATGGCAAAGTGACGCATCGTCTCGTTCCCTACTCAGGGACTGTACTCCCTACAGTCGTAACCTGAGACGTTCCCTTTCGAGGGAACTTGCGATGCATCGATGATGTTTTGGGAACAAAAATGCCCGAACGCCAAACGGCCAAGAACCTGTCGTGTTAATTGTCGTGAAGGCTGGCCCAGAACCTCATATGCAAGAGAGATAGCCTTGACTATCCACTTGCTAACCATCTGCTTGGATGCAGGAAGGCCTTTCTTAGGGGCCCAAAGCATACCAGTAATTAATCATACTTTTTTTAGAAGGAACACTGCTAGCCATTTCGAGGGTCAGAAATGTTTCTGAAACAGACTCGAGAGGCTCAAAGGCAGCGACAGATAGACCTTCTAGAACAAGAGCCAGATCCCATGCTGGAATTTTGGTACGAACTGCAGGCCTCAGCCTCAGAGTGCCACGAAGGAAACGTATAATGAGAGGATCTCTTCAAATAGATAAACCCCCCAAGGGGGCATGCTAAGCAGCAATAGCCACAATATAAACGTTCAGTGTGGAAGGAGACAACCCTGAAGCAAAACGATCTTGCAGGAACTCAAGTATTGAACCCACAGTGCAATTAACTGGATCCCATTGTCGTAGATTACACCAAAAGGTAAAAAACTCACAGAACACTTCTACAGAACTCCTGGGTGCAGAGCGATCGGGGGAAATGCATACAGACCTTGGCCACGTCTGCACCATTGCGTCCAGACCCAGTGGGGCTGGATGCGTGAGAAAAAAACAAAGTGGACAATGCGTCGTATCCTGAGATGTGAACAGATCCACCTCTGCCTGACCCTAAACTTCCCAAATGTGCTCCACCACCTCAGTGTGGAGCCTCCATTCCCCGGGCCTCAACCCCTGTCTCGACAGGATGTCTGCTCCTATATTCTGATGTCCCGGAATATAGACTGCTCTCAGGGATAGTAACTTCCCTAGGGACCACAAGAGAATCTAATGTGCCAATTTGCATAGTGGACGTGAATGCAGACCCCCTTGATGATTTATATAGGAGACGACCGGCATGTTGTCTGTGCGAACAAGCACGTGATGGCCCCTCAGGTCTGGAAGGAAACGCATTGAAGATCGTCATCATCACCAAGGTTTCCTCCATATAACCAAGGCACAGAGACACCGTCGTGATATCTTGATCATTTGGAGTGGTTTCCCCCTCGGGGAAAACCCCATGATCTTGAGCCATCACTGTAGGGGCCTCAAGAACAGCAGGCCGAATGGTATAATGTTGGACGCAGCTGCCATCAGACCCAACAGCCTTTGAAACTGTTTTACAGTGAGTGACTGGCCTAGCTTTATATCTTTACAGGGGTGTTCCCAAAGCGTCATCGACACATCGTCTCATTCCCTCGAAAGGGAACCTAAGATTACTTTGTTTTACTTTATTTAAATAAAATGACACTTATATATATTGAAACTTTTTGTGACGATGAGCAGAGACAGAAAAAAAAAAATATATATATATATATATATATATATATATATTTATAGATATATATATTTTTTTTTTTGTCTCGGCTCATCTTCACAAAAAGTTTCAATTATAAGGTTTTAGTTAGCTGTTTAGTCGATTTAGTTAACTACATTAACATGAACTAACAATAAACTTCTACAGCATTTTTGAATCTTATGCCGAGGTCAGGGGCGATTCTAGGATTTTTCAACTGGGGGCACAAGAGGGGCAATCAAATACAATCAAAATACAATTTGTATTAACTTTTCACTTTTCAAAAGTGAAAGAAAAACTGTAATAAATAAAAGAATCCAATGTATGAATAGTGTACAACTCACAAATACTACCACTACTACTACTACTACTAATAATAATAATAGAACAGCCTTATATAAATGCAGAATTATATTAATCAATCATATAATAAATACACAATTAATGAATAAATATAACTGTAATATAAATTTGATACAATAAATTTTTTTTTTTCGTTTTATCCACATCCGATTCAATTTGCATAGCAGCAGTTGCAGTAAATTTGCATTGAAGAATAGACAAAATCTAGATATGTCAAGGCTAATTAGTCTTGAGCATATTGATTGTAAAATATCATATATTCAACTTTGTTAGCTACTTTTTCAAAAATTTAGCTTTAGTATAAAATCCAGATTATGTGGATCCTATAGAAACAGTTTAGAATAGCTTAGTCCAGTGTTATTTTAGTATTAGTTATTTATTTTGTACGGTGGCCCATTAGTGCACAACACAACGAAATTTAAAAAGCAAACATAAGTTCACAACACAACGAAATTAAGCCACAACACAACGAAATGAATCCACAACACAACGGAAATGAGCCACAACAGAACGGAAAATGTACAACACAACGGAAATGAGCCACAAAAGAACGGAAAATGTACAACAGAACGGAAATGAGCCACAACACAATGGAAAATGTACAACACAACGAAATAAAGCAGCAACACAACGGAAATGCTCCCGACCACTAGAGGGCTCTCGGAGCACGATAGAGTTATTTTTCTATGCCACTGTTCTATAGAGTCAGCTGTCTAAAAAATCTATCAACACCACAATTAGTTTTAACAATATGTAACCATTGTATATCGACATAAAATATACTTCAAAATCACCTACATTAATTATAGCTGCATATTATACTCGAGAATGCTTTGACGCGCTACCACAGCGCAATTCCACCAAGTGGTTAAAACATATAATTTATTATAATATAATTTGATAAATAAAAAAAAAAAAACATTTGGTGAATTGCAGAACAGGAAGACATTGGCACAATTTCACCTGTATTAAGTCAGTCCGGTTACTAGGAACCTACCACATGCTTTGGGACATGAAAAAAAATAAACCTTTAGACGAATAACATTAGGCCTAAGGTTTTTATAAAAAACAAACTGTGTACTGTGCATGCAGGGAGCAATTGGCACAATTTCACCTGTTGTAAGTCTGTCTGGTTAATAGGAACTACAACCTTTGAAACATGATAAAAGAAAAAAAAATTTCATTATATTACAGAAATGTCCTAAAAATTATTGTTTACTGTAAATACATGAAGGGAGGTATTGGGAAAAAAAGTCAGTTGTATTAAGTCAGTATACCGATACAATAAAGCTTGGAATTTTGAACATGTCTGTTTTTGAATGTCTGCTGCTCTCCGTTACACTGCCATCAGACTCCAGCTCGCTGTCTGTTGGTTCAGTAAAGTTTTTCATCTTGTCGACTGTGAAATGGCCGCACCAAAGAGGTGCACAGCTTTATAACTTTTGCGTCAACTGCACTTGTATAAACACTGATTTCTCAACGATTCTAATCCAAAACAAAGGCAGACTTTGTTTTGGATCCCTCGCAGCTACATCTTTGTGTTGCCGCAAGATGCAAGGTGTTATTATCTAAGGACTGACTGCATGGCTGTGTTTGTGCCTCTACGTAGGTGAGAAATTATCAATTAACTTTGAAACATAGACTGCTAAAAAAAACGAAGCTGTGTCAAAGGTTCATGTTGGGTTCATCAGTTGGGTGTATGCAGATCAAGAAAATATGCAAATGAGATTGAACAAATTAACACAAATTCACCACCAAGCTTAGTTACACATTAATAAAGGTGGTTCGGAAGAGCGGCAACAAGCTTCCACCGAGTGGTGCGAATTGGGGCCTTTTCTGTTCTTTGTTCATTTGCAACTGACAGGAGAAATTATTTTGTGCTACAGAAAAAAACAACAAAAAAACAAAAAACTCTGTGTCCTTTATCTAAACAGTTTATGGGTTCTCACGTCTCTCCTGTTCCCCAAGTTCTCTCCTGCCTCTCTTTCTCACACACACACTCTCATAAACCCATAGAGCATCTCAAGTGTGTGCGTTTGTGCACATATATTTGTATGCTATAATATATTTGCCACCCTCACCATGGATATCACAGATAGACACTGAAGAGGTCTTTTATCAACCACTCTTTGACTCCAGATTCTTTTAAAACAGCGCCCCAGCTGTTACTTTCAATTTTTAAAATCAAGATTCAAAATTCATGACATGGCGACAGGCTACGCTGTGCATCATCTGAGCGCATGTGCGTCAGAAGTTTTTGTCTCTGTTGTATTTCATTGTAAAGAATTTCTAGAATCTCTCTTTAGATTTATCTCAGTGTCAGATAAGAGAGGAGAGCTGCTGTATGTTTCCATAGCAACCACATCCTACTTCACTGTGTTGCAGTCTACTAAGTCAATTGTTGCTTATATGCAGTCATTTGAAAATGATTTACTTTGTGTGAATGTGATTGATGATGTGATTTGTTTAATGCTAGTACAAGGAGGTAGGGAGTATAGTACCAACATATTAAAAGTCTACTTATGATATATCAAACATGGACGTCAGTTAGATCCCTAATGCAGACATAAGCCAAATAATCATATATGCCATAAATGTTTAACTCACAACATAATAAAATCATCATTCAGAATGACATACTGTAGTTCCCTTTCGTTGTCACTCCGAGTTACGTCGGATGACGACGAATGGGGTTTCGCTTAGAACACCTATCGACTTCGAGTATTACAAAACGAGCCAATGGCAAAGAAATGCCATGGGTCTGCGGAATTTGCATAGCGTATCTCCGCCTTACCTCGTGGGTATAAAAGGAGAACGCCGGCAACATGCAGATATGTTTTCGCTTCGGAGCCAAAAATATTTCTTCACTCCACAGTCATCTCTGACTTCGCTCTACGACACGAACTTCTCTCTCCGATGTTGGTGTGACGGCGATATGCAGCGAGCTCACAGTGCCTGCTGATCTGTGCAGTGATCTGCCAGTGTGTGTGTGTCTCCCTGTGTGCTTCAACATCGCGGAGTTTTTTTCTCCTCTCTTAAAAGAGCTCGCACGCGGCACGTCTTTTTAAAGACGGCTCGCCCGTGCATTTCTGGTTGCAGCGGACTGGTATCGGACTCTGATGGGCACGAGCGTTGTCTAGTGTGTTTGGGCTTTGATCATGCTTGAACAGCGCTCATGGATGACTCATGTTCTCTCTGGTAACGTGATCATCGCGTCATATATAGGTCGAGACTCGGTGAACTCGCAAGAGTGAGAGTCCCCTCATCCAACCCCCGATCTTCGGCTGGTGGCCAGGTTGACCTGAGGGTATTGGTCTGGAACAAGGTGCCGACTCTGTGTCCGCGACCCCAGCCCCCCTCTTTAATGACGGTGCCCGCTAGCGAACTGATGATTCCGCGAGTCTACCCTCGAGTGGCCCGTGTGTTTTCATTTGAAGCTACAGAGGATGATGCTGTGTCTGTAGCAGCATCTCTAGGTGGGCTTGATTCTTCTGGAAATGACGACTCGTCACTGCTGCCACCCTCTGGTGTGCATACGGCTGTGCCTGAGTCTGATCCGGAGATGACGGCCATGCTTTCCCGGGACGATTGGTTTTTGGGTGAGGCCGCCGACCCGCGTCCACGGCAAACCCCAATATCTTTCCTCCCGGACGTGCATGATGAGATCACGGGTCCGCTCGTTGGTCTCATCCGCCTTTCCTCCCCTCAGGGGCCGCTGCCCATGGGTACACTGGGGTCCCTCCGGTTGAACGCTCTGTTGCCATGCTACTGTGTCCTCAGAGTGCTTCCCGGCACAATCCTAAGCACCCGTCCAAAGCCTGTAGTTCTTTTCGTCTACGCTTATCTGTGGCGAAATCCTATAGTGCCACAGGACAGGCAGCCGCCTCACTGCATCCCATGACCGTTCTGCTGGTCTACCTGACCCAGATGCTCATGGACATGCAGGAGGGCGGGACTGACCCGAGGCTCTTCAGTGAGCTGCGCGCCGCCACTGACCTTGCTCTCTGAGCGACGAAAGTGGCCGTACGCTCTCGGAGTCAGGTGATGTTCACCATTCTGGGGCTGACCGGTCTTATGTGCACGATGTCGGGCGGACCCGTCTGCTCGACACACCCATCTCCCAGGTCGGCCTCTTCGGCGGTGCAGTTGAGTGCTTCTGCCCAACAGTTCTCAACCGCCCATGAGCAGATTGAGGTTATTCTGCCCGACGGCCCTGCCGTCTGCTCAGATCCCTCAGTCTGCCCACCGCCGAAGGCGCCCTCCTACGGTTCCAACCCCGCCCGTTCACCCGGGCCTGGCTCTGGAAGACAGTAGGGGGGATGCCACAGCCCTCTCCAGCCCCGCCCCCCGCTAAACGCCGGGTTAAGCGGCACTTTTGAGATGGGCTGCTCAGAGATGAGACTCAGTACTTTCCAGGAGTTGGTAGCAGGGCCACTCCTTTCCCCGGTGAAGGGCTGGAGAAGAATCCTTATTCAGAAAGAACTGACTCTCTCGTCTCTGAGCATATAGAGTTCTCGGACGACACAGAGCGCCGCCCACAAGCCGTGCTCTCCTCGTCCCCCTCTGTCCCAGAGGCGGTTGGCACGGCGTGCCGTCCACGGACCGCTTCACACCTGTCCCCCTCTGTCGCCAGACCCTGACAGAGCAGGCCCCCGTGGAACGCTGGTCCTTCCCTGGCCTCCTCTGTCAGGGTGCGGTTATGACCTTGCCCCCACACCGGGCCGCTATGCCGTCCACGTCTGGGCCGGTCATTCCGCTTCGCTGCACCTCCGGGGGGACGTCTGTGGTTCTTGACGCCGCTGGCACAGTTGGGAGCCTGCCTAGAGCTTCCCTTCAGTTCCGCTGGGTCGCGCGAACCGTCGGCTCGGCTTGCGATTCAGTTCGCACGGTCTCCTCCCCGCTTCAGGCGAGTCTGCTCCACTTTGGTCGGTGGCTATGCCCCTATCATAGAGCGGAGGTTGCTACCCTACTGGCGATGGGTGCGATTGAGACTGTTCCTCCAGCCGAAATGAGGTCCGGGTTTACAGCCCCTACCCCATTGTCCCGGAGAAGTCTGGTGGGTTACGGCCAATCCTGGACCTACGCATCTGAACCGCTCCCTTCACAGGCTGCCGTTCAAGATGCTCCTGGCCAAACACATTTCTGGATGTGTGCGGCCACAGGATTGGTTTGCAGCGATCGACCTGAAGGACGCCTACTTTTATGTCTCCGTTCTCCTTCGACTCAGACCATACCTACGGTTTGCTGTCAGGGCACGCGCATATCAGTACGCTGTTCTCCCATTCGGGCTAGCCCTGTCTCCTCGCGCCTTCACAAAGGTTGTTGAGAAAGCCCTTGTTCCTTCATGGGAACACGGGGTTCGCATCCTGAACTATCTCGGTGACTGGCTGTCTTAAGCTCACTCCTGAGACCAGGTTTGCGAATACAGGGACCCAGTGCTCCGGCACCTAGCTCGTCTGGGCCTTCGGGTCAACTGGGAAAGGAGTAAACTTTGCCCCGTGCAGAGGAGCTCTTTTCTCGGTATGGACTTGGTCGCCTTCTCCACTCAGCCATGGCTGACTTGCCTGAGACTATCAAGCGCAAGAGTGCGGTTCCACTGAAGTTTTTTCAGAGGCTCCTGGGGCATATGGCATCTGCAGCCGCGGTACGCCGCACAGATTGCTTCATATGAGACCGCTTCAGCTTTGGCTTCGCGACCGAGTCCCGAGGTGGGCATGGCAACACGGCACCCTCCGAGTACCAGTTACTCCGACCTGCCGTCAGTATTCACCCCGTGGTCGAACCTCAGTTTTCTACGGGCCCGAGTGCCCCTGGAACGAGCTTCCCGGCATGTTGTTGTCTCAACAGATGCCTCCACGGGCTGGGGCGCCATGCGCAATGGACATGCTCTCTCACTCTCATGTTGAGCAGAAATGCTCCTGAAATATTCTGTGAGATTTATCATACCCAGGTGTTGAGCAGAAATGCTCCTGAAGTTCAGTGAATTTCTTCACACTTAGGTGTTGAGCAAGGTTGCTCCTGAAGCTCAGTGATTCTCGCATGTGGTGTTGAGTAGTATGGCATGTCTATTGCCTCGAGTTGCTGGCAGTATGCCTTGCCCTGCACCGCTTCCGGGCGTTGCTCAGGGGTCAACACGTACTAGTCCAATCAGACAGTACCGCCACAGTAGCGAACATCAACAGTCAAGGTGGTCTACGCTCGCGCCGTATGTCGCAACTCGCCCGCCACCTCCTCTTATGGAGTCAGAAGCATCTGAGGTCGCTTCGAGCCATTTTCATTCCCGGAGTCCTGAACTATGCAGCCGACGAGCTCTCACGGCTTCAGTCCCTCCCTGGAGAATGCCGACTCCATCCCCAGTCGGTTCAGCTGATTTGGGACCAGTTCAGGGACGCACAGATAGATCTGTTTGCCTCTCACGACTCGACCCATTGCGACCTGTATTTTTCCCTGACCGAGGGCACGCTCGGCACGGATGCACTGGCGCACAGCTGGCCTTGGGGCCGCAAATATGCATTCCCCCAGTGAGCCTTCTTGCGCAGACCATGCACTAGGTCAGGGAGGACGAGGAGCAGGTCATGCTGGTTGCCCCTTACCGGCCCAACCGGACCTGGTTCCCTGAACTAGTACTCCTCACGACAGCACCTCCCTAGCCGATCCCTCTGAGGAAGAACCTTCTTTCTCAGGGACAGGGCACCCTATGGCACCCTCTTCCCGATCTCTGGAACCTCCACGTGTGGCTCCTCGATGGGACGAGGCAGGTTTGAGTATCCTTACACCAGCGGTGGTGGCTACCATCACTTCCGTTAGGGCGTCGTCCACGAGACACGTCTATGCGTTGAAGAGGAACCTCTTCGTCAGCTGGGGCTCTTCTCACCGAGAAGAGCCCCGGAGATGCTCGATCAGCGTGGTGCTTTCCTTCCTTCAACAGGGGCTGGAGCGAAGGCTGTCTCCCTCCACCCTGAAGGTCTATGTTGCCGCTGTTGCCGCACACCATGACCTCTTCGTAGGTAAGTCGGTGGGGAAGCACGACCTGGTCATCAGGTTCCTAAGAGGAGCGAGGAGACTAAATTCGCCTCGCCCTCCTCTCGTTCCCTCTTGGGACCTCTCAGTGGTTCTAAAAAGTGCCCTGAAGAGTGCTCCATTTGAGCCCCTGCAATCAGTCGAGCTTAAATTCCTGTCTATGAAGACAGCGCTACTGGTTGCACTGGCCTCCATCAAGAGGGTAGGGGACCTGCATGCATTCTCTGTTGACGAAGCCTCCCTGGAATTCGGGCCGCCTTACTCTTACGTGATCCTGAGACCCCGGCCTGGATATGTGCCCAAGGTTCCTACCACTCCCTTCCGGGACCAGGTGGTGAACCTGCAAGCGCTGCCCCTGGAGGAGGCAGACCCAGCCTTGGCACTGCTCTGTCCAGTACGCTCTCTCCGCGCCTATGTAGACAGAACGCAGTGTTTCAGGACCTCAGACCAGCTCTTTGTCTGTTATGGTGGGAAGCTTAAGGGAAAGGCTCTCTCCAAGCAAAGGTTGTCTCACTGGATAGTGGACGCTATTGCTTTGGCTTACCAGCAGCAAGGTCTACCGTGCCCCCTTGGTGTGACTGCCCACTCCACCCTGAGTGTGGCGTCCTCTTGGGATCTAGCGCATGGCGCCTCGCTAACAGACATCTGCAGAGCTCAGGCTGGGCAACACCTAACACATTCGCCAGATTCTACAATCTCCGAGTGGAGCCAGTGTCCCCTCATGTACTCGCTTCAACCAGCTAGTACTGGACCCGCTCAGGTGTCTTTGCTTGCTCGCCATTCCACTCCACGGACTGGATACGTGTGATTTCTCCTCAGGTGAGCTTCTCCGAAAGCCCTGAGTTCCTCCAGCACTCCTGACGTCGGCCCCAGTGTCTATTGCCTGAGCGTCGGCTAGGTGCCTCCCGTGTGCATGTTCCCTCCTCTGAGCGACCCCCACATGTGTATTTCCACTGTAAGCCTCTCTGAGCATGTGTCTTTCCCTTGTCAAGCCACCTTGCCACCCCTAGGGTTGAAATATTCCACCTGCGGCTGGATACCCCAGTGTTCTCCATATGTTTCCTTCGGGTCATATGTGTATTCTCTAAGCCCCCCCCCCCCCCCCTCTGGGTTGGCATTAATTGCATACTTCCCCTAGCTTGGGATATGCTTCCCAGTGTACTTTGGTATTCCTGTGATAAATGGAGTCCTTCGTCCAGTCTACGACAGGGATCTCGATTTACGCAGGGCACTGGAAGACAGCTGAGAAGGTGGCGTGATTAGACTGGTAACGCCATTCGTCGTCATCCGACGTAACTCGGAGTGACAACGAAAGGGAACGTCTTTGGTTACGTATGTAACCCTCGTTCCCTGAGTAGGGAACGGAGACGTTACGTCTTCCTGCCACTTTCCGCTGTACCGCGGGGATCGCCTGAGCTCAGTCTTGGCTCCTCAGCAAAGAAACATATCTGCATGTTGCCGGCGTCCTCCTTTTATACCCACGAGGTAAGGCAGAGATACGCTATGCAAATTCCGCTGACCTATGTCATTTCTTTGCCATTGGGTCGTTTTGTAATACTCGAAGTCGATAGGTGTTCTAAGCGAAACCCCATTCGTCGTCATCCGACGTAACGTCTATGTTCCCTACTCAGGGAACGAGGGTTACATACGTAACCAAAGACGTTCCTTGTGCACACACAACTAAAAAACATGGTATAGATGATAATCTGCAGCCTTTCAAATTTTCTACCCAGTAGCTGAATGTTTCAGTCACATTCTTCCCCTGAAACTTTCCCATGAAACTGTTCAACAAAATAATCATAAGCAATAGGGAGAGGGAAAAAAAAGCTGTGGTCCTATTTCAAGGAAGTTTCTTTTTCTTGCATGCTCTCTTGAGGATTTTGCTCATCTATAATTGAAGCATGAGTCAAAATGAGGCTTTCTCAAGTGCCGGGAAATCCAGCAGCCCTATCTTCATCTGAAAACAAACTGTCATGTAAAATGTGACAAGACCTCACTGCTGTGCGTGTCATGGAGGAGATTCAACCTATATTAATCTGCAGGAGGAATCTAACATTAAAGAAGGTGAAAAGAAAAAAAGAAAGAAAAAGGTAGCCTATTGTTTGTTTGCAGTTGTGGTTACTAAAATTGTACAGTGGAAAAAAAAGTATATATTATACAATATAATATATTGTTAATATACCACCAATTTTTTCACCAATTAAATTACCACAAACATTTTTTACTGTAAAGTGTACTGACAACAACACAGACCATACATGGTAGGTCACATTATAGGCAGTGCACAATGTTGCCTACACAAAAACAAAACCGTCAGAAAACACGTGCCCTTATAATAATGCAAAAATTAAAAATTATAATAATACAAAAATAAAAGTATTTTGCTGCATTGAACACTGTAATATGTTAGATGAGTGTTTAAAAAAAATGTTGTGCTTCACACAAGGAATTTTGGGAATGCCCCTTTTCCCATAAAATATAAGGTATTTCACAATTGTTACTTTATTAAAAGCAGAAAAGCAGAACATACTTTTTAAAATATATTTATTTATTTTACCATACATTATTATGAAACAAATATTTTTTATATATTTAAAACCATAACTTTAACTGTAAAATAACTAGGTTGCTGCCTTACATATTTTAGTACAATCAACTTTAAGTCATTTAAATTTAAATTACATTAAACGGACTTGAATCATTAAAAATGAGTTGAATCTTGAATCACTTAAAAAAGTTGAAAATTGCTTAACTTATGTTGATGAGATAAAGCAATGTAAAAACATATGTTGTCATAAATTATTGATCTTTTTTTATAGTTAATCAAATAACAGGATTTTATACTTTATTACAGTTTTATTTAAACAAAACATATTTTACAAGGCTCAGGGAAGAAGGGGAAGGAAACCGGTGAACAGTAAATGTAAATTTAATCACCAAATAAACATAAACAACAAAAGAAAATTTAAGCAGCAGCCCCTCACGGACGACTGCCGCATAAACTAAAACAAAACCACAGCATTAAGTCCCAGGCCTGTTCCTCTCTCGTCTTCCCCTGTCGTCACTCCTCCTTTTATCCTTTCCGGAGCTCCTCTATTGCCATGGCTCTCTGCCCCACCCTGCTTGCCAAAGTCATAAATACAAAATTACATAGCAAAGCACCTTTTTCTTCTTTTTTTTTACTTAATACACTACTGGTATTACTGGAACACCATACAGGGTATGACAGCAACACTTCAAACAATACCCCATAGATGTGCTATTACTTCATAGGAATGCTTTACTTATTTCACAGTTCTTTGAAATGCAGCAAGGATGGTCTGTGAAATTCGAAGGACAAAGAACTAGTGTGATGACTTCATTATGCTGGGTCTGTACAATGTGTTCTATCTAAGCATGGACATCACTGCAAGGACATATACAAAATGAAATTACCACCTCCATTTCCTGCACTGCCTTTATAATCACACAGCCTGATTACGTAACATTCAATGTGGATGTCCACCACAATGAGCAACATTATTTGGAATATACATTGCATAATAATAACAACCCTCAGTATTACAAAGAATATATTACCATGGTTTTATAGGCTTCATTCTCTCCAGTGTGTGTATAACAGCATTATATGTTGTTCTGAAGTCGTGAAATACATAAGACACATTTATCTGTCTTTTCTCTTTCATTATTGATCAAACAACGCTAATATGGTTGCTGTTCTATCTGGACCCCTTTGACCTTAAATCCCATTAAATATATATTATAGTATTATAACAGTGATCCACAAATGTCAAAACTCTATTTTGACACTTACCCAAGCATTTCAAAATTAAAACTAAAGCATTTTGTTTTTGGATGTAATATTGATACAAGGTGATTTAGACAGCCACTCTCAGTCTGTCTGCCTGCCAAAAGAATGATATTGTAAACTGAGTGAGCATGGGTTGGCACGGCAGAGCTTTCACTGACAGAGGAAGTCTATCTTAAGCTCTTCAACATAAGCTGTTACAGCTTCAGGTACATTAGCTGATTGTGTGCCATCACTCTAAGGCTGGCTAGCAGTGGCTGGCAGGTCAGGTCTAATTGGACAGGACTTAACACAAGCAGGCACAGCTATGGAATGTGTGCAGCTGTTCTCCCAGCTGTCAAATAGCTGCTCTGATCAACTGATCACTGCTTCGTCCATCACATTCCCACATGTCTGAACTCGGTGCACTGAAATTGCCAGTTCATTTATCTCGCCTGTCAGTTTCAACATGTACAAACTCACTATCAGTAGTTTATCAGTTTATCCAAGGTCTGGAAAAATGCATCCTGGAGTTCTGTATTTTGATAATAATAATTACTGTAGTGGAGAATGTCATACCCCAGTTCAAGCTATCCTGTGGTCTCTTCAGATAAAGTTACGCTAAAGGGCTCCAAAAAAGCTGTGGAATCCAAAGCATTCTGAATATTTGTCCCTCTTAATCTGTCTGAGAATGTGAGCTTTGAACATGAATGTGTGTTAACTATAGAAAATACAGACTCCTTACCAACCAGCTAATCCAATCTAATAAAACAGATTTACATTTACAGACATTTTATTTTATCATGGCTCTGATAAATAATGCCTTTTTACAAGGCCATCAGAAATCTTTTGTGAATTTCTATTCTGATGGTTAAAAATGTAGCTTCGGGTCGATGAAGCTAGTCTTGGATCAGTATGAAAGCACAGATTTCTCTCAGAGCATGTGACTCAATTCTCTATGATAAGCGCATCTTCTGTATTATGCACTAAACGGCACATTTGTAGCATATATTAGTCAACTGATTTAATTTTGAATGCCAATGAGTGTAAATGCTATTAACTAAAAGCTTACAGTTTTCCAAACAATATGTGCGCAATGAGTAAATGAGGTCAAATGATGATTAACTTCTTTATTATCACAGCTTAATGTAAAATCAAGAGTTTATTTTTATTTACAGCAAAAAGGCAATAATTTGCCTAAGCTGTCATTAAATGTAATTAATCATATTTTTTCTAAATGTGCATGTTCCATGAAAATGACAACAGCTTGTGGATGTTTCTGTCAGTCGGAATAAAAGCTATCAAATAAGCCTGGCCAATGTTTATATAGCATAATTATAGTATAATATATACTATCTGTCAGCCTGTGACTGTTGACGTCTACATGTTGATCCATATTACTTTCTGAGCACCATTCAGAAGTGCAAACACAAACAACAGGATTTTTATAACAATTTTATAAGATCAAAGTGCTGAATAAGTGTGTGTGTTGTGACTCACTCCATTAGACTCGTTTTCTATGTCACCACATTTTTCATGACCTTGACGAAATGCTACAGGCCCACACATCTGGTCTCTTCTGGTTGGCATGCCAACAAACTAAATCTATGCAAGTGCGTAGTGCGTAAGTGTGGCATTCTGTCGAAGCAACACAGAATTGAATCTAGGCAAGCAAATGTAGTCATTTCCCAGGCCAGTCTGCAACTAGTTCTCAATGAACTGTAGTGTTTTACAACATCAAAGATGTCTGTAAGTTTAATAACAATTAACCAAATAAAAAACTGTATACTGTATGTTGTTGTGTAAATGAGTGACTTCCAAAATGTACAGTGCTTGGGGACCTGCAACTCATGTATTACAATTTTAGCTAAAATAAATGGTTACTTCTTAATTAATTTATGACCTTTTGGATTGAACACGGTACGTGTCTATTTCCATGCCTGTAAATAATTAGAAAAAGCATTTTCCTGCCATGTTGGAAACTGGATATGGATGCGCCACCCGTGACCTCCTCTGTTTGATTTTATGGCAGTCTGATGTGCTTTGATTCACCTCCTGCTTATCACAGTCGTAACACTTGCCCACCTTGCTAACAGATGACAGGAAGTGAGATTATGTCAAATACTGGGTAAATGCTTATTGCTGGTGGCAACAGATGGACAGATTCTGTTCAAATGAATTTCATACAGTATATCAATTAGAGTACTTATGAACAGGTGAGTCTTTAAAAAAAAATTATATATATATATATATATATATATATATATATATATATATATATATATATCAAAATATAATTACACTGCCTATTAGAAAGATTCAATACTAAATAAACACTGATTTCATTGGCTGTTTAAACTTGCATGAACTCTGGTGTTCCGCATATTCTAATATATTTTCTATTTGTAACAAAACAACAACAACTACAAAACCTACATTCAGTGACACACTGAGTAAATTTGGTCTGTGGGTGTGGAGCTCTTCTAGATGAAGGTCTGACTGAGAAGCGCTGACTCATGCTCTCTTCTCTTCTCTTCTCTTCTCTTCTCTTCTCTTCTCTTCTCTTCTCTTCTCTTCTCTTCTCTTCTCTTCTATTCTATTCTCTTCTCTTCTCTTCTCCCGCCTACAGCTCCAATGCAAGACTACGAGCCAGCAGATGTTTTTCCATCTAAATCATCTTAGAGTGCATTAAATGTAAGGTCAGTATCCCTAAAGCATTAAACCTTGCTCCCACAATCACCTATCTGCTTTTAGCATGTTATTATGATAGGGGATAGCGGGGCACAACCTAACGCAGGGTAAGTTGTAACACACTTGTTTTACAGTATTTCACAATTGCTAAAAAACTAAACCCCATTCTCTGAACCCAATGCTCAGTGGCCTAAACCCATTTGTCGAATCAGTCACTCTGTAGGCAAAACCTTAAACAAGTTCAGGTAGTTAAGACACTGTTTGCAAATCTCATCCACTCTTTTTGCAAAACTCTAAACACATTCTCACTCACTAAAACACATTTTGCACTGTGTTGCAAAATGGTAAATACATGTGCCAAAAGTTAAACACAACTACAACACTGCTGTCATCGTTTACACACAACAACTCAAAATTGTTCACACTTTTTTCTAATGATGTGATCAAATCAGTTGTCTAATATAAGCCAGTTCAGAGTACACAGGTGGCCCAGGTACGTTGAATTTTGATACCAACAATGGATGGAAACAATGTAGGAGGCAGAGGAGGAATAGTTTGTGTAAGAGGTGGTGGACGAGGAGGAAGAGTACAAGGACAACGAAGAGCAAGACCAAGAATAGTAATTTCAGATCAAATTCGCGCAACTGTTATAGACCATGTTCTTGTTCATGGAATGACAATGAAGGAACCAGGACAAAGAGTACAACCCAATTTGAGCAGATTCTCTGTGGCCACCATAATCAGGACATTCAGAGAAGAGAACAGGTAAATGTATAGTTTTTCTAAGTTGTGCGACTGAAAGTTTACTGAATACATTTTATACAGTACATCAGTTTGTCAGTAGAAAGGGGACTGGGGAAAAAAGAAAAAAAGATTTACAATACATTTTAAATATGAATGTGATGTCCATTACTATTGTTACTGTATGTATAGATTTGTAAGAGTATTTTGCCTTTTGTAGAATTGCAAGACTACCAAATGAGGGTGGAAGGACTCCTTTGTTCTCCCAACAGCAAGAGGCTCTCATTGACTTTGATTTTGCAATTGCACAATATTTTGTGTAATACACTTTTCATCATAGTTGTCTTTGTTCTTTGGGCTTACTTTATTTTTTATGCTGAAAATACAGACATTCAATACTTTATTACTTGCATTACTTACAGTTTTTGCCCATTGCTTACACACTAAATCCGAATGCTTAGACCAAAGCCTCAATACCTAAACTTAGGGCCCGTCCACACGAAGACGCGTTTCGCTGTATACCTATAAATTTTTTATCGTATTGGCGTTTCGTCCACACGGATCCGGTGTTTTGGGAGAGTGAAACCGCTATTTTTTGAAACCGGGTCCCAAAGTGGATAAATCTGAAAACGACACCCTTGCGGTTTCGTGTGTACAGCCAATCCGTATATTTTGTGAAACGATGATGTCATCACATCACGTGTCGGCGCATGCTCAAGGTCTTCTTCTCCGTGTATAGTGTATCTCTGTGGCACAATTACAGCGCCCCATACTGGTCTGACATATATACTACACCGTTTTCAGTCGGTTTCAGTGGTTTCGTGTGGACGCAGATATTTCTTGAGACGACGCCGTGTTTACGGAGTTTTTTTTTAGAAAGAGGAAAAAAAATAATCAGATAGGGAACGCACCGGCTTCGTGTGGACGTGGCCTTATTGTAGCATACCTTAAATGCAATGTAACCATAGCTTAAACACATTGTCAACTTTACACTTTATTTGCAATTCTGTAATACACTTATTGCAAAACACTGCACATGTTTTCTTACAGTAGACACTTTGTTCAAAAATGAAATCACCTGTTATCATTGGTAAAACACTCTGTTCAAAATGCAAAACTAGCATTTGTAGGCAACTGAAAACACTTGCACAGAAAACGTACTCGGTTACTAACGTAACCTCGGTTCTCTCTAGAGAGGGAGCGAGTACTGCGTAATATCTTACGCTATGGGGAAAACCTCTTTTCCACGAGATATTGAAGCTAAAAATTATCCTTAATTTTGAATTAATGTAAAACGCTGTGCAGCAGTATGCAGATATAGGCAGGACGGCTCGCGTGCCTCTTGGCTGCCCTGCGGCAACAGCAGCAGCCTATCGAGAGAGGCGCTGCGTGACACCATCCTATGGGGGCATTTCGCGCCCATTTCGTCACGTCCCGCCAGAAAAGGCGCAATCTCGCCCTATAAATATAGCTCGATAAGGCTGGTACACTGGTTTTCATCGCCGAAGCGAACCAGAGCTGTGTATGCACGGCAAGATACGCAGTACTCGTTCCCTCTCTCGAGAGAACCGAGGTTACGTTAGTAATCGAGTACGTTCTCTTACGAGAGTATCTCTCGTACTGCGTAATATCTTACGCTATGGGGAACACAATGCAAAACGCTGTGCGTACTGGGATCCGACACCAAGGTCCCAAGGGCAGTAGCCCGGGGCTCATGTAGTGCATAATCACCATAGACTCACAGAGAGTCGGAGAAAAGAGGCTGCAAGCATCATTCCCCATGAAATAGCATCCTATAGGAGCTAGTTATGTTAATAGTGTTTGACACAGGCAGGGTGAACGTGTTCAGCCTGAACTGGGTAATAGTACGGGTTATTAACACCCATAGAGCCGTTTTATTGCTCAGTGAGCGATACATAAGCAAAACTCAGCATCTGGGCCGGCACAGCGGGGCAGATAGCACTGAATTCTATACCGACAGAAGCTTGGCTTGTAAGGCGGGAACCTCTACGTTATAAAACCTTATAAATGTAGACGGCGAGGCCCAGCCCGCAGCCGTACAGATATCCTGCAAGGTAACCCCACTATATCATGCCCACGACGAGGCAACGCCTCTCGTGGAGTGCGCTCTGACACCCAAAGGACACTGCAGGCCCTTAGAAGTGTAAGCCAGTGCTATGGCGTCGACTATCCATCTGGATAGGCTCTGTTTTGATGCGGCCAGTCCCTTGGAGCGTCCGCCAAACAAAACGAAGAGCTGCTCGGTCTGTCTGAAGGCAGACGAGCGGGACACATAAGCTCTCAGTGCCCTGACAGGGCAAAGGAGACTCGCATCCTCCTCCTCATCATGAGCCGAGAGAGCGCACAGGGAAATAACCTGGGCCCTGAACGGTGTGTTGAGGGATTTGGGCACGTACCCGTGCCTTGGTTTGAGTATGACTTTTGAGTCATTAGGCCCAAACTCCATACATGACGCGCTTACAGAAAGCGCTTGTAAGTCCCCTATGCGCTTCACTGAAGCAAGAGCCAAAAGAAACACCGTTTTGAAAGACAGATGCTTCATGTCTGACAAATGGATTGGCTCGAACGGGGCACCTTTCATGGCTTCCAAAACCGTAGAAAGGTCCCACACCGGGACTGAAGGAGGTCTAGGAGGGTTCAGCCTCCGAGCTCCCTTGAGGAATCGCACGACTAGGTCGTTCTTCCCCAGTGACTGGCCAGACACAGGTTTTGTGAACGCTGCTATGGCCGCCACGTACACTTTGAGCGTGGATGGGGTCCTGCCCTTATCCAGTAGCTCTTGCAGGAAGGAGAGTACATCCGTGACCCCGCAGTCTACTGGTGAAAAGCCCTGAGCTTGACACCAGGCAGAGAACACAGACCATTTCGAGGAGTAGAGCCGTCTAGTAGACGTGGCCCTCGTCTGCGTGATCGTGTTTAACACTCCCTCCGGGAGGTTAGCGGGTACCCGTTGATGGCCCATGCGTGTAGGGACCATAGTTGCGGGCGAGGATGCCAAATCGAGCCCTTGGCCTGAGAGAGGAGGTCTTTTCTCAGCGGTATTGGCCACGGGGCAGTGCTGGTCAGCCGCATCAGGACCGGAAACCACGTCTGGTTTGTCCAGAGCGGAGCCACAAGCAGCACTGGGCATCCGTTTTCCCTGATTCGCTCCAGCACTTGAGGCAGGATTGAGACGGGGGGGAAAGCATAGAGGGGACAGCGGGGCCAAGCATGGGCCAGCGCGTCCTTGGTCTTGGAGAAATATTTCGGACAGTGAGCGTTGTCGTGAGACGCGAACAGGTCCACCTGCGCTCTGCCGAATGTCTCCCACAGCAGTTGGATCGTCTGCGGGTGCAGCAACCATTCCCCTGCTGGGACATTGTTTCTGGACAGTCTGTCTGGTCCCAGATTCAGGCGACCAGGCACATGCGCCGCTTTCAGCGAAAGCAGGTTGTGCTGAGCCCAGACCAGGAGGCGTTCCGTTAGCCTGTAAAGGTTTCGGGACTTGATGCCGCCCTGGCGATGTATGTATGCCACCACTGACATGTTGTCCGACCGGACCAAGACGTGGTGGCCCTTTATCTGGGGACA
Source organism: Siphateles boraxobius (assembly GCF_051911475.1). Taxonomy (NCBI): domain Eukaryota; kingdom Metazoa; phylum Chordata; class Actinopteri; order Cypriniformes; family Leuciscidae; genus Siphateles; species Siphateles boraxobius. The sequence goes on along the minus strand of NW_027508721.1, from coordinate 114,256 downwards.
GAAGCGCCGTAGCGCGTTGTCGACTGCCATCATTTCCAGACAGTTTATGTGTAGGAGCTTTTCCCGTTCTGACCACTGGCCAAAGAACGGTCTGCCCTCGAGCAGCGCTCCCCATCCCAAGGTGGAGGCGTCCGTGAACACCACCGTCACACTCGAGGGAGTCCCCAGACTCACACCTGACTGATACCAGTCGGTTTTCTGCCAAGGTTCCAAAGCTGAGACGCATTTCAGATCGACCCGGAGGCGAAACCGACCAGAGGTACATGCCCCGGGCGGAACTCGCGCTTTCAGCCACAGCTGCAGTGGGCGCATGCGAAGCAGACCCAGCTGGAGCACTGAAGCTGCTGAGGCCATGAGGCCCAGCATTTTCTGGAACCTTTTGAGCTGGACAATCGAGCCGCGGCAAAAGGTTTTCACGGCGCGCTGAATGTCCCGTTCGCGCTCTGGCGAAAGACGCGCTGCCATGGATAGCAAGTCCAGCACTGTTCCCAGAAAAGAAATTTTCTGGCTGGCAGACAGCGAGCTCTTCGCCCAATTGACTGAGAGACAGATTCTCGAGATGTTCGAGTAATGTGGCCCTGTGTTCTATGAGCTGTGATCGTGATCGAGCTAGAATCAGCCAATCGTCCAAGTAGTTCAAAATTCGCATGCCCTGAAATCTCAGGGGTGCGAGAGCCGCGTCCATGCACTTCGTAAATGTACAGGGTGCAAGGGACAGGCCGAACGGCAGGACTTTGTATTGGTATGCCTGCCCCTCGAAGGCGAATGTCAAGAATTGCCTGTGACGTGACGCTATTTGTATTTGAAAATAGGCGTCTTTCAGATCTATTGACATGAACCAGTCCTCCTGGCGAACTTGCGCGAGGATTTTCCTGGTTGTAATCATTCTGAACTGGCGCTTCATGAGCGTTTTGTTCAGCCGTCGCAGATCTAGAATGGGTCTGAGAACCCCGTCTTTTTTCGGTACCAGAAAATACCTGCTGTATAGACCCCCGTCGCTCTGAGCCTGAGATAAAGGTTCTATAGCCCCTTTGCTCAGTAGTTTCGCTATCTTGGCTCGAAGTAGATGAGATACTTCGTTTTTTACCGTCGTTTTGACTCACGCCGCGCAAAGGCGGGGGCGTCGAGTGAACTGCAGCGAATAGCCTCTTTTTATAGTGTTCAGCACCCATTTTGATACCCCGGGAAGCTTTGCCCACGCATCTGCGCGAATAGCTAGAGGTAGAATGAAATCTGGGCTCTGGCCGCGGCATAGCGGCGGCCGGAGAGGTCCGGTGTGCTGAGAAATAGACACTGTGTTTGCAGTGTGCGAGGCGGGGGGTGCGCTGATCACAGCGGGCAGCCCGACCGCGCTCGGCTTCTCTCTGACAGCTTGTGGAGAGAAGGTGAGCGGGACGAGCCCCGTGGTGTTCGGCATGTCTGTGCGGGAATGTGGGCGCGGGATAGCGGGCACACTCACTGCAGTGAGAACACTGTCGGCTCGCGCCGATTGAATATGTGTTGATTTCGTTTTTACAGAAACCGTGGGACATGTTTCGTGTAGTGTTTGTGGGCACTGTATTGTGGGCACGTACACTACATTTATTGCACAATCGACATGAGTCGATTTTATTTGTGCTAGCCCTGTATTGTGATGGGCTGTGTCTGCGTGTGGGAATGGGCACTGAGACGTGGGCATTCTTACAACACTCATAACACCGTCGGCCGTGGCCGGAACACCAGAAAATACACTCTTTATTGGATTTATCTGGGTAGCCGTAAAAACGGCTTTTGTGTGCAGGCAAGCGGGTAAATGGACCGGCTTGTTGACTGCTAAATACGCTGGAACAGTCACATTGCATGAAACTGGACGAGCGAAACGTTTCGGTGAAAATCCAGCCGCAGCGGGATTTGAACACCGTCGCTTTCCCAGAGAGGCTAGGAAGGCTTTGAGACCTCGGGCTTAATTTCAATCCTCGGCCGGGGCCCGCGCTGAGGGGGGCGGCGTCCAGCAGAGCGAGAGCGCGGTCTCTGTTCTCGGGCCTGGCGGCGTTGAGAAGCAGCGGCGGCGGGTTGTGTGGGTTGAGGCTGGGAGCTCCGGGCAGGCGGCTGTTTAGAGCGACTTGCTGCGGAACTAGAGCGCTTCGGGAGGAAGTGCTTCATCGCCTGTGATGTCTTTTGAACTTCCTGGAATCTGTCCGCGAAATCTTTGACGACAGATCCGAAGAGGCCAGCTGACGAAATGGGCGCGTCGAGGAATACAGAGCGCTCCGCTTCAGTCATTCCAGACAGCGTCAACCACAGATGTCTCTCAGCCACGGTGAGAGAGGCCATATTCCGCCCAATGGCCTGTGCAGCTGATTTTGTGGCGCATAGAGCCAGGTCTGTAGCGCTCTGCAAATCTGCAACGCTGATCGATTCAGCGCCTTCCTCGTCCATTTTTCGGAGAAGGTCGGCCTGGAAGATCTGCAAGATGGCCATTGTGTGTAAAGCTGACGCGGCTTGCCCGGCGGCGGTGTAAGCACGACCGTGCATGGTTGACGTCACTCGGCAGGCTTTAGATGGTAGCGCCGTCTGCGCTCGCCGTCCAGCAGAGGGCGGGCAGAGATGGGAAGCTACCGCTGCTTCCACTGGGGCAAGAGAAAGGTATCCTCTGTCTTTCGCACCGTCCACAGTGGAGAATGCAGCCGAGACAGAGGTACGCACCCTGGCCGAGAGGGGGGCGCCCCAGGACCTCGCAAGACTCTACAATAGGACAAAGACAAGACTCTAAAATAAGTACTCACGGGTAAGATATGGCAATGTATAGCAACATAGACAGATTCGACAACATTCCGCATAAATAGCCAATGAACTGACACAAGACAGCTCGCCCAGCTCGACAGCTCGCATTGAAAAAGTTGTGTTCAATCAGCTGAACAAATTCTTAAGCTCGAATGGATACTTTGACCATTTTCAATCTGGTTTCCGACCGCACCACAGTACAGAGACCGCGCTCATAAAAATAATAAATGATATTCGCTTAAATACTGATACAGGCAAATTATCAGTGCTGGTACTACTCGACCTCAGTGCTGCATTTGACACTGTCGATCACAAAATACTTCTTGACAGGCTGGAAAACTGGGTCGGGCTTTCTGGGATAGTCCTAAAATGGTTCAGGTCATACTTAGGAGGCAGAGGTTATTATGTGAGTATAGGAGACCATAAGTCTGAATGGACATCCATGACATGCGGAGTCCCGCAAGGCTCAATTCTTGCGCCACTCCTATTCAACCTGTACATGCTCCCAATGAGCCAAATAATGAGAAAGAACCAAATCGCTTACCACAGCTATGCAGACGACACATAGATCTACTTATCCCTATCGCCTAACGATTACAGCCCCATTGACTCCCTTTGCCAATGCATTGATGAAGTAAACAATTGGATGTGCCAAAACTTTCTTCAGTTAAACAAAGACAAAACGGAAGTCATTGCGTTTGGAAACAAAGATGAAGTTCTCAAGGTGAACGCATACCTTCAGTCTAGGGGTCAAACAACTAAAAATCAAGTCAGGAATCTGGGTGTGTCTCTAGAGTCAGACCTTAGTTTCAGTAGTCATGTCAAAGCAATAACTAAATCAGCATACTAACACCTGAAAAATATTGCAAGAGTTCGAGGCTGATGTGAAGCTCTGGGTCGTCGAGGCTGACGTGAAGCTCTGGCTCGTCGAGGCTAACGTGAAGCTTTGGCTCGTCGAGGCCGACGGGAAGCACTGGCCCGTCGAGGCTGACGCGAAGCTCAAGCTCGTCGAGGCTGACGTGAAGCTCTGGCTCGTCGAGGCTGAGGTGGAGCGCAGGCTCGTCAGGGCTGAGGTGGAGCGCAGGCTCTTCAGGGCTCAAGTGAAGCGCGGCCTTGGTAGGGCTCACATGGAGCGCGGACTCGACTGGGCTGACGTGAAGTGCGATCTCATGTAGCGCGGGCTCGACAGGGCTGAATTGAAGCACGGGCTCGACAGGGCTGAAGTGGAGCGGGCTCGTCGGGGCTGAAGTGAAGTGCGGGCTCGACAGGGCTGACGTGGAGCGCAGGCTCGACAGGGCTGGACGGGACCAGCGGTGAAGGCTCATGACCGGACAGAACCAGCGGTGAGGGCACTGGGCTGGACAGGACCAGCGGTGCAAGCTCCTCCTCTAACTCACCCACAGTGAGAGCCGAACCACTCAATAGAAGAGCCGTGTTAATATACCGCCTTAAGGTGCTGTGAGGCTCTGGGTTTGGCATCAATGAGCGAAGCGGTTCTGACAACCCTCCGCGGAACAGGTTCGTTAGTAAAATGTTGTTCATACACGTATGATGGGAAAGTTCATAAAACTCCGCCACATACCACTCGAGATAACAATCCTCCTGATAAAGTTACATTATCTCAGCTCCCGTATCCGTGCTCGGAATCGCTGTGTGAGCTCGTCGAAATACCTTGCTGTTAAATTTTACCGGGAGAGCTTGGTGTGGAATTGGGATTGGCTCAGGGCTGACAACTGTGGAGACAGGTTGAGTCTGCGATGGTCCCGGTGTGAAAACCTGAAGACCGCAAACCATCTTGGCCAACCTCTCCAATGACGAGGTGAGTTGATCCAGCTGATCCCGGTGTACAGCGATCAGATCCGCATTGGCTGACTGGGAGGCATACAAGGCTGACATGCTGCTGTATCTGGTTATGGCTAAGTCTTCTGTCATGATACAAACAGACACAGGTAGATCCAAACGCAGCGTGAGTTTATTAGAGGGTAGTCAGACAGGCAAGGGTCACAGACAGCAAACACAGCATAGGAGACAAGGCAATACTCAGAGTCCGATAACCAGGCGGGAAGACAGAGGCAGGCAGCAGACAAGACGGAATCCAGGAAACAGGCGATGGGTCAGATACACAGACAGGACTAGACTAGGAAAAGCTTGGTGATGTCCACAACAGTAAAACAAGACTTAGCAATGAGTGATAGTTAGAGTGGGGTATAAATTAGTGTGGAGCTGCGTGAGTAACTCGATGCAGGTGTGAGAGTGATCAGTGGAAACAGGTGTGTGTGTAATCAGTACAGGGTGTGTGCATGAACAGTCCAAATGAAGGCAGTGCAGGGGTGGACGCCCTCTAGTGAAACTCGAGGGCAATCCAGCCGAACATCAACTTTACTCTTAGTAACAAAGGCATATAATTACACAAGCGGGGGTGATGATCTTGCACATCACTGATGGATTTCCCTGTTACCATCCAAGCTGGAGCCTGCGAGCAGCTGATTGACTAAAAGAGGTAAACACACAGTTAACTACAGACAGTGATACCCCCATTTAAGACTTGGTGACATTTAATTGGCTAACTATTGAGAAGAACTTTTGGTTATTATAATGAATTCTACTTGTGTAAACATATGCTCAAATATAAACTTGAAACCCCATAACTGCCTTGGTACCATTTCTCAAAATTCCCTATTAAAGAGTAGTATAAAAAAATTGCAAAAATTTCCTGGATAGCAGGCTTAATTTAATATCATGCATGTACACCACACACAAGTTTATAGTCACTAAGATTTATAAAGAAATTACGGTTACAGTTTTTTTGATGGGCCCCCTTTAGACACTCTTTTCATTATAAATTACGTTAAATTACATACATCAACCAACTCTCATTAGAGTATTGTCACATAATGTGATGTGTATAAACTCGCATGATGAGGAATACTTGAAGGAGTCAGGCTTTAATAACAAATACTCAGGAAACAGGCTTAGCTTAGAGGAAATAAACATATACACTGACGCCATCATTAACAAGAACGGACAAAGTCTGAGTGAGAATACAGGGACTAAATACATGGAGCTAACAAATGACCTTGATTAGTAAATTAACTGGGCACAGGTGAAAGACATAACTAATTAAACAGACTGGGGAAAACGTCTGTTACGTTGGATGACAACGAATGGGGTTTCGCTTAGAAAGCCTATCAACTTCGAGTATTACAAAACGAGCCAATGGCAAAGAAATGCCATGGGTCTGCGGAATTTGCATAGCGCATCTCCGCCCTACCTCGTGGGTATAAAAGGAAGACGCTGGCAACATGCAGATATGTTTCTTCGCTGAGGAGCCAAGACTGAGCTTCACGTGATCCCCGTGGTACAGCGGAAAGTGTCAGGAAGACGTAACGTCTCCGTTCCTTACTCAGGGAACAAGGGTTACATACGTATCCGAGACATTCCCTTTCGTTGTCACTCCGAGTTACGTCGGATGATGACGAATGGGGTTACCAGTCTAATCACGCCACCTTCTCGGCTGCTTCCGGTGCCCTGCGAAAATCTGAGATCCCTGTCATATGACTGGCACGGACGAAAGACTCCTATTTAGCACAGGAATACCAAGGTACCCTGGGGAGCATATCCCATGGTTTAGGGGAATATGCAATTATTGCCAACCCAGAGGAGGGGACTTAGAGAATACACATATAACCCGAAGGATGATATGGAGAACACTGGGGTGTCCAGCCGCAGGTGGAATATTTCAACCCCAGGGGTGGCAGGTTGGCTTGCCAATAGAAAGACAAATGCTCAGAGAGGCTTACAGTGGAAATACACATGTGGGGGTCGCTCAAGGAGGGACCATGCACACGGGAGGCACCTAGCCAACGCGCAGGCAAAGACACTGGCGCTGACGTAAGGAGTGCTGGAGGAACTCAGGGCTTTCGGGGAAGCTCACCTGAGGAGAACATCGCACGTACCCAGTCCGTGGAGTGGAATGGCGAGCAAGCAAAGACACCTGAGTGGGTCCAGTACTAGCTGGTTGAAGCGAGTACATGGGAGGACACAGGCTCCACTCGGAGATTGAAAAATCTGGCGAATGTGTTCAGTGTCGCCCAGCCTGCAGCTCTGCAGATGTCCGTCAGCGAGGCGCCATGCACTAGAGTCCAAGTTGAGGCCACACTCCAGGTGGAGTGGGCAGTCACACCAAGGGGGCACGGTCGACCTTGCTGCTGGTAAGCCAAAGCAATGGCGTCCACTATCCAGTGAGACAACCTTTGCTTTGAGAGAGCCTTTCCCTTCAGCTTCCCACCAAAACAGACAAAAAGCTGGTCTGAGGTCCTGAAACACTGTGTTCTGTCTACATAGGCGCGGAGGGCACGTTCTGGACAGAGCAGTGCCAAGGCTGGGTCTGCCTCCTCCAGGGGCAGCGCTTGCAGGTTCACCACCTGGTCCCTGAAGGGAATTGTAGGAACCTCGGGCACATATCCAGGCCGGGGTCTCAGGATCACGTGAGAGTAAGCCGGCCCGAATTCCAGGCACGCTTCGTCAACAGAGAATGCGTGCAGGTCCCCTACCCTCTTGATGGAGGCCAGTGCAACCAGGAGTGCTGTCTTCATTGACAGGACCTTAAGCTCCACTGATTTCAGAGGCTAAAAGGGATCACCCCGCAGGGCAGTTAGCACCACTGAGAGGTCCCAAGAGGGAACGAGAGGAGGGCAAGGAGGATTCAGTCTCCTCGCTCCTCTCAGGAACCTGATGATCAGGTCGTGCCTTCCCAAGGACTTACCTTCAACAAAGTCATGCTGTGCGGCAATGGCGGCGACATAGACTTTTAGGGTGGAGGGAGACAGCCTTCGCTCCAACCCATATTGTAGGAAGGAAAGCACGACACTAATCGAACAACCCCGGGGGTCTTCTCGTGAGAAGAGCACCAGTTGACGAAGAGGTTCCACTTCAACGCACAGAGATGCTTCGTGGACGATGCTCTAGCGGAAGTGATAGTAGCCACCACTGGTGGTGGTAGGGTACTCAAACCTACCTCGTCCCATCCAGGAGCCACACGTGGGGGTTCCAAAGATCAGGACGAGGGTGCCATAGGGTGCCCCGTCCCTGAGAAAGGAGGTCCTTCCTCAGCGGGATCGGCCAGGGAGGTGCTATCGCGAGGAGTACTAGTCCGGAGAACCATGTCCGGGTTGGCCAGTAAGGCGCAACCAGGATGACCTGCTCCTCGTCCTCCCTGACCTTGCGCAAGGTCTACGCAAGAAGGCTCACTGGGGGAAACGGATATTTGCGGCCCTGCGGCCAGCTGTGCGCCAGAGCATCTGTGCCGAGCGTGCCCTTGGTCAGGGAATAAAACTGGGCACAATGGGTCGAGTCGTGAGAGGCAAACAGATCTATCTGTGCGTCCTCGAACTGGTCCCAAATCAGCTGAACCGACCGGGGATGGAGCCGCCATTCTCCCGGGAGGAGCTGAAACCAGGAGAGCTTGTCGGCTACACAATTCAGAGCTCCGGGGATAAAAATGGCACGAAGCGACCTCAGATGCTTCTGACTCCATAAGAGGAGGTGGCGGGTTAGTTGCTACATACGGCGGGAGCGCAGACCACCTTGGCGGTTGATGTAAGCTACAGTAGCAGTATTGTCTGATCGGACTAGTACGTGTTGGCCCTTGAGCACGGCCAAGAAGCAGCGCAGAGCAAAACGTACAGCCAGTAACTCGAGGCAATTGATGTGCCATAGGTGCAGGGGTCCTGTCCAGGAGCCCACGGCAGCACGTCCATTGCACATGGCGCCCTAGCCCGTGGAGGAGGCATCTGTGTTACAACAACATGCCTCGAAGCTTGTTCCAAGGGCACTCCGGCCCGTAGAAAACTGAGGTTCGCCCACGGGGAAAAGGTCTGATGGCAGGTCGTAGTAACTGGTACTCGGAGGGTGCCGTGATGCCATGCCCACCCCGGGACTCGGTCGCGAAGCCAAAGCTGAAGCGGTCTCATATGAAGCAATCCGAGCGGCGTTGCCGCGGCTGCAGATGCCATATGCCCCAGGAGCCTCTGAAAATAGTTTCAGTTGAACCGTACTCTTGCCCTCGAACTGTCTCAGGCAAGTCAGCATTGACTGCACGCGCTCGCTCGTAAGCTGCGCAGACATGGCGACCGAGTTGATTTCCATACTGAGAAAAGAGATCTTCTGCACGGGGCAAAGTTTGCTCTTCTCCCAGTTGACCTGAAGGCCCAGACGGGCTAGGTGTCGGAGCACTAGATCCCTGTGTTCGCAAACCTGATCTCGAGAGTGAGCTAGGATCAGCCAGTCGTCGAGATAGTTCAGGATGCGAACCCCGTGTTCCCGAAGGGGAACAAGGGCTGCCTCGACGACCTTCGTGAAGACGCGAGGAGACAGGGCTAACCCGAATGGAAGAACCACGTACTGATATGCCTGCCCCTCGAAAGCAAACCGTAGGAACGGTCTGTGTCGAGGGAGAGGGAAGTAGGCGTCCTTCAGGTCGATCGCTGCAAACCAATCCTGGGGCCGTACACATTCGAAAATGTGCAGGTCCAGGATCGGCCGTAACCCACCGCTTTCCTTCGGGACAATGAAGTACGGTCTGTAGAAGCCGGACCTCATTTCGGCTGGAGGGGCAGTCTCGATCGCACCCTTCGCCAGCAGGGTAGCAACCTCCGCTCTCATGATAGGGGCATTGCCACCGACCATATTGGAGCGGACTCCCCTGAAGCGGGGAGGAGACCGCACAAACTGAATCGCGTAGCCGAGCCTGATCGTTCGCGTGACCCAGCGGGACAGGAGGGGAAGCTCTAGCCAGGCTCCCAAGAACTGTACCAGTGGGGTCATGCGAACCACAGACTTCCTGTCGGTGGGGCAGCAAGGCGGAATGACTGTCCTGGACGTGGACGGCATAGCGGCCCAGTGTCGGGGCATAGTCATTGACCGCGTCCTGACAGAGGAGACCAGGGAAGGACGAACGATCCACGGGGGTCTGCTCTGCCAGGGGTCTGGCGAAAGAGGGGGATGAGAGCGGCAAGGATCCGGGGAGGGCGCATGCTGTCATCCGGCTCGGGGACAGAGGGGGACGAGGGGTGCACGGCTCGGGGGCGGCGCACCGTGTCATCCGAGAACGTCCTGGTTGCGTATGCAACCCACCGTTCCCTGAAGGAGGGAACGGAGGACGTAGTCGACGCGACTGAAATGGGATCACGCTAGGGAGCCTGTCTTCTTCGAGTACTATTGAACGAGCCAATGTAATTGGCGTGCGTGATTCGCATCACACACTCCGCCCCCGCGGCGCGGGTATAAATACGGAAGTGGATGCACGCACTAGTTGCTTTTCGCTGAGGAGCCGAGAGTAACCCGGGGTCAGCGGTGGTCCAGCGGTAGTGGCAAGGGGACTACGTCCTCCGTTCCCTCCTTCAGGGAACGGTGGGTTGCATACGCAACCAGGACGTTCCCTTTCAGTCGATAACGTCGGACGTAGTCGACGCGACTGAAATGGGATCAACCATTGAACACGCCACTAACGCTGCCACCTTCCAGTGCCTAAACCAAAGCCTCCTGATGCCCCCGCAAACTTAAGGCGGGGAAGGACAGGGCTTAGGCCAGGGAAGTCACTGCTGTTCCTACAGGACCACTGGGAAAGCGTTCCCCGTACTTTGGAAGGAAGGGACGCTGCGGAAGCCACATCCAACCCAGAGGGAGGTAATGTGGAGAATACACATATGAACTGGGCGGAAACCGGGCAGTCTAACATATGGAATGTCACTGGGGTGGCTCCAGCCTAAGACGGGGGGAGACACACCGGACAGTGACGGCAGAGAGACTCTGCCGAGGGAAGACACGGGCTCACCGCAGGGAGCCGTATCGTGGAAGAATACACATATGGGGTCACCGAAGGGACCGCAACATATGGACCCAGCCTAACACAGGTTCCACACTGCTTACGAGTGGTAGGCCTAACACCAGACGTTCCGCACGTCCGACGTCGGAGGGGTGTGGAGGAACTCAACAGGGTTCAATTTTAAGGGAACTCAACTGGAGTAGAAAGGCGCACGTATCCAGTCCATAGGAGGGGAATGGCGCAGCAAGCCGACACTTGAACCGGGCTCACGGTGAAACTGGCTTCATGAGAAGGGAGCCCACGGGAAGCAGCGGTTCAACCAGGTGTCGTCCAGCCCCCAACTCTAGAATCTGTTTAGCAAAGTATATCGTCAACGCCCAGGCGGAGCACTTTACACTCATCATAGAGGAGCTCAACACCTAAGTGGACATGTTGCATCTCGGATCTTTGCCGAAATGAAGGCAAGCACTAAGTGCAACTTTGCATGGAAACAGCCTTCCCTCTCTGCTGAATTCCAACAGATATTTGAAGAGCTGGTCTGAGGTCTATGACTTGCATTCTGTACACGTCCAGGCGAACGGACAGAGAAGCCAGGGCTGGATCTGCCTCCTCCAGGGCAGCGCTTGCAGGCTCACCACCTGCTCCTATTACGGGAGAGGTAGGAACCTTGGGCACAATCCGAGCCGGGGTCTCAGTTTGTGAGAGTTAGCCGGCCCAGACTCCAGGCACAATACGTTGACCGAAAGCGAGCAAGTCCCTACCCTCTAGTAGAGACCACGCGAGCAGGAGAACTGATATAACAGAATTTTTAACTCACTACCTGCAGTGGCTCAGGGGCGGTCTCTGCAGTGCAGTCGCACCAGGGACAAGGCCCAAGAGGATAAAGAGGGACACAAGGATTTACAAGACCTTGCTCCTCAGGAACCTGACGACCAGAACGTGCTTCTGCATACTTCTGCAACACGATGAGCGTCGTTTAAACACCGAGGCAACATCATTTTGAGGGTGATTTAGGAAAACAGCCTACTGCAACCCATTTTGCAGGAAAGAGAGCACTGAAGTGATCGAAAGCTTTCAGGATCTCCTCAGGAGAGAAGACGCACTCAACGACTAGGTTCCACTTCTAAAGGCGTAAGCACGCTACCCAATTCTAGGGGGTGCTCGCAGAAGTGATGGTAACTATCACATGTTCTTGTGATAGCCACCTGAACCTCCGCGTTCAGATGTAAGACCGCCCGGAATCTCCGGGGGAAGAACGCGTGTGCCATCGTGCCCCGTCCCCGAAAGAGTTTCCAGGGGAAGTCAGGAAGGCTGTTGAAGGGAACCAGGTCTAGTTGGGCCAATAAGGGGTAACTATGAAGACCTGTTCCTCTCCTGACATGGCACGTAGGTGCAAGTGACGGGCGCAAAAGACAGGAGCATTGCTCAACACAACATGTGAAGATCACTGGGCTTCAGGAGCATTTTCTGCTCAGCACTTGGGTGTGACAAGTTCACTGAGCTTCAGGAGCATTCCTGCTCAACACCTGAGTGTGATAAACTCACCGAGCTTCAGGAGCATTTCTGCTCAACACTTGAGTACGAAGAACCTCACTGAGCGACAGGAGCATTTCTGCTCAGCACTTGAGTGTGACAAGTTCACTGAACTTCAGGAGCATTCCTGCTCAACACCTGAGTGTGATAAACTCACTGAGTTTCAGGAGCATTTCTGCTCAACACTTGAGTGCGAAGAATTTCACTGAACGACAGGAGCATTTCTGCTCAGCACTTGAGTGTGACAAGTTCACTGAGCTTCAGGAGCATTACTGCTCAACACCTGAGTGTGATAAACTCACTGAGCTTCAGGAGCATTTCTGCTCAACACTTGAGTGTGAGGAACTTCACTGAGCACCAGGAGCATTTCTGCTCAGCACTGCGTGTGATGAATTCACTGAGCTACCTGTGATGGACTCACTGAGCTACAGGAGCATTGCTGCTCAACACCTGAGTGCGATGAACTTCACTGAGTTTCAGGAGCAATTCTGCTCAACATGAAGAGTGATGATTTCACTGACTTGCAGGCGCAAGGCGACCATGAGTCGCAGTCACTTTTAGAAGGCTCACTGGGCTTAAACGCATTTCTGCGGGCCCCTGGGGCAGCTGAGTCCCAGTGTTTGTCCAAGGGTAGTCCGCTCGGTTTACCCAAACACTGGCGGAAAAATAAAACCGGGGGGGCAACTGAGCGGCCCCGGAATGGTCATGACCCAGCCGGACCCAGGGGATGGAGTCTCCACTTGCCCTGGCTATAACTGTCGTGAGGCTCGATGGCGGCACGATTGAGTAAGCGGGACGAGTGGAACAAGGCGCCCTCAGAAGCGTCTGACTCCAAGGAGGAGGTGACGGGTGAGTTTGTGACATGCAGGGGAAGCTTGCGCAACGGTCGCAATGTCTAACAACTCGAGGCACGAATGCCCGTGTAGTCGGGGGTCGCCCAGGCCCCCGTTAAAACACGCCCTTTGTACATGGCCCCTCTGTTGAAGAGGGTTTGGCAGCAGACCGGGATGAACTATAGTCACACAGGGTGAGCTGCTCTGCCACGGTCACCTCGGGACTCGATCGTGAAGCTAGCGCTGAAGCGGTCACATATGGAGGGAGCCAAAGGCTGCGACTACCATATACCCCAGGAGCCTCTGAAAGTTATTTCAGTGGGACCCTTTCTCACTTCAACACCAGCTGAACACATTCTCATTGGAGAGACATGTTGGACCGAGTACCTCTCCAAAACTAGAAAAGAGATACTCAGCCCGTGGGCGAGATTACTCTCTTCCAGTTGACCTGAAGACCCAACGGGCTCTGGAGCACTCGAGGGGAAGGACACTGTACTGATACTCCACCCTTAGACGCAACACACAGGATGGCCTGCGGTGCGGGAGGTAGAGATCTGAAGCACCTGTCTTTCAGGTCAAAGCTGCAGACCAATCTTGGGCCAAGATGGTCACGACCCACCCCCTAGTAGCACGAAGAACGAGTTTACACTGGCCTTCGTACCGGCTGGAGGAGCGGCTATATCAAATCCTTCGCCAGCAGGATAAGATAAGCACGCACAAGTCAGGAGCACTGCTCAACACTCGGTGTGATGAATATCACTGAATTTTCAGGAGCACGTCTGCTCAACACCTAATGTGATGACTATCACTGACTTGAGCGGGGTAGCCGAGCCTGAGGTGGGGCAGCAAAGTAGAGAGAGTGGTGTTAGTGTGCTGTGCAACACTTACCTGTCTCCACAAGCGGCAGGGGGCGCGTGAGAAGGCGGATGACCGGGTCCTCGAACGCACCAAGCTGCCTGCTGGCGACCAAGGGGGAGCTGAGGGGTGTAAGGCTATACAGGGTCACACCCGCCAGACTGGCCCTCTTGGGACCCAGGAACAGATGAAATTGCTCTCTCCTTGAAGTGTGGGTACCGCTTGCTCCGCTTTTTTTTTTTTTTTTTTTAGGGAGCCAGCGGCGGAACAGACACACACACAAACAAAGGCTCCACCCGGCCCTCACCCGGGGGGAGGGAGTGATCGTGCCACTCCAAGAGCATCTCATCCATTCCTGGGCGGCCCGCTCCGGAATGCTTTCGCTGTCGCTTGCCACCTGGCTTGGCAGCGCCTGGAGCGGGCTGGGCGTCTCAACTGCGGCCGGCTCCATGCTGAGGCCTGGGTGGAGGCTGCTGCGGAGGGCCAGCAGGAGCGGCGGCCGGAGAACGCCCACGGCGACGAGCAGGCGGAGGAGCTGCCACCGGCGGTGGTTGGAAGCAGCAGCTGGCCACCGGGGCAGGATGTGCCGGATGACCTCCATCTGCGCTTGAGCGGCAGAGAACTGTTTGATGCAGTTCTCCACCGCGTCGCCGACCAGCCCAACCTGGGAAATTGGGGAGACCAGGAACCGAACCTTGTCCGCATCCGCCATACCAACCAGGCTGAGCCAACGAAGGCGCTACTGGACCACCAAGGTGGACATCGCCAGACCGATCACGCACGCTACGACACCCGTACCCCGGAGGGTGAGGTCGGATGCAGTGCGGTGCTCACCTATGAGCGCACGGTCTGGATTACCCTCGTGCATGCCATGGGTGCCCTAGCCTGCAGCAACGCCATGGCACGCAAGAGGAAGGGGCTTGCCCACAGGCTTTGTAAGCTCTGCCCGTCGGAACGGACGAAACTCACAGGCCTTAGGGGGGAGACGAGGATCCCCCCAAAAGGCAGCGGCCGCCGTACACAGGTGCACCTGTGTCGACAGACCGCTCCAATGGAGGGACACCTCGCAACCCTTCACCGTTCCTCCATCAAGGGTAATGAGGGGGAAAAGCTATTCAGGCAGTTTCTGGCAGAGAAAGATGCTGTTCACCACCTGATAAGCTCTCCATGCATTTCGGGAAAGAAAGGCACTGGGGCGGCGAGCTGAGAACCAGCGCGGCCCGCCCCAAGATACCAAACTCCAGATTCCAACCGAGACTGAACGGGACACGGTGGAGGTTCCACTCGAGCCCGGCAGCCTCGGCGGCCCGTTTCAGCATAGCTGATAATTCTGGATCCGGCTCGGGCAACATTGAACTCCCGGAGGGAGACAATGCAGCCGAGTCATCATCTCCAGAAGTCAGCTCACCCTCTGATGCTGCAATCGGCGTCCTGTCCTCCAGGGGAGCCCCGAGTGAAACCGCTGGCCCACCCATTACAGATGGACCAGCAGACAACACAGGAGGCTCCAGTGGTTGCAGTGGAAGGGAGGAGTGAGGAGCCCACAGGGAATGGTTACCGGACGGGACATCCAACACTATCCTCCGGTCACCCATCCCACACAGCACCCGAGGGTGGGGCACGGTAATGGGGACTCGCTCTCCGCGAACGAAGGCGAGTCTCGCCCTCAACACTGCGACAGTCATGTTCCCACAGTGAAAACATGAGCTGTCCACAAAAGCTGTCTCAGCGTGCTGTAAGCCAAACACGTGACACAACAGTTGTGACCATCAGAGAGAGACAGGGAACGACCGCACCCAGAAACGCACGGGCGGAATGACATCTTGAAAAAGACGCAAACGCACCCGTGTTGCTCTTTCAGAAAATAGGACCGTCACCAGTGCCGGAGCACACAGGGAAATGACCGCGGCAACACTGAACAGAGAACTGAAACAGTGAAGCACTCACTTTTCCGCCCTCTAACCAGCCATCAACACACACAAACATTTAGAAATTTGTTGCTGTTAAAACAGCAGTTGAGAGCTCAAAGCTCGCGATCACTGCTGCACTCGCGCTGTAGAACACCAGCACTGGGAGAGTCTTCCTGAAGAACACCGACACACTCGCTCGTTGTAGACAACAGCACTCTCAGAGACATCAAACGATCGGCTCCGAAGCGAAAGGCAACTAGTGCGTGCATCCACTTCCGTATTTATACCCGCGCCGCGGGGGCGGAGTGTGTGATGCGAATCACGCACGCCAATTACATTGGCTCGTTCAATAGTACTCGAAGAAGACAGGCTCCCTAGCGTGATCCCATTTCAGTCGCGTCGACTACGTCCGACGTTATCGACTGAAAGGGAACTCTGTGTGGTTAGGGATGAACATATCACTTCTTTCTTTAACCACATTAGGGTGCTGCCAACCCGGGGGTGAGCAGCGGAGAGTGGAGAACAAAAGATTCTCCCCCAGCCCTCCACCGGGGGAAGCAGTGGTCCTGCTATCATCTCCTGAGAAGTGACCATCATCCCTGAGCAGCCCGTCTCAGGAGCGCCGCTTGGCCCAGCGTTTAGCGGGGGGCGGGGCAGGAGAGGGCTGGGGCACCTTCTTACGGCTTCCTCTGCGACCAGGCCCGGGTGGAGGCTGCTGCTTGGGTCGGCCGGGAGAGGGGGAACTGTAGGAGGGCGCCCTCAGCGGCGAACAGACTGAGTATTCTGCCCAGTCGGCTGGGTGGAGGCAGCAGCAGGCCGTCGGGGCAGAATGTGCTTAATCGCCTCAGTCTGTTTCTGGGCAGTCGAGAACTGTTGGGCAAAGTCCTCGACTGCACCGCTGAGAAGGCCAGCGTGTGATATGGGTTGTCGACTAGCCGGGACCGCTCGACATCCCATAAATCAGCGAGGTTCAGCCAGAGATGTCTCTCCTGGACCACGGCTGTGGACATCACCAAACCCAGGGAGCGTGCGGTCACCTTCGTCGCTCGAAGAGCAAGGTCGGTGGCGGCGCGCAGCTCATTGAAGAGCCCTGGGTCTGTCCTGCCCTCGTGCATGTCCCTGAGCATCTGGGCCTGGTAGACCTCCAGAATGGAAAAGTCATGCAAAGAGGTGGCTGCCTGTCCCGCCGCTCTTTAAGACTTCGCCACTAGTGTAGACGAATATCTACAGGCATTGGATGGGTGCTTAGGCTCACCACGAGAAGAAGCGTTCTGAGGACACAGTTGCATCGCAACAGAGCGTTCAACCGGGGGGAGCCCAGTGTACCCACGGGCAGCCGCCTCATCGAGGGGAGGAAAGGCGGATGAGATCAACGAGCGGTCACGGGAAGACATGGGGGTTTTCCAGGACTTCGAGATCTCATCATTGCCGTCCGGGAAGAAAGGTATTGGGGTTTGACGCGGGCCTTACCTTGCCTCCGTGGCCTTACCCAAGTACCAATCATCCAACCGCGAGCGCTCAGGACAGGGTGGAGGGGTCCACTCTAAACCGATGCTCGCGGCGGCCCGGGAAAGCATGGTCGTCATCTCCGGATAAGACTCGGGCACAGCCGGTTGCACACCGGAAGGTGGCAGCTGTGACGAGTCCAGGGCCTGAAGTTAACTTTTTGACCACCAGCCACGGTGGCAGGTGGATTTAAAAAACCACCTGCCACAGTAACTTTTTAACAGAATTTTTTTTGTTTGTTTTGTCTTTTTGCCTCATAAAGGTGAAAAATAGAAATCACACAAACATTGTACTTTAACTTGTAAGAATTCACATTTAAGTGCTGTGAAGTAATTAACAAAATCATTATAAGTAATAATAACTCTTAAGGGGGTTGCACACCGGATGCGCGTTGCCGCGTCGCGCAGAACCACGTCTTTAAAATTCGAACACATTATTTTCTATCAGTGTACACACACCAGCGGCGCCACTCGGCGTCTGTCCGCGGCGCCCAGCAACGGCTCAGGACCTTGTTCAAAATCCTGCCGCGCCACAGAGCGCCGTTTACATAGTTTTACATTAAATGTACATTTATTTGTCTCAAATCGTCGTTAATGTATATACTGACTTCACCCTGTAATGCAATATACATTTAGTTTTACATGCATTCACAGAAATCAGCTGCTTGAATGAAAATTGTTGATGTTATCGGACAGACGAAAAAAATAATAATAATAATGAATCACTCAATTCTCATTGGCTACCGCCAATGTGGCAGGTAGATTGACAGTTTTACCCGCCAATTGCAAAATTCACCCGCATTTGGCGCATGGTCAGGTGTTAATTTCAGGCCCTGGACGAGTCGTCACTTCCAAAAGAATAAGACCCACCTTGTGATGCTGCGATGGACATGGTATCATCCTCTGGAGCGCCAAAGGAAATCCGCAGGGCATCCGAAGATGGCCCCGCGAAAATCCCCTGAACACTCTCGGGTTGCAACACTGGAGAGGGTGCGGCTGGGCATGGACGGATAGTCGGCGCTTTGTTCCAAACCGTCACCCTCAGATCACCCTGGCCACCAGCCGAAGTAGAACCTCTCGAGGAGGCGCTAGATTGGGGTGTGGATGAGGGGACCCTCACTCTTGCGAGATCACTGATTCTTGATCGTAATGTTGCGTTGGTCATGTTCCCGCAGTGAGAACATGAACCATCCACGAGCGCTGCTCTAGCGTGATCAATGCCCAAACACACTATACAGCGCTCGTGCCCATCAAAGTCGGCTACCAGTCTACCGCAATCAGAAGTGCACGGGCGAAGCATATTTAAAAAGACGCGCCACGTGCAAGCTCTTTTGTGAGAGAAAAGTAACTCTTGAGAGTGTTGAAGCACCCGGGGAGGAACACACTCACTGGCAAACCACTGCACAGATAAGCAGGAAGTGCGCACTCGCCGGGAGATCGCCGTCACACCAACACCAGAGAATCTCGCTCGTCTGTAAAGCTGACAGTTCAGAGATGGCTTGTGGAATGAAGGATTAACTTGGCTCCGAAGCGAAAACATATCTGCATGTTGCCAGCGTCTTCCTTTTATGCCCACGAGGTAGGGCGGAGATACGCTATGCAAATTCCGCAGACCCATGGCATTTCTTTGCCATTGGCTCGTTTTGTAATACTCGAAGTTGATAGGCTTTCTAAGCGAAACCCCATTCCTCGTCATCCGACGTAACTCAGAGTGACAACGAAAGGGAACTAGGTCACAGGGACTGAACCAAAAACACAATGAAACACAGGAGACAGACTAAACATGTAACAAGTTCACTGTATAAAATAAATCCGTAAAATAAGAGAAAAAGACCTGGCATCTTAGTACCTGGACATTATCCAGTAATCTTACGGAATTGGAAACACATAACCGCGTTATCAGAAATCTCCACTTTGGCCGGAGTTTTTAGAATAATCGTTTTCTGTGATAAAAATGAGGTTTTCGTGTAAATGAGAGACCAAGCCACAGGGAAATATCTGCGTCTTCGCTTCATGTAAACGGGGCATAAGTTGACATGTACTTGCAAAGTTACTTATATAGAATGTTTGCTGGGGGACCGTCACAATAAAGTTTTAGCAGATATTAAGTAGACTACTAATACTCTAAAAAGAGTTAGTTGACAGGTGCAATGTTACTTATAGTCAAAAGAACCACTAAAGGCGCTTTTCCACTGCATGGTACGGTACGGTTCGGTTCGGTACGGCTAACTTGTGGCGCTTTTCCACTGCATGGTACAGTACGGCTCGGTACGGCTCACTTGTGGCGGTTTCCCACTGCATGGTACAGTACGGTACGGCTCGCTTCGACTCGCTTTAAATGGTACCACCTCTGTTGAGGTTCCAAGCGTACCGTACCGATACTAAAATGTGACGTGAAAACACTGTAGATAACTGATTGGTCAGACAGACAGAATCGTCACTACCAGCGTCATTGTATTTGCGAGACATCAAACCCGCTGGATTTAAATAGCCAGTAACAGCCACCGCTGTAGCACCTGTTTTAAAACGACTTGCTTGAAGAAAAAAAACTTCCAAAAAAGAAATGGCTGAATCGTGGTCAGTGGATGAGAAGTGCAGACGTTCCTCTTGTTGGTTGCCGAGGAGCGGATCAGTCATAATCCCACCCACTTTGAAGCGGCACTAACTGCAGTGGAAAAGCAACCGAGCTAAAGCGAACCGAGCTGTGCCGCACCGCGCCGAGTCGTACCACACAGTGGAAAAGCGAAGCGAGCCGAACCGCGCCGAGCCGAACCATACTGAGCCGTACCGAGCATTACCAAGCAATGGAAAAGCGCCATATAGGTGACCATCAAAATAAAGTATTACCAAAATTAGTACTTTTATTCAGCAAGGATGCATTCATTTGATTAAAAGTGACAGTAAAGATTTCACAGTACTTGTTGCAAATTTCTATTTTAAAAAATGCTGTTCTTTGGAACCTATTTATCAAAGAAATAAATAAAAAATCAGTTTCCAAAGAAAATATTATTTTATATAATTTTAATATATTATTTGAGCACCAAATGCAGTATAGAATGATTTCATGTGACACTGAAAGCTGGAGTAATTTCCTTTGAAAAATTCAGCTATGCCACAACAGGAATAAATTACATTTTCAAAAATATTAAAATAGAAAACAATTGTTTACATTTTGTTTTGTTGTTGTTGCATTGACAGTGCTTTAGCAGCACATTTTAAACCCACAAGAATCTGAGGGTGAACT
Source organism: Siphateles boraxobius (assembly GCF_051911475.1). NCBI lineage: Eukaryota > Metazoa > Chordata > Actinopteri > Cypriniformes > Leuciscidae > Siphateles > Siphateles boraxobius. Next base: position 93,788 of record NW_027508721.1, on the reverse strand, counting down.
ACACCATTAAAATAATTAATGCTCATTAAACGAAAGATCATATGTGAATCTGTTAACAAGCTTGTTAATGAGGTTATATCAAACATTTTGTACCCACTTATGAATAAAGAAGACCCTATTTTCTGCCGGAGGGTTAAAAATAGCTGTTGTGTGTACTGCTCTCTCCTGCTGTTTTTGAATTATCTAGCCCTTTTCTTCTATTATAGGATTCATCATTAGGGGTGCTGGTCCCAGGACAGCGTAGAAGACCAACCACTAGCAGAAAGCAGAGTGGATAAATGAAGAAGGATTCATGTTTTTCAGGTGAGGTGAATCCTGCTTGTTTACTGCTTATAATTAATATCATACCATCTGTCTGTCTTCACCTCACACTGGGGGAAAACCAGCTGCTGTCTCTTTGATCTCACCTGTCTGTCCTCACAGTCTCATTTTCTATTTGTCTTAAAGAGGCCCTCACCGGAAACGGCAAACTCCTCTCATAATGAGTCTGTAAGTCAGATGAAAAGTACTTTGTTTTTGTAACCTTTGCAGTTAAAGTCACTGGTGGCTAAAGAGTCCAATGAATCCTTTAAGAACTTTTGAACAAACTAATGGTACCTTCAAATAATTTAAATCAATTCCACTTGCCTCTCACAAATCAGAAGGATTTATTACAACTCTGAAAGTGTAACTTAGTTAAGCTGCAGATTGAAATTTCTCTCTCCCCCTATGTTTCCAAATGATGCCACCAGCCACAAAGTGTCTCATAAGTCAAGGTAAGATGTGATTTACTTCATTTGCAAAGGGAAGGTGAATCGTCATAGATCACGAAAGCTCATGTCTGTGACGATGCTGAAATACTGGTCTGCATTTAAATTCTTGTTTCTTTGAGAGATTAAATAAAAAATAGTTACACTTTATTTTAATGTATCCTTGTTATTCTACATCTAAGTACTAAGTATTATTAATAAACAAAATGTTCTTACTATAGGGTTGGGAATAGGATTTGGTTTAGGGTTAGTTTAACATAATTTTGATTTAACTTAGGATTTAGATCTGGTTTTGTTGTAATTATTTTGTCTAGCAGATATATCAGTGCCACAGTGTTTCAGGCACACGCCTGAACGTTCTAATGTAATTTAGAGATTTAAATATGTGTCTGTATTGTTCTAATTTCAGTAGGCAGTTCTCAAAAAGTATTAATGAAACTATGACCAATTGTCCTAAATTCTTTGTAACTGTCTACTACATGTGCCACTGTTGTTTCCTGAAGGAGCTGTTTCCTTTCGAAAGGGAACTCACACTGCGTCGATTGGCACTAAGGGGAACGCCTCAAGCGTGACAGGTTTCTGAAATCACAATCAAATCACAGTAATCCTATTGACCTGTGACAGCCCATGAACCATTAACGTGCAACCTGGAAGTATATAAGGGCGCCTTGCAAACATGATAATCATCTTTTCGTCTTCAGGGACTGTTCTGTCTGTAAAGCGCTTGAGAATTACAGTAAGAAAAAATTAAATGAACTGAGAAAAAGCAAAGCTTCGAGAAGTGTGCAGACCTGTGCCCAAGATATCTGGCGCCGGGTGAAACACACGAGCTGTGCGTTTTTTGTTTGGGAGAAGAGCACGCACAGGCAGTTCTCGAGGGAGCTGCCTGTACAAACTGTGAGCGTTTTCCCTTAAGAACGCTCCGCTCTCGTCTGCCCCTCTTTTCGAGCAAAGAGGATTCAGTGTCTGGACCTTGTGGTTCAGGTCCCGCTCGTGCTGAGGCGGAGCGGCGACGCGCATCATGGGGTTCCCAGATGGAGCTTGCCGATTGCCTTGAGAGGGGGATAACCCTCTCAGACGGCTCGGCGGCTGACGAGGGTGAGCTGCAGGTGGAGGATTTCTCACCCCCGCCTAGCCCAGCGAGTGCTCTTCAGGATGAGCAGGAGATGGCTGATGAGGGTGGTGATATTCAGATAGATTCTGAACCCTCTCAGCCACTCTGCCCCGTGTATGTAGAGCTGGTGGATGTGATGGATCGAGCTGAAGGCAAAGTCCCAAGGATGGGCAACTGCACAGCCGCAAGTACTGGCTACCAGTTAGTAGGCCTCCCTAAAGGCGAGTTCCCAAATAAGGGCACTAGGTAGCACTAGGTAGCCAGCCCTCTGCTTATCAGGTAGTAGGCCTCACCAGGCCTCCTTGTAAGGGGTCTCCCAGCGACGCTGGGTTCTGGTAGCTAGTGGCCGCTTGCTATCAGTTCAGCTGGCCTTAGCAGGCAGATTCTGAAGGCGAGCTAGCATGACTATATGGTCATTTTCTTCTCCCTCCCGGAACCTCTTTTATCTAGCCTACAGCCTAGTTTGCCTACCAGGCAGACCATGTGCTCTCCTCATTGAGGGTCACTATGAGTACTCGGCCGCCTGAGTCTGGTAAGACAGTCGTAGGCCTCTCGTAAGGCCTCCCAGTTAGATCAGCCCTTAGGCCTTTCATGCCTCTTCAGTGTTTTGAAACACAAACGCTGGGTAGATCTGTGGATCGAGCAGAGAAACTCCCCTCGTTGGCAAGGGTTGTAAGTACTATGCTGAATCATGTTCTCCGGGATACCCTGTCTCTGAGATGCGGGCCAAGTGGTTCACTGTCAGCTTCGCAGTCCCTCGGGTTGGATGCCTTATCTAAAGGCAAGTATCCAGAGGCTCTGTCTTCGGACAGACAGGAATTTGGTAAGACTGAAATGTCCAATGTAAGTGACACCAGCTCAGGGCTTCCTGGTGGAATTTCAGGTGAGTATGTTCCCCTGAATAGTCATAGGCTGGGGCTCCTTCCTTCGGGTTCCCTAGCCACATTCCCTAGAAAGACCCCTTCTGAATTTGAAGCTGTGGTCCTAGGCCCTTGAGCAGGCCCAGGTAGACCTTTCATTAAATAAAGTTTATGGAGGTTTTCCTGTGTAACATGTAGAATGTGTCATGACCGTAGGGAATGTTGTCACTGACTGCCCAGTGTGACCTGAGGGTGAGTGGTTCTGGCATTTCATTTGAATTTGCTGGTTTTGACAGTTGTCACTGCCAATGGGTATGCACTCCCCTTAGCATGGTGGCGTTGGTATATCGTTTCCATTAGCATCAATCGACGCAGTGCCAGTTCCCTTTCGAAAGTGAACTTCTAGGTTATGACTGTAACCTCTGTTCCCTTAGAACAGGGAACGAGACACTGTGTCTTTTCGCCATGCCTCGGAGCCTGCCTACCAAACAATCCCTTCAGACGAAAAGGTGGTTATCATGTTTGCAAGGCGCCCTTATATACTTCCAGGTCGCACATTAATGATTCATGAGCTGTCGTCGGTCAATAGGATTACCGTGATTTGATTGTGATTTCAGAAACCTGTCACACCTGAGGCATTCCTCTTAGTTCCCTGTTCTCAGGGAACAGAGGTTACAGTCAGCCTAGACGTTTCATTTTTATCCATTGACATGATGTGCATTGATTTGATCACAATACAATTCATACAGCATTATCATGAAATATTAGTAAAATTTTAAAGGATTTTGAAATGTAATTTATTCCTGTGGTGACAAAGCAGAATTGTCAGCAGCCATTACCCTGGTTTTCAGTGTCAGAAAGCATTCCAATTTAGTGCTTAGCTGATTTAGTGCTCAAATAGCATTTCTTATTATTATCACAATTGAAATCAGTTGTGCTGCTTAATATTTTTTAGAACAATGTAACACTGTAATAAAAAATAAAAGTCTTTAAAAAATACTTGCTGCAATATTTTGAACTGTCAACTAATTAGTTGACTAATTTGCTCTTTTAACATCTTACAGTGAAGTGAACTCAGTATATATATATTTTTTAACTTAAGGGGTTCAATTTTTTTAAGTGATATTTTAATACTTCAAAGTTCTACAGCTACAGGCAGAAACTGAAATCAGCTAAACCTGGAATAAGGACTGTGAAAAGATGGACTAATGAAGCAGAGCAGGATCTACAGGCCTGCTTTGATTGCACTGATTGGACTGTTTTTGAAGCTGCTACCAATGATCTGGATGAGCTCACAGATACTGTAACATCATATATAAGTTTCTGTGAGGATACATGCATTCCTACCAGGACATTCTTATCATTCACTAATGATAAACCATGGTTTACTGGGAAACTCAAACACCTTCGTCATGCCAAAGAGGATGCTTACAGAAGTGGGGATAAAATCTTGTATAACCAGGCCAGAAACAGATTGACAAAGGAGATCAGAGTTGCTAAAAGGAACTACTCTGATAAACTGAAAAATCAGTTTTCATCCAACGACCCATCATCAGTCTGGAATGGCCTGAGGAACATTACCAACTACAAGTCACCATCCCCTCGATCTGTGGACAATCAACACCTGGCTGACGATTTAAATTCATTTTACTGCCGGTTTGAAAAGCCCTCATTCACACCACACACCCGGTCTGGTCTGATCTGCACTTCACACATTCAGCATCACCTCCTGTTCTCCAATTATCACTCCCCCCTCCTGCCATCCAACCTGAGCTTAAGGTCTGTGTGGAGGACGTGAGCCGAGTCTTCAAAAAACAGAAGACTAGGAAAGCCTCAGGCCCAGACGGCATCTCATCTGCTTGTTTAAAAGCCTGCGCTGACCAACTGGCCCCGGTCTTCACGCAGATCTTCAACAGATCATTGGAGCAGTGTGAAGTTCCCTGCTGCTTCAAACGCTCCACTATCATTCCTGTCCCCAAAAAACCCAAAATCACTGGACTTAATGACTACAGACCTGTCGCTCTCACGTCTGTGGTCATGAAGTCGTTTGAAAGACTGGTGCTGGCCCACCTGAAGGACATCACTGGACCCCTGCTGGATCCCTTTCAGTTTGCTTACAGAGCAAACAGGTCTGTGGATGATGCAGTCAACATGGGACTGCATTATATCCTGCAACATCTCGACAGACCAGGGACTTATGCAAGGATCCTCTTTGTGGACTTCAGTTCGGCCTTCAATACCATCATGCCTGGTCTTCTCACAGCCAAACTGACCCAGCTCTCCATACCATCCTCGATCTGTCAGTGGATCACTAGCTTCCTGACGGACCGGCAGCAGCGAGTGAGACTGGGGAAACACACATCCAAGACACTCACAATCAGCACTGGTGCTCCCCAAGGGTGCGTTCTCTCCCCACTGCTCTTCTCCCTGTACACTAATGACTGCACTTCTAAAGACCCCACTGTCAAGCTCCTGAAATTTGCAGACGACACCACTGTCATCGGTCTCATCCGAAACGGTGACGAGTCTGCTTACAGACTGGAGGTTGAACAGCTGGCTGCCTGGTGCAGTTATAACAACCTTGAGCTGAACACGCTCAAAACAGTGGAGATGATCGTGGACTTCAGGAGGAACAGCTCAGCACTCCTCCCACTCACCATCATGAACAGCACTGTGGAAGCAGTGGAGTCATTCAGGTTCCTGGGCACTATCATCTCTCAGGACCTGAAGTGGGACAATCACATTGACTCCACTGTGAAAAAGGCCCAGCAGAGACTGTACTTCCTTCGCCAGCTGAGGAAGTTCAACCTGCCACAGGATCTGCTGATTCAGTTCTACTCAGCCGTCATTGAGTCTGTCTTGTGCGCTTCCATCACTGTCTGGTTTGGTTCAGCTACCAAATCAGACATCAGGAGACTACAACGGACAGTCCGGACTGCGGAGAGGATTATTGGTGCCCCCCTGCCAAACCTCCAGGACCTGTACTCTTCCAGAGTGAGGAAGAGAGCAGGTAAAATCATCACAGACTCCACTCACCCTGGACACCACCTGTTTGAACTGTTACCGTCAAGACGGAGACTCAGATCACTGGCCACAAGAACATCTCGGCACAGGAACAGTTTCTTCCCACAGGCCATTTCCCTCCTGAACAGTTAACACTCCTCCCAAGGCATATGCCTGTAAGTGCAATACTCCCACTGTTTAGTGCAATATCCCACAACTCAGTTGATACTTATATGTAGATTTATTTATTTATAATATTCAAAACACTGTAAATAGGTTCATAATCTGTAAATCTGAAAATGTCTATTCTGACTAAACCCAACTGTGATAGTTTTATTCTCATATATTTATATTTTTTATTCTTATAATTTGTAGTATTATGTTTCATGTTGTATTTGTATATGTCCACTGGAAGCCTCAGTACCAAAACAAATTCCTTGTGTGTGCAAGCACACTTGGCAATAAAGCTCTTTCTGATTCTGATTCTGATTCTGATTCTATCATACAGCCATCAGTGCCATCAGAGCACCCATCACATTGGAAAATCAGAGGAGATCCAACCTCTGTGCACTGACGTAGAAGCTTCTAACAGTCTGTTATTGAGCTTGGCAGCTCTTAGCTCTCAGGAAATTCAGAAGAGGAGACTCAGAAACCTTCATTTACTCCTGTACTCTAAAAAGTATATAAAGGGGGCTACAAAGGACATCACAGCATAAATTCAGTTTTAGCAGTATTTCTAATTAGCTGTTTCTGAGTATGTCCTTTTTTCTTATCCCATTATGTGAATTATCATAATTAGACAGCAGGAAAACATATTACATATGTTCTCCAGGGTTGGAGGACAATATAAATCTTCAGCAAATGTTAAAACAGCAGTCTGTATGAAGGCAGAAATTCATAAATTTATCATGGAGGATTTGATAACTCAAGCAAAACGTATGTATCCTACTGTTGTTTAGTGAAGGATTAAAGTATTTGCATTGGATCCTTATGGTATAATTTATGATGGTGGATCATTCATATTCTTGTTGCCAGAAATGTACAGTCTTACTGTGGCTCATGAATGTTAATCACATAATGTGATGGGTCGTCTCACAGAGCCAGATTTTGACTATTGGCATAAAGTCTCTCCACATTGTATCTTATTCTGGCCAAGAATCAGCAACAATGACAAAAAAGGAAAAGCCTGACCATGTAGAACATCCAGTCTTTTATTTGATGTTTAGGGTTTGTATATAAGTAAGCTGGACAGCATGCAACCGTTTTTAGCCTTATAACACAAATAACCAAATAAATACTGTAGACCAACATACATATTAACACAAAATGTGAGTGAACATGTCCTAAATGATCATAAGCATATACAGTATATACTTCAAATGAAGTACCAAACCAGACTACAACTGAGGGGCTGTTTATACAACAGTTTTCAACTAAAAAACTTTGTATGCGTTTTTGCCATTCATTTACACTATAATGGCATTTTGAGGGCTTGAAAATGCTTGAAAATGGATTTCAAAGTACAAGTTTTTGAAAACGAAAGCTTTATTTTCTCTGTGTAAACAACCAAAACACGAATCTGTGAAACTGGTGATGTCATAGCACAGAGCGGAACATGTGAACGAGTTGGCGCAGACCACAAAGCGCATCGGACCTCAGGAACAAGGTTAATTCAAAAGATGTACAGCATTGTGACAGACATGGACACACTTTAAACTGACGTACAGAAAAGCACAATTCATTCTTCAGAATTAATGGTGTACAGTATATCAATATTAATTGGCATTGCTAACTGCTGGCCTGGCATGACTAATACAGCTTTTTAGTAGTTTTCACAGATCAGTGTGAACAGGGATCGTTTTGATAATGTTGCCATCTGTACCAAGAAAAAACGTTTCTGTTTTTAGCACATCGTTGTCGTGTAAACATACTCTTAGTCTAAATATCCATGAATCCTGACTCCTAGAAGAGGACCAAGCTAGTCATATTGGAAATGCCAACTTTTGGTGTACAATATCCATCAGAATTTGATTTGCCACTGAATGTGATCCAGCATGAATTGAATAGCCCTGGAAATAGTATAGTATAATAAGTATATGTATCTTCAGTAAATAATCTGGCTCATGATAACACAGTCAATCGCTAGATAACCTCATACAATCTAATGCAGATGCTAAAGGTGATAAGGTGTCACTTCCGTTTTTCCTGTGTCAATCTATACTGAGATGTATTGATTTTCAGAGAACATCAAATGTTTGTCGTCTCTGTATTGACCTTGCATTCATACACACAGCCTCATGATCCTCATCACAATTCTATTTATCTTACAAAATGGGAGATCATTGTTCAGGAGGTAGACACATGTGAAAAAAAATGTTGTTTTGTTTTTTTAACTCCAAATCCATCTACCTCCCTTTCTTTAGTACTTTAATGGTGGCTATGGTTACTTATGATTTACACCTGTCTGTCATTATGTTCAACTTGTATTTATACTCTCTGTTATGTTCAGTAGTCGGTTCTCCTTTATGATTTACATAGTTAGTGTTTCTCCTATGTTCCTGTGATCCCTCATCGTTAATAAAAACTGTATATTTGTATCTTCTTTGTCTTTGTGTGTGCTAACTTCAGTCCCTGCAGATAATATAATATTATTGAAATAAAAAGCCATTTTACTGTACTTGAAGAGAATAAAACTTTATGATTGTTTCTTATCACACTTAAGTATCATTATATTTAAAAAAAAAATGTGTTGTGCTTCAAAGAAGCACACTTATTTTGATGTTCACTAACACACTAAAACACATGTAAAGTACTTGATTATAAATTTTGATTTTAAATATACTATATTGCAACTTCATCATTACAAATGTATCATTACAAATTTATATTTAAATACATGATGAGTTTCTATAGAAGTAGCCTAGATATGTTTCTATAAAATAGAAATAATTATGAAATTGCATTAAAACTTAAGTCCTGCACTCTAAAGTTCAGCTAATTGCATTTAATATAAATTCAAACAATAATACAGTTCCATAATTTAATTGCAATTGATATGTAATAAGTCTCCAAAAAATTTCAGTTGGCATTTTCTTTTATGAAGTATATTATTTCCGTAATAATACTTAAAAAATATATATGCCAAAGTGTACTTATAGGAATAATATGTGTGAATTCCATTTAATTGATTTTTGAAAAAATAGGTTAAAATTACCCAGACAGCAACATAGTGTCGGCCCAGACCCGGTCCACATCTGGTACGCATGGAATCCACATGTACCATATGTGGCCCGGGTCTGGGCCGACACTATGTTGCTGTCTGGGTAATTTTAACCTATTTTTTGTTGGGTAGGGATAAAATTAGAATCCCATCATTGATCCAAACAGAGATGGAGGCAGGCAGATAAAACCAGAGGTTAAAGAGATTGAAAGTGAAACATATATGAGTTGCAGCCTCTTCTCATACAAAAGATAATCTATAATTAACATATTTTAAGTTAAATTAAATTAAAACAATTCAACTTTGAGATACAAAGTGTATTATATATCTTCGGCATAATGTCTCTACACTATAACATTATGATGGCACTAACCGATTGCAATATCATTATGCATTGACTTGAGACAAGCAACTCTTTTGAGCACTCTCAGAATAAATCGATTTCATTAACTTTGACGGGAATAGATTAATGGCTCTTTTAGGAGCAGCACTGAGAATATACTTGTGGAAATTGGTTGTGTCTGGAATTACTTTGCTTGATGAGGCTATTCTTTCTTGGCTTTCTGTTGAAGAGATTTCATACAGGCTTGTGTATATGTTATTATGATGTCAATGATTTTGTTTTGTGGAAGGCAGGAGATAATTGGATAAAAAGGAATGAAGGTGTTTGTAATATCTTAAGGACAGGCCAACAAATGCCACTGATCTCCAGGTGATACTTTAACCATTGTGCCATAGAGAGATCGTATTATTGGAATTTATGCCCAGTTGCAACAAAACCCTAAATTAAGAACACATATCACTGGATGCCAAGTAAAACATTTCATTACATTTGACCCCTAGCATAGCCTGTTTTGAAACAGCAGCATGAAACCCTGTGAATGCATAAGCCCCCTCTGTGGATGAACAGGCCCATCTATTCAAGCAAAACACAATCATTAAATGTTAAACTAACCAGCGCTAATGGCACCCGCAGTCAATGACTCTTACAACAGCACTGTTTAATTATCTCTCCTGTACAAAATAAATGGATTTCAGGCCAATTTTGCATTTATGAAAGAAATGAGTCATACTTTAGACCATTATTTGAAGACAAAGAGTTTAGAAATGGATTAGTTCCAGCTTTTTTTCCTGCCTTTCTTTGGGGACCTACTCTTACCAGCTTTATTTACTGTCATTTACCTATTATGCTCATTGGTCTAAATCACAGCTAATGCACAAATTTGGCATAAGCCATTTTGCCTCCTGCTCATTTCCTAAACTAAATGCTAAATGAATTCTGATCTGCTTGTGAAGTTGTCTGTCTGTGGATGTTACACATGAAGTCTCAGACAGGAAGTCAGTGATCAGTCGAGAGTGGCTGAGATGGAGCGAAGAGACGGCGAAATGTTGACTAATCGCTGATGTTTGACAGCTGTGATGCTGTTCAATCATACCAATGGTTTGTTGAAGAGAATCTGAAATATATGGGATTATATGAATCTAGCTTGAGGTGGACTTATAAAACAGCAAATTGCTATGCTAGAAGTCTGCTGCCAATAGTTTTTATTCTTGTGTGGTTCCTCTTCAGTCGGTCAGTCGACGCCACATCGAATAGGAATCTCGCTAGAGAGGCCAATCTACTTCGAGTGAAACTAAACGAGCCAATGCATATTGGTGTGCAATCATTTGCATCAGCTGTTCAGCGTGGGTATTTAATGAGCAGGGCGAGTATTTAATGAGCAGCAGGTGCGAATTCTAAATGAATTCTGATCTGCTTGTGAAGTGAAGTTGTCTGTCTGTGGATGTTACACATGAAGTCTCAGACAGGAAGTCAGTGATCAGTCGAGAGTGGCTGAGATGGAGCGAAGAGACGGCGAAATGTTGACTAATCGCTGATGTTTGACGGCTGTGATGCTGTTCAATCATACCAATGGTTTGTTGAAGAGAATCTGAAATATATGGGATTATATGAATCTAGCTTGAGGTGGACTTATAAAACATAGCAAAAAAGCTGTTCTTATGGCTGGTAAGATCACCAGCGAGAGAGACCGTGCACGACAGATGCACATTCCTGTCTGCGTTTGCTGTGACCGTTCCCCTGCATGCTTCAGCACCAAAGAGAGCAGTCCATATAAGAGCTTGCTCGGGTAGTCTTTTTTTAAAGACTACCCAAGTCTTTAAAAACCTGTGTGTTTCTGGATGCGGTCGTTACCTGGGATCACGGGATGGTCACGAGCGCTGTATCGCGTGTCTGGGCATTGAATATGCTGAGGCAGCGTTCGTGGATGAGTCATGCCCCCATTGAGGGAAGATAACCATCTTGGAGCTACCAGTCGTTTCCTTCGGCAATCCCCATGGTGAACAGATGTCAATCGCTGCATCGGAGGGTGGGTTAGACTTCTCTGCGGATGACCATTCGGCGCCGCTGCCCCCTTCAGGTCTGACAGCAGTGCCTGAGACGGACACAGAGATGATGGCCATCACCGTGCCTACCTTCCCGGGCCTGTAAGTCCTCGTCGGACTTAACCGGCAAGGCATACAAGGCCTGTGGAGAAGCCGCCTATGCCATACACGCCATGGCGTTGTTGCAGGTCCAACAGGCTAAGGCACTGAAGGACCTGCACAAGGGTGGTCATGATCCACATGTTCTCCAAGTTCAAAATGCTGCCGTAAGATTGCTTATGAATGCAAAGAAGACAGATCATATCACTCCTTTGTTATCCTCGTTGGACTGGTTACCAGTACAATATAGGATTCATTACAAGATTTTACTATATGTTTTTAAAGCAGTTTATGGTATGGCTCCACAATACTTGGTGGAGCTCATTAATCCTTATAAGGCAAATATATCACTAAGATCCTCAAATAAGCTCCTGTTAACTATCCCACGAGTACGTCTTAAATCCAAGGGTGATCATGCTTTCGCTGTTGCTGGTCCGAGATTATGGAACGAACTACCCTTTTTTGTGAGATCTTCCCCAACATTAAATGTTTTTAGGTTTCGTCTAAAGTTTAAATTGTTCTCTCTTGCATTTTAAGTCACTCTTTTAATGGTTGTTGTCCTTTTTTATTGTTAATCTTGTTTTTTTTTTTGTTCTCGATCATTTATTTTGTAGAGCTGTTTTGACTTAGATTATTTGTAATGTACAGCACTTTGGAGCTACTGCGTAGCCTGGAAGGTGCTTCATAAATAAATAAATACATAATACAAATCTCTGGCTGTGTCTGGCTGACATGAGGGAGACCGACAAAGTCAGGTTCCTTAAATCACCCATATCCCAGACCTCTATGGCGACGCAGTCAAGAACTTCGCCCAGCAGTTCTCGGCTGTACAAAAGCAGACTGAGGCAATCAGACACATCGTGCTGTGACAATCAGCTGCTTCCTCCACCCCATTGCCTGCGGCCCCTCAGTCTGCTCGTCGCCGGGGGCGTCCTCCTGCGTCTTCCCCTGCTCCCACGCCACAGCAGTAGCCTCCACCTAAGCGGCGCCGAGGAGCCAGTCGCAGGCAGGCCGCCCCGCCCGTCCAGGCCCTCGCCAAGAGAGGCTGCAAAGCCAGAGCACCTCCTGCCCCGTGGAACCAGGTAAGTGTTGCAGGGCACACTCAGACCCTGCTTCAGGCCGCGTCCCAGAGAGAGCCTCCCAAGCCACGTCCCTGCGTTCCACCTCACTTCCCTACTGCGGTTACACCTATGGGCCATCCACTCCACTACAGTGTAAGCAGCCAATGCACATGTCTTGTGGGCGAAGATTGCTGTCCTACTGGTGAAGGACGCGATAGAGCCAGTCCCTTCAGCCGACATGAGGTCAGGGTACTACATTACGTACTTTATTGTACCCAAGAAAGGTGGTGGGTTACGACCGATCTTGGACCTGCGAGTTTTGAATCGGAGTCTCCACAAGCTACCATTCAAAAACGGTCGCACAGATAGCGCACCTCACAGAGGAACTGTTTATTTATGAAGCACTTTCTCAGTCGGTGCTGAACTGTTTGAACACGTATAAAGGCAGGACAGCAGTCCTACTAAAATTCTTTGAGAGGCTCCTGGGGCATATGGCAGCATCAGTAGTGGTAACTCCGCTCGGGCTGCTCCATATGAGACCGCTTCAGCACTGGCTTCACAGCCGAGTCCCTGATATGGGCGTGGCATCATGGCACTCACCGGGTGACAATCACACCGGCCTGCGGGCAGGAGTGCCCTTGGAACAGGTGTCCAGGCATACTGTGGTGTTCACAGTTCAGTGGGTCCCCAACTACATTGGCACATCAACTGCCTCGAGTTGCTAGCAGTACGTCTCGCTCTGAGCCGCTTAAAAAGGCCGCTACAGGGCAGGGACGTGCTGGTCCGTATGGACAACACTGTTACTGTTGCGTACATCAACCGACAAGGTGGTCTACACTCCCGTTGCATGTCGCAACTCGCCCGCCATCTCCTCCTCTGGAGTCAAAAGCATCTGAGCATCTGTTTGTCTCCTCAGAGACCTCCCACTGCCAACTGTTTTACTCCCTGAGCGAGGGAACACTCTGCACGGACGCACTGACACACAGCTGGCCCCGGGGCCTCCGCAAATATGCGTTTCCCCCAGTGAGCCTACTTGCACAGACCCTTTGCAAAGTCAGGGAAGACGAGGAGCAGGTCATTCTAGTGGCTCCCTATTGGCCCACCCGGACCTGGTTCCCAGAACTCATGCTCCTCGTGACAGTCCCTCCAGGGCCCATTCCTCTGAGGAAGGACCTTCTGACTACGTGACGGGGCACCCTATGGCACCCGCGTCCAAACCTCTGGAAACTACATGTGTGGTCCCTGGACGGAACGTGGAGGTTCTAGGTGACTTACCCCCAGAGGTACTTAACAGATCACCCCCAGATATCTTCTGCACGTGAGCCATCCAAGAAACGTGCATACGCCTTGAAGTGGAACCTGTTCTTCTGGCCGAAAGGACCCCCCGAAGATGTTAAATCTCGACCTCGACCCCCCTCCATACCCTCTTGGGACTGTTCCCTGGTGCTCCAAGCACTCAAGGATGCTCCCTTTGAGCTTTTGCAATCAGCAGACTTAAAGCTTCTCTCCATGAAGACTGTGCTGCTGGTTGCACTGGCCTCTATCAAGAGGGTAGGGGACCTGCAGGCATTTTCAGTCAACAAATTGTCTAGAGTTCTGACAACCATGTTGTACTGAGACCCCGGGCTGGCTTTGTGCCCAAGGTTCCTACCACTCCCTTCAGGGACCAGGTGGTAAACCTGCAAGCGCTGCCCTGGAGGAGGCAGACCCAGCCCTGGCTTTGCTCTGTCCCATCCGCGCTCTCCAAGAATCTCACTGTATGGGTTTTCACGGAACAACAGTGACAGATATACCCTGTGTAAGCCCTCTCCTATCGTCCTTCCAGGCAAGAAGGGGCAAGAGGCTTGCACAAGGTGCTGGATGGGGTCAGCAGTTGTGGCCCTTTGGTAGGGATTACTATTCGTCCCGTTGCCACATCTGCTGCGGCCTGCTGGGGCAGCCAGCTTATCGGCTCTGCCCCTTTAGCGAAAAACTGAAGTGCAATCGCACCTGCTGCTCATTATATACCCACGCTGCATGGCCGAACAGCTGATGCAAATGATTGCACGCCAATGTGCATTAGCTATTTTAGTTTCACTCGAAGTAGATTGGCCTCTCTAGCAAAATTCCTATTCATCTGTCTCTATGTAGCGTCTCTGTTCCCTCCTTCAGGGAACGAGGGTAACCATATGTAACCTAGACATTTTGCTTATTAGAGGTAATACTTTGAGATGAAAGCTGGGAGTATTCTCTCACAGTCATTACCAGTCGCTTGGATGTAAATGGATTATGAAGTTCTTAATGTGGTACTGTGATATCTGCTCTGCTTAAAGGTCAAAGTGTCTTACTGTAGGAGTTATTTAGTCTATTTATTTTTTTTGGTGGGGGAAAAACGGTTTTGCTTACATTTTTTTCTCTCATTAAAAATCATGGCAAGTTTTTAAAAATCACATTGTTACTGATGATAAAGGACAACTCTATTTTTGGTCTTTATGAAGCAGGGTTGTAACACCATTCTCATAAAAATATTTTGCATTCCATTAAAAATGTCACAACAACACAAATAAATTTACTTTCCCTTACGAAGGGAACTCAACGATGCGTCCATCGACGCCATGGGAACGCCCCCAGCGTGACTGCGTCTGAAGCATCTATGTCAACTAGTCCAATGGAAAGAATGAGCGTCACGGGCGGGTGACGTCATGACCAGGATATGATAAAAGCACATCCGGTGCAAACCGGCATTAGCTTCTGTTGCCTCAGCAAGCGATCTGTGTTATACTGTCTCTGTCTATTTATTGTTGTCTGTTGCAATTTATTCGGAAACGTTATGGCGAAACAAGTGTACAAGCAGTGTGTTCCTCCCTGCCCGCGTTATTTAACGGGTGGGGACACACACGAGCTTTGTGTCATTTGTTTGGGAGTGGAGCATGCGGTCTCAGCCTTCGAGGGGGCTGAGTGTCAACACTGTGAAATGCTACCGCTCCGCATGCTCCGCTCTCGCCTGTCACTCTTTGATGAAAAGAGTGGGCAGGCTCGCGATCCTCAGGGATCAGGACCCGCGTCTGCCGAGGCGGCGCGGAGGATGCATTCCTGGGGATCGCAAAAGGATCTTTCCGAGGGGTTGGAGACGGGTCCGCGGGCCTTTTCTCCTTCCTTACCCGGAAGATCCAGCGCTCTCCCCCCGGTGTCGGAAGCACGCACTGCGGTTTCTTCCGCCCGGGGAGAGAGCCCTCTATTACTTCAATGCTCTTCCTCCGAGGAGGTCGATGTTATGAGTATGGAGAGTGAAAGCACACACATGGGGGAAAGAGATTCACAATTTATTTCCCCAGCATATGATGAGCTGGTGGATGTTATGTCACGGGCTGTAGAGAAATTAAATATTGAATGGCCATCTGAGAATAAAGGCGCTCGTCCTAAAAGTAAATTAGATGAGCGCTTTTTATCTTCCACGACATTATCTCCACCACGAGGGCTTCCCTTTTTTCCCGATCTTCATAATGAAATATCGAAATCGTGGAATAAACCTTACTCTTCACGACTTTTTAGCCCTCAAGTTAACACTTATTCGAGAATAAGAGGGCTAAAAGAGTATGGTTATGAGGCGATGCCCCAGGCGGAACAGAATTTAGCCAGCTATCTTTCGCCTGGTCCCGCATCGTCCCTGAAAGCCTCGGCTTTGCCCACTAGACCGCTTAAAGCCACCTCGGTTTTAGTGGGCAAAGCTTATACGGCAGCAGGTCAAGCTGGAGCATGTCTGCACACAATGGCAGTGCTTCAGGCTTATCAAGCTGACCTGCTGGGGGATCTGGATAGTAGTGAGGGAATTTCTCATGACGATATTCGAGAACTTCGTCGGGCTACCGATCTTTCTCTCAGGGCTACTAAGGAGACCGCCAGAGCAATTGGGCGGTCTATGGCAGCTTTGGTAGCTACTGAGAGACATTTATGGTTAAATCTGTCAGAGATTAAAGAAAAAGATCGAGCTTTTTTATTAGATGCTCCGCTTGAACCTTCTGGTCTCTTCGGCGACGCAGTCCACGCGGTCGTCGAGAGATTTCAGGAGTCTAAAAAGCAAGCTGACGCTTTTAAAAAGTTTATCCCTCGCCGTGTCCAGCCCCCTGGGGCTGCTGGGCGTGAGCAGCCCCAGCCGTCCAGCTCATCATATCATGTGCAACAGAAAGAGAGTGTTGCGTCTCGTGCACCTCCACATAGACACTGGAGACAGACGCAACCCTCTCAACCGAAGTCTTCTAAGTCGAAGCCGGATCTGAGGACCGTTCTTCAGGCGAAGAGGACTTCGGCTCAAAAAAAAAAAAAAAGGTCCTGATGTTCATGCGTCAGGCCTGTGAGGACAGCCCCGACCGAAGTAGAGCGGTGTACACCTCATTATACGGTGCCTGTTCCATTTCGGGGTCCTCACGAGACCGGTCTGCCAACCCTGCCACCCTTGGTGCTTCAGGGCGCAGCGGTCTCCAGCGAGTCGCTGATGCTATGCTGCGGCACAGCATCGGTTTCGCGCCCTCTGAGGGGGGCTTTAGAGCAGCCAGTTCAGGTAGTTCCTGCCATGATGTTTCAGGCTCCAGAATTAGCTGTCTCAGTAACACCAGAGACCAGCCTCGAGAGGCTGGTTCCCTTAGTAAATTTTCTGGCAGCGTGGAAGCTTCTGCCGAATATTTCTCGTTGGGTCCTGCAGATTGTAGAGAAAGGATACAGAATCCAGTTTGGTTCTCGTCCTCCCCGTTACAACGGGGTGTTGCCCACAGTGGTGCATCCCGAGCAGGCTCTGGTAATGGAGCAAGAGGTAAAGGCCCTGTTAGCGAAAGAAGCTATAGAACAGGTGTACTCACCTGACCGAGAGTCGGGTTTTTACAGCCGTTATTTCATTGTTCCAAAAAAGGATGGAGGGTTGCGTCCTATTTTAGATCTTCGTCTGTTAAATCGGTCAGTTCAGAAACTGAAGTTCAAGATGCTGACACTCAAACAGATCGTGTCTCAAATCAGATCCGAGGACTGGTTTGTCACGATAGATCTGAAGGACGCCTACTTCCATATCTCCATCCTCCCTCAGCACAGGAAGTTCCTAAGGTTTTCTTTCGGGGGCAAAGAATACCAATATCGGGTTCTTCCTTTCGGTCTAGCTTTATCACCCCGCACGTTCACGAAATGCGTGGATGCAGCTTTAGCCCCTCTCAGGCTTCAGGGCATACGTATTCTGAACTACATCGACGACTGGCTGATTCTAGCGGAATCAGAGCAGTTGGCGGTTCGGCACCGAGGTGTCGTTCTCGCTCATATGCAGATGTTGGGGTTGAGGCTCAATGCCAAGAAGAGTGTGCTTTCTCCAGTACAGAGAACCACTTTCCTTGGTGTGGTATGGGATTCAGTGACGATGCGGGCCACCCTATCGCCAGTTCGTGTAGCTGCTATCCTGTCAGCCACAAAAGAGCTGAAGCTAGGCCAGTCACGCACTGTAAAACAGTTCGAGAAACTGTTGGGTCTTTTGGCAGCAGCGTCCAACGTGATACCTTTTGGCCTGCTGTACATGAGGCCTTTACAGTGGTGGCTCAGGACCAGAGGGTTCTCCCCGAGGGGAAACCCACTTCGTATGATCAAGGTCACGCGGCGTTGCCTTCGTGCCTTAGTTATATGGAGGAAGCACTGGTTCTTAACCCAGGGTCCGGTGTTGGGAGCTCTTTGCCATCGAGTTACTATCTCGACAGATGCTTCCCTCACCGGCTGGGGAGCGGTAATGGAAGGCCGCTCGGTTCAGGGTCGGTGGAAGAGTCATCATCTCTCGTGGCACATAAATTGCCTGGAGATGATGGCTGTCTTCAATGCGTTGAGGCAGTTCCTCCCAGACCTGAGGGGCCATCATGTGCTCGTACGAACAGACAACACATCAGTGGTCTCTTATCTGAACCGTCAGGGGGGCCTGCGTTCGCGTCCGCTTTGCAAACTGGCGCACCAGATCCTCCTGTGGTCTCTGGGGAAGGTACTCTCTCTGAGGGCAGTGTATATTCCTGGGGTCCAGAATATAGGAGCAGACATCCTGTCGAGGCAGGAGCTGAGGCCAGGGGACTGGAGACTCCACCCCGAGGTGGTGGAGAAAATCTGGGAGTTTTATGGCCAAGCAGAAGTGGATCTGTTTGCGTCTCAAAATACGACGCACTGTCCTCTGTGGTTCTCCCTTACTCACCCAGCCCCCCTGGGGCTGGATGCTATGGTGCAGACGTGGCCGAGGCTACGTCTGTACGCCTTTCCCCCTGTTGCTCTGCTCCCAGGAGTTCTGGAGCGAGTCCGCCGGTATGGAATAAGCCTACTGCTAGTAGCACCACACTGGCCAAGTCGGATCTGGTTTTCGGACCTGATCCATCTCCTAGACGGTCCTCCCTTCGCGATCCCGATCAGGAGAGACCTTCTGTCTCAGGCCGGGGGCACAATATTTCACCCTCGACCAGAGATTTGGAACCTGTGGGTTTGGCCTCTGAGGGGGCCCAACTCATAGAGAGTGGTCTTTCAGCCGAGGCTGCTGAGACCATTCTAAGCTCCAGAGCCCCAGCTACTAGGAAACTATATGCGCTTAAATGGAGAGTTTTCTCTTTATGGTGTCACCGACATCAGTGGGATCCAGTTAACTGTTCTGTGAACACAGTACTCGAGTTCCTGCAGGAGCGCTTTACGTCAGGCCTATGTCCTTCCACGCTCAAAGTCTACGTGGCGGCCATTGCGGCCTACCACGCCCTGGTGGGGGGTACATCGTTGGGTCGAGACCCCCTGGTTACACGTTTCCTTCGTGGCACTTTGAGGCTGAGGCCTGCAACTCGCACTAGGGTGCCAGCTTGGGATTTGGCATTAGTACTAGAAGGCCTGTCTAGGGCTCCATTCGAGCCCTTAGATTCGGTTTCAGAGAAATTTCTTACCCTTAAGACTATCTTTCTGCTAGCTATTTCGTCCCTTAAGAGAGTTGGAGACCTTCAGGCCCTTTCGGTTTCCCCCACTTGCCTTGAGTTTGCACCGGGGATGGTCAAGGCATTCTTATATCCAAAACAGGGATACGTCCCTAAGGTGCCGACCTTGATTCCGAGGCCTATCGTGCTGCAGGCTTTCTGTCCTCCTCCTTTTACATCTGCGGACCAGGAAAGGCTGAACCTCTTGTGTCCAGTGCGAGCACTGGATACTTATGTTCATCGGACATCTTCTATGAGGAAGTCCGACCAGTTATTTATTTGCTTTGGATCACCTAAGAAGGGTCTTCCTGCTTCTAAACAGACGGTTAGCAAGTGGATAGTCGAGGCTATTTCACTTGCATACGAGTACTCTGACCATCCGTGTCCCTTGGTGGTCAGAGCTCACTCAACGAGGGGTATGGCGGCCTCTAAAGCCTTGTTATTTGGGGTTTCCCTCCAAGACGTTTGTGATGCGGCAGGCTGGTCCTCACCGCTCACATTCGTCAGGTTTTACAGTTTGGACCTGGATGCTGCCCCAGGTTCTCAGGTGCTTAGTGCTTAGTTACAACAGACTGACACTCAGGTACTTGGAATTCTGGCGCTTTGGGTATTCTCGTTCCCATGGCGTCGATGGACGCATCGTTGAGTTCCCTTCGTAAGGGAACGTCTCAGGTTACTATTGTAACCATAGTTCCCTGAGAACAGGGAAAGAGACGATGCGTCACCCTGCCATACTTCCTGCATCCCTGTGATCGGCTTGCTTCGGCAATTTTCGAAGCTAATGCCGGTTTGCACCGGATGTGCTTTTATCATATCCTGGTCATGACGTCACCCGCCCGTGACGCTCATTCTTTCCATTGGACTAGTTGACATAGATGCTTCAGACGCAGTCACGCTGGGGGCGTTCCCATGGCGTCGATGGACGCATCGTCTCGTTCCCTGTTCTCAGGGAACTATGGTTACAATAGTAACCTGAGACGTTTTCAATGTGTTAATGTGGAAGTACCCACCATGTGAAAAAAAGCCCACCATTTGAACAGCTTCTGCTTCCATGGACCAGATTCTTTTTTAGTATTTTTAAATATGCAAAACAATTAAGAGCCAAAAAGTTTAATTACAGTTTAATAATAGTAATAAATCTGAAAATGCAAGGTACATGTTTTCCACCATATTTTGACCCATTTATTTTTCATGACCCATTTAAATTTAACACTCACCCAGTGTTTCCTATAAAACCCTTTTAAAATCATCACTACATACTAATGAAAGATAAAGAACCTTCCAGAGAGATATAGATCCTTCAGAAGTTCCATGTAAAGGAAGATGGCTAAGCTTAATCTATGATAGACAGCCCCTTCCAATAACACTGGCTGTGTGATGTCCAGTGAAGCAAACGCTGTAACACCTTTATAAATAATATCCTCGCTCGCGCCACAGAAAGTGAGATCTTGCATAACATAAAAGGCTGATGTGGAAGATGCTACATGCTAATACAGGCTGTAGTGATGTCCGTTCCTTCCTTCCTTCCTTCCTTCCTTCCTTCCTTCCTTCATTCGTTGTTCTTTTGTTCTTTTGTTCATTCATTCATTGAAATAGGGGTTTAGTGCTACCATCCTAAAATGATGCATTCATAACCTTTGATGGAAATGTTCAAAAGAACCGTGCAAATCCTAACAACAACCCAATTTACCCATTTTCACCCAAGTCTCCACAAAACGACACATGAGAAAAACCAACACACAACAAACACAACAGTGTTTCTTTCTCATTTTTATTTTTCAGAACTAAGCAGAGGGTAAATGTTTTTTGCACATAAGAAGTTTAAAATACTCTCATATAATTTCCTCCTGTTCCAGTTATCTCACACTTTTAACTGAGCACTTTTCTAACAATAGATTTCATAGATTACATAACTGCAGGGCAAAAGTCTTCATTTGTAATTTATCATATACTAAAAATACTATACATATCAAGCAAATGGTAGGGGTAATTAAATCGTCAAGGGAGGGAAAGCGAGGTCTTAATTAAGCTACGAAAGCGGCATACGCTAGAGCCCCAGAGGAATTTCCGATGGAGCTTGACATACTGTGACTTATAATGTAATTATAGCTCTAATACTGAGCTAAAACCAGTGTAAACAAATCGCTTTGGTTTCTCTGAATCTTTAATCATTTAGACCCGAGGTCATAATCTAAGGTGATAAAGACAACGTTAATCTGGATAAATGTGTGGAAAATCACAATTCAAAAAGAATTGTTCAGTGTCAAAATCACGATCATGGTTTGTAGCCAAAGTATTAAAAAACTGTGTGCAGATGCAAACAAGATAAAACTAACTTGAAATCCGCTGTCATTTGGAAAAAGTCTCATGAAAATATAAACGTTTTAAAGCAAATTCTCAAAGGTATAAAAGTAAATTTTTTCAGGCTTAAAAATATTGGGTAACACTTTAGAATAGAATGGCCTGTCATTAACTATTCATGAAGTAATGCAGGACAAATGAGTAGTATTACATTAACACTTTTTCTACTACTATTAGCAAATATGGAAACAAGCTTAACTAATCAGTAAGTAATAGCAAATGTAGGACTGAGATCCTTATTAAAGTGCCCCTAATTTGGAAAGTGACCTTTAGTGTGTAACACAACTCTAAGTGAAAGAAAACATCCTGCAAAGTTTTAAATCTGAAAGTGCACCGTATATAAAGTTATTGTCTTACAAAAGTAAGAGTTGACTCTGAGTCAATAAAAAATTAATCTTTTTCCAAACAAGTCATAAGCCTTTTCGTTGTGACGTCAAGATGAAACATTAGCATATTGCCCACCCACTTATTGCACGTGCAGAAACCAGGGAAACTTGAACCCCTACAAACCAGAAGCTGATTCCTGTGGATACTGGATAGCATCATGTCGAGAAGAAGCTGTGATCTACAATGAGAAGGTAAAGCCCGTTCCCTTTCGTTGTCACTCCGAGTTACGTCGGATGACGACGAATGGGGTTTCGCTTAGAACACCTATCAACTTCGAGTATTACAAAACGAGCCAATGGCAAAGAAATGCCATGGGTCTGCGGAATTTGAATAGCGTATCTCCGCCTTACCTCGTGGGTATAAAAGGAGGACGCCGGCAACATGCAGATATGTTTTCGCTTCGGAGCCAAAAATATTTCTTCACTCCACAGTCATCTCTGACTTCGCTCTACGAGACGAGCTTCTCTCTCCGATGTTGGTGTGACGGCGATCTGCAGCGAGCTCACAGTGCCTGCTGATCTGTGCAGTGATCTGCCAGTGTGTGTGTGTCTCCCTGTGTGCTTCAACATCGCGGAGTTTTTTTCTCCTCTCTTAAAAGACCTCACACGCGGCACGTCTTTTTAAAGACGGCTCGCCCGTGCACCCTCTGGAGTGCATACGGCTGTGCCTGAGTCTGATCCGGAGATGACGGCCATGCTTTCCCGGGACGATTGGTTTTTGGGTGAGGCCGCCGACCCGCGTCCACGGCAAACCCCAATATCTTTCCTCCCGGACGTGCATGATGAGATCACGGGTCCGCTCGTTGGTCTCATCCGCCTTTCCTCCCCTCAGGGGCCGCTCCCCATGGGTACACTGGAGTCCCCCCGGTTGAACGCTCTGATGCCATGCTACTGTGTCCTCAGAGTGCTTCCCGGCGCAATCCTAAGCACCCGTCCAAAGCCTGTAGTTCTTTTTCGTCTACACTAATCTGTGGCGAAATCCTATAGTGCCACAGGACAGGCAGCTGCCTCACTGCATCCCATGACCGTTCTGCTGGTCTACCTGACCCAGATGCTCATGGACATGCAGCAGGGCAGGACTGACCCGAGGTCTTCAGTGAGCTGCGCGCCGCCACTGACCTTGCTCTCCGAGCAACGAAAGTGGCCGTACGCTCTCGGAGTCAGGTGATGATCACCATTCTGGGGCTGACCGGTCTGATGTGCACGATGTCGGGCGGACCCGTCTGCTCGACACCCCCATCTCCCAGGTCGGCCTCTTCGGCGGTGCGGTTGAGTGCTTCTGCCCAACAGTTCTCAACCGCCCATGAGCAGATTGAGGTTATTCTGCCCGACGGCCCCGCCGTCCGCTCAGATCCCTCAGTCTGCCGAACCCCGAAGGCGCCCTCCTACGGTTCTAACCCCGCCCATTCACCCGGGCCTGGCTCTGGAAGACCGTAGGGGGGATGCCACAGCCCTCTCCAGCCCCGCCCCCCACTAAACGCCGGGTTAAGCGGCACTTTTGAGATGGGCTGCTCAAAGATGAGACTCAGTTCTTTCCAGGAGTTGGTAGCAGGGCCACTCCTTTCCCCGGTGGAGGGCTGGCGAAGAATCCTTATTCAGAAAGAACTGACTCTCTCGTCTCTGAGCATATAGAGTTCTCGGACGACACAGAGCGCCGCCCACAAGCCGTGCTCTCCTCGTCCCCCTCAGTCCCAGAGGCGGTTGACACGGCGTGCCGTCCACGGACCGCTTCGCCCCTGTCCCCCTCTGTCGCCAGACCCCTGACAGAGCAGGCCCCAGTGGAACGCTGGTCCTTCCCTGGCCTCCTCTGTCAGGGTGCGGTTATGACCTTGCCCCCACACCGGGCCGCTATGCCGTCCACGTCTGGGCCGGTCATTCCGCTTCGCTGCACCACCGGGGGGACGTCTGTGGTTCTTGACGCCGCTGGCACAGTTTGGAGCCTGCCTAGAGCTTCCCTTCAGTTCCGCTGGGTCGCACGAACCGTCGGCTCGGCTTGCGATTCAGTTCGCACGGTCTCCTCCCCGCTTCAGGGGAGTCTGCTCCACTTTGGTCGGTGGCTATGCCCCTATCATAGAGCGGAGGTTGCTACCCTACTGGCGATGGGTGCGATTGAGACTGTTTCTCCAGCCGAAATGAGGTCCGGGTTTACAGCCCCTACCTCATTGTCCCGGAGAAGTCTGGTGGGTTACGGCCAATCCTGGACCTACGGATCTGAACCGCTCCCTTCACAGGCTGTCGTTCAAGCTGCTCCTGGCCAAACGCATTTCTGGATGTGTGCGGCCACAGGATTGGTTTGCAGCGATCAACCTGAAGGACGCCTACTTTCATGTCTCCGTTCTCCTTCGACTCAGACCATACCTACGGTTTGCTGTCAGGGCACGCGCATATCAGTACGCTGTTCTCCCATTCGGGCTAGCCCTGTCTCCTCGCGCCTTCACAAAGGTTGTTGAGGCAGCCCTTGTTCCTCCATGGGAACACGGGGTTCGCATCCTGAACTATCTCGGTGACTGGCTGTCTTAAGCTCACTCCTGAGACCAGGTTTGCGAATACAGGGACCCAGTGCTCCGGCACCTAGCTCGTCTGGGCCTTCGGGGCAACTGGGAAAGGAGAAAACTTTGCCCCATGCAGAGGAGCTCTTTTCTCGGTATGGACTTGGTCGCCTTCTCCACTCAGCCTTTTGCTTGCCTGAGTATCAAGCGCAAGAGTGCGGTTCCACTGAAGTTTTTTCAGAGGCTCCTGGGGCATATGGCATCTGTAGCCGTGGTACGCCGCTCAGATTGCTTCATATGAGACCGCTTCAGCTTTGGCTTCGCGACCGAGTCCCGAGGTGGGCATGACAACACGGCACCCTCCGAGTATCAGTTACTCCGACCTGCCGTCAGTACTCACCCCGTGGTCGAACCTCAGTTTTCTACGGGCCCGAGTGCCCCTGGAACGAGCTTCCCGGCATGTTGTTGTCTCAACAGATACCTCCACGGGCTGGGGCGCCATGCGCAATGGACATGCTGTCACACTCTCATGTTGAGCAGAAATGCTCCTGAAAAATTCTGTGAGATTTATCACACCCAGGTGTTGAGCAGAAATTCTCCTGAAGTTCAGTGAATTTCTTCACACTTAGGTGTTGAGCAAGGTTGCTCCTGAAGCTCAGTGATTCTCGCATGTAGTGTTGAGCAGTATGGCATGTCTATTGCCTCGAGTTGCTGGCAGTACGCCTCACCCTGCACCGCTTCCGGGCGTTGCTCAGGGGTCAACACGTAATAGTCCGATCAGACAGTACCACCACAGTAGCATACATCAACCGTCAAGGTGGTCTACGCTCGCGCCGTATGTCGCAACTCGCCCGCCACCTCCTCTTATGAAGTCAGAAGCATCTGAGGTCGCTTCGAGCCAGTTCATTCCCGGTGTCCTGAACTGTGCAGCCGACGAGCTCTCACGGCTTCAGCCCCTCCCTGGAGAATGGCGACTCCATCCCCAGTCGGTTCAGCTGATTTGGGACCAGTTCAGGGACGCACAGATAGATCTGTTTGCCTCTCACGACTCGACCCATTGCGACCTGTATTATTCCCTGACCGAGGGCACGCTCGGCAAGGATGCACTGGCTCACAGCTGGCCGCGGGGCCGCAAATATGCATTCCCCCAGTGAGCCTTCTTGCGCAGACCTTGCGCAAGGTCAGGGAGGACGAGGAGCAGGTCATCCTGGTTGCCCCTTACTGGCCCAACCGGACCTGGTTCCCCGAACTAGTACTCCTCGCGACAGCACCTCCCTGACCGATCCCTCTGAGGAAGAACCTTCTTTCTCAGGGACGGGGCACCCTATGGCACCCTCGTCCCGATCTCTGGAACCTCCACGTGTGGCTCCTCGATGGGACGAGGCAGGTTTGAGTACCCTACCACCAGCAGTGGTGGCTACCATCACTTCCTCTAGGGCGTCGTCCACGAGACACTTCTATGCGTTGAAGTGGAACCTCTTCGTCAGCTGGTGCTCTTCTCACCGAGAAGACCCCCGGAGATGCTCGATCAGCTTTGTGCTTTCCTTCCTTCAACAGGGGCTGGAGCGAAGGCTGTCTCCCTCCACCCTGAAGGTCTTTGTTTTCGCTGTTGCCGCACACCATGACCTCATCGAAGGTAAGTCGGTGGGGAAGCACGACCTGGTCATCAGGT
This sequence comes from Siphateles boraxobius, assembly GCF_051911475.1. Classification (NCBI taxonomy): domain Eukaryota; kingdom Metazoa; phylum Chordata; class Actinopteri; order Cypriniformes; family Leuciscidae; genus Siphateles; species Siphateles boraxobius. The sequence goes on along the minus strand of NW_027508721.1, from coordinate 67,457 downwards.
TCCTGAGAGGAGCGAGGAGACTAAATCCGCCTCGCCCTCCTCTCGTTCCCTCTTGGGACCTCTCAGTGGTTCTAACTGCCCTGAAGAGTGCTCCATTTGAGCCCCTGCAATCAGTCGAGCTTAAATTCCTGTCTATGAAGACAGCGCTCCTGGTTGCACTGGCCTCCATCAAGAGGGTAGGGGACCTGCATGCATTCTCTGTTGACGAAGCGTGCCTGGAATTCGGGCCGGCTTACTCTCACGTGTTCCTGAGACCCCGGCCTGGATATGTGCCCAAGGTTCCTACCACTCCCCTCCGGGACCAGGTGGTGAACCTGCAAGCGCTGCCATTGGAGGAGGCAGACCCAGCCTTGGCACTGCTCTGTCCAGTACGTGCCCTCCGCGCCTATGTAGACAGAACGCAGTGTTTCAGGACCTCAGACCAGCTCTTTGTCTGTTATGGTGGGAAGCTGAAGGGAAAGGCTCTCTCCAAGCAAAGGTTGTCTCACTGGATAGTGGACGCCATTGCTTTGGCTTACCAGCAGCAAGGTCGACCGTGCCCCCTTGGTGTGACTGCCCACTCCACCCGGAGTGTGGCGTCCTGTTGGGCTCTATCGCATGGCGCCTCGCTAACAGACATCTGCAGAGCTGCAGGCTGGGCGACACCTAACACATTCGCCAGATTCTACAATCTCCGAGTGGAGCCAGTGTCCTCTCATGTACTCGCTTCAACCAGCTAGTACTGGACCCGCTCAGGTGTGTGCACTTGCTCGCCATTCCACTCCACGGACTGGATACGTGTGATTTCTCCTCAGGTGAGCTTCTCCGAAAGCCCTGAGTTCCTCCAGCACTCCTGAAGTCGGCGCCAGTGTCTATTGCCTGCGCGTCGGCTAGGTGCCTCCCGTGTGCATGGTCCCTCCTCTGAGCGACCCCCACATGTGTATTCCACTGTAAGCCTCTCTGAGCATGTGTCTTTCCCTTGGCAAGCCACCTTGCCACCCCGGGGATCGCCTGAGCTCAGTCTTGGCTCCTCAGCGAAGAAACATATCTGCATGTTGCCGGCGTCCTCCTCTTATACCCACGAGGTAAGGCGGAGATACGCTATGCAAATTCCGCAGACCCATGGCATTTCTTTGCCATTGGCTCGTTTTGTAATACTCGAAGTCGATAGGTGTTCTAAGTGGAACCCCATTCGTCGTCATCCGACGTAACGTCTCCGATCCCTACTCAGGGAACGAGGGTTACATACGTAACCAAAGACGTTTTTTTTTCTGAGAAAAAGAAGGACGAGCATGTGAAGAACCAGTGGTTAAAATTCATCTTTACCAAGATACCACAGCTTTTGCTGTGTTCCCCTTTATTTTACTGACGACTGCTTCTCAAATCTCGGAGTTCAATGCAGGATTCGCAAACCGCTTGCTCTTGAAAGATGGTGTTCAAAATACTTAGTTTTGAGTTTTATATTGTGTAGGTCTCCTGCCAACTGGTTAACTCACATTATTACCATCTTAACTGAAATACTTCTGCTGATACGTTGTGGGCTACTATTACCTAAAACTGTGTTTATTCATGGAGATTGTCAGTTTTTCTCACTAATTTGTTAGCCTACAGAAGCAGACTCAAGAGAAGGAGATTGAAGATAATAGGAATTTTATTGTGACATCAACTGAGCGGATGAATGTAAAGCAGGTAAATGATAAGTGCAGTGATACTTTGGTGAGATGCTGGCAGTTAATAGTATGTTTCTTATTACAGGTGTGATGATTGTTAGATGATACGGTGGATGGCAGGAACTCTGAACAGCAGTGGGCTTGGAGACAAGGAGGAAGGACAAGACACTGGAGGAACAACATGGAGGAGACGAGAAGCTGAAGATGACGCTGGAGTGGAGACTGTAGAAGGATCTCCTGGAGATAGTTAGTTGTAGAGGCAAGGTAAGTATTCCTCTTTATACAATCAAGACCAGACAATGAGCTGTGGTGAAGTGGTAGTGATGAGGGTGATGATGAGGTGCAGGTGTGTGTGATTAGAACTCAGGTGAGGGAGAGCGGTGTGATAGGCTGGTGTGAGAGCCTGGCAGATCTTTAACAATGAGATTAGCCTCATTAATAACTATCAACTAACTGACAAAACGATAAATAATTACCAATTAATTACTAATCACAATATGTGTGTCTGAGACGTAATCAATTGTCCTTTATACCCTGAAGATGGACATATGTCACAGAGTGACGAAAAGGCAAGGCGGAACCTTTCTTCGAGCAAGGACGTTCCCCCGACGGAGCACTTCCGGTGAAACACCGGGCTGGTTACGGTTTTACACACAATGGCCGATCGCGGGATAATGGATTGAGAAATGAGTATCAGCTGTGAGAAGTGAGGGAGGCGATCAGCGATCGGAACACGTGTCTCAATAAGGGATATAAAAAGGCCTTTTGGTGGAGGAGAAGGAAAGACCTGAGAAGGGAAAGAAACGGCTGAGGTAGAGTGGGAACAGGACAGATGATTGCAGTCTTGGTGGATGCTATGAAGGAGAACGTTCATGGACTGAAGAATTAATTTTCACCGATCGCTCCAGGGACAGTTAAGTACCACAATCACGCTGATGACAATTCTAAAAGCTTTTTGATATTACCTGTGTGCCTTAGCCTGAAAGTTAACCCCAGGATTGTTGTGATTTCTCGAGGCTCGTGTTTCTGCCGACATTTCTCTTTATTACTGCTCGTAAACTTATAGTTCCATGGGAATGGAGGAAACTGGATGAATGCTGGAGTGAAGGCCTTAATTCATTGTACGTGTGAAGATTGCAGTGTCTGTGGTGAAATAAGCACGCTTAAAGTCTTGAGAGTTTGATTTGAATACACGACTGTGGGGAGAACAGTTCTGTCTTTAACCATAATTTCGACCAGTTGACTTGTTATCCTCGTGGGACGCTGGGCTATACTAACTGTGATGGGTGGAGTGTGTATCAAGCAGGAGAGAGCCATTATTCTGCCCGAGGCACTGGTGTGATTTGAAAAGGAGTTTACATCTGTGGGGTGCTTTGCCTGTTCTGGAGAGGGCATCGCACCAGCATGTGGAACGCTGTTTGACCTGAAGAGGAGTTCCCACTCATGTGGTATGCTTTGTCTGTTCTGAGGATGGTGTGTACCGGTACGCTGATTACTGTCTGACTGCAGGTTCACTGAGAATGTCCCTACCTGCTTGCTGTTCACCGCTGTGAAGTTACTCACCCGAGTGCTGTCTACCGTCTGTTCTGCAGGTTCACTGAGAAGGCCCTTACTTGAGTGCTGGTCACCGTCTGCCCTACAGCTTCGTTGTGAAGTTATCACCCGAGTGCTGTCTATCGTCTGTACTGCAGGTTCACTGAGAAGGCCCTTACTTGAGTGCTGGTCACCGTCTGCCCTACAGCTTCGCTGTGAAGTTACTCACCCGAGTGCTGTCTATCGTCTGTACTGCAGGTTCACTGAGAAGGCCCTTACTTGAGTGCTGGTCACCGTCTGCCCTACAGCTTCGCTGTGAAGTTACTCACCCGAGTACTGTCTACCGTCTGTTCTGCAGGTTCACTAAGAAGGCTCTTACTTGAGTGCTGGTCACCGTCTGCCCTACAGCTCCGCTGTGAAGTTACTCACCCGAGTGCTGCCTACCGTCTGTTCTGCAGGTTCACTGAGAAGGTCCCTACCTGCTTGCTGTTCACCGCTGTGAAGTTACTCACCCGAGTGCTGTTTACCGTCTGTCTCGAAGATCCGCTGTGGAGCCCCTTACCCGCTTGCTGTCCACCGTTGTGAAGTTCTCACCTGAGTGCTGTTACCTACCATCTGTCTTGAAGATCCGCTGTGGAGTTCCTTACCTGCCTGCTGTTCACCACTGTGAAGTTCTCACCGGAGTGCTGTGCACCGTCTGTCTTGAGGATCTGTTGTGGAGTCCCTACCTGAGTGTTACCTACCGTCCGCCTTGAAGGTCCGCTGTGGAGCTCGTCATCTGCATGCTGTTCACTGCTGTGAAGTTCTCACCTGAGTGCTGTGCACCGTCTATCTGGAGGACTACTGTGGGATCCCTCACCGCTGCCCGCGTCAAAGGATGCCTCTTACTTCTCTGCCATCGTAACCTAACTTGAGGATATGCCGTGGAGTTCCTACCTGAGTGTTACCTACCGTCCGCCTTGAAGGTCCGCTGTGGAGCTCCTCATCTGCCTGCTGTTCACCGCTGTGAAGTTCTCACCTGAGTGCTGTGCACCGTCTATCTGGAGGACTGCTGTGGGATCCCTCACCGCTGCCTACATCAAAGAGTGCCTCTTATTTATCTGCCATCGTAACCCGTCTTAAGGATTCGCTGTTAAATTCCTACCTGCGTGCTACCCACCGTTTGTCTTGAAGATCTGCTGTGGAGCTCCTTATCTGTCTGCTGTTCATCGCTGTGAAGTTCTCACCTGAGTGCTGTGCACCGTCTATCTGGAGGACTGCTGTGGGATCCCTCACCGCTGCCTACATCAAAGAGCGCCTCTTACTTCTCTGCCATCGTAACCCGTCTTGAGGATCTGCCGTGGAGTTCCTACCTGAGTGTTACCTACCGTCCGCCTTGAAGGTCCGCTGTGGAGCTCCTCATCTGCCTGCTGTTCACCGCTGTGAAGTTCTCACCTGAGTGCTGTGCACCGTCTATCTGGAGGACTGCTGTGGGATCCCTCACCGCTGCCTACATCAAAGAGTGCCTCTTACTTACTTCTCTGCCATCGTAACCCGTCTTGAGGATTCGCTGTTAAGTTCCTACCTGCGTGCTACCCACCGTTTGTCTTGAAGATCTGCTGTGGAGCTCCTTATCTGTCTGCTGTTCATCGCTGTGAAGTTCTCACCTGAGTGCTGTGCACCGTCTATCTGGAGGACTGCTGTGGGATCCCTCACCGCTGCCTACATCAAAGAGCGCCTCTTACTTCTCTGCCATCGTAACCCGTCTTGAGGATCTGCCGTGGAGTTCCTACCTGAGTGTTACCTACCGTCCGCCTTGAAGGTCCGCTGTGGAGCTCCTCATCTGCCTGCTGTTCACCGCTGTGAAGTTCTCACCTGAGTGCTGTGCACCGTCTATCTGGAGGACTGCTGTGGGATCCCTCACCGCTGCCTACATCAAAGAGTACCTCTTACTTCTCTGCCATCGTAACCCGTCTTGAGGATTCGCTGTGAAGTTCCTACCTGCGTGCTACCCACCGTTTGTCTTGAAGATCTGCTGTGGAGCTCCTTATCTGTCTGCTGTTCACCGCTGTGAAGTTCTCACCTGAGTGCTGTGCACCGTCTGTTTGGAGGACTGCTGTGGGATCCCTCACCGCTGCCCGCGTCAAAGAGTGCCTCTTACTTCTCTGCCATCGTAACCTATCTTGAGGATCTGCCGTGGAGTTTCTACCTTAGTGTTGTACACCGTCTGTCTTGAGGATCTGTTGTGGAGTCCCTTCCTAAGTGCCACCTACCGCCTGCCTTTGAGATCCGTTGTGGAGTCCCTCACTTGGGCGCCGCTCACCGTTCATCCAGCAGATTCCTTGTGAAGTTCCTTACCTGAGTGCTGGTCACGGCCTGTATGGAAGATCCGCTGAGGGATACCTTACCATTGTCAATGCCAGTGAGAGCTTTCCCTTCCGCAGCCGTTAAATACCTCAACTTGGGCGCTGCTCACCGTTCGTCCTGCAGATTCCTTGGGAAGTTCCTTACCTGAGTGCTGGTCACGGCCTGTCTGGAAGATCCGCTGAGGGATACCTTACCATTGTCAACGCCAGTGAGAGCTTTCCCTTCCGCAGCCATTAAAACCCTCGAGACCTTGGGAGACAAAGAAGAGAATGATCAGTTGATGCCCTGTTTTAAGAGATTATCTTAATCTAATAAAGTAACACAGCTTGTATCTTATCACGTTGTCCTGTCTGTGGTGTTCCTCTGGTCAGGCTCCTCGGGGTGGTACACTTGAAAGGGGCGGCGTTTAAGGCCTGGTTGCCGCTCCGACCTGTGACACATACATTGCAACACTAATTACTGAAGTGTTTAGTCCCTCTACAGGAACTACTAGTGATCTGGACCGTTAATTTAAAGTGAAAACATCTTTCTTTTCACTTATAAATATTGGTCCAGATCACTAGTACTTCTGACTAGGTAACACTGACTTAAACAATTAGTGCTCAATGCTCAATTCGGATTTTTTGCTCAGATCCAATTTTTTGTTTGACTGTTCACATCACCTTTTAAAATGTGGCCTATATCAGATTCCAGTGTGAACTGTGTGTGGTTTCGAACTGACCCGCATGCGCAAAAGAACAATAACAATGACATCAGACGCAGTGCGCTGTTGAACTAAAGTTGAGGAGTTTATGGAGGAAGTAAGCATTTTCGCTTTTATTTCAAAATGTTTGTGTAATGGCAGCCGTAACATTAATGAGCAGGTGCTGAGCAGGAGAAGAATGAAGAGAAAGAGAGCAAAATTGGCTATTTTGGCCTTTTGCGGGTTATGGCTGCAAATTGACTATCAGAGGTCTGTGTGGATGCGGAGACGAAGCCAGGAGTGGTGGGAATGTGATGTGAATAGCTTCACAGAGACGCTGTTTTTTGAAAACTTTCGGATGTCGAGGGCAACTTTTGATTATATCTGTCAGCGCCTCTCCTACGGCAGGACACTCAATTCAGGCGACCCATCTCCGTGCGGAAACGTGTAGGAGTTGGGCTGTATTGGCTGGCAACGGGGATCAGTTACCGCACGATAGGTAACCTGTTTGGCATTGCCAGGTCAAGATTGACGTAAAAGTCACATCAAATCTGCCTTGGTTGTTCACACTGCGGCCACACTGAAAAAAATCAGACTAGTGATTCAGGACCACATATGGAAGTGGTCTAAATCTGATTTGAAAAAATCAGATCTGGGCAAGATTTGAGTGTCTACACTACTTCTGAAGAAGTCTGATCTGGTCACTTGACCCCCAAAAAATCGGATTTGGGCCACTTTTGCCTGCAGTCTGAACAGGGTAGTGATGCAGTTTATGACCATGTTCAGAGCTATAAAGAAAATGGTTACGTCTCAATAACACAATGTTGTGATTAGCAATTAATTGGCCATTCTTTATCATTTGTTAAAGTTAATCAAATTATTAATGAGTTATTAGTAATTAATGAGGCTGATCTCTGAATTATCTCTAGTTATCTATTTTTGCTGCATTCTTTCCTACATAGTAAGCTAATTACCTATTAAAGTTTTGACAAGTATTTGTTGGATCTGGTCCAAGATCAGCACAAAAAGGCAGTCTCTACCTGAAGCGATAGTCTCCTGAAGGCATTCATCGCATGAGGCAGACGGTGACATCAGCTGGACTTTAAATGTCACCACCCGCTGCACACAGCTGTCAGGAGTCCCTGCCGTCCTTGGCCGTGGCTTTTCCTCACTGTCTCCCAATATAGAGGGTTCTGCGCTATTGAAGGAAGATTCAGATGGTTTTAGAATTCATTCTGACCTCATAAAGAGCTCTCACCTTGACCTTAAGTGGGTTTTCATAGGATGAATGTCAAATTATCTCTTGTTTGCTGACAAGCACTGACTCAAGGTCAGTCTTGACATCGTTTACTCAACCATTATATCCTTCCAAACTCTTATGACATCCTTTGTGAAACACATAGGCAGATATTTTGAAGATTATTTCAGCTGTTTTTATCCATATGCGACCCTGGACCACAAAAACAGGCACAAGTCGCACGGGTATATTTGTGGCAATAGTGTCAGGGATTGAGAGTAGGAAGCAAGGTGCAAGTGAAACTCTTTATTTATAATTGAAGCAGTAACAGGTAAAGTCCAGAGAAGACAGGTTAGTGGCGCAGGGACCCCAATGATCAGATGAACTTGGTGAAGAAAGTGCAGCAGTGCGGTGAAGAGAGTCCAGAGATGAGAATAATCCAACGTAAATCCACAGGAACATGAACAGGAACAAGGAAGGCACAAGACTCGAGATGCTGACTGCAACACACAAACCGGGAACCCACAAACAACGATCTGACAACGGAGATGAGAAGGTGATGAGTATATATACATGATGAGATGAGCTGCAGCTGGTGACGGGAGTGATGAGATGATCGCTGATGATCGCTAATGAGCCGGCACGCCCACCTAATCAGCACACACTGAAACACGAGACAATAACTGACCGGGACTGGCGGATTAATGCGAGCAAAGAAAACGGGCTTAATTTTGGATACATGAAAGACGGGATGAATCCTCCTGTACACTGGAGGAAGATTGAGGAAGACTCTCACCGGACTAATGATTTAAGTGACAGAGAACGGGCCAATGAATTTAGGTGCAAGCTTGGAACACACTTTGGAACCGACGACGTATACGCCTACGCCGGTGGCGATCGGCTTGGGCCTTGGTGCGCGCCCCCATCTGGAGTAGAGTCTCACGGGCTCTAGTCCAAGTGCGGTGACACTTCTTGACAAAGGCGTGGGCAGAGGGGACCGCGACTTCGGATTCCAGACTAGGAAAAATTGGTGGCTGGTATCCTACACTAGACTCAAACGGTGATAGGCCCGTGGATGACACTGGCAACGTGTTGTAGGCGTACTCCACCATAGACAGTTGCTGACTCCAAGAGGAAGGATTCTTGGGCCCTAAACATTGCAACATTCTCTCCAAATCCTGGTTTGCTCGCTCAGTTGGACCAATTCTTCGAGAACCGGTCCACCGCGGTCAAAACTACCATGTGACCCTGGGAGGGCGGTGATGAAATCTAGAGCGATGTGGGACCAGGGTCTCGAAGGCACCGGCAGCGGTTGAAGTAACCCATCTGGGGGCCGATGGGAAGTCTTACCCGTGGCGCAAACTGAGCAAGCCAAGACAAAACTGTGAACGTCGCGAGCCATGAGAGGCCACCAGAATCGTTGCTTGACTAAAAACTAATTGCGATTGACCCCAGGATGGCAAGCCACATTGGAACAGTGTCCCCACTCAATGACGTTGGACCGTAAACCCTCAGGCACAAATAAACGATTCGGTGGACAACGGGTCGGAGGCGTGACCCCTTCTAAGGCCTTCTTGACCTTCGATTCGATCTCCCATGTGAGTGTAGAGATGAATAGGGTCTCTGGTAAAATGCACTCGGGAGTAGATGGGCGTTCGTAAAAAATCCGCGATAAAGAATCGGGTTTGGTGTTCTTGGAACCCGGGCGGTACGAGAGAGTAAAATCAAAACGACAGAAAAAAAGAGCCCACCGAGCCTGCCTGGAGTTTAGTCTTTTAGCAGTCCGAATGTATTCCAAGTTCTTGTGATCAGTCCAGACGGTAAAAGGTACCCCCGACCCTTCTAACCAGTGGCGCCATTCCTCCAATGCTAACTTGACCGCCAACAACTCTCTGTTGCCAATGTCATAATTGCGCTCGGCAGGGGATAAATGATGAGACAATAACGCGAAGGATGCATCTTGTCGTCTGAAGTAGAACGCTGGGATAGCACTGCACCTACCCCCATCTCTGATGCATCGACCTCCACCATGAACTGACGTGAAGGATCAGGGGTTATCAGGATGGGGGCTGAATCGAAGCAACCCTTCAGTTTGGCAAACGCAGCCTCGGCTGCGTCTGACCACCTGAACGTCGTTCTGGTCTGGGGTCGCCGCGGTCAGAGGCGCGGCTAGTTGGCTGAAATTGCTAATAAAACGTCGGTAGAAATTGGCGAACCCCAGAAACCTCAGTAGGGCCTTACGGGAATGGCCAATCCACCACAGCCTTAACCTTCTCAGGATCCATGCGCATTCCCTCAACCGAGATGATGTAGCCTAGAAAAGGAACTGACTGTGCATGAAAAGCGCATTTCTCCGCCTTGACAAAAAGCCCATTCTCTAGCATCCTCTGAAGCACTTGTCAGACGTGTTGCACGTGTTCCTGGAGAGACGATGAAAAAATCTATATGTCGTCCAGGTAGATATATATGAACTGATCGACCATGTCTCGCAATACGTCCTTGACAAGTGCCTGGAAGACCGCTGGGGAGTTGGAAAGGCCGAAAGGAATAACCAAGTATTCAAAGTGCCCCCTGGGGGTGTTAAAGGGGGTCTTCCACTCACCCCCCTCCCTGATGCAGACCAAATGATAAGCATTCCGTAAATCCAGTTTCGTGAAGATAGATGCTCCCTGCAACCTCTCAAAAGCTGAAGACATCAAATGCAAAGGATAAGTATTCTTTACCGTGATGTTGTTCAACCCCCGGTAATCAATACAAGGTCGCAATTATCCATCCTTCTTCCCCACAAAAAAGAACCCCACCCCTGCTGGAGATGAGGAAGGGCGGATGAACCCCATTGCTAGAGAATCAGAAATGTATTTCTCCATGACCTCTCTCTCTGGGACAGAGAGTGAATATAACTTGCCCTTAGGCGGAGACGTACCTGGTAATAACTCTATAGCACAGTCATAGGGACGATGCGGGGGAAGAGAAGCAGCCCGAGACTTACTGGACACCTCCTTCAGGTCCAGGTACTCCGTGGGCACGTTAGATAAATCCACTGCCTCCTCCTGAAACACAGGAACAGAAACAGACGGACAAGCAGACACAAGACAAGACTTATGACAATAACTGCTCCACGCCGACACAGATTTCAGCTGCCTGTCTATTTTGGGGTTGTGACGGGTGAGCCAGGGGTGACCAAGGTCGATGGGTGCAAGAGGAGTGTCCAGAATGTAAAAGGAGATGGTCTCGGTATGATTGCCTGATGTGACGAGGGTGATGTCTTTGGTGGTCAGTGAAATGTGGGGAGTCTTTGACCATTGAGGGCGTGTACTGCAATCTGATGTGAAAGGGGTCTGAGGGGAACTTGAAATTTGCGTGCAAATGTGTGGTCCATGAAATTACCTTCAGCCCCTGAATCCAGAAGTGCCTGACAATCTTGGAGGTGAGTTGACCATCGGAGTCTTACCGGAAGGAGAGTAGATGTGGATGAGGTCTTCTCGGCAGAGATCCCACCCTACAGTAGCCTTATACTTACTGTCGGGCTGGGCCTGTTAACGGACAACTGGAAAGCCGGGCTCGACCCACCTGCATGGGCTCAGGATCGTAAACAGGGCTGACCGCGCCCCCGACTCCAGAACGCTGTTCCTCGATCCCTCCAGAAGGACGGTTAGGTTGAAATCGTCGATCTACTCGTGAAAGACGTGCGTATACTCTCAGCCAGCCCGTGCAGGAACATGTCCCACAGCGCCTCCTCGTTCCATTGGCTCTCTGCTGCTAGGGTTCGAAACTCAATCGAAAGGTCAGATACGGATCTCTCTCCTTGCCGTAAATCCGCCAGCACCCTAGCAGCTTCTCTTCCCACAATGGCGCGATCAAACACGCGTCGCATCTCGTCGGAGAGCCTATGGAACGAGGAGCAGCATTCGTCCTGATTTTCCCACACTGCGTTCCCCGTAGCGCCGCCCTCCCAGACAGCAATGTCAGGACAAACGCAACCTTGGTTCACTCTTCCTGGAATGTCCTGGGTTGGAGAGAGAAATGCATTGTACATCTGGTTAAGAAAGCTTGACAGTAGTTAGCTTCACCTGAATAGGACACGGGAACCGGCAGACGAGGCTCTGACTGGGAGGGTTCCGCTGGGGGTGGTGGTGGTGGGGGAATCGGCGGTGCGGGTGGCGCAGTGGGAACTTGAAGCTGTTGGATCTGTTGGGTGAGCCCGGACACCTGCGCCACTAAAGCCTGAACGGCGCGAGCTGCATCGTTGAGGTTTTTCTCCGGAGTGTCAATTCTCTGTATGCTGCTGTTCACGAATGCATCCAGTGAACTTGAAGAGCCACTCCCTGCTTCCATGTCTTGGTCAGATCGTTCTGTCAGGGATTGAGAGAAGGAAGCAAGGTGCAAGTGAAACTCTTTATTTATAATTGAAGTAGTAACAGGTAAAGTCCAGAGAAGACAGGTTAGTGGCGCAGGGACCCCGATGATCAGATGAACTTGGTGAAGAGAGTGCAGCAGTGCAGTGAACAGAGTCCAGAGATGAGAATAATCCAACTTAAATCCACAGGAACATGAACAGGAACAAGGATGGAACAAGGAAGTCACAAGACTCGAGACGCTGACTGGAACACACACACCGGGAACCCACAAACAACGATCTGACAACGGAGATGAGAAAGTGATGAGTATATATACATGATGAGATGAGCTGCAGCTGGTGATGGGAGTGATGAGATGATCGCTGATGATCGCTAATGAGCCGGCACGCCCACCTAATCAGCACACACACACACACAACAACAGAAACACGAGACAAGAAGGAGACAGGATTTATGAACCGTGACAAATAGCCAACAATTATTAGGATATTAAGTATAGATCATGTTCCATGAAAGATATTTTGTAAATTTCCTACCATAAATATATTAAAAATATATATTTTTGTGAGTGGATGCAGCAAAATCGCAAACATAAATGGACAACTTTAAAGGAGATTTTCTCAATGTTTAGATTTTTTTGCACACTTCCAGATTTTCAAATAGTTGTATCCCGGCCAAATTTAACCTTTCATTCTCAAACAAATATCAACTAATGTTAACCCCATTGGTTCTCATAATGATTGGTTCTGTGGCGTGCCGTTCGATGTGGTTATGTCGCAGTATTTCATGCAATTTGTGTATGTGTGCTATAATGTTTCAATCAATATTTTAAGTTGAGAGTTCATCACTAGATACAACTTTCATTTTGAGTGAAATCATCAAGAGAGAGGATAGGGACAGCAACGAGGAAGCAGAAAGAAAGAGAAATAAATAAATAAAGGCAAAACATCTCAGAGCACCTTTACAATCCTCTATGCAGGGGAATTTAGTGAATTAATACTGAGCTAATGTATACTAGGCAGAGATGAAACCCATGTGCCAAGATTTATAATGAAGTAGGAGTCTGCAGAAAATAGACAAAAGAGGACAGACTAAAAGTGCCTTTCTGCTGATGAATTTATGCGTACACAGGCTATAAATAAAGCATTTACAAAACAAACCTTTCCAACTACTTGAAACGTTTTTGGGGTATTTTGAGCAAAGGAATGCTACTGCAACTTGCCTTGACTCTAAGCTCTCTATCTCTGCTGAGTAACCCATGAGAGTTTGTGAATGCAGCAACCTTTTCAGTTCCATTCTTATCCCAGTCATGTTCTCCTCTGCCCATGTCTGAAGAGAAACCCTTGGCCCTTGAGATTAAACGCCCCTGCTGCTCACACTCCCTGAGAATCTTAAATGGCTGTACTACACCGTTTGACTGACACGCTTTTGTTGTTCCATCACCTGACTTTTTCACATCCATGTGAAAGCAGAAATGTCACATAATACAAACAGGAGGCATGCGTTGTCATAATGCTCATAGTAAGAAGGATATGAAAAAATAATTGAAATTGAAAAGATTTGACCTGCCATATAGTACATGCCATTCTACATACTGTTTTTGTAGATTTCTGGATTTAATATATACTAGTGAAAAGTGCCTGTGCAAAATCAGTTTTTGTGTGTGTTTTTAGTAATTGTTTGTTTGGTGTGTTTGAGTGCTCATTGTTACAATTAAACAGCAAAACTTCAGTGACATTTTTATTTGTGCATGGTAGAAAGCAAATACTGCTACTGACATAATGACATACAATAAATATGGAAAATTGAACTACACAGTTCAGGGAGCAGGCTACACAGTGAACGTCCTGGTTGCGTATGCAACCCCCGTTTCCTGAAGGAGGGAATGGAGGACGTAGTCGACGTCGACTGAATGGGGATCATGCTAGGGAGCCAATCCTCTTCGAGCACTATTGAATGAGCCATTGGAATTGCCGTGCGTGATTCGCATCACACACTCCGCCCCTGCGGCGTGGTTATAAATACGGAAGTGGATGCACGCATTAGTTGCTTTTTTCACTGAGGAGCCGAGCATAACTCGGAGTGATGAATGAATCGCATAGCCGCTTTTTTAGAAGGCTCACTGGGGAATGCATTTCTGCAGGGCCCCTGGGGCCAGCTGAGAGCCACTGTCTGTCCAAGGGTTGTTCGCTTGGACAGAAATACGCAAATGGCAGGGGAACGAATCCGGAGAGGCAACAGATGTAACTATGCGGCCCCGAAGTGGTCCCGGCGCAGCTGGACCTCCATGGGATGGATTCTTCTCTCTCCCTGGCCATGACTGTCGTGAGGCTCGTTGGCGGCACGATTGAGCAGGCCGTAAAAAAATAGTGGAATGAAGCAATCTCAGAAGCTTCTGACTCCAAGGAGGAGGTGACGGGTGAGTTGTGACATGCGAGGGAAGCTTAGCGCAACGGCCGCAATGTTGTCTTTTCAGACCAGTACCAGCTCGCTGAGCAGCGGTGGCTCAAAGTGAGGTGAACTGCAACAACTCGAGGCACGAATGCCCATGCAGTCGGAGGTCGCCCAGGCTTCCGTTAAAGCACGCCCTTTTTACATGGCCCCTCAGTCGGTGAGGGTTTGGCAGCAGGCCGGGGTGAACTGTTGTCACACAGGACGTGCTGCTTTGCCACAGTCACCTCGGGACATGATCATGAAGCTAGCGCTGAAGCGGTCTTCATATGGAGGAAGCCAAGCGGCTGCATCTGCCAAATGCCCCAGGAGCCTCTGAAAGTTCTTTCAGTGAGACCCTTTATAAATTCTACACAGCACCAGCCGAACACACTCTCGTTCTTGAAGAGACGTGTTGGACTGAGTCCTTCTCCAAACTGAAAAAGATAAAAAAAAGAGATGTATAAATGAGTCTACTCCACCAGGATACTGTTATAAGCATGAGCCCCGTCTGATCGGTCGTGGCGGCGGTGTTGCAACAATCTATAGAGATATTCTTAATGTTACTCAGAAAACAGGTCACAGGTTTAATTCGTTTGAAGTGCTTGTGCTAAATGTTACGCTCTTAGATGTAAGAAACAAATCCATATTATCTCTAGCCTTGGCTACCGTATATAGACCTCCAGGGCCATATGTTGATTTCCTAAAAGAGTTTGCAGACTTTCTCTCAGATCTATTGGTCAATGTCGATAAGCAATAATTGTTGGAGACTTTAACATACACGTAGATAATACAAATGATGCGTTAGGGGCTGCATTTACAGATTTATTAAACTACTTTGGGGTCACGCAAAACGTCAGTGGTCCCACTCATCGTCTAAATCATACAATAGATTTAATTATATCATATGGAACCAATCCAACTGATATAAATATTATACCGCAAAGTGACGATCTCACTGATCATTACATGGTAACTTGCATAATACGTACTGATGAAATTTGTCATGTTACGCCACGTTTTAGACCAGGCAGAACAATCCTTCAAACCACTATAGATAGATTCTCAAATAGCTTACCTGATCTATCTCAGCTGCTCAGTGAACCCAAACAAACAGATGAACTAGAGGAAATGACTAGCAGTTTGAGCACCATTTTCTCTAGTACATTAGAAATTGTTGCACCAATTAGATTAAAAAAGGTTTGAGAGAAAACTAAAGCACCATTGTACAACAGTGCTACGCATGCTATCAAGAGAGTAACTTAGAGCGTAAATGGAAACAAACTAATTTAGAGGTCTTTAGAATCGCGTGGAAAGACAGTATGTCACGTTATAAAAAGGCTCTAAAAGCAGCCAGGGCTGAGCATCTCCGCAAGCTAATAGAAAATAACCAAAATAATCCAAGGTTTTTATTTAACACCGTAGCTAGACTAACAAATAAACAGACATCACCAGAGAAAAACATTCCGTTACAATATAGTAGTAATGATTTTATGAATTACTTCGATGAGAAAATAGAAAGCATCCGAAACACAATTGTAAATGTACAATCCTCTATGGTGTCTTATGATTCAGCCTCAATTATGGCCCCTCTAGAACAACTACACCGCTTTACAACTATAGGACAGGAAGAGCTAAATAAACTTATCATTGCATCTAAACCAACAACATGTTTATTAGATCCAATACCCACTAAACTACTGAAAGAAGTGTTACCTGTAGTCGAAGAGCCTCTTCTTAATATTATTAACTCGTCTTTATTTTTAGGTCTTGTTCCAAAAATATTCAAGCTGGCAGTACTAAAACCTCTCATTAAGAAACTGCAATTAGATCCAAATAACTTAGCAAATTACAGACCCATCTTAAATCTTCCATTTATGTCTAAAATACTAGAAAAAATGGTGTCCGCTCAACTGTGCTCTTTCTTGCAAGAAAATGATATCTATGAAAAATTTCAGTCGGAATTCAGACCGCATCATAGCACAGAAACTGCGCTAGTCAAAATTACAAATTATTTACTTTTAGCTTCTGACCAAGGCCGTACCTCAATACTAGTTCTACTCGATCTTAGCGCTGCGTTCGACACTATAGATCATAAAATACTCTTGGATCGACTACAAAACTACACTGGTGTTCAGGGACAGGCATTAAGCTGGTTTAGATCGTACTTATCAGACCGTTATCATTTTGTCTGTTTAAATGGGGAAAAATCGAAGATAATGTCAGTAGACTATGGAGTGCCGCAAGGATCTGTGCTAGGCCCTCTGCTATTCTCAATATGCATGCTGCCACTTGGTAATATTATAAGAAAACATGGAATTAATTTCCACTGTTATGCTGATGACACTCAATTATATATCTCATCCTGACCAGATGAAAACACTGACTTATCTAACTTGACAGAGTGTCTAAATGATATAAAATGCTGGATGACGTGTAATTTCCTGCTATTAAATTCAGATAAAACGGAGGTATTTCTTATTGGTCCAAAAAACTACTCACAAAATCCCTTACAATACAACTTTAATTTAGAAGGATGTCCTGTTACTTTATCCACTACAGTAAAAGACCTGGGTGTTATACTAGACCGCAACTTGACTTTCGAAAATCATATTTCAAGGAAAAGTAATTAGTTAGATTACCCCGTTACTGAAAGAATAACATCGTTACCTAACGCCGTTCTTTTAAATGGCGTTATTCCAAACACTGACAAAGAGCAACCTCTCCATCCCTGGGGGGCCCGTCCAGGTTCAACGTTTCCGCTGTCGCTTACCACCTGGCTTGGTAGGGCCTGGGACGGGCTGGCCGGCCCTTCTGCGGCCGGCTCCATGTCGGGACCTGGGTGTAGGCTGCTGCGATGGTCCGGTGGGAGCTGAGGCGGCTGCAGGTGGATGCCCTCGGTGACGGGCAGGCGGAGGATCTGTCCCTGGCAGATGGGTGAAGGCAGCAGCGTCCCGCCATGGCAGGATGTGCCGGATGGCCTCCGTCTGCCCTTTGGGCTGCAGAGAACTGTTGAGCAAAATTCTCCACAGCGTCACCGAATAACCCAACCTGAGAAATGGGAGAGTCCAGGAATCGAACCATGTCCACTTCTCTCATATCAGCCAGGTTGAGCCAGAGATGGCGCTCCTGGACCACAAGTGTGGACATCGCCGTACCGATAGCGCAAGCTGCAAACCTTTGTGCCCCGGAGGGCGAGGTTGGTTGCAGTGCGGAGCTCTCCCATGAGCTCACGGTCCGGACTACCTTCGTGTAAGTTCATGAGTGTCTGGGCCTGGTGGACCTGGAGCAACTGCATGGCATGCAGAGAGGAAGCGGCTTGCCCACAAGCTTTGTAAGCCTTGCCCGTGAAAGTGGATGAGAACTTACAGGCTTTAGAGGGGTGACGAGGATCACCTCTTCAGGAGGCAGCGGCCGCCAGACACAGTTGCATCGCGACAGACCTCTCCACTGGAGGGGGGAGGAGCTACTTAGGCTGTTTCTGATAGAGAAAGGTGCCGTCCACGCCCTCGTAAGCTCCTCATTCACTTCAGGAAAGAAAGGCTTTTGAGAACCAGCCCGGCCCACCCCGAGAAACTAATCATCCAACCGAGACGGCTCGGGACACGGTGGAGGGTTCCATACGAGCCCTACCGCCTCGGCGGCCTTTTTCAGCATAGCTGACATCTCTGGATCTGGCTCGGGCAACGCTGGTCTCCCAGAGGGAGGCAGCGCAGCCGAGTCGTCATCTCCGGAGTCCAGCTTCCCTTCTGATGCTGCGATAGACAAACTATCCCCTGGGGGGGCCCCAAATGAAACAGCTGGTCGGTCTACTACAGAGGGACCAGCAGGTTCATTTGGGAGTTCCGCCGGTTGCGGTGTGTAAGAGGAGTGAGGGATCCACGGGGCTTTGCCGAGCGGATCACCCCTCACTGTAATCCTCAGATCACCCAGCTTGGACGGCACCCTGGTCTTTCTCTGGGAAGGTAACCCAGAAGAAGGGCTAGGGCGGGGCCCAGAGGCAGGGACGGCACATACGCTTTTGACGTAGGCGAGTCTCGATCTCAACACCGAGATGGTCATATTCCCGCAACGGGAACATGACTCATCCACGAAAGCTGTCTCACTTGCTATAAGCCCTAACACACGATATTTCGTGACCGTCAGAGGGGGACAGAGCTTTACCGCACCCAGAAACGCATGGATGGAATGGCATCTTGAGAAAGACACACTCACACCCGTGTTGCTCTTTTAGGAAATGGGACCGTCACCAGTGCTGGATTTGTGCACACAGGGAATGACCGCGGCAACACTGAATCAGCTGGCTTCTTTTACAGATATATTTACCGATATCTTTTGCATTTCTAATCAAACAATCTCAAACTTGGCACTGCACTTACTTGAGCCCGTAGCAAGATACCTGTCAAGTTTGAAATCCATCGGACTAACGGTTCGAGAGATATGCGAATAACAGACACACAGACACACAGACAGACAGACAGATGTTCCTGTAATTAATAGATAGATAGATATTGGGATTAGCCTGGCTAATGTCAGACCTAGTCTCATTGAGACGTGGGTCTGGGAACCACATGTTCATTTTCTCGTATTTGAGGCATGGTTTACGAATGCCCAACGCCGTTTATTGGGTGCTACGAATCTCTATCAAATGCGCCTGTACGTAGCACATAGCCAATCGTTTTAATTATACCAGATGACGTTTGTAGAGCGACAGAAATTAGACGAGGACGAAGACGATGGGTCAGAGATTTAACTAAACTACTTAGAACAATATCTAAGGCTGCATCGAAAGTTTACTTCGCGTCTGCTGCCATGTCCGATCCATAGGTATAAACAAACTGCTTCGGTGTGTTGCATAGAGAGAGATCGTATTTAGGCCACGCCCACAACAGGGGGGGGGGGGGTTGACGATCCAACCGTCTCCATTGATTTTGCATTGCGAGAGGCTGCCTCTTTGTCATTTATGACTTATAACAAAAAACAAAACAATGTCTAAAAGCTGCTGTGTGACAATGTGTACAGCAAACAAGCTAAATAACCCAGAAATAATTTTTTATAAGCTGTCGACCCCAAAAAACGGTTTGTTTCAGGACATAAAAGTGGATCAATTGAGACAGAGCGCAACTAGTACTCGAACTACTCTGAGAACTACGCCCACTGGAATGTGACATGATATTGCTTAGCTTACATAAATATAATATATAAAATTGATATTTGGATATTTGACTTAAGAGTGACCAGGGGCAGAGCTAGACTCTCAGTACAGTGGGGGCGATGCTTCATAATGGGTCCCTTTGCTACCATGTCATTTTAAAACTAAAACCTTTAAAAAATAAACGTAAAATATTTGCTCGGGCCAGAGGCATCCGTGACGGACGAGGTGACAATCGCCCCCCTCCGGGCTTTGCTGGGCTTGACCGCTGTTAGCCTCATCGTTAGCTGGTGTCAGGCTTGTAGGGCTAGCACTAGCAGTAACGTTAAGTATCGATGACTGAGTAATGTTAACGGTATTATTATAATTTTGACAGTGTTGAGTTGTGGATGATGAAGATGATGATGAGAAGTACGATGTGAGAGGAGCACACGATGCTACCACACTTTTCCTACAATCTCTTTCTTTTCTTTTTAATGCGCCCGATTTATATTTTCTCTCCATTTTTGTAACTATTCTATAGCAATTTACCACAGCGGGAACGGCAGTGTCTGGACAACCACTGGACAACATTTGAACTCGTCACTCCCCTGTTTAAATTTCAACCAACCGCTGGGCCGTCTCATTCATCATCAAGCAAGGATACGTGAGAATTGCGTTTAATTTACTTCAGCTAAATAAGATATGGAATTATACAAACACAACCCATGGGCGGCACTAGGGAGGGGCTAGCAGGTGCTTCAGCACTCTTGTTATTTCGACATATGCTGGGACATTCTAATCTGCATTAAGCCAAGCGTTCTTATAATGGTTTTCTATGGGAGGAAAATGCTTAATTTGTAGGCTAATTAAACACGTTGCATTAATATTCTGGGCTCATCTGATTTTTTGTACATAGTAGCCTATAACCTACTTTATTATGAATTTAGTATCATAATGATTATTAAATGCACGCACAATTATCCGTGAACTTGATAAATGTTGCAGATATGCACAAAAAATGCCTTCCAACGTGCAAAATTCATAATTAAATGAATGTGCAGCAATTTGTACAAATAGAGAGTCTGTAGGCCTACTACTGTATAGCCTACGTGTTGTAGCCATTAAATAAGTGCATTTAGTTTCATATTTGTTAAAATATTATAATGTTTTTTTTCCATCTATGTTGATTATGAAAAGTGAACAGCATGAGTAAGATATCGATGTGCAATATTTCAGGAGACATGAAGTGGGTCAGACATGATTTTGACTCATTGGCCTATATGTTGTGTTTTGTAGAAAGCCTTTCTTTAAAGTGAATTTCATTTTGTATAAATTGTATCTTAATTAAAAAAAAACATCAACCAATTGCCTGGATTTAATAAATAAGAAGCAAATATAGCAGACAATGTAATCATGACATGGAGGCGCAGGCGCGGACACTTGCATTGCACGTGAACTTGAGCCCATCTCATCATTAATTCACCGAAACTATGCCTCACACACATGAGAAATATATCTATAGAAAGCTTGCAATGAAATCTTTAAACCAAACAATTCCAAATGAAAAAAAATAGGCCAGGCTACTCTCTACTTATATTGCACGCACACATATTATGTCGAAATAACGAGATATTATGTTGAAATAACATTATTAATAATAAATCTTTAAGAATATTTGATTGAATGCTGAATGTTGTGCTTATTCAATTTAGTCAAATTAAAACTTTAATTGGGATAATTAAAATAATTTAATATTAAATATTTAAGTTTTGCTAATTTAATAATAGTATTTAAATATACAATAGGCTTGGCCAATATAATTGCACAGCTCCCCCTGTCAATGATCTCCTCAGTACCTGCGTTAAAAATTCTCTGGGGCCGCCCCTGACACAACCTACAACTTGTCTATTGTGACATTTATTTGAACATTTTCTGGTCAGGTATGACAAATATTTAACTTTATGCCTAAAGTTATAAGCCATAATGAAGCCAACATGACTTTGATGATGAGTAATTGATTTCAGCACTCCTTGAACAGGCAGCGACTGAAGCGCGTAGGCTACTTGTTGCATAATGTTTTTTCCTTTTTTTTGGAAACGCACAGTGAGAAACATTTTTTTTGTAACTGCTCACACATCTGTTTATTTTTCCTTTGATTTGTCGTCTCGTTCGTTTCTTTGCTAGATTTTCATATCTGCTCATGCTAGTTAACGTTAGTCACTCCCTGTATAGCCTTCTTTTGTCACAAATGTATGTGTAAGTGCAATTTGTAAGTGCTTTTGTAAGTGCAATTTGATTACCATATGCTTAATAAAGTTGAATTAGCTAACCTTCTATGTCATTTTTACTCTTCAAAGTGTACACTTGCAGGTGTTGATTATAATTAATTTCCTGTCAGGCCCATAAAGAATAAGGATAAACAATATTTTAAAAGTATGCAATTATCTTACGTATGACTAATTAAAAATTAAACACAAAAACATAACTTGCTAAATGGGGGATATCTATATCTAGCATACTAAATAATGTAGGCTAATTGTCAGAACGTCGTCTCTCAGTTGCTGAATGTCGCGCAACAACGTTGCTACAGCCCTGTTGCATCTTACAATTCTACATTGTTACAATGTTGCGAGCACTTAGACAACGACGTTGCCATAGCAGAAATGCAACGTGCCACAGACGTTGCCGCAACGCAATGTGTTTGCTGGGTGTACTTTGTCTATAGAGTGCCGAAGTTATGACATCACTTTGTAGGCCAAAACGCGGAAGTGAGTTAGCATTTTAGCACTTCCGGTTCCCTCGCGCTAAAGTCTATGGGTTTTTTGAATGGGTTTTTGCTAAATCGCCTGAAATAAGGTCTGTGGTTAACAAAGCCTCTAAATATTTTCACGTTTTGATCTATGACATAAAACACACCAGTAATACCAGCTGCTTGTGGTTTTTTAAACTTGACTTGTGTCTGTTTGTGGTTTTTTAAACTTTATATAGGCTTCAAAATGTATAAATTTCGGATTAACTTGTAGACAAAACGTGTAAGGGTCACAACTCTTTGTTGAACACATCTTATTTTTTGCGATTTTATTTTATATTATAGATATTTATTATTTTATTTTTATTTTTTTATTAGGGACCATGTACAATTTCAAACATAAATGTTGCCATTTGATGCATTGTACCAGAGTTAGCCGGAACAAAAAACTTTTTTTTAATTTTTTTTAAAATTATTTATTAGAGACCATGTACAATTTCAAACATAAATGTTGCCATTTGATGCATTGTACCAGAGTTAGTCGTAGGCTATTTTACATCTGCAGTCACTTCGGCACTCTATGTCAGTGACGCAAGATCAGCGGCGTTTGAGGGGCCCCTAATTGGCACGGGGCCCTGTGGCAGCCGCACCTAAGCACCCACGCTATCTCCGCTACAGCCAGTGACAAAATGTTTATTGCACACGTAGACATACTGAGTGTCAGGATCCCACAATTTACCCATTCTTCCTGCTGATGCTTCACGTCTTATTGTCTGTATCCACTTTTGTCTCCTTAAAGGCTGGCTTTTATGGTTCGGAAGCTTATAAACATATATTTCTGGGTTTTTTTATATTGTTTGCTGTATACCTTGTCACACAGCAGCTTTTAGGCATTTTTCTGTCTTTTGTTATATGTCAAGGAGGCAGCCTCTCGCAATGCAAAGTCAATGGAGACGGTTGGATCCCCAGATATCCCCGATTAAGCAAGTTATGTTTTTGTGGTTAATTTTTAATTAGTCATATGTAGAGAAGTGGGCGTGGTCTTCAGATTATGACGCGTTGCGCTCTGTCTCTATAGACGTCGTCATCGTCTTGCTACTCCCTCCCCATTCTGTGATTGGCCCCCTTGCTGAGGCGAAAATCTGGTCCATGCAATCCAGTCTGCCTAGCAGCGTGAATAAAATCAAGGCAAGGCAGCATGGGGAAGCCCAGGCTATACATGTATTGGGATCTGACTATTAGTGAAATTTCAACTAGTTTGCTTTCTTTACCATTTTTCCTTTTCCATTATTTGTTTTGCCATAATTGTTAACCACAGATGATTTCAAGTCAGTCACCTGAGCCATAAATACAATATGATTAATTAGTTTGGACTTACAAGGAAATGACATCGTCACAATACTGATTGGCTGATGGCACAGTTCTAGTCCCTTTACTCTTTATTTTATGACTTGAAACACATAAATTGACAAAAAAATACCACTGTCTGTTAAGAATACATAACAAAAAGTACAATTAACCCATTTAAGAGCCCTCCAAAAATTGGGCAGTACTTTTTATGCATTAAAGTACATTTTTAATAGCCATCAGTAGGGAAACAAGTTTTTTTTAAACTAGATAATGTTACAACACCTACCAGCAGGAGCTAACTAGACCATGCTAAACCAACCAAACCATTAAACACATTGGTCATTTTATGAGGTCACCTGTATGCAAATCTTTTGGTAACAACTTGAAGTATAAGCATACAGAAGAAATGTGGGGAAGAATGTGATCTAACAACAAACAAATTCAGTGAAAGGTAGTTCTGTGGGTAAAACATCTTTAAGAGATAGGCAATAAGAGAGGTTAGAAATGGCCAGACTGGTTCATGTTGACAGGAAGTCAAAAGTAGCTGAAATATAGACGGTACAATGGTTCTAGACCTATTGTACCTGTGAATGGACAAAGTGTCAAACCTTGAAGTGTTTTCGTTATAGCATCAGAAGACTAGGCCAGGTTCCATTTATGCCAGCTAAGAACTAGACACAGATAATGCACCATGTCATAAAAGCACATCTCAAATTGGTTCCACAAATATGACAATGGGTTTAGTGTACTTCAGTGGCCTCCAGGTCTCCAGATTTCAATCCAACAGAGCAGCTTTCCAACACAGCAGCAAGCATTCTTCAAAATATATTTTGTTATGTACAGGTTTGGAATGGCATGAAGGTAAAGAAATTATGACAGAATTGTTATTTACTATCCTTTTAAGCTTATATATTTGAAGATTTTTCCCATTTTCTCTTCAACAAGGGACACCTGTTTGGTCACACATTAAAGATATCTCTATAACTTTCCAGGCTTATGTTTATGGGCTCTAGTATGTACATATATTAATGTCATGTTTTCCAGTTCCTATGAATATTAATATGGATTATTATGTTAAGTAGCTTGACCACTAATCTTATTCAGAATGCTGCATATTAAATCATGTCAGATGGGTTAAATTCAATTAAGCTTTACTGCTCTTCTAATTCATTCTCTAATATCACTGTATGAAATGTCAAGCATAAATAAATACCCCTGACAATTATGAAAAATTGTAGCTGGGTGTAAGGAGGAGCCCATCGTGATTCCAGAATAAGACTTGCAGAGAGGTGGAAAACAGAGAAACAACAAGATAAAAGAGATGGATGAATAATTGGCTTGAACAGAAATAAATAAATAAATTATGCAGAAAAAAATGCAGGCCTCAGATTGCATTGATTCTTAGAGTGAAGAGGTTGGCGTTATGCCGATGGTCGCCAGGGAAATCACAGATTCAACAAGTGCAGAGGTTTCGTTAGAAATTGAGGTAGCTGAATCTGAGGAAGCACTAATAAGCAATCCACACCTTTACACCTACTCAATGCAGGTCTCTGCAACAGTCCCTATTACTGATCCTGCTCTTTTAAATTACCTTAACTAGCAATTACATGGTAAAGTTATTATAACAGTCAATTGCACTCTGGTCTTAATGATGAACTGCATTTCTGAGGTAGGCTACTCAGTATCTGCTTTAATGTGGGACAACCGACTTTTTCTGTGTCTGTGTCTGTGTCTGTGCACTGGACATTTTAAAAGTTCTAATGTAAACAAGTCTAATATACTAGACTAATAAGGGTTGTCAAATACAGTTCAGTAACCTGAAACATCAGGAATGCTAAGATTGTTTAAACTCAACCACAGTAAAAGCATTTTAAAAAGCCGACATTTGCCATTGTGAAAGTTTTTCCAAAATACCCGATCCTCCCTATGGGAAATCCTCTGGAGGGCCAATCAGAACACAGTATACTCTTGCTCTTGCTTCTGCCATGGCAACAACATAATAACAGGGCCGTCTGTATTTCTGGGAAAACTTAAAGGGATTCATTGCTGTATCAGCACAGTCCCTGTGCAAGGGAGCCATTGACAGCGTGGTGAAGATCGATTGCTATATCAACTTTATTGTCCCCTACAGCAGAATTTTTTTCTCATAAATAATTGTGTGGGGAATATGAAAAATTCATGTACAGCAGGTGGAAACAGTGCAACATGCACATACTCATACAATGTACAGATTTACAGGGGCTTGATATCTGCAGGAAACATTGATTTTATATTGTATACCAGTACAGAAAGACATAATATAAGGAGTGAATTAACCACACACACTGACACATCTCTATCTCCCCTCTTGAAGGTTATTTAGCAGCTGCTTGGTAAACAGCACAGAAGGCGACACATTTATTCCGCCTCCATTTGTTTGTCTTGCTCATTGATTAACCCTGATTGTTTTCTTCTGTAGGTTAGGCTAGGATCACTGCAGCTATACTGCACATTATGGATATGTATGTAGCATATTCCACAATTTATAAACTAGAAAAAGAAAAGGTTCCAAAAAAGTTACGTGGAAGTAACATAACGCATGATTTTCCATAAAAAGTAACTAACTCAATTAGTTACTTTTTTAGGAAGTAACACAATATTGTAATGCATTACTTTTAAAAGTAACTTTGCCAGACACTGAATATGACTGTATTTTGTCTTACTGCACAGATGTTTTCACAAGCATTTCAAATATTAAAGAAAAAAATCTGAGTGGGGTAAGACAAAATATACTTGGATACAACATATAAAAATCATAAGTGTTGCTTTTCAGGTAAGTTTTTAAGATTTTAAGAATATTTAGATATTTTTTATTTGGAAACTAGTCAACAACGAATTATTAAAAAATAATAAAAAATACTTTTTTTGCAGTGTGACACTTGGTCTCTTGGCTTGACATTAATGGCAAACACGCTTAAAGATAATAAATAAACGTACTGTCAGGTTGCGTGCAGGTAGCTGAAGACGAGGATGCAGGAACTTCAAAGTAGTTGATTTATTTACAAAATAAACTTCAGGAACAAAATAACAAACTCCAGAAATTCAGAGACACAACCATACACGGACGACGACCAACAAACCCTGAGGGAAAACACAAGGCTTAAATGAACAGGGATTAATATGATAATTAACAGAACACAGGTGAAGGGAATTACTAATCAGACGGAGCGGGAAAACTAACAGGACTGAACCAAAATCACAAACACAGGTGAAACCAAGATCACAAAACAAAACTTAAACATACTGAAACGTGACAGTACCTCCCCCCTCCCCGAAGGCGCATCCTCGCGCCGTATAACATCCAAAGGGGTGGGCATCCTGGACTCCAGGACGGTCCAGGCGGAGCAGGCTGTGGGCGTGGCCACGACGGAGCAAGCTGTGGCCGTGACCAGGGCGGAGATGTGGGACCCTCGGGCGTCCAGGGATGAGCTGTGGGACCCTCGGGCGTTCAGGGCGGAACTGTGGGACCCTCGGACCCTGCGCCCCCCCAAAATTTTAATGGGGAAATTGACAGGAAAGGAGGGGTCCGTCAGCAAAGAGGGTCTTGAACTAAGCGGGATCAGTGGCAAAGGAAACTCTGGGCTGGACAGGACTGGCACAGGATCAGCAGGCTCTGGTGCAGGATCAACGGCTACAAGAGCAGTAACAGCTACAAAGACTGACACAAACACAGAAACAAACATTGGCTCGGGAACAGACACCGGCTCAGGAACGGGAACAGACACCGGCTCAGGCTCAGTAGCCACTAGAACATTAGCGGCCACAAGGACAGACACAAAAACAGAAACAAACATTGGCTCAGGAACAGCAGACACTGGCTCCGGCTCAGGAACAGCAGACACTGGCTCCGGCTCAGGAACAGCAGACACTGGCTCCGGCTCAGGAACAGCAGACACTGGCTCCGGCTCAGGAACAGCAGACACTGGCTCCGGCTCAGGAACAGCAGACACTGGCTCCGGCTCAGGAACAGCAGACACTGGCTCCGGCTCAGGAACAGCAGACACTGGCTCCGGCTCAGGAACAGCAGACACTGGCTCCGGCTCAGGAACAGCAGACACTGGCTCCGGCTCAGGAACAGTAGACACTGGCTCCGGCTCAGGAACAGCAGACACTTTGCTCCGGCTCAGGAACAGCAGACACTGGCTCCGGCTCAGGAACAGCAGACACTGGCTCTTGCTCGAAGACTGGCTCTGGCTCTTGCTCGAAGACTGGCTCTGGCTCTTGCTCGAAGACTGGCTCTGGCTCTTGCTCGAAGACTGGCTCTGGCTCTTGCTCGAAGACTGGCTCTGGCGCTGGCGGGCAGGCGATGGGCTCAGGCGATGGGGGCGGGCAGGCGATGGGCTCAGGCGCCGGCGGGCAGGCGATGGGCTCAGGCGCTGGCGGGCAGGCGATGGGCTCAGGCGCTGGCGGGCAGGCGATGGGCTCAGGCGCTGGCGGGCAGGCGATGGGCTCAGGCGCTGGCGGGCAGGCGATGGGCTCAGGCGCTGGCGGGCAGGCGATGGGCTCAGGCGCTGGCGGGCAGGCGATGGGCTCAGGCGCTGGCGGGCAGGCGATGGGCTCAGGCGCTGGCGGGCAGGCGATGGGCTCAGGCGCTGGCGGGCAGGCGATGGGCTCAGGCGCTGGCGGGCTTGGAACTGATTGAAGTGGGAGATCTTCTATGAGGAAGCTGGATCCACACGCCCACAGTGTGTGATCCACAAACTCCAAGAAGGACATTTTTAGGTCCTTTACCAGAATTATTTGGGCTAGTGGGTCCTTCAGTCCACCCCAGAAACTCCTTGTAAGTGCCTCTTCATTCTGAGTCACATCATCATAGAGGCCTATGTACAGCCCTGCATGTTACTCCAGAGAGAGCTCATTCTGGCAGAGGATAGGTTTTTCCATGGGGCTCAACTTGTTGTTCCTTTTCCTTCTGCTCATTTCGCTTTTTTAAGGATTGGTCGTTCTGTCAGGTTGTGTGCAGGTAGCTGAAGACGAGGATGCAGGAAATTCAAAGTAGTTGATTTATTTACAAAATAAACTTCAGGAACAAAATAACAAACTCCAGGAATTCAGAGACACAACCATACACAGACGACAACCAACAAACACTGAGGGAAAACACAAGGCTTAAATGAACAGGGACTAATATGATAATTAACAGAACACAGGTGAAGGGAATTACTAATCAGACAAAGTGGGAAAACTAACAGGACTGAACCAAAATCACAAACACAGGGGAAACCAAGATCACAAAACAAAACTCAAACATACTGAAACGTGACACGTACAATGTGGTGTTGCCTATGAGAACAAATTTGGCACTGTCATATCTTTCAATATACGGTATTTAGAAAAACCAGCAGCATTTTGAGAATAATTAATAAAAGATTCCATTGTGAAATTAGACGGCTAAACAAAAACATCCTTGTTCAATTCCTCAGGCACGTCATTAAAAAATATTTCAGTCCGGTATCCATAATAGCTTGAGTTTTAAAAGGGTATGCTCAGTTTTTGGAGGTGCAGTTTTTCTACATACAGGGATAGAACAATGCCGGGTGGTGGACAGGCATGAGTTATTAAGGGCACATCACCTTGATTTAAATAGCCTACATAGCCTTTTTTTTCAGACAGTCAGAACCAACACCTATCTACTTGAATAGGGGAAGACCGATATGTCTAAAATTGCTTGGCAAGTTCACAAAAAAAGTTAAATAAATTTGACATCAACTATACCAGTAACATTGTTTCTTTAGCTCAAATTGCACTATACAAAAAACCTCTATTTTCCAGGTCACTCCAGCAACTTCTCATGAGCAAAGGGTAATATAGGGTACAACGGGGTTAAAGACACACCCTACGAAAAATGTGCTTTTCAGTTCCCTCATAGAGTATGATTGCAAAAAATATATATGTTTTTATTGAATATTGATGGAGCACCAGATTTTGTGTAAAAAATAAATAATAAAAGTTTGTTTTTCCATCCACACATGGGGTAAAAGGCTCACCAGTATGGGGCAAAAGGCACAAAGTATTGAAACAAATACTTTAACTAAAATAATATATTTTTGACAATGTCTAAGTTAATACTTGTTCAAAACAATAATTTTAGCAAAGTTTGAACTATTTTTGGTTTGTTTTAAAAAGTAAATATTCTGAATGCATTGAATAAGATCCCATAATAATTTAATAAAGCTTTACTGTAGTAAAAATAAATATGGTATTTTATTATATGACATGATGAATATAATTTCTAAATATGATGTTTTCATTATAAATATGGTGATTATCTCTAAGGTGGACACATAGTTTGATATATGATTTTTACCATCTGAATCTAACTATGTCATGCAAATGGAAAAGTCAACAAGCTATTTATTATTATGTTAATTATTATGCCTTTAGCCCCAACAGCAGGGGCACCTTTTACCCCAAATAACATACTTTTACATATTTTTCAATTATTGAAAAACTGTTGCTTTAATTTCCTTGAACAAAACTGAAAAACATTAATAAGATATTTTCTTCTCAAAATATAGACATTAATTTTACCGATTCTCATTTTCTACATAAATCTACAATATAAAAAACAAACAAACATCAAATATTAGATCAAATTAGCAATCAACTTTGCATTGCTGTCCGCCATCACATCAAGAATCAGCCAGTTCCCTTTCAAGGGAACTCGAGCTGCGTCAAGCTGTGGGAACGCCCCTGCGTTGTGCGTCCTGAAGCACGTATGGAATCAGTCCAATGGAGAGACGGAACGTCATAGGCGGGTGACGTCATCGACCAGGAAACTATAAAGCACCCCCAAAGCACAAGCGCGACAGCTTCTATGCCTTCAGTAAGCGCTATATGTGGATCTATCTCAAGTGCTTTTGTCTGTCACTAAGCAGGAGTTTCACTATTTCAAAAAACTATATATATATATGTTATATTGAGAGACAATGGCGAGCGAACAACAATTTAAGAAGTGTGTTCCTCCCTGCTTGCGCTATTTAACGGGCGGGGATACACACAGCTTATGTGTTGTTTGTTTGGGAGTGCAGCATGCCCAGTCAGCTCTCGAGGGGGCTGATTGTGAGCATTGCGAGCGTTTGCCTCTTAGAACGCTCCACTCCCGCCGATCACTCTTTGAGGAGAGTGGTTCGGTTCGCGATCCCCGCGGATCGGGTCCCGCTTATGCCGAGGCTGAGCGGCGACGTCATTCGTGGGGATCGCAGATGGATCTAACAGCGGGGCTTGAGACGGGCTCTGCCCTATCTCAGCCCTTACCTGTTAGATCCAATGCCTCAGTCTCGGGTTCGGAAGCACGCTCTGCGGTTTCTTCCCCCCGAACTGAGGCCCCAGTACTGCAACTATCCAGTTCTGAGGATCTGGATGTTGTTAGTCTGGATGCGGTAGATGTCGATGATTCGCCATCCCGCTCTCCCGAAAGTGAGGAGCTTATGGAGGTGCTCACTCGTGCTGTTTCTAAGTTAAGCATCGAGTGGCCAGCTGTTAGGCAGGAGTCTAGAGAAAAATCTAAATTAGATGAAAGATTTTTGCCTTCCCGTTCTCAACCTCCACGCCGGTGCTTGCCCTTCTTCCCTGATCTCCACACAGAGGTTTCGAGATCGTGGAAAAAGCCGGTCTCTTATCGTGTTTTTAGCCCTCAAACATCCACTTATTCAAACATTGTGGGGGCAAAATCTCATGGTTATGGGGCGATGCCCAAAGCAGAAGAGGCGCTTGCTAGTCACCTTTCTGCTGAAGCTGCATCTTCTTTTAAAGCACCACTTTTACCCTCTAAGCCTCTTAGAAGTACATCAGCTCTAGTGGGTAAGGCGTATTCAGCGGCCGGTCAAGCCTCGGCGTGCCTGCACACGATGTCCATCTTGCAGGCATACCAGGCTGACTTATAAAAGGATGTGAGTGACACTCAAGAGGTCAGCACTGACGTAGTTCGCGAACTGCGTCAGGCTGCAGATTTATCTCTGCGCGCCACCAAGGAGTCGGCCAAGCTAATGGGCCGTACTATGGCAGCCCTGGTGGCCGCAGAGAGGCATCTATGGTTAAATCTCTCTGGCATGAAAGAAAAAGACAAAGCTTTTCTTTTGGACGCTCCGCTCTCTCCTCATGGTCTTTTTGGTGATTCTGTCAATACTGTCATAGATAGATTTCAGGAAGAGAAGAAACAGTCGGCAGCGTTTCAGAAATTTATGCCTCTTAAAATTCATGTCCTCGGTACTGCTGGGCGGGAGCAGTCCAGGCCGTCAGTCAGCTCCTCACATAGGGCGCAACAGAAGCAGAGTGTCGCGTCTCGCGCTCCCCCTTCCAAACAGTGGGACCAGACGCGGCACTCTCAGCCGAAGTCTTCTGGCAAAACTGATCTGAGGACAGTTATTATGGCCAAGAAGGCTTCGGCAAAGAAGAGGTCCTGACGCCAGTGGCTGAGGGTGGTCCCTGCCGTGGGAGAGAGGTGTTCACCGCATTACACGGTGCCCGCTCTTCTTCGGTGCCCTCAGGGGCCCGTTCTGCCAACTCCGCCTTCATGCCGGGGCACAGACGGTCCCAGCGAGCGCTTTCCCGAGGGACGCTCGCCCCCTCTGAGGAGGGTCTCAGAGCAGTTAAGCCACTCGTTCCCTGCCGGTGCGCCGTTACAGGGCGCTGTGTTTGCTGCTCAAGCTACACCAGAGG
Organism: Siphateles boraxobius; assembly: GCF_051911475.1. Classification (NCBI taxonomy): domain Eukaryota; kingdom Metazoa; phylum Chordata; class Actinopteri; order Cypriniformes; family Leuciscidae; genus Siphateles; species Siphateles boraxobius. The sequence goes on along the minus strand of NW_027508721.1, from coordinate 35,289 downwards.
CCAGTCTCGAGAGACTGGTACCCTTAGTAGTATTTCTGGCAGAGTGGAAAAGCCTTCCAAAAATATCTCAGTGGGTTCTGCACACAGTAAAAAAGGGTTATGCTATCCAATTCAGGTGTCGTCCACCAAAATTCAGAGGGTTTCTGCCCACAGTGGTGGGCCCCGAGCAGGCTCTGGTAATGGAACAAGAGGTGAAAGCGCTCCTTCAAAAAGAGGCTATAGAACGGGTTCCTCCTCCCAGTTTGGAGTCAGGTTTTTACAGCCGATATTTCATCGTTCCAAAGAAGGATGGGGGGTTGCGTCCAATTTTAGATCTGCGTCTGTTGAATCGCTCGGTAGGGAAGCTAAAATTCAAGATGCTCACTATCAAGCAGATCGTGTCACAAATCAGATCCGAGGACGATTGGTTGATTTTAGCTCAGACAGAGCAGATGGCGGTTCGGCATCGATGTGTCGTTCTCGCTCATATAAGAAAGTTGGGGTTGAGGCTGAACGCAAAGAAAAGTGTATTATCTCCTTCTCAGAAGACCACTTTTCTGGGCGTCGTTTGGGATTCGGTCTCGATGCGGGCGCGACTTTCTCCGACCCGCATCGCTTCGATTCTTTCAGCTATGAAACAAGTAAAGCTAGGCCAGCTACGCACTGTAAAACAGTTTCAGAGACTGTTGGGTCTGATGGCAGCAGCGTCCAACGTTATACCTTGCGGCTTGTGGTACATGAGACCACTGCAGTGGTGGCTCCGGACCAAGGGATTCTCCCCGAGGGGAAATCCCCTCCGCACGATCAAAGTCATGCGGCGCTGCCTTTGTGCTCTGGTCATGTGGAAAGAAACCTGGTTCCTATCCAAAGGGCCTGTGTTGGGGGCTCTTTGTCGTTGCGTAACGCTAACGACGGATGCTTCCCTCACAGGGTGGGGGGCGGTCATGAGTGGTCGTCCAGACCAAGGTCTGTGGCAGGACCATCATCTATCATGGCATATAAATTGTCTAGAGATGTTGGCGGTGTTCCAAGCTTTGAAACACTTCCTAGCAGACCTCAGAGGGCATCATGTGCTAGTTCAGTCAGACAACATGTCGGTGTTCTCGTATATAAATCATCAGGGGGGCCTGCGGTCGCGTCCACTTTACAAGTTGTCCCGTCAGATCCTCCTGTGGTCCCAGGGGAAGTTACGGTCTCTGAGAGCTATGTATCTTCCTGGTTACTTGAATGTGGTAGCAGACTCCCTGTCGAGGCAGGGGCCGAGGCCGGGGGAATGGAGGCTCCACCCCGAGGTGGTGGAGCTCCTTTGGTTGAGTTTCGGTCGCGCCGAGGTGGACCTATTCGCTTCCAAGGAGACAACGCACTGTCATCTGTGGTTCTCCATCAGTCAGCCAGCCCCTCTGGGGTTGGACGCTCTAGTACAGCCGTGGCCGAGGTCACGTCTGTATGCTTTTCCCCCGGTTGCTCTGCTACCGGGAGTTCTGGAGAGGGTTCGCCGGGACGGGGTCAGCCTACTTCTAGTAGCCCCGTTCTGGCCGGCCTGAGTATGGTTCGCGGACCTAATATCTCTTCTGGACGGCTCTTCCTTGGAGATTCCGATCAGGAGGGATCTACTCTCTCAGGAGGGCGGTACGATATTTCACCCCCGCCCAGAGTTGTGGAAACTGTGGGCTTGGCCTCTGAGGGGGCCCAGCTCATAGAATCTGGTCTCTCAACTGAGGTTGTTGAGACCATCCTTCACTCCAGAGCTCCGTCCACGAGGAAGTTATATGCCCTGAAGTGGAAACTTTTCACTTCTTGGTGTGCAGAAAGCCGGCAGGACCCAGTTAACGGCCCAGTGGGTGCAGTGCTGGAGTTTCTGCAGGATCGTTTCTCTGCAGGGTTATCCCCCTCCACACTAAAGGTGTATGTGGCGGCACTAGCTGCTAACCATGTCCCTTTCAGTGGAGTTTCTCTTGGGAGACACCCACTTATAACTCGCTTCCTTCGTGGCACTTTGAGGCTGAGGCCTGCAGTTCGTATGAGGGTGCCGACTTGGGATTTGGCCATTGTACTAGAGGGCCTTTCTTTGGCCCCCTTGGGACCTATTGAGGAAGTTTCTTAGAAATTTCTCACTTATAAAACTCTTTTTCTGCTTGCAATCTCCTCACTTAAGAGAATCGGAGATTTGCAGGCTCTGTCGGTTGCACCCTCGTGCCTGGAATTTTCGCCTGGCATGGTTAAGGCCTTTCTATACCCTAGACCAGGTTATGTCCCTAAGGTCCCTACTAATGCTGTTAGACCTACAGTGCTGCAGGCTTTCTATCCTCCTCCTTTTGTGTCATCAGATCAGGAGAAACTTAACCTTCTCTGCCCGGTGAGGGCGTTAGACGCTTACGTCCACAGAGCTGCCCTGTGGAGGAAATCAGAACAGTTACTTGTGTGCTTTGGGCCACCCAGGAAAGGGTGTCCCGCGTCTAAACAGAGAATGAGCAAGTGGGTGGTTGAGGCCATCTCACTTGCTTATGAGTCGGCTGGTCAGCCTTCACCTTTGGCTGTACGAGCCCACTCTACTAGGAGTATGGCTGCTTCTAAGGCATTGTTGTCAGGAGTATCGCTAAGTGATGTTTGTGATGCGGCTGGGTGGTCCTCACCGCATACATTTGTTAAGTTCTATGAATTGGACTTAAGTTCCACTCCTGGGGCGCAGGTGCTCTCGTCCTCTGTGCGCTAGTTCCCACATGACGGTCATTTGCTCCTATGGTGACGTGGGTATTGGCGTTCCCACAGCTTGACGCAGCTCGAGTTCCCTTGAAAGGGAACGTCTCGGTTACGTATGTAACCCTAGTTCCCTGATAGGGAACGAGACGCTGCGTCGTTCTGCCATACTCCCAGCACACCCGTTAGCGCTTCCTTCAGGCCTATCAGAAGCTGTCGCGCTTGTGCTTTGGGGGTGCTTTATAGTTTCCTGGTCGATGACGTCACCCGCCTATGACGTTCCGTCTCTCCATTGGACTGATTCCATACGTGCTTCAGGACGCACAACGCAGGGGCGTTCCCACAGCTTGACGCAGCATCTCGTTCCCTATCAGGGAACTAGGGTTACATACGTAACCGAGACGATTTCCAGTTTCATCAAAAGTGGTTGTTAAGAAAAGTGCTGATCTGATTTTTTGTGGCCGAGAATAAGGTCAAATGCGCCTTTTATCCCTGTGCGCCTTTAGCCCTGTTGAACCCTATAATCTATGTATAATTTAATTTTAAAATCTTTAATGATTGACGTTTGGCTCATTTTATTGAAGATGGGATTTCCTTCTCTAGAGTGGACAACCTGAGCATTGCACTTTCTCCTTTTCATTGTAATTCCTGTGGAAATTCTGTGTGTAATATCGCCTCTGGTAATTCAGACCCTGAATCCATAAGGGTCAATTTGAAAACAGTTTCCCTTTAATAAACTACACGTCATTTAACTGAGCTTCTCTGAATCCAATATTTCTGTGCTTCCTGTAAAATAAGGACAATTTACTATAACGCACAATTATTGAATTCCTTCAGCTGATGCTTCATATACTGCATAATATCACAGTGAGAGCTGTGAATTAGCGTAATGACTCAAAACTATTCAAAACATCATGATGTTTTAGCAAAGTAAAGACCCAAGGATCCTCAAGTAGCCTCCAATGCTTGTCTTACTTTCTTTATTCAACAAAAAACTCAAAGGGGGACTGTCCTTTCCTTGACACAATTTGTCATTCATTTAAGCACTAAAACAGCTGTCTAGAGCCCAATCAGCCGGAATGAGACTTGTGTCCTTGATTTATTTTCATATTACTGTTTGTAGAGTAGCAAAACTCAATAGAAAAGATTCATTACAAAGGCACAGATGAAAGATGGTTTTCTCTGGCTATAATTAATTAAATACATTGTTATTTCTCACAAAATAATTTTGCTCAAAGAAATAAATAAGAAATCAGTTTTATTAAGACTGCAAGCTTAAGAAAACTGGGAGGAATATTAGTAAGTTCTTAGCTTTTGAAGGGGGTATCGTTCTGCATATTGAATTAAAAAATATATTCCCAGGCAATAAATATTATTGCCGTGTTAAAATGACAAGATAAAATAAATAATGAATAAAAGTTGTTGTCACAAATTGAAGGCTGCAGCAATTGAAATAAAGAGATGGATTTAGGTGCTGCAGTACAGATTAAATTATAAAATATAAAGATAACAAAATACTCAGGATTTTTGACAAGTAACTTATGAACAGGAACAGAACAACCATCAAACACATGGACGAGAACAGACCGAACTGAACAAAACATAGGGGCTGTGTGCGAAATCTCCCCCATACCCTTAAATAGTGCACATTTTGAGGGGACAACCATTTTTAGTGGTGTCTGAAACCATAGTGTACGTTATTTGCACTCATTCACCCGCAGCTGAATCATGCATCCATCCATTCATGTTCCAAACCGGTGGTCCAATCTGACTACAGCTTAAAGGGATAGTTCACCCAAAAATGAAAATCAGCCCATGATTTACTCACCCTGAAGCCATCCTAGGTGTATATGACATTCTTCTTTCAGACAAATAGAATCGGAGTTATATTAAAAAATGTTTGGGATCCATAAGAGTTGTTGACAATACAACTCAAGACAATAAAAGTTGTTGTCACAAATTGAAGGCTGCAGCAATTGAAATAAAGAGATGGATTTAGGTGCTGCAGTACAGATTAAATTATAAAATATAAAGATAACAAAATACTCAGGATTTTTGACAAGTAACTTATGAACAGGAACAGAACAACCATCAAACACATGGACGAGAACAGACCGAACTGAACAAAACATAGGGGCTGTGTGCGAAATCTCCCCCATACCCTTAAATAGTGCACATTTTGAGGGGACAACCATTTTTAGTGGTGTCTGAAACCATAGTGTACGTTATTTGCACTCATTCACCCGCAGCTGAATCATGCATCCATCCATTCATGTTCCAAACCGGTGGTCCAATCTGACTACAGCTTAAAGGGATAGTTCACCCAAAAATGAAAATCAGCCCATGATTTACTCACCCTGAAGCCATCCTAGGTGTATATGACATTCTTCTTTCAGACAAATAGAATCGGAGTTATATTAAAAAATGTCCTGTCTCCTCCAAGCTTTATAATGAGAGTGAAAGGCTGGAGAAAATTTGAAGACCAAAAAAAGTGCATGCATCCATTATAAAAGTAATCCATATGGCTCCAGGGGGTAAATAAAGGCCTTCTGAAGTGAAGCCATACATTTGAGTAAGGAAAATACCCATATTTAAAACTTTATTAACTATAATTACTAGCTTCCAACAGACGGCAGTATGCATCGATTTATGGTGGAAGACTAACCCCTAACCCGACGCACAACGTAATGACGAACCCGGAAGCTCAGAGGAAAGAGCAAAACAAAACACCGGTCACGAATTAGCCATTTTGAAGAGAAATGTTGGAGGATTTCTATATAATAGAACCGGAGCTTGGGTTTGTTGCACAGCCCAATTTGTTTAAACCGCAAGAGGCATCTAAGCTTACAATACTCCTACATCGGAGGTCATACACACGTCATGGGTTAGTCTTGAGGCGTAAGTCGACTTGTGAAGTATGCGTACGGTCGTCTGGCAGAAACTAGTTATTTTAGATTATAAAGTTATAAATATGGGTATTTTTCTTACAAAAACCCATGGCTTCTCTTCAGAGGGCCTTTATTAACCCCCCGGAGCCATGTGGAGTATTTTTTATCATGGAGGGATGCACTTTTTTGGGCTTCAAATTTTCTCCAGCCGTACCTGCCATTATAAAGCTTGGAAGAGCCACGACATTTTTTGATATAACTCAGATTGTATTCGTCTGAAAGAAGAATCTCTTATACACCCAGGATGGCTTCAGGGTGAGTAAATCATGGGCTAATTTTCATTTTTGGGTGAACTAACCGTTTAATTTCATAGAGGTATAAATTCCTTTTAATTGATTATTAAATAGTTTGATCAAGGTTTATAGTTTCCATGATCGAGTTCAAGACAAATTGTTTTCATTACTACTGGAGCTACCAGTTTACTAAGTTTCAAATAATTATTAAACAGCAAGCACAAACTATGAAAAAACAGCAACTTCCGGTGCACTCAGTATCCGAATTCAGTCACTCGTTTTGTGATCTATATTAGTGTGACTAATGTAGGGAAAAGTGAATGAGGGTACAGGGTGCGATTTTGGACACAGCCAGGGCTTAAATACAAACTCAAACCAGTCAAGGGAACAAGCAACAGGTGTGACGGATAATCAAACAATGAAGAAATCAAAGCAAAGGGATTCCAAGAAAACCACTAGAAACAAAGGAAAAAGAACTAAACTGACAAAACCCAGCCATAAACAGAAACAAACACAGAGAACTGTGACAGTTGTAATGTTATGTAAATAAAAGGAGTTCAAAGACGTGCTATAATTGCATCTAAAAATGCTATGATTCTGTTCTCTTAATGTTTCAACTTCTTGTTCAATGCCTATTATGAGATCATCCTTAAAACAATCCAACTTCATTATTTGTTTTATGTAAATATTATGACTTTTCATATTGTGATTCCCTGTTTATGAAAAAGGTTCCCTGTTTATGAAAAGCAAAATAAAGTATTAAGATAATATTATGACTTTATTCTTGTATTGTTCCCATTATCATAATAGTCTAACATTTTACTTTAAATCTTTGGTTTTGTTTTTGTTTTTTAGCATTGCACTTAAAAGCTGTCATAACTGCATGAATGTAATTACATGTTAAAAAAATTGTGCATGACGCATTTCACAAACAGAGATGTTTAATGTGCACACAGTAAATGCAAGTGAACAAACATCTCTGCTTGGGCACAAGAGTGTTTCACTGCAATCACAATCTACAAGGCCAACAGCATAATTAGAGCAATACCAATGTGTGGCATTGCCATAGTAACAACTCAGGTCTGCCTAATGCCCAAATGCATAGTTCAGGTGCAGATGCATTATCTCTGAAACACAAGAACAAATCCACTGAATCCAACATTACTCTCATCTATGATTTAGGAAATACGTGATACAAACCATGCCTAGATAATGGAATAAAAATGAAACGTTTAAATAAAGTTACAGAAAAAACAAATGCATTTTTTAAAATGGCAAATATAATAAAGCCTTATTACTGTCACGGTGCGTGTGGGAATAATTCCGTGGATTCCAGTGCAGAGCGAAATAAGTGTTTAATGAAGATAAAACATAAAATAAACAAACCAAAACTACATAGAACAAGGCAGGCAAGGGAAGGCAAGGCGCAAACACAAAAACAACCTAACAAATACAACGAACGAGCACAAGACAGCAAACACAGGAAGGCTAAATAGGGAGGCAAACAAAGGAGGGTAACGAGACAGACAGGTGGAGCAATTAAACCAATAATCAGATAACAAGGGGGAGGGATCAAACAATGACAAGAGCACATGGCTCAAAATAACACCCATGTGCATCACAAGACAAGACAGACATGTGACATAACCCCCTCCCTACGGAGCGGCTACCAGACGCTCTATCAGACCAGGGCGGGACAGGAGGGACAGGCCAGGGGGGGGACGGGAGAGACAGACCAGGGCGAAACACAGAGTCCATCGGGCAGCCAGGGGCTCTGCCTCCGGCTCTGGAACAGGCACGGGCTCTGCCTCCGGCTCTGGAACAGGCACGGGCTCTGCCTCCGGCTCTGGAACAGGCACGGGCTCTGCCTCCGGCTCTGGAACAGGCACGGGCTCTGCCTCCGGCTCTGGAACAGGCACGGGCTCTGCCTCCGGCTCTGGAACAGGCACGGGCTCTGCCTCCGGCTCTGGAACAGGCACGGGCTCTGCCTCCGGCTCTGGAACAGGCACGGGCTCTGCCTCCGGCTCTGGAACAGGCACGGGCTCTGCCTCCGGCTCTGGAACAGGCACGGGCTCTGCCTCCGGCTCTGGAACAGGCACGGGCTCTGCCTCCGGCTCTGGAAAAGGCACGGGCTCTGCCTCCGGCTCTGGAACAGGCACGGGCTCTGCCTCCGGCTCTGGAACAGGCACGGGCTCTGCCTCCGGCTCTGGAACAGGCACGGGCTCTGCCTCCGGCTCTGTCTCAGACTGGGCATACTGGACGTGCTCAGTCTCTGACTGGGCAGACAGAGCGTGTACTGTCTCTCGCTGGGCAGACGTGACGTGAACAGTCTCTCGCTGGGCAGACGTGACGTGACGTGAACAGGCTCTCGCTGGGCAGACGTGACGTGAGCAGTCTCTCGCTGGGCAGACGTGACGTGAACAGTCTCTCGCTGGGCAGACGTGACGTGTACAGTCTCTCGCTGGGCAGACGTGACGTGAACCGTCTCTCGCTGGTCAGACGTGAACCGTCTCTCGCTGGGCAGACGTGACATGAACCGTCTTTCGCTGGGCAGACGGAATGTGAACAGTCTCTCGCTGGGCAGACGGAACGTGAACAGTCTCTGACTGGGCAGACGTGACGTGAACAGTCTCTGACTGAGCAGACGGATTATGTATCCTTCTCCGTCCCTTTTGACGGATCTGTGCATACTCGAAGTTGGTTTAAACCATAGACGGATTCCCAACGCTGGACGGATCCGATGACAATGATCCCATTCCAGGAGAGACCAGTAAGGAAGACTCAGCTGTCCTCCTCTCCTCATTCCTCTGGGCACACAGGGAAGACAAGACAAGACAAGACAAGACAAGACAAGACAAGACACAAACACAAAAACAACCTAACAAATACAACGAATGAGCACAAGACAGCAAACGCAGGAAGACTAAATAGGGAGGCAAACAAAGGAGGGTAACGAGACAGACAGGTGGAGCAATTAAAACAATAATCAGATAACAAGGGGGAGGGATCAAACAATGACAAGAGCACATGGCTCAGAATAACAAAACACCCATGTGCATCACAAGACAGGACAGACATGTGACAATTACCTCATAAGCCAAAAGTATTATGATTACCTTCTGTTCAGAATACACTCTTTTGTATATTGCACATCACATCCTTTCAAGGCTTGATATAGCAAATTTGAACACTCATCTAAACTTGGCTCAGAATTAGACCTTAAATAAAGTAAATCTATTATAGGCTAAAGATCTTTATCTTTGACAGACCACATTAAAACAGGGAATTACCACTAAGCAAATAATATCAAGGGAAAGTGAACTACTCTCGGTTTTAAAGACTCATCTAACCTCACAATTAAGAAAGACTCAGAAGTGTTATTGCAGCACATCTAATCTGAATGTCAAAACCACAAGGGAGTTATGTAATCTGAAATTCATTGCGTTATTTATTCAAACACTCACAATCATGGTGGCAGGTGCTTAAGCACTTGTCCAACAACTCCTGTTATATTTATCTTTTAATTGAAACTGTACAGATACCACACTGCGTATAAAGTCAGAGCTGTGTGCTAGAGTAGAATGATTTATGATGATAACTGCAAACATACAGTTCTGACTCATACTGTACATGTAAACATGCTGCTGAACCATCCGTCAGATAAAGGTGTTGTTGCAAAAAAAATTATTAAAAATACAATCATTATAATTAGGCCTATATAATAACTATATAATATTTATAATAACTCAGCTGTCCAGCAGCTCTAAGAGAAAATAGTGTCATTGTTCAGCTGAAGTCAGTTCAGTGTTGATTCAGTTTTGTTGTTGATCATCAATTATTCAATTTAATCTATAAAGCAGTTCTGTAGAAAACAGTGATGTCATCATCCAGCTTAGTTCTACCAGAAAGACTCGGGAGGCAAAATGACGTAGCAAAGCATACATTTATTAACAGTCCAGCAAGCAAGTATTGTGATATAAAGTTCTTTGGCGTAGGCCCCGTCCGTAACTTGCAATCCGAGGGTAACGGATTCTGCATTTCCTACCTGAAGACGAAGGCAGGGGCGCAGCCAACCCCCAGAAATAGGTGGAGGAGATAATTCCACAGGAACGGACCCCACCCCCAAAGAACTATAAAGAAAAAAGTATACCCACCAGTCGTGTTGGCCACTCAGACGAGTAATGCAAGCTAAAGAATTCTAAATTAATAACTTTTTTAAAACAAAAATGAAACATCACTGAACTTACTTAAGCTGGACTGTGACACTATTTTCTTCTGGGAAAAAAACGTTGCATTATTTTCCTGTTATCTCTGTAAAGCTGCTTTGAAACAATCTGTATTGTAAAAAACGTTATATACATAAATGTGACTTGACGCTTCTTATTGAGTCTCTCCATCTTTGTCTGACTCCGTTTTGAACATAAAAGGCTAAACGTTTTTTTTTAATTTATCTGTGTAGGTAATCGGAGCTGCAAAGAACGAGCGAGCTGTTGAAAATCCGCCCTCTGTGCCGGGATCAGCAGCTCATTTGCATTTAAAGGTACAGACATGCGTTTTGATCACCCTCGAAGTGACAATTTCAAGAAGCTATAAAAATATCTGTGGGGTATTTGAGCTAAAACTTTACATACACGCTCTGGGGACATCAGAGATTTATTTTACATCTTGTGAAAAGGGCATTATACCATCTCTTTAATCTTTGTGTAATATATACAAAGTGATTGGCAGGCGTTTATAAGAGGTTTACTAGAGGACTTGGCTAAGCCTTTGAGTAGCAAGCGAAAAGGCACGGTGAAAAGACTTGGATAATTAGGATTAAAATACTTGTGGGAATTTGAATGCCTGCAAGCAATCTCCGAATGGAAGAAATATTTAAATTACGATTTTCGTAATAGTAGACGAGGAAGGAACAACCGGCCGTCATCAAGATGGAAAAATAGAGGAATCTAAAAAGAAAAGCAAAACATTATAAACGAAGACCAAGGCAGAAGTATGAGCTTTTAAGCTGGAGGGAGCCACGCCTTTAGTGATGTATGGCCTAGTAGCTGGATTGAGGGGGTTGCTGCAAGGATCATGTGATACTGAATTACATACAAATTAAATATTTTCAATAGAAAACAGGATTTTAAATTGTAATATTTCAGAATGTTACTGTGTTTTTGATAAAAAAAATTCAGTGTTTTTTTATCAAAAATTCAGTGTTTTTTATCAAAAATTCAGGTTAGCATAAAAACTGATAAAACCATTGTGGCGTATAGGACGAGGCTGAGGGACACGACAGAATGGCGCGAGGCCGGTAGTGCGTGTGTTAATGAGCGACACCTGTGAGGCACACCGGTCTCGCATCTCTCACAGAGGACCGGAAGCATAAAGGAGGAGCGACAACGTTGATGATCGGGAGAGGACAGGCCTGTGTTTTATTTGTGTTTGTTTTTTTATTTTCGGTAGCCTGCAGTCGTCCTCGAGGGGCTGCCGGCGGTTCTTTTCATTTGTGTATTTCTTTTATTGAATATTAAAGTCTTTGAATGTTCGCCGGTTCCTGCCTCCTTCTTCCCTGAACTATAAACTCGTTACACTGGTGCCGAAACCTGGGAAGAGGGAGGAACGCGCTGTCAAAAGAGTCCCCGTCGCTGTGGGGAATCCGCGGTGCTATCGAGCTTGGTGGGCAGAGTCGCCGCTGCTCGCCTTGGGCCGGAGATGGCTACCGTCTGCCAGTGAAGGGGAGAAGCAGGGTGCGGGGGACTCACGGCCATGGACGCTCGAGGTGGTGCACTGGAGTGAGTTGCCGGGGGGGCGGTCGAACTCGCTGCCGGCCGCCTTGGTGTTGGAGGGGCGGGTGCCGTCCGGGAGGGAGCGGAGGAGTCGCCGCCACTCGCCATGGCCCGGAGCCTGCTACCGTCCAATGTTTGAAGGGAAGGAGCAGGGAGCGGGGGACTCCTGCCGTCTCCCCAAAGAGCCCAAGGAGCCGTCTCCGTCCACCAGGCGGCGGAGGAGCGTTGAGCCGTCCACCGAGGGCCATCCAGCATCACTGCAAGGCACCGCAGAGGAGATCGCCCAGCTGGTGGAGGACCAGATGGCAGCGCGTTGTGGGAACCGGGCCAAGTTTTGTTTTTTTTCCTCTCTCCCCTCTCTCGTATCTGTCACTCCTCATGCTTCCGTCTCCGTTTCCCTCAGCTCATCAGTCCATACCCCCCAGGGATCGACGCCGCCGGGGGGGGGGGGGGGAGTAGATCACAGTCTCGGGAGTACCCCTCAGTCTGTTACGGGCGATGAGGGTATGTGGCGAACAGGACGAGGCCGAGGGACATGAGAGAACGGCGCGAGGCCGATGGTGCGAGTGTTAATGAGCGACACCTGTGAGACACCTCTAATCACTCACAGGGGAGCGGAAGCATAAAGGAGGAGCAACGACGTTGATGATCAGGAGAGGACAGGCCTGTGTTTTATTTGTGTTTGTTTTTTATTTTCGATAGCCAGCAGTTGTCCGCGAGGGGCTGCTGGCGGTTCTTTTCATTTGTGTATTTCTTTTATTTGAGCATTAAAGTCTTTGAATGTTCGCCGGTTCCCGCCTCCTTCCCTAAACTATAAACTCATTACAATCATTTCACATTATCTTGTAGACCCCCAAACTTATGAACCGTATTGAATCAACCAGGCTAGTTAGTTAATTTTGGACAATATTTGGGCCATTTTTTTTTCTTTTTCTTTTTTTCTAAGACATATCATTGGATTAAAGTAGCTCACCAGGAAAGTTTGCTTGTTGCGGGCGATTGTACCACGTTTTCTGTTATTGTAGCTCTTAATTTTAAGTATTAAAAGATCTTAATCATGTATTTTAAGTAAATATTGTGTAAAATAATTGTTTGTGTAATTTCAGCACTTTTGTAAATGAGTCATTTACTGCCATTGTCTAATAATCTACTACTACATATGCATAGCAACCAATAACCAACTTGCTCTCTTTTAGCTCAGCTTCTTTCCTTTTTCAGATATGATTCATATATTTACATGTATACTTAAAAAAATTACAAATTGTTTTTGTCCGTTTGTATTTTCCATTAATTTAGTTTGTTTTGTAAACTGTTATTTATTTTAACTGTATTGATGACTGTTCTTTAATGTTTGGGTAGGCTATTTTAATTTGAACTTGGCCATTTCAGAATTTTTGACTACTCTCAAGTTTTTTTTTTTTTAATAGTCTGCAATATAGCTAGGTATAATGTATACCTATCTATATTGATATGTTTGACTGCTTGACTTCACGGATAAAGGATTATTATAAAATGAATATTAGCCACAGAAGAGGTGCAGTCTTTGCAATTAATACTGGCTTTTAATTATTTATTAATACTAAATAATTATGATTTTTTTTTTTTGAGTGACTATTCCTTAGGGCCGTACGCAGGGTTTTGTATAATTGTGTGTGCAGGTTGAAGACAGGAGGGATTATGGGAAATGTAGTGCAAGGTGACAGGTGATGGTGAAATGTCTGGAGATTGATTGTCAACCATCTGAAATGTAAAATACTACAATTAATAAAACCAACATAAATAAACTAAAGCTAAGCAGAAATATTTTATTAAAAAAAACTAATAAAATGACAAAAGAACAAAATCACATAAACTTAAATTGAAATAAAATAAATAAAAAATATTAAAAAGCTACTGGCCCACACCACAGTTGAGGGAGGGAGGAGCCATGTTGGAGACTTGGCATGTGGAAAAAGAGGGGAATGACTGACTGAGGCAGATGAGGTGGAGCCACAGAAACCGGGTGACAAAGAAAGGTCCTGGAGACAATGGCAGAGCCACAGGGACAAGCAGCAGAGGTGAAGCCAGGATGCCGGGAGGACTGAGGTGGAGCCGGTGTAACCGAGGACCACGGCGGAGCCGGAACCCCACAAAGCCAAAGGGGTGGAGTCACAGACGAAGGCCTGGAAATCAATGGTGACAACAGAGCGCTGACTAACCAAGGCGAAACCATAGGGACGATGATCCCAGGGTGGAGCTGAGGGAGCAAGGACCCAAGGTGGATACATCAATACAGGAGCCATCAATACAGCTCATTGAATCACCCTGGGAGGTCTTTCACTCACATAAAAAAAAATAATGGCTAATTGAGAACCTTAAAATACATAGTGGTAAGGCAAGAATTGATCATAAACCCAGGTCTGCAGGAAAAGTTACTTGAATTCAGAAACAAATATTAGAGAAAAAAATTCTCTCTCTGCTGGAGCAATGAGGGGCCAGCTGAATTAAAAACTAATATGATTTGTTCTGCATTGACCACCTCTGAGCCAGTGCTGTGAATCTGAAATTGACTAGAAGACAGTTTAACAATCAAGGCAGAGACCTGAAAATGCAAACACAAATTGTTTCTAAAACATCTGAGCAGCGGATTCATTGATCTGGATTGTGTATAATTGTACAGTGATTTTGCCAACACATCATAATCATAATTTAAACAGGGAACCAGGAAGCATTGTTATAGAGATTTCTAATGATAAATTAAAGGACCAGTCTTCCATCTTGGTGAGCTGCCCAGACATGAGAAAAATATGACTGTTTGTATTGCTTTGATGCGAGTAAGCAAAATGAACAAAAAAAGAGAAAACAAGAATTAGGGAAAATAAATATGCCATAACAAATATTTCACTGTACTTCATATTATTTTATTATTAATTTTAATAGATGATATTTTAAAGATATTCAGGGTTGACTATTCAGAATATTGTTTTAATATTTCTTTCTTCCTTTTTTGAAATGTATGGATAGTGACAAAAATAACAAAAGTATTATTTTTGGGGGAAATCAACAAAAGCTTTGCTATGCTGCAATATTTTCTTGAGCACATGAATTCTGAAAGCAAAGGTGGGTCTCTTTTTTCCAGGTAGGCCTCTTCAGATTCTTCAAAGAAATCTGTTCCCCCCACTTGCCCTCAGGTTTCTCAGCCAAACCAATGCAAAGGTTTTTCCTATATTTCATTGCAAAATTAACTATAAAAGGTCCAAGTTGGGACACATTCATCTTTCTTTGAGATCTCAGTCAATCTGAAGTATGTGTTTTTGTCTCGGTTCATGAATTCACTGACTTATTGGTGATCTCTTTGAGTGAGTGTGTGTGTGTGTGTGTGTGTGTGTGTGTGTGTGTGTGTGTGTGTGTGTGTGTGTGTGTGTGTGTGTGTGTGTGTGTGTGTGTGTGTGTGTGTGTGTGTGTGTGTGTGTGTGTGTGTGTGTGTGTGTGTGTGCTGATAACCACTGATCTGATCATCAGCGCTAGCTGCAACTGATCAGTCTTGTCTATTTATAGTCATTGTCATTCGTCTTGTGTTTGTCGTTGATCGTTTTGGAAGTTCCCGGTGTTCTTGTTCCTGGCTGTCTTTGTGTTTCATGTCTAGATTCGGATTGGATTATCCTGATCGCTCTTCTTACTTCTTTGGAGGATCGGGTTGCCCATTTGCGTCCCTGCGCTACCAAGAGAGACTGTTTTCCGGGCACCTCTTTTACATCTGACCCTTGGCTTCTACTCTTACCTTGTTACAAGAAATAAACTTCTTTGTTGTACACTAGCATCTGAATCCTCTGTCCTTTTTATCGTGACCAAACGATCTGACAGACAATGGATTCAGCGAGTGCATCTGATTTACGTGGATTCCTCTCTAACAACATTTCCCCCATGGATCATCAAGAGGAACAGGTGGCTGTTACGGGTTTGTGTGGTGCAAGCCTTGGTAGCGCAGGTGACCGAGCTCACCAATCAACTCCAAAACTGAGATTGCCCACTGCGCCCCCCCCCCCGCCTGTTCCCCCCACTCCTTCAGAAACAAGTCTTCAACATGAGCCACGTCTGCACACCCCAGAAGTTTGGTGAGCCAAACTTCTGCAGAGCATTTCTAACCAAGTGTCTCTTCAGCCACTAACTTTCGCTACAGAACAGTCTAAAGTGACCTTGGTGATGACGTTGTTGTCGGGGCACATGGCTCAGTGGGGAACGACGGTGTGAGAGAATCAACATCAATGCTGTTCCTCGTTCAAAGCACTCTCTGAGGAGCTGAGACGGGTATTTGATTGTGCGGTGGTTGGTTGCGAGGCGGCTCGGCTACTCGCTGATCTTTATCAGGGTAACAGACCCGTCTCAGACTATTCCATCAAGTTTCGGACATTGGCGGCAGAGTGCAGATGGAACGAAGAGGCGCAGTGGGACATGTTCCTGCATGGGTTGGCTGACCGTATTCAAAAAGAGATCTACACGCTGGAGCTGCCCAAGGATCTTGACAGACTTAGAGTTGGCTTTACATGTTGACGCTCGTCTACAGTGACAGGAGCAGCGAGCACGCCTTACCTTGGTCTCCGAGAATTTCGAAGGTCCCAAGCCTAGCGTCAGCAATACGGTCAACCCCGCTTTCGATCACAAACCCATGTAGGTGGGTAGAGCTCGGCTTTCCCAGGAGAAGAGAGAACGATGGATAACCAAAGGACTTCATCTATATTGTGGTGGAGCTGGGCACTTTCTGATTAACTGCCTGGTAAAAGATCAAGGATGGGGTTCTTTTTTGTGGGGAAGAAGGATGGTTCTCTGCAACCGTGTATTGATTACTTAGGGCTGAACAACATCACGGTAAGGAATACTTATCCTTTGCTGTCAATGTCTCAGCCTTGGAGTGGTTGCAGGGAGCATCGATCTTCACAACCGCTTTCAACACCCCTAGGGGCCTTTTTGAATATTTGGTCATGCCTTTCCGTCTGTCTAACTCCCCTGCAGTTTTCCAGGCACTCATCAATGACGTGCTGAGAGATATGTTAGATCAGTTCATATATGTCTACTTGGATGACATTGATATTTTCCTCTTCTCTCCAGGAACATGTTCAGCATGTCAGACGAGTGCTCCAGAGGTAGATAGAGAATGGGCTTTTTGTCAAGGCGGAGAAATGCACTTTTCATGCACAGTCTGTTCCTTTCCTAGTGTAGCAATGTTAAAGATTCAGGTAAGAAGGCGGGAACCGGCGAACATTCAACAACTTTTAATGACAAAATAAAACAAATACAAAAACAAAAGTATAAGCCAGCAGCCCCTCACGGACGACTGCTGGCCACACAAAGCAGAAACAAAAAACAACATAAAATCACAGGCCTGTTCCTCTCTCAATCTTCACCGCCTTCGCTCCTCCTTTTATGCTTCCGCTCCTCTGTGAGAGATGCGAGACCGGTGCGTCTCACAGGTGTCATTCATTATCACTCACGGCGGCTGCGATCCCTGGGGGGTATGGACAGACGAGGCTAGAGAAAAGGAGACGGAAGCATGAGGAGCGACAGATCCGAGAGAGGGGAGAGAGGAAAAAAAACTTGGTCCGGTTCCCACAACGCACTGTTTTCTGGTCCCCCACCAGCTGGGCGAACTTCTCCGCGGTGCCTGCTGGTGGCGATGGATAGCCCTCGGTACACGGCTCGACACTCCTCTGCCGCCTGGTGGACGGCGACGGCTCCTCCGGTTTCGGGCAGCTGGCAGGAGTCCCCTGCGCCCTGCTCCTCCCCCGTTTTGGCGGACGGCAGCAGGCTACGGCCCACGGCGAGTGCCGGCGACTCCTCCGCTCCCTCCCAGACGGCAGCCGCCCCTCCAACCGCCCCCCCGGCAACTCACTCCAGCACACCGCCTCGAGCGTCCATGGTGACGGATTCTGCCCGCCATGCTCGATGGCACTGCGGATTCCCCACAGCGGTGAGGGCTCTCTGACAGTGTGTTCCTCTTCCTTCCTGGGTTTCGGCACCAATTTAGGAATGTTTAAGATTCAGGGAAGAAGAGGACGGGAACCGGCGAACATTCAACAACTTTTAATTACAAAATAACAAATACAAAAACAAAAGTATAAGCCAGCAGCCCCTCATGGACGACTGATGGCCACACAAAATAGAAACAAACACAACATAAAATCAGGCCTGTTCCGCTCTCGAACTTCACCGTCGTCGCTCCTACTTTTATGCTTCCGCTCCTCCGTGAGAGATGCGAGACCGGTGCGTCTCACAGGTGTCATTCATTATCACTCACACCACCGGCCTCGCACCGTTCTCTCATGTCCCTCGGCCTCGTCCTGCTCGCCACACCTAGGTTACATCATCTCGTCTGAGGGAGTGCGCATGGATCCTGACAAGATTAAGGCTGTGGTTCAAATCCAGATTCCCGTAAGGTTTCTGGGGTTAGCCAATTTATACCGGCATTTAATTTGCAATTTCAGCCAACTAGCCCCTCCTCTGACTGCCTTGACCTCCCCCAGAACCTCCCCCCTTTTACAGGGGTGGCGGTGGCACAGTGGATAAGACACATGCCTTTGGTGTGAGAGACCCGGGTTCGAATCCACTGTGAGAAACCAATGTGTCCCTGAGCAAGACACTTAACCCCTACTTGCTCCAGAGGCGTGCGACCTCTGACATATACTGTATAGCAATTGTAAGTCGCTTTGGGTAAAAGCGTCAGCTAAATGAATAAATGTAAAAAGAACGACGTTCAGTTGGCCAAAGCTGCATTTCCCAAACTCAAGAGCCGCTTTGTTTCGGCTCCCATTCTGATAGCCCCTGTTCCATCACGTCAGTTCGTGGTGGAGGTTGACGTGTCAGAGGTGGGTGTAGGTGTGGTTCTTTCCCAGCACTCTTCCACGGATGACAAGAGGCATCCTTGCGCGTTTTTTTCCCCATCGCTTATCGTCCGCCGAACGTAACTATGACATTGGTAAAAGAGAGTTGTTGGCGGTCAAGTTAGCGTTTGAGGAGTGGCGTCCTTAGTTAGAAGGGTCGGGGGTACCTTTTATCGTTTGGACCGATCACAAGAACCTGGAATATATCAGATCCCCTAAACGACTCAACTCCAGGCAGGCTCGGTGGGCACTTTTTTCAGTCGTTTAGATTTTTCTCTTTCGTACCGTCCAAGTTCTAAAAACATCAAGCCCGATGCTTTGTCTCGCGTTTTTGACTCTTCCATATGCCCGTCCACTCCCAAGTGCATTTTACCTGAGAGACTCATTGTCTCCACACTCACATGGGAGATCGAGTCGAAGGTCAGCACGGCCTTACAAGGGGTAATGCCTCCGCCAGGTTGCCTACCGAGTCGGTTGTTTGTGCAGGAGGAACTACGGTCTGACGTTATTTGGAGGGGTCATTGTTCCAACGTAGCGTGTCATCCAGGAGTAAATCGTAACAGTTTTTTTTGGTTAAGCAACGATTCTAGTGGCCAATTATGGCTCGTGACATTCTCAGTTTTGTTTTGGCCTGCTCGGTTTGTGCTATTGGTAAGTCTTTCAATCGACCCCCAGATGGGTTACTCCAACCGCTGTCTGTCCCTTCGAGACCCTGGTCCCATATAGCGCTCGGTTTTGTTACCCCCCTTCCAAGGCAAGACAGTCGCTTAGGTTACCAGTAACCAATTTTTCCAAGTCTGGAATCCGAAGTCGCGGCCCCCTCCGCCCACGACTTCATCCAGAGGTGCCGCCACACATGAAGCAGAACCAGTGAGACTCTCCTCCAGGTGGGGGCACGCACCAAGGCTCAGGCCGATCGCCACCGGTCGAAGCCTCCCGTTTACGTCGTAGGTCAAAAAGTGTGGCTTTCATCTAAGAATATTCATCTTTGATCCGTATGTAACAAGCTTGCTCCCAAATTCATCGGCCCGTTCACTGTCACCAAAGTCCTTAGTCCGGTGACAGTCCGACTCAAACTCCCTCCTGCATACAGGAGAATTCATCCCGTCTTTCATGTCTCCAAAGACGGAGGGGACGGGAATTTCAGTACCTGGTGGACTGGGAAGGTTACGGTCAGGAGGAGAGAATTTGGGTTCCTGCTAGAGACATTCTGGATCTTTCCCTTATTTATGATTACAATCAACGGGTACAGTTTTTGGACTCTTTCTCTCTCCGTGTGTGTGCGTGTGGGTGTGGCCGCTGATTACCACTGATCTGATCATCAGCACCAGCTGTAACTGATCAGTCTTATCTATTTATAGTCATTGTCATTCGTCTTGTGTTTGTCAGATCGTTTTGGAAGTTCCTGTTGTTATGTCTTGTTTCTGGCTGTCTTTATGTTCCCAAGTTTCGTGTCTGGATTCGGATTGGATTATCCTGATCGCTCTTCTTCGGAGGATCGGGTTGCCCATTCGCGTCGCTGCACTACCAAGAGAGACTGTTTTTGTCATGATCCGGCCTTCTTGTCCTTTATTTCCTCTGGTCTTGAGCCTGGATCATGACAGACCCGTGTTTTGTGTACAAGCGCATGGCCAATTGCTTGGGCCATGTGCTTGTGTTGTCTCGTTACGTTACCCCGCCCCCTTGTTATCCTCGTCTCGTCATTATTGTCTATTCAGTTTCACCTGTCCTTGTCTAGTCAGCTTCACCTGTCTTTGTCATTAGTGTCTCCATATTTAATCCCCTTGTGTTTGCTGTCCTGTGTTCGGTACATTGTCTAACTTTGCGTGTTAATCCCTGTGAGTATATTGTCTGAAGACCTGTTTAATCAGTATTGTGAGTTTGTTTCCTGTCAAGTCAGAGTCTTTGTTTGTCATCGTGTCTTAGTCTTGTTATACTCTGCTCCAGTCCTGTTTTACCCCCTCGTGGGTTTTGTTTTCTGTTTTGGTCCAAAATAAATCATTTGAGTGTCATCTGCTGTCTGCGCCTGGGTTCTCCTCCCATCTTCTATGACAGTTTTCCAGGCACCTCTTTTACATCTGACCCTTGGCTTCTACTCTTACCTTATTACCAGAAATAAACTTCTTTGTTGTACACTCAAATTTAAATCCTCTGTCCTTTTTTATCATGACAGTTTTTGTACAATGTTTTTTGTACAACATCAGTTGTAAAGTACCATTATAATTTATAATTTCTGAAGGAAATACCAGTGCTTGCAAGCCAGAAAAAGAATAGTGTTAAATGCAAGCTTATGTAGCTTTTTTTAAGCGTAGGTTTTTTCCTCTGGTTCTGTGTAAATGAAATGCTGCATCAGAGACTCTTTGCTATCCCATAAGACCATGAGACCTGAAGAGCCGTCAGATTTGAAAATCTGAAAAATAAAAACTGGTGAACTGTGAGCCCTTCAAATCATTGTAGGTACCAAGAAAGTTCCTTAAAATTTACATGTTCAAAGTACATTCACTCAAGTAAATTATTTTCATGGTTGTTGTTAGCACAACATTTGTCAAAGAACACATGGGTCAAAGGACAATGCCACCATAGCATGTTGTGTGTCCAATAATGTGTTCTTACACACCTCCATACCAAAGGAATATATTTCATTAGTATGAAAATTTGGACACAGCGAAAGTTACAGAGTAGGCCTAAAGGTAGCAATAAATAGTTAAATATATGGAACAAGACTAATCATAATTAAGATTGCAAACAAAGTCTGAATTGAGTCTACATTTTTGGCAGTTTGATCTGAATGAGTTTGAATACTTAAGTATTAAGTAAAAGTAAGCATAGACAGCGTGTATTGAGTTTAAAATTGCTATTAGGGGTTGAACTTTAGAACAAAGTCCGATCAAATGTTCAAAGAATATCAATACAGCACTGTCTTACAAGCACTGTGATAATATTTTGTACACAAGATAATTAAATGTATGACGTATGTTGGCAAAATTTACTCCATTTCCATTGCCTTTATTGTTTTTGTAAAAGTGCCTCATTATCTAAATCAGGGATAATCATTAGCTAAACTATTTATTTAAGATTTCATATGCTGGCAAATCATCAGCATCATATATATTTTTCATAAATTTAACTTTTTCTCGTGTGCCCATTTCAGTCACTGAAAGATATTTATAAATCGGCTATATAGTCACATAATAAAATCTGTGCAGTTCTTTACAAGTGGTTCAATTTCCCCATTGGCACATCTTTAACTTGTTCAAAGAAAAAAGTAATTAATTGCTTTACAGCATCTAGAGCTGTCACTACAGCAGACTCAAAAACTATGACAGACTTTCAGAATAATTTGCTTGACTCTTGACCAAAGCTGATAGAAGGCCAGTGTTTCTTGTCTAAATCAACATCTTATCAAGTTGCTTCATTTGCTGCCGAGCCCCCAAGCACTTCTGTGCTTCCGTAATTCCAGATGATCCGTCCATTCATTATTTACACTGCATCAGTTCCTTACGTAATTAATTGGAACCATTAATGCATAATTTGGCAGATTAATGAGTTTTAATTAAGCAAGTTTTTTTATTGTGCTGTTGATTAGGCTTGAGGTGGGGGATGAGGGGCTTGTGTCTAATCACTCTGTGCCTAATTATATGAAGTAAAAATTTATTATATTATTATATTATATATTATATTATATTATATTATTTACTGGCACTATAAGACTACAGATACAAGTGTGTGTGTGTGATTACAGACTTTAACTTGCTGATGTATAGCTTATGTACTTAATGCACACCCTACATATTAGCAAATGGCATGAACTTTATAATCAATAAAACTGAGCAAACCCTCTTATACTGTTGTGCAGAGTAAAAGTAATCCATGTTGCACTACATTGTGAAACACAATAGCAAAGTTGACATTATATGTTTTAGCATTCCAAAGGTCATTGTGTCAGACCAACAAATACACAATTCAACTCTATTTGTTTATGTCTGAACAGGAAAGCGCTGACCTTAAACGAAATCCTGAGAAACACTGCGAGCGAATGTAACATAAAGGTCTTTCCTGTTGTGAGATAACTGTTGCTGTGAGACATCTTTAGATCAAGACAGAACTGTCAGACCTTGTAAATGAGATCTGATATGCAGAGTGCAGCAACTGACTGACAAAAAAAAGTCACCTAGATGATTCATGACAGTTAATGTATGAATGACTGCTTTACACTTCAATGACAACTATCAGATCATTCAGTCAGATCATTCAATCATTCATGGTTGTGATATATTTATCATCGGAATATCTAAAATCCCGTTTTATATGATTTATTCAACTCAGCTGTCATAAGTCACACAAATTATTTAAAAAAACTCTAAGGCAAATAAGACAGTCTTAAAGTTGGCATAAAATGAAAATTCTATTAATTTTTTTAATGCATCTTATTGATCTTAATGTGAACAGTTCCTCCATGCATATTTTTTCATATATTTATTTATTAAGTTATTAATTTATTCACTTTCATCTCATAATTTAAATTAAATTGTCATAGCTGGGTCTGCCTGAGAGACAACAGCCTTCTTTCTGGTGACGTATTCCAGACTTCTCCAATCATTTAGTTTTCTTAAACCCCACCCCTTTCTTATAATTAACTGCCAGTCGATTGTACTCAGATCTGCCTCCATCCAATCAACAAATCATAAATAGAATCAAGCACAAAAGCACAAATTTGTACAAGGGAGGTTGTATGAATTCGTAAGAATTAGCCACCTCGTAAAATACGTACGAATTGCGGTGAGATCAGGTTGAACCTGTATGAATTCTTTTTCCTCTGTGGAACACAAAAGAAGTCAGTGGGCTCCAAAGCAACATTGAGGAAAAACAGAGGGATTTTCAGAATCTTCTTTTGTGTTTCACAGAAAACAGAAATTCATACAGGTTTGGAAGATAAATTGTGCAAATAAGTAAATGATGACAAAATCCCATTAAGCTAAAAATATATGATTCTATATTAAAGAGAAAGTTGAAATCGCATACAGCCTGGGGATATTATACATAATGAAGATATTCTACAGTGGAAACTGCATTTTGGACTCTTTCTGGGACCAAATGAGAGAGAGAGCTGTGACTATGTCTGAGACATCTGACTTTCTAAACCCTCTGTCTGTGAGCTGGCAAGCCTGGTGCACACAAGCGTCAGTGGGCGTGACATTGGGGTGAGTGCGGGTAATGGGCGAGTGTCTCGCTGGGAAAAAAACCACACAACTGTATTTCTGTCTGACTGCGTCACTGTGCAGACTTAGATTATTTATGAACAAGCTTAAATGAGAGACTTGAGGAGCCTCTCTGGGTGGGACACAAAACCAACAACCCCGACTGTTACATAAGAGTGGATAGCCAAATGATCTGTCAGACCAGGATAAGGGAGGGCGACTGCCTCATAGTACCTTAACACAACTTCCTATTCATCTTGCAGAGAGACTACAGTAAATATATGACCACCATAAACCACAGCATAATAACATGACCGAAGAGCGAGGGAGAAGGGGAAGCATTAACACCAGTAATGGAAGGAGAGCTTTCTCCAGCATTTTAGAGGAGCAGGGGGCTTCTCTGATGTGCTAATGTGTTGACAGAGACAAATGAGGCCGTGTGGTCATGAGGGGACATGGAACAAGAGCCCTGTTGTATACAGCACAGCCCAGAATACAGGAACCCCTGCCTAGGCAAACAACAGCACAGGAAGTCAGGCCTGCCAAACACAAAGGCTGTTTATTTACCCTCATGTCAACCAATCATGAGTACACAAATCAATAAAGTGTTAGACCACAAGAGACAAGCCAGGTTAAACAGAGCCAGGTTAAATAAGGACTGCTTTAAATAAAGACTCATTGGAAGTACAAAAGATGTTAACATATTTTTGTTTTGGATGTTTTTCAGGCCACAGTATGTGGCATAATACTGTTTTCATAAAATAGTTGTCTAAACTGTTTTTCCATACAAAATAAAGGATGACTGTCAACAGATATGGCAATATTTTCAGTGAGTAACGATTTAGATTTTTGGCCCGTTCCTCACTCAATGCCACTATATGACTTCAGAAAACTTGAAATATGGTCCATGATGCTATGGACTACTTTTATGATGCGTTGTGTCCTTTGTAGAGCTTGAAAGCCTCTGGTATTCTACAGTCATTGAATGGAAGAGAACAGGTCAGACATTCGGCTAAACTTCTGTGGTGCTTCACAGAAAAATGAAAGTCATATATGTTTGAAACAAAAAATTCACGGCTAGCTGTGCATTAAAATATTTTAATGCATGACATGGAGTCAAAGAACCAAAAGTGGAGTGCATTCAAATCGTTCAGTGCACAGCTGGCTTTGGATTATCCCGCTTATAACATGGCCATATGTGTCACAGGTGTTTGCAGGAAGATGAACCAGATGAATAAAGTTCCAAACGATTCAACGTTTAATAATAATTCCAAAGAGACAGGCAGTAGCAAACACTTTAAACATAACGGTGACCGAACAAAGAGTGACTGTGAATGTACAACTTATAAAGCAAACACAAACGAGATGATTAATCAAAAACAGCTGAAACACAGAACTCATAATGATGGTGACTATAGTTCTGTCAGGTCCATTTAAGTAAAGAACACACAAGACAATTGAAATGATTAAGAAATTGTATTGAATAAATTGCAATTCAGTTGATAATTGAAATTTGGCGGTATGGCTCTGTTCAGGGAGTCCTCTGACCTTTCATGAGCACCATGAAATAGCAGAGAGTCAGAGGGCAGCAGCAGCATTAGGGAATGCTCACAGTTTAGAATTGGGAGAGCAGAACTATTCCCGCATATGAACAGAGCAGCAACGATGACAGAATAACAAATGCCATGTTACACACGACAAGGAGGAGCTGGGGAGGTGGTGGGTTGCAGAGAGCGAGAAGCAAGCAGTTAGGATCGAACTGAATCTGTTTAAATAGGGTGCCCTGATTTGAGCGTAATCATTAGCAGCGAGGGGAGATGAACAGCTGATGCGCTGATGCAGCTCAGCTGAGCAGATCGCTGATGAGACCGTGTTGGCCAATAGCGTTAGCAGCATCTTGACTACTTGGCCTGGCAGGACTGTCGCTGATGCTCAATTTCTGTCAGGTCCATTTCAGTCAAGAACACACAAGACAATAGAAATGATTAGGAAATTGTATTGAATAAATTGCAATTCAGTTGATAATTGAAAATTGGCGGTATGGCTCTTTTCAGGGAGTCCTCTGAACTTTCATGAGCAACATGAAATAGCAGAGACTCAGAGAACAGCAGCAGCATTAGGGAACGCTCACAGTTTAGCACTGGGAGAGCAGAACTATTCCCCCCAAACAAACCATACCTGGCAACCTCTTGTGGATAAGACAAGAGATGGAATTAGACAATTAAAATGCTTAGAAAACTTTATGAATAAATACGATTAGTGGGCAATATGTTTCAGTTCAGATGAGTCTCCTGACCATTCATGAGCACCATGAATTTAGCAGAGAGTCAGGGGACAGCAGCAGCATTAGGGGACGGATGAGTCTCCTGACCATTCATGAGCACCATGAATTTAGCGGAGTCAGGGGACAGCAGCAGCATTAGGGGACGCTCACATGAATTAGACTAGGAGAGCTGAACTATTTCCCCCAAAACAGACCATAAGTAACCTCCTGTGATAAATATGAAGGATGAATTAAGCAGCCAGTAAGCTCCTCCAGGGGCAATGTAACTAGCAGAGGACAGACAAGTAAGATTTAGCAGATGAGACTTTTAATTGACTCACTGAATAGTGACTGTTACTTTACTTACTCCCAAGAATCGATTAGGCAATAGTCATAGTTGATGAATGAATGGATTGTAGCGCACATCCCATCAAATAACACAATAATCTTTGTGCTTTGTTACTATAGATATGAAACAAAGTTTCAGATGTCAAATTACGTCCATTGTTTTACTAAATTCAAAAACAAACACCGCTTGGCGTGAGATCGCTCTGGCGCAGCTCAAGGAAAGCAGCAGCGCGGTTGCGGGCACATCTTATCTTCCGCCATAATTATACAAACTACAGCGCGAAACAAACATTCATGAGCATCTGAAAGTGTTTTAAAAGATAGAATACAACTTTTCGAATTCCGTATCATGTTACATGGAATCGCTCAAACGCAGTGTTCCAACCGTGGAAAGACGTAAGTGAAAACAATAATGTAAACGTCATAACGTCACATTTACCTCAGATAAATGTCCATATCCATGATAGCCAGTGACCATACACTCGTTATTCAGCTAGAGAAATAACACTGGAGAGGAGCAAATCGAATTGTGAAATTTGTGTCAATACCCAGGCCTACTATCTATCACTGCAAGCTGCTTGATCTGTGCTGCATAGTGCTAAAAGCACAGCATGTGCAACGCGAGCAGTTGCCAATGACAACAGATAAGTAACGCACATTGCCAATATGATCGTATAAGCCTAGCAAGAGCATTTAAATGAAAACGACTAGATAAGCCCAAGCAAACAGCATGATGCCCATATCCTAATAGCTTTTAACAATGAGCATTAACTTAGCTTAGCTTCGTGAAGACTTTCAGAGATGAATGGAGAGTGAATACATCGAGTCCTGTTTCAATATTGCAGAGAACGAGCAGCAAGCAGTTAGGAGCGAACTGAATCTGTTTAAATAGGGTGCCCTGATTTGAGCGTAATCATTAGCAGCGAGGGGAGATGAACAGCTGATGCGCTGATGCAGCTCAGGTGAGCAGATCGCTGATGAGACAGTGTTGGCCAATAGCGTTAGCAGCATCTTGACTACTTGGCCTGCCAGAATTGACCTTGACGCTCATTAACTTGGCGGGAATTCAAACAAAGGAAGGCATGAACTGAAGAAATACAAAATAAAAGTCCTTGAACTGAACTAAACTTAACATAATGGTGACAAGTTAAAGCCGTAATTACTGCCATAATTGATGTTTGCAGCGCAATATTTGAACGGAAGAGTAAAAAAGGACGGTTATCTATCATTGTGCCCGCTGTAAAACAAACACAGAGATAAAGTAGTGCAGTAAGATTACATTTATTTAATTGAATGAGTTACGTAAGCATTTATTTTAATTAATTATCGAGAGAGAGAGAAGGAGAGAGAGAGAGAGAGTGTGTGTGTGTGTGTGTGTGTGTGTGTGTGTGTGTGTGTGTGTGTGTGTGTGTGTGTGTGTGTGTGTGTGTGTGTGTGTGTGTGTGTGTGTGTGTGTGTGTGTGTGTGTGTGTGTGTGTGTGTGTGTGTGTGTGTGTGCGCGTCTGAATGATCTGCATGTGAGCAGTGTCTCCCTACACTAACAATGAAGCTGCGAGTTTAATTGCTTCAAAAACAGAAATGTTACCCCCTCATTGCTGAGAAATATAATGAAGGGATTTAGTAGCAAAACTACCATAGTGTAATGATCAGTTTAACTGAATGTACATGTTGTTTCCTTATATCCCTGTGTTGTCTGCTCTGTAACACTCCAAACTATCAATAGACAAGACTTCCAAACACAGTCAACAGGTCTGATGTCTCCTCCAACAATAACATGTTTTAGCCTCTCGTCCCTCTGATAAACTCCACTACTGTTCCTCTCAGTAGAACTATCATTCTTCAGCCAGAGAGAGTGAGAGAAAGAGAAAGAATCATCAGCTTTGAGATACTGTGATAAGAATCAGGAGCATGTTTCTCTTTCAGCTTCTCTGAGCGTGACGCCGAGGGCAAATTGCAACTCTCCACAGGTGACAGAGAGGAAGTTCACAGAGCTGCCACAAGACGCCTACAGTGGATCACTGTCTTGCCTCTAAAAATGGGATTTGAGATAATGACCTGCCAGTCAAAGAGTTGGACAGGTAAAATAAAAGGTAAGGAAGAAATAGATGAGTCCTACAAAGAGAGAGGAAGGCAGGGGGAGAGAAAGAAAGAGATTCATTGAAATAGATAATTGGGGACTGAAAATTGGGACAACAATGCACTGTGAGACTCATTGAGTCCTGCTGGTACTTGAGAATGAGTTCTTCAGGGAATAAAATAGACATAATGTAGACGTAACACAAAATCCAGGGCTAAGATTACAGGCCCAAGAAATGTTAACTGAATGCAAAAAACGGAGTGTGGAAAGAAACAATCACACATAACACACATCCAATCAAGTGCCTCATGGGAACATTATTTTTTAATGTTCTCTGAAAAACTGGGTGTTCAATCTTAAGCGCATGTCTCAGGGCACTGACTAGTCTATAGCAACTGGAGCTTCTAATGACAGCTGCAGTAATGCAATGACTTAATCGACAGTTGGATTGGCTCTTTTATTTAGAAGGTGGGACTTATTCCACAATAATACCATCTTGATATACCTAATGTATTTGCATCCAGTCGGAAACGATTCTCTGAGTCTTGCACTCGCAGTCGAAGACCATAAATATACAAAAAAAGCATACCATCTGGTGGTTAACCATCACAGAAGTCATGAAAATACAAGGTATACCTTGTATTTTCATGACTTCTGTGATGGTTAACCACCAGATGGTATGCTTTTTTTTTTTTTAAAAATTTATCATATGTTAAATTGTATTTGTAGTAATTTTGGAGAGATTTTTTACATAATCCCCCATTAATTTCTGACCCGACACAACAGTATACAAAAGGAATCAAATTATAAATTAGATATTGATTGAATTTGAAGCAGGAAGTCTCCACATGAATGAATGTATTGTGCTTATACAAGTATACTTCTTTAAACTAAAAATAAGAAAGCATACTTTCAGTCTACTTTTTATGTACTTCTTTACTTACAGAAAAGTGTTTTCTATGGCGGCAAATCAATGCCAATAATAACCGAGCGCACAACTGATGTTGGCGCGCGCGGTAAATGACTTTCGCGAGAGAATAACAGATCTACACGCGAGGAAACGGGAACTCGCGAGCTCATTCATACTCTGCGCGCGCTCATGACATCTCCTTGTACGCAATACAAGCCCTCGCGCGCACGCATGATCATTTCACACGCTCTCGCGCGCACGCATGATCATTCCACGCTCTTGATCTGCTCTCGCCTGCTGCTTTTGCTCGCTCGAACAATTTTATTTTTGACAGTTGAGGGGCGGGACTTCCTGTTTTTATAACCTTAAATGTCATTGGTTCCGGAAGTCAGTTGTGATTGGACGCCTGTCCAATGACTCGTAGGCTAATTCACTTGACTTGATACATCACTTAATTTGTCTTTTATTGTGGTTTATTAATGTGTAATGTGATTTAATGCATTGTTAATGTAGAATATATTCTAACCAGATACTTTATTAACAGAAAGTCTTACTAGTGTTTGCATTGTGTTGTTAAGAGATATTTACAGACTGTAACAACGCATTTCCATGGTTATTAGCATTGTATATGTACCAAAATTCATATGTATTTTTACATTTTGTATATATAACACTATCTAAAATATCTAAAAGAAATTGGAGAAAAATGTGAATGCAAAGTCATATTTGCTGTAGTTCACCACTACATTACCACTATACCCCCAACAGTTATTTACGTTTATCCAACCAAAATCAAATTGGATCTGAGAACCTCAGAATGTAAAAAGTAAAAAATGTCCATTAAATAGTTGTAAATATAACAAGGGCTTTGAATAAAAGATAAATTAATTGTTTATATCAATAAGAAAGAGTTGTTGTGTAAGCTTTTTGTTTTCATCCTGTGTATTACTATTATGTCATTTTTGAGTGGTTTATTATATTTTCTATTAAATGTAAAAGGGGTTCTGGCAGCATGAATGCCTTTTATTTTTTTAAGATAGGCTATGTTATGTTCAGATGGGTTGTAATCATTTATGCTGTGTGCTTGCCTAGTACTTTCTCTTATTAAGTTGTTCTCACAACACATGCAAACAAAACAGCACTGTTTTTGAAGATGTCTTTATCACATTTCTGTCTTTATCACATGCTTGAACCTTTCTAACTGAACAAATGTTACTGCAGGAAGTGGAGGAAAAAAAAGAATGTTTTACACAAAACTCTTAGTGACTTGCATGCAGACACACAACTTTACACATTCATTTATAGATTTAACACTTAGTCCTGACCCTGGAGGATCATGTTCTGCAGAGTAAAGCTTGTTCTCATACACAGATATGGCCTATTTATGAATGAAATTCATGCATGTATTTGTCATTTAAACTGATGCAAACAGGGAAAGAGAGTAGAAAAGATGTATTAACCTGTCGCCCCCTCTAGTGGACAGCATTAAGTATTACGGCCTTCATTGCTCAGATTACGCAAATCAATGGGATTTTTTGGGAAAGTAAGTCTGACCAGTTAGAAAAGATATAAGCGAGTCTAACCAGTCTGAAGGTCTGAGCCAAGTTTGGCGAAGCATTAAAGTTCTAGGCGGAGTCAATTTCTCACAATAATAATAATAAATACTAATAATGTTTAAATATATGCTGGCTTTCTCAAGCCAACATAATAAAGAAGACTCCCGAGACACATCGACCATTTCAGTATGTAATAAAATTGTATTAGTTTTATAATAAAACTAATAACATTTTAAAGGTATGTCGTGCTCAGGGTGTACTCACACTAGCCAGTTTGAACCGTGCCGAGTGCGTTTGACCACCAAAGCGCGGTTCGTTTGACTAGTGTGAGTGCTCCGAACCGTGCCCGGGCGCGGCTCGATTGGCCGGCCCTGGCCCGCTTGGAAGAGGTGGGCCAGAGCACGGTTCAGTTGGACTCGGGCGCGGTTCGCATGCAGTGTGAGCGCTAACCGTGCTGGAGCACGGAACAGGACGCGTGATGTACGGGAACTGTAGTCCGTAATCAAAGCTGCAAAGTCCTTGCTGCCCCTGCAAACATGCCCCTGCGGGGCCCACGCTGGCTTTTTGTGGGCACAGTGGGCTAGGGCCAGCCCACGCCAAACCTAAACAGGCCCAGTGCGGGCTTGCCCAGGCGAGGCCCACTGCTTTGGGCTCACCGCGGGCTATCTGTGAGCAGCCCAAACTAGCGTGCTGCCCACATTAAGCCCATGATGGCCCATTGTGGGCCATCCCGTTCGGGCCCAGAGCAGGTTTTGTACCTTTGGGCCCATGCAGGTTTTGTTTAGGTAGCCCACTTTCATACGTTTTGGCTCCTTTTTAAAATTTAATGTGAAATTCATAAGACCTTCCATTTATCTGCTCAGAAGGAATAAAAAGAAAAAATAATTTGCATTGGATTGTGTCTACAAGACAATGCGAGATCCCTTAAAAACTCTAAGAACAAATCTTACTTTAAAAAGGATATTATTTTGATAATTGATCATTCACATGTAACGTGAACGCGTCCCCACCGCATCAAAAACATGATTGCGTGATGAAAACATGAAAAATACAACATAAACATATAACTGTTTAGAAAGAAAACACAGAACAAATATGCGCATACGTCCATCTCGCGAATTTAGCTCTTCTTCATGTCCAGTGACGTTGGAACTATATTGTAAGAGGGGAGGGGGGGGGGGGGGGGGGGGGGATTCTTGAGGGGGCACAGTCACAAAAGAACAGTCACTTTTTAGTGTAGGCCTACTGTGTTATGTATCCTGATTGACTTTATGATTAGTTAAATCTGTTTTGCACAAGCATCGCCGCAGAGTTAACCTTTTCAGACAGTACCGGACAGCGTTCACTTCACGTCTGTGGCCGTCAAGCACAGCTCAGTGTGGCCGCTCCAATTTACCTTCAATGAAATCTAATGTAATTGACAGAATTACTAAAAAATATTTAGCTATACCTAAAAGTTAAAGATTTTGGTAGATGTGTGCATTTTCATGATTTATGAGCGACGTTAGTCTAGCAGACTTTTCTAAAAAATAATTTGCTATACCTAAAAGTTAAAGATTTTTTGTGTCACGCATGTCTATTTCCCTCATATTAAATATAAAAAACATGTGGATTGTGGACTGATATTTTTCCAATGTCTGGACTCCTTTATTAATGGAGTAGGCCTATATAAACAGACGTTCCAATATATTGGTATTAGGGATGCACGATATATCGACCACATATTGATATCGGCCGATAAATGGTCTTTGACGTTATCGTTATCGAGCCGATAAGAAAATTGGGCCAATATATCAAAGCCGATAGATAGATTATTTACTTCAGTTGAGAGATTAGCGCTGTTCACTATGATGGTTCTGAATGATTGGATTCACTTCGAAAAGGAAGATATACAGTTCAGTGCAACGTGTGCAGCACAAATCTGTCACATAAGCTTCATAATATTATAATAAGAGCACTTCTGCAAAAGAATGTTGTGAATTCTTGTTCGCAGTGTTTCAGCGCGACGAGCGCGTTGTGGCGGAAAGAGCGCGTTTATGGAGTTAAGCCTTCATGACAAGCACAGTCAAGTTCTATTGAGCATTCGCAGCATTCTGTGCCATTGTAAGTTGCAATAATATGTTTATTTTGTGTATATATATCTGATTAATCTAATATGGGATGCGTTTGGTTTGAGTTAATGATGCAGTAGCGCTTCATTGTACGGGTGATCATCTTTACCGTGCGCAGCTTAAACAGAAATGCACATTTATAACTATAATTGGGACTGTCATATACATGCCATTATAATGAGAACATTATTGTAATAAAACGTTGTAAATTCTCTGAGTTTAGTTGCCGTTTCAGCGCGCTTGTTGTGGGAATAGCGCGTCCAGAACAGGGCCTACACATTATGACCAGCACAAGTTCGATTGTGCATTCACGTCATTTTTTGCAGATAAGTCGTGATATAAAGTTGATGTAATATAAATATATGATTAATCTCACATATGATGCATTTCGTTTAAACAACCTGCTAGAAAAGTTCTTCAGTTTCCCGGTGCTCGTTCTCTTCAGCTTCAGCGCGCGCACTTTAAACAACAATGCAAAACATTAAAAGCTGATTGGGACTGTCATATAATTATAATTGTATTCACTATTGTAATAAATTAGTAAATTGGGCAACCGTTGAGTTGATTAATCTTCTAGCAAAGCGATTCAGTTTCGTTCTCTTCAGCTTCAGCGCGCGCAGCTCACACTGACAGCAATGTCATTTGAAACCGTACTTAAGCTATTAAAGATGTTTACTATCACTGTAATATTAAAAATATTTTTTTTTTCAAAAACATTGCGTTATAATTGTTCTCGTATTATTTTCATCAACGATATGGTTTGATTGAAATAATTTCCTTATTGTCGGTGCAGAGGCGATTCCATTTTATTGATCCATGGCACGTGCATTTAGTTTCTTTATATGCAGCCCAATGTTATCCAATGACTTATTTAGGTTTTTTTTTTTTTTTTTTTTTTGTTAGGCAATAGATTTTTTGATAACACTTTACAATACGGTCTCATTTGTTAATGCATTAACTAACAGAGAGCAATAGCCTTTGTTATTGTTATTATAAAATATGTGCGTTCATGTTAGTTCACAGTGCATTGACTAATGTTAACAGATACAACTTTCTTAAAAATGTCTTATAAAATTTTTGGTTCAACTAATGCTAACAAAATTAAACCTTATTATAGTGTTACCATTTTTTAATAAAGAAAGTTGCCCAGTGTTATTTTACAGTTGATTCTGCTACTTTATTTATATTCTGTATTTCTGAATAGGCTACTAGACCTATCCAAAACTTTTCTTTTGCTATTGTTAGCCTATTTATTTGTGCTATACATTTTTTCAATTTAATTAAAAGATTGAAATCAAGCTTCCTTGTGTTGTGTAAATGTTTAACAACAAACGTACCACATCGTAAAAATGCAATGAGTGAACAAACATTAACGTGAAATAAATGTTTGTAAAAAAAAACAAAATTATTTTTAAATTGTGCATTTATAGTGTTGCAACGCCATTGTCCATGTTTCTGTGATTTCTATGACAAGTTATCGTTTTTATAGTCTTCTCCATTCATTTCCCATGGTGTCAAAAAGACACGGACATCCTGAGTGTGTAGGCTATTTAAAATATATGCCAACATCCAGACAGGCTATTGTATTTTTATTTTTTACATTTCTAAATTCACTCGGCGCTCTGTTAAAAACACTGCACTTTTATTTTATTTTATTTAGTCATAATGCCGGGGTACAATAACGAAATGTATTTTAGATGTAGGCTATACAAAACATTTTTTTGAAATTAAAAAAATATAAAAAGTTTATAAAATTACATAGTTCATAAATTATCACTCGCGTGGCAAGCCCGCGAAAGAATGCAGAGGGCATATATAAAGCTGCAGCAGAGCTGCAGTCAGTGCCCTTCGCCCAGCGGACATCTCTTCTGACTGGATCACCACGGACGACTGAGTTTTCCTGAGGTAAAGTATCTACTTATCACTATCAGATTATTTTAATTACCTTAAAGACTACATTTAATTACATTTAAACAGATAGGCTATGTAAATGATGTAAAACTAGCTATAAATAGGTTATGACATTTCAAAATAAGACCGGAGTAAATAATACATTATTTTAGGACACAGTTTGAACAGGTTTTTTTTCTCAGCTATAACAACTAAACATAAATAACATCCGTTTTCTCAAATGAAACAAATTAAATGGTTAAAAGGTTGTCGGACGCCCTTTTCCACACACAAACAATGACTTTCCGCCTTTTTTCAACATTAGGCCCCAAGACCATACAGTAGGCTACAGTTAAATGCCGTTAAATTCCGTTAAATATGCGTGATGTCATTTGCACCCAAGTGATTTAAACCCCCTCCCTCTCTCTCCCCCCCCCTCCCTCTCTCTCTCCCC